>NC_079336.1:103485598-104128645 GCF_029582105.1 Oenanthe melanoleuca | reverse complement strand
GAAACACTGAGGAATCCACTGTGATGGAAACTGAAACCTCTAAGAGCTAAATTTTCCAACTGCTACAGAAAACCCCCCTCCTGTGAAGTAAATAAAAGGTTGAGAACTCTTCTTTCCATTTTGATCACAGTGATTTTCTCCAGTTGCAGGAACAAGATGGACAGATTGGATAATTTCTGCTGAATGTCACAGCTGCCAGACACCAGCTCCAGAGAACCCTCCCTACAACTGAGCCATCAAGCAGGTGCTGAGCCTTTATCCACTGACAACCAGGAGGACACCAAAACAACCTGTGAGCTCAGAAAAGAGTTGTACTCTCACATGGGGTTTTAGCTACTATCACAAACTGAGAACTATTAAGAAAGGACTTGGAAAAAAGGAAAGAGCTAGTTTAAAATTTGCTTTTGTGTGCAGAGATAAGGTTGTGTGAGTACTTCCATTATCAAATACTGTAATTTCTGTTTATGACTATAGCAGTTTCCTGGAGGTTAAAACTTTCCAAGGAACATTTCTACTTGGAAGTGCTGGCAACTTCAGAGAAAGGGAAAAAAAAAAAAAAAAAACAGCAAAACTTCTTGACTTTTTCCCCTTGTTTTTTATTTTATGACAGGTGAGCTTCAATTACTGAGCCAGAGACATGATTTAACAGATTTAACAGTGGACTTGGCAGCCTGGGTTACTGGATGGACTCAATGACCTTAGAGGTCTTTTCCAACCTAAACGATTCTAGGATTCTACAGGGAAAGGAATGCACTCATGAATCTCATCTCAATTTCCCTCTACATTTACAGACACCAAGATCAGAGTTATCACGAAGAATTTCAAATTCACAATACCCAGCAGCCAACAAGCAAATAAAGGAACAACTATAAAATCAACTTTAAAAGAATGTGTAAAGGATGATTAAATAAAGAAAAGAATCATAAAAACATTTCCCTCTTCTGGTTAAGGCTGAGTTTCTTGCATTTCAATGTGCAGCTCCTTGAAAGCTGAAGTATAATGGCTTAAATTATTCATTGATTACTTAAAGGCAAAAAAGGAGTTTTGGGGAACACAACAAATATGAAACTCAGGGTCTTTCTGTATAAAACTCCCACAGTATAATTTCTAGATGCATTTCACTCACTAAATCTTTAGCTCCATTCCTTTAGTCTTTCATTATTAAACACTAATTTTAAGCCTCTGCTCTAAAAAATGCAAAATGTTTTTGTCATCTTTTTTTTTCAGAACTTCCCAATTTAGCATTTTCATAACAACAGCAATCCTGCATTGCTGCACCAGCCACTTTATGTAAATAAGTAACCTGTAGTGCAGTTATTAGCTTTTATGTTTAAATTTATGAATTGAATAGGCTCTGGCCAACCCAATCTAATGGGAGGCATCCTATGGCAGGGGCATTGGAATTAGATGATGTTTAAGGTCACCTCCAATTCCATGATTCTACGAACTGGTTTATAAAATATCACAACTATTGTAATTGTTTACAGCATATTATTGGCAAAGAAATGCTTTTCTTAGGCACATTGTTATTCTGAAACACATGATAAAGATTTTATTAGCAAAGCAGCATTACTAATATGCCAGTGCTTTATGGTCAGCAGACAAATAGGGAAGTAATAATTTTATTGTTGTACATATCAATAAAATCAGTGCATACACACATTTCCTAAAGTACATGTTATTCTGCTCAATCTATTCCAAAATACCTTAAAGTTTGCAGGTGGGCAAAACCCTGTGAGATTATACAGGCATAAAGGAAACAAACCAGAAAACAAACCAGCTCTTCCCCTTCCTTCAGCCCATGCAGTTACTACCTGAGGACCAGACTTCACAGGCTGAAGCAGCACCATTTATTTTTAATGCACCAACAAAGACTGTCAAACTTCAAGCTTGTCTGTCACAATGAAGTTTCCTTTCTGCTCACATATTATCCCCTGCAGAGAGCTGAAGGATGGAGGAGTAGGGGAGGTCTACAGACATTTGTCCACAGGAAATTCGGGGCAGAACTGCTGCCCTGCTGTTCTGGCCACCCACTAGAGGACCAGCCTCAATTGTAAACATCCAGCACTGCTGGCAGGGACAAGCACGGATGTGCAAGCCCTAGGGCACCTTCCACACCCAGCCAGAGCAAGGATCCACCCTGGGGAAGAGCATGGGCTTTCTGAAGGAAAACACAACATGAAAGGATTAACACAGGATGGACACACAGGAATGAGTTTCACCAGAGAAGGAAAACTGACTGAAGCAGCAAGGCAGGTGGAGCACCAGTCATGACCATGCTCTGAAGGTACACTGGCATGAAACAGAAGAACTTTTAAGTTGGAGGAAATGCAGAGAAACTCAAAATATATTGACTGGCCTGAAAAGCTTGCTCCTGTTTGCTCTTGTAGCATCTGCACCCTTTGGGGTCCGAGCACTTCTCAGTGAAGTGGAACAGGTGAAAGGGATGCAAACATTTCCCAAAAACCAAAACATGGGGTTTTTGATCTTCAAAACCAAGTGAACAGGTCAAAAAAGGGAACAGTCATCACTCAGAGAATGCCACACAAACCATTTGTAGCATTTTAACTTTTATGTCAAAAGAAGCTGCCAGCACTGCTGTGAAGTTGCTGATTTACTGTGGTCAGTCTTCCAGCCAAGTGCACTGATAGGAAACTTCATTAAAAAGAAAGCTGCAATCCAAGGGTCCATAAATCACTTTGTGTACACAGAGCAGAGATGTTTGCTTACATTTTTAATAGTACATTGAGGTGGAGAGCCCCCAAGGAAGGTATATCCTTATCTGGCATTCAGGCCACAACAATGGATCAAACTGCTTTTAATGCTAATGAAGCTGTTGGTTTAAAACAGTGTTTATAAGGAAAGGAGATATTTCAGAAATCAAACTACAACTGCTGTAGAGTACAAACTTTATGTATAAAAAGGCCAATGAGGCTTGTTTTCTCAGGTCTTTTTCTTAAAAAAGTCATTCTCACCCAAGTTTTTAACTGTACTGCTATGGAGAAAGGGCAGAGCAGCATGGGCAAGGATGAAACGTGACTTCCAGTTGAGAAGGGTGAAGAGAAGTGCCTGTGCTTCAAAAACCAACCTGGAGGGCTGATGTAAATTACTGACAATGTAATTTACTCTTCCCTTGTCCTTTGAAAAGGTGACACTAGATGGCAAAAATATTAGCACAGTGAGCTTTTCCCAACAACTAAAAAAGTACAACTAAGTTTCTCTCACTCCTTTTACAGATGTGAGTGTGGTGCATTCACACTGTTAATGAACCACAGCCAGAATCAATTACATATTTCTCTCATTCACCCCATTTACACATTCATAGCCATAATTGGCCCATCCAGCCAACTGCATAATGAAGCTGTACTCTGTCAATCACAGTGGGAACCACATGAATTTCAAGAAGGAAGGTACTGCACTGCATTCGCCATCAAATTAAAAAAAAAACACCCAAACTTGTAAAAATTCAGAGAATTAAGGGCTCCATTTGTAAATATTATCAGTTGATTTACACAATAAGCACCCACCACATTGGTGCTGAAAAGGAATAGCTGGGGTTCAGTTGGTGGCAAATGGAATTACCTCTAGAAAAACATATTTACTGGCTATCCTTATTTTTCAGGCATGTGAGCAGCCTATTGCTTTGCTATACAAATTGCTCAGCTTTTTCATTTTCTATTTCTAGCTACATGCACTTGCACATAAAAAGTGCATTTTCAGTGTGCAAGAAACAACTGTTAATTTTAAGTTCAGCTGAAATGAATCCCACAGGGCCACAGTCTAATTGTGATTAATCTACAAAAGTAGATTAGCAGAGCTGAATATTATAAATGTAAGACATATTTTATAAATCATTGAAGGCTGTGTGTGACTACAAACAATACAACTCCTAATTTCAAAAGCATTTCTCTGCTTTGTATAGGTACATATTCTGTTTATGAGCAGTTAAAGAGTCAGTCTCAGGTCTTCAGGCTTGGGAATAAGTGCTGCTCAATCTGAACTTTGTACCTTTTATAACTGTCTTCAGTGATTAATTAGCTGTTTTGGGTGAACACAAAAAAAATGTTTCATTAGCTGCAAATGCTACGATATCTAGAAGTCATTGGTGTAAAATATTCAAGCCATTTTTCACTTAAATGGCATTGTCTGCCAAGGAAAGGTAAAGAATACATTTATTGTAAATTATTAACCAGCATCCCTCGTTGTGGGTTAGATGTATATCCTAACCACAAGGCAGCACAGACAGTCAGAAAACAATATTCCCAAAGGGAGAGGAGAGGGATTTGCTGAGTCTGAGAGAGCCTTTGGGGAGGCACACAAGTTTGCACTCAATAGCCTGCATTTAGCAGAGAGCGAGCGCGCAGCATCGCTGGGAAGCTGCAAAACACAGAGGGCTTGTTTGCAATGGTCACACCACTGCCTCGACAGCAGGCCAGAGAATTCAGCCACACCAAAGCCCAAGCCTTTCTGGCACTCATGCTTGTCATAAAATACAAGGCCCAAGCATGTCTGTGTGATCCCAGAGCAGCTCCCCTCCCAGCAGCGAGCTCACGGCATCGCTCCGCCATCAGCGCCTCGCCATTAATGTCAGAAACAAAAGTAGGCTCTGTTCAGGCAGGAGGAGCAAGTGGTGCAATTAAGAGACACTATACTGTATCCCAAAGTAAGAGGTTTTACAAAGCAATTTAGTGCCACGATGACAGATGTCAAAGCAGCAGCTAGACAGACGGCCTCACAACTTCCATGGAAATAATTGCCTACGTGTAAAGCTAAAAGGCGACAGCTCTACTTGGGATATTCAGAGTGTGACACGAATGAACATGAAATGAACATGACAAGACTGAGCATGAAGTTATGACAGTCACAACTTGTTATTCCTGGCTTCTTTTTTAATCTCTGCTGGTAGAATTCGCAGCAGAAATGCTCAAATCTTATCCTTGTTCCCTACCTTCCTACCCAAATAAATACCTTAATATACCTAGGAAAAACAGAAGAGATGAAATTGTGCTGCATCCAGCAGATTTCATCCTACACACACTAGAGGAAACCTCATTTTGCTGCAGCAGCAGAGGAGCTCAGCCAAGCACTCACTCCTCATTGAGTGGCTCATGAAAACAAACACCAAGTGATCCCCTTGACCCAAGCAATGCTCTCCACCTTTCACTATTATTCTTTGCAAGTGGAGGGGCTATAGACAAAAATGCCCTGACTGTATTTTGTTTATACACAGGAAAGCATGAGCCACAAAGATTCGCTGTTTTTTACTATATTGAATAGCAAAAGATGTTCGTGAGCGAGCTTGGGTTTAAATCATTTCATAAGGCTTTTCAACACTCAAAAATAAACTTGCTTGCCCTAAACTGAGAGTATTTCTTCTTCAGACACTAAGTCAGAGTTTCAGTCTACCATTCCATAAAAATTTTACACCAAAATCCACAACCTGGTGAAAGGTATAAAACCAGCCAGGAAAATTCAAGGGATATTTAATCCCATTTGATTCTTGATTCAGTAGAGAATCTTGCAAATATTATCCAAAAAAACATGCAACCAAATCAAGTAATAAAAATGCAAATGGGGATTAAGTTAAGTTCACTTCTAGTTTTGGAATTGGATTAATTACAGAAATCAGAAATGAGTGAATTTATGTTCTCAGTTTCTCAAAGCATGGACCCCTTGTCACAACTTCATCTCTTCCCAGTGTCCAGCCTTGTTCTGTTGAAGTGAATTTACTTATCTCTGCTGGAGTATTGCACAATTAAAGCATAAATATACCCTTTAGGATATGAGGAGAAAACAGAAAAACAAGCAAAACAAAATAAAACAAAAATCCCAAAACAAAACAGAAATAAACCAGAAAACTCAACCATCCACCAAAAAAATCCAAAAAAACCCTCACTCAGCCTGACTATAAAACATAGTACCAGATTACTTTTATCTAAAAACTATTAATACACAGAATTAAATTTCTTTCCTCTGAGTGCTGAACAGTGCTATAGAGTGCTCTGATAATTTAACAAGCCATAGCAAAAGCTCTTTATTTCCTATTTTAAGGATTTTTTCCCATGCAAATTCTGTTTTGGTAACTTCCAGCATTTCATATTAAAATGCTCTTTATTATTTACTATAAGTTCTTTGTAGGATGTTGAAACAAAGGAAGACATCCAAGAAACAAAGAAAACAATCCAATGTTGTGTTTACCATGGCCATAGAACATCTTAAATACAAGCAGATCCCCAAATACTCTGCCAATACTTCAAGGCTTTCTTTCACTCATGAAACTATTGAATTACTCAAATTATATTCTTTATGCAGAATTTAAGAATATTAGCATAAAAGCTTATCAAACACTGATCTTCACCTGAAAGGACTGGTGATTATAGCACAAAGTTTTCAGAAGACCAAACTAAACAGCCCTTAACCCATTAGCAGCAGAATAACCCCAGGTGAAATGAGGGGAAACTGCCAGCATTGGTTTTATCTGCCCATTGAAGGGATTTTTTAATCAGATCACTTCAGGTAAAAAAGTTCATAAAAATACTGAAAGAATTGTTTCCTTAAGAGGAAGCTTTATTGGCTCCTTTAAGAGGTAAAGTACAACTTAGAGTTTCAAAGACAAATTTATTTTATTCATAGCTTCAGCTATGCATCTCTTCCTTAAGGGCAGTACATTACAAAGAGTGTTCCCACATTTGTTTTTTTCATTTACTTTGCCTATATGTTTTCTTGGGGATAAACAAGCTTCTCTCACCTCAGAAACTGGAGCACATCTATTTTGTTTGACACTTCTCTAATCTACATATCCCTCACAGCAGAAATTAGATGCTTTGCTAAGTATTTTGCATGTCTTCTTTAAGAAAAACAGAAAAAGATGATAAAATCACAGGTTCTCCATGTATCTCCTAAAGAAACCAGTGGCAGCTAAATCACCCTTAGTAACTTTCAAGTTTGAATGCTGGAAACCATGCAAAGAAAGTTCAGTATTTCCTTTGCCATAAACAGTACAATATAGCTCTTGCAATGCAGATAGGAGAGCCTTGTGCAGCCTCTTGGGACCATTTTTCACCTCTCAAATCCAGGTGGATGCAGTTGGAGGAGAAGGTTAGAAAACTAAAAGACTGAAACCAAAATAAAATAAAAATACAATAAATCCTAGTTTAAAAAGACAGAGTTGAGGATTCATTTAAACTGTGCTACAGGACTCCATTCTAAACAGAGAATACTTTATTCTCCTCATAGCAATAAACACAGTGATTACAGCTCCAAACTGGCAAACTGCTTCTAAATTTGGGAGCAATCTCACAGAAATTGTTGAGACTACTGCTTAAAGGCAACAAGGAACCAAACACCAGCAAAAGAAATGAGAGCACACCTTCAGGATGAAGGAATGCACACTTACCATTTCATCTTTTCAAGGTAAAATCTCACTTTTCCTACCTTTTTACTTTCCCAAGAAAAACACAGTCTCTAATTTACTTGACCTAAAGTATTTATCTCCTGAAGTTTCAGCAAGCTGCATTTAAAAGATCTTTGTTTACAGTCAGCTCCTTAAGAGATGGTTGCCCTGCTATACCTAGAGCCCATCACAAAACAACAAAAAGAGGGAAAAAAATAAATTTACTATTGAAACCTCTCTCCCAAACTCAGTCAAATCCAGTCAATGAAAACAGGGACATATGATGCAGCACTCGAAAGCAAGCTTAACTCATTTTTAAAAGCTGACCAGATTTCCAGTTGGCAGTGCCACTTTAATTGCCTCATATAAGTGTGATAAGTGAAATAACTGGACAGCTCTTTGAACCATAGAATGAGACTTCTTGCCTAGAAGAGGAATCTCACTTTCTATCATCAATCATATTTTAATTTTAGGTGGCTGAAACTACAGTAAAGCACCCTCCTGATTTCAACATATTCCAGACACCAAGCTGTGAGAATGCTCTACATGCCAAGATAAATTCCTTTGACTGATTTTCTCCCACCTCTTCCCCAGAGATGCTCTCTAGTTTGAAAGATAGTTTAGTTTCATCAGCTGGCAATGAGACAAATATCAGCACTTGGAATCCAGTGCTCTACAGTCCATTCCAAAAGAAAAACCAGCAGATGATGGAGGCAGGGCACAAACAAGCCTGGTTCTATAGGGAGGAGGGAAATAGAAAGACTGCACAGACTATGGGCAGATTATCTATGCTGTAGATATGGAACAGAGAAAAAATTACAGATTTAGAGAAGAATTTCAGTGCTTCAACCCTGCTGCCTGCATGCTTTGTAATAAACAGCTATTACTTCTCTGGACAATTCAAACAAGAGAAAAGAGGCTAATTTATATTGTTAATAAATCCAACTACTGTTCCAGCAGAACTCAGTAAATGTAAGTCTTGAACCAAGACTGAGAACAGTGGAGGTAAAATTTTAAATTGTCCTAACACCACTTTGTTACACACAGGCTCAGCCCACCAGAGCCTTTGCTCAATGCAAACAGGACACATCCCACAACTTGTTACATCTTTTCAGGATTCCTTAAATTTGAGGCCAAGTTTACAATTTTCCCTTCAGTTCACACCTCTGCTAACAGGGCAGCAGGATGTGACTCAGGACAGGTCAAGGGACAAAGAAACTAGGATGGCTGTGCCTGGCCATGATGCTCTGCCCTTACTGCTTTTATCAGTTTTCTTTCAGAACAGAGCTTTCACAGATACCACAAGCAGCACATTGAAATCATCTGATCTCTTTAGCCTTCCAGCTCAGAGAGATACCAAAAGGCAAGAACAGAAAACAACAAGAATAGAAAATGACAAAAAGCCTCTCCATCTTTACTCCATTTACTCTCTGGATTGTGTTCATAACACAACATCTAACTGAGCAATATTTCTTATTAAGGCATTTCCAGCCTCCCATGGATTGTGACCAGCTCAGCCAGGCAACTTGCCAGCTGGGGTACAGAGGTTGCCTGCTTACAACAGAGATCAGCTCTCCATCACCACAGGTGAGCACCACTGAGGTGGGAAGGAGCTAAAAGTCTCCAGCAAACATGTTCAGAATGGCTGGCAGACAAAAAAAGCTGAGTACAAACATGAAATGCATCCAGCCAGGGTATTTAGCAAAAACCTGTGGCATGATATTTCACACAGTATGTAATGTTCCTGTGGTTCCAAGGGAAAAACAAGCTTTGACAAACATCTTGAAAGTGTTTTGCATCAGTGTAAGTTGTAAACAGTTGAATTTTCAGCACGAGCAAACATACCAAAATAAGAAACAGGGAAACTATCTTTTTTTCAAGATAAAAAATGTATTGCAAAGTGAACTGTTAGCAACTTGCTCAGGCTTATTGCACTGCTAATGTTCTCCATGTCAATGTCACAAGGAAGAGTCCTTGGAGAAACACTGGTGTCACCTCTTGTTCAGCTCAATTGAGAAAAATGTACTTAAACAACCTTCTGGAAAGTCATGCAATGAGCTAAAAGAGCTGCTGAAGGACATCCTTGAGCTTTGACTTTCTGTAAAGGAAACACAAATGTAAATAAAGCCAACCTCTGTGCTCAGTAATATTGTAGCATGCTGTTAGCCTGTCACAAGCATTTCACAATAATCAGCAGTGCAGAATTCCTACCTCAAGTCACTCCAAAGGAATACTGGGGTTTAGGAACTGGGAACCAGAAAGACTGGGACTAGAAATGGCATCAATGCCTTTGACAAAAAACTAATGGGGAGATGGTACAAAATTTGCAAGGGTGACAAGTGTCAGAACCAAACCCAAGACTGTCCCCTGCCGAAGGGAACTGCTTCATTTCTGGGAAACCACATCGAGAAAAATATTTGTAAATTTTATTGCACTTGTTATTGAGGAAAAATGGTTATTTTGCCACCTGCAGTGTCCACAAATTCAATGCATTGTTTCTCCAGGAAAAGAAGAAATGTCTGCAAAATAACATTGCCACTTGAACACCAGTCTGAGAATTAGAGGGACTTTTTTGAAGTCCATGTGCAAAGTTGTACTTCACAGTGCTGTTTCCCCTTGTGTGGGTTGTCAGAAAGACAAAGTGGTATTTTCACAGTGAAAGCAATTGCTTCAAGAATAATGTCAGCTCTTATTGCTCACAAAGAGCTAGAAACCAGAGCATGTGAGCAGCACACTATTTGGCTGACCTGACCAGCTCAGCAACATACAGCCAAGCAGGCAAAAACATGTTGGGCAAGACAGCAGAGAAGAAAATCAAATGCAGACATGTGCTTTCACATGTTCTTGTGATACCACTGCACTTTTTCTTTCTTTTATCAAACCAAGCCAAATGGTTGATACTAATCATGGCTAACAACCCCACCTTACACACATGAATGTTTTCCATGTGGATCCTGAGCCTGAAAGCAACACACTGAAAATCCAATTGCTTCAACAATGCCATTTACACAGTCCATTCCTAATGCACTCCTGTGCTGCTGAATGACTTGGAAAATCACTTTGCAGCACTGGCTGCTGGTGGCTGCTGTTTGAGAAGTCTGTAAATAGTACCAGGTGGGAGAGGCCAAGGATGAGGAATCTTGGATGATGATTTCACTACACTTTGAAGCCTTGGGAAAAGGCTAAGTTTGAACATAAGCACAAAGGCATCTTTTCATTCATAAAAAAACTCAAAAGGGAACTTTTACCCTGTATTAGTGCTGATAGTGTTCATGGTTTATAATTTAAATATTTGGCTTAGTAGAAACTTCATCTTTGACAGAAGCTAGGATTTTTCTGCATATTTGCAGTAAAACATATTAAAAATCACTAATCTAGAACTTCATAATCTTTAGCTAAAATATTGTGTGTTACTCTCTAGTTATATTCAGCCATCTTCAAGATCTCTTCTAAACTGATACCCTTGGCTTTAGGGTAACAGTTTAGAAAAAAAAAAAAAAGACACTCCACAAAACCAATCCTAATTTCCTAATTCCCACAGAATGAAATTCTTATATAACTAAGTGCTTCTTCGCCCTACTTCTCAACCAACAGAAGTTTTGTTGGGAACTTCACCTTATTAGAATCCTCATAATTTAAATAACATTCAGCAATAACAAAGGACCCTGTCATAAAGCTTTTGATAGATGTTTCATAGCCAACACATGATGGTCTGGATTTATGGGAATGATTTAGAAAAGTAAAAAAAAAAAAAGGACAGACTATCACTTAGCAAAGAAATTATAAATGCAAATTCAGAGGAAGACAGTATCCTTTTCTTCATGGAGACAAATTTTGAAGTAGTTTTTGGAAAGGGAGACCATATCATAAACTTCTAATTTCACTAGTAACATTAGGAAAGGAAGGAAAAATACAATAGGCCAGGTACCATGTCATCCTTGATATACTACTGCACTTCTTTATGAGCACATTACAATTCAGAGAGCTAATAATAAAAAGTGATGCTGAGATGATGAATTGATGCTATGCAATTAGACCTATTAGAATTCACAAGAGTCGACAGGCAATAATCAAACCACTTTCATGCTGCCCATTGCAATTATCTTTGCACTTAAGAATCAACAAAGCACATAATGACTTGCTCTCAATTAAGGAATTCATGAGAAATGGAATTTTAATTAGTGTGTAGAAAATTTGGGCCATTTATTACTTTACAGGACAACAGATTGTAAAAAAACTAGTTGAGTAGCTCTTAGTGTTCAGCAAGGGTTCAAATCCAAGAAGAACACAGTGAAACTTCCAAAAAGGAGTCCCTAGTAATATCCCCTGAAATGGGATTGTCAAGGTAAATACACATTCACTTCTGCTAAATTCTGGAGGAAAAATAAAACACAACCAAAAAAACACAACAAAAAAACAATCCACAAATGAAACTGTTGGAACTTGCAACTGCAATGGAAACCATTGCTGATGTTATCAACTGCCAGCTGATGAACAAGCTGGGTAGTGCTACATTTATTTGTGGTACAAACCACAGGCCTCAGAAGGTATAATTCTACATTTTCATCACAACATGAGTAGGACAAGACAACAAAAATGCACCCTCACTTAAAAAAAACAGAGCCTGAATAGTAACTTGAATGCTGATTTAAGTTTTCTTTCAATAGTGCTTGAAAAGGAAGACTACTTAGATTCAAATAAAATTATTCTCATAGTTTGCTGATCTTAGTACAAAAACAATTTACCAATAATTTGAACAAAAGCATCAGCTAAATTCTGGAAGTGGAGCTCCTTGGTAATATGAAGTAGATGTTGATTGGGAAGTCAAAAGATTATGCTGAACTCCAATATTACAAAATGCACATTTTTTAAAACTGCAAAAGAAGACTTCAAGTGTAAATTTTGCAGTATGGAGATGGGTGTAATGTTATGTGCTCACATAACAGTAGTGAATCAGTAAGATATTAAATAACACATCAATTTGCTCAAAACATATTTCCAGCACATAGGTCAGCATGAACCCAAGCACAAGTATAGGGTGGGTGGAGAATGGAATGAGAACAACCCTGAAGAGAAGGAATTGGTGTGGGAGAAACTCAGTATGATCCAGCAATGTGCTCTGGCAGCCCAGAAACCACCTGTGCAGAATCCAAAGATTGAAATGAGGAGAAGGTTCCAGGGAGACCTTAGAGCCTCTTCCAGGGCCTAAAGGGGGCAACAAGAGGGCACAGACTCATAGGACAAGGGGAAATGGCTACAAACTGAAGGGATAGGTTTAGATTAGAAATTAGGAAAAACTTCTTCCCTATGAGAGTGGTGAGGCACTGGCACAGGTTGCCCAAAAAATAAGTGGATGCCTCATCCCTGGAAGTGTTCAAGACCAGATTAGGCAGGGCTTTGTGTGACCAGCTTTAGGGGAAGGTGTTCCTGCCCATGGAAGGAGAGTTGAAACTAGCTGGGCATTAAGGTCCCTTCCAACCCAAAAATTTTTGATTCTACTCAGTCTTTTAAAAAAATAGTACTAAAAGTCCATAATAGTTTAAAAACCCCAGTTAAATATTGGGCCATTTGGATTATGAAATACTAAAAATTTAGTTTATGCATGGTTATTACTTGAAAAAGTGTACCCCATGCTTTGAGTCTCATCAATTTCCTATTTTAGTATAGATAAACAGCTGTATATTTAGTGCTTATAATCTGTCAGAATGGTGCTCTATTTCCATTGTCAGGGAACTATTTTGACATTTCTCATTCTTGATTCCATGTCTGTCTTTACAATGTCCCCATTAAAAAAACATTCACAACGACCTGAATGGCTTCTTGTAAGTGATAATACTTCAAAAGAAGGGAGAAAAAAAACAAAAAACCTTTTACACAGGGATTCATTCTTAAATTCCCCTACGTGCTCTGCTTAGGGAAACAGCAGGGAAAGCAGCAGGCACTGCTGCCCCAGGGCATCCCTCCCACAAAGGGAACATTTTCACACTGCTGCAGAGCCACCATTTTCACCCCACGAAGCATTTTCAGGCAAAAGGATCTGCAGATGCATTTCTCTGTCTCCAGCATGCTGGAATTGCCCCTGGGGAGCAGGGAGAGCTGGTTGCAGGTTATGGGCTCAGACCTGAGCACACGGAAATACGAGGATGCTTCACTTCCCACCTCCTGCCTTTGTGTCAAGTGCAGCACATCCAAATCAGCACATCTCAGCCAGGGTATCAACCATGCCACCAAAACTGCTCTGTCCTCCTGCACAGAACATTCCTGAAGTCCCAGGAGGAGGAGATAAGGGAAATGCCATAACTGTTGTAACCCAGAAACCTGGGAGTTTTGTGCTTTCTATGCTTTCTGACACTGACCCCCTGGAGAACAGTACTTTTGACCTGAGGCCTTGGAGAAGGCTTCCAAATTTGAGTGATGGAGTTAGAGTCATGGGTGTGTAGTTAAAAGTGTGTGATTTCACGTGGTAAATTTAAATTTGAAGTTTTAGAATACAGCAATACGACAAGATAGAGAGTTTTGAGTGTTGTCTCTTTCTGTCTTCTTTTTTCTTCATAATTTCACGTAGCAGTTTCTAATTACATAGTGCTGCACTGCAGGTCACAAGAATTTAGTTATTGGTCAAAAGTATAAATAATATAAGTGTTAATTCTGTATTAAATTATTTAAAAGACCTTGTAACTAGCTGAATTCAAATCTCCATTTTGCTCACTTTTAGCAGTAGCTAGGAGTGTTACAAAACTCTCTGTACTTTAAATAAGATTTAATAAACAACCAAGCCTAAACATGAAAAAATTCATCTCCTTCGTGTTTTTAATCCTGACTCTGAGTAAAAACAGAAAAAAATAAAGCCACTAATTAAGTAGTGCAGTTCCCCCATTTACAATAACCTGTTTACTTTGCTGCAGCTGTTAAACAAGAGTGGTTTCTGGAAAAAAGAAAAAAACGGCCCAGGGTGAATAGTTCAGACATTTTGATCAGAAGGCAAGTAAAAGTTATGCTTTAAAAACTTAACACAGTTAATTCAAAATATGCTTACAAGATAAAGAACAAAGTCACTCCAATAGGGGCTCCTAGATTAACATCAAAATCTGTTAAACAGTCATAAAACACATCGTGCTGCTGAGGATTGTTATGAGTGAACCTGAACTAAGTGATTCTCTGTGCCACAGAATTTACAAGATCATGGCTCAGTACCTCATTAAATTAGGGTTCTATTAATTAAAGCTTTCTTTCAAGTGATAAATGCCTACTGTGGATGTAAGCTGCACATACTGTTGAAATTTCATATTAAGAATAAATAGCAGAGATGAGACATACAGCCCAGGGTAGAAATAAAAGTGCTTCCTGTGGAAGAAAAGATTTCTTGTACAGGAATACAGACAGAGACAGGTAGAAGGTTCTTTAAAATTCATGAAAGTCTTGTTGGCACCCACCTGTATTTCGAAGTTTCGGTACAGTATCCTTTTCACTAGTTTCCAGTCTTGCTAAAGGCCCCAGAAAGCTTTTCAAGAAGATTCAAGAGCCTTAAGAATGAACTTGCTCGCATCCCTGCCCAAATCATTTCATCTGAGATTTTAAACCCACATATTGCATTAAAAGGCACAATTATTTTAAAAAACAAACGAACAATGGATAGAAGTGTGTTCAATATAGCCAGGGAGACAGAGCACAATTTATTTAATCCTGAAAACTTGTTACCCAAAACCTCCTTGACTTCTAGGAAAACCTAACACTGTTTTAGTGCTGAAAAGGACTTCTAAGAGAGGAAGGATATCCACATCAGAGAATGAACCCAAAAATCCTTAAAAAGAGAAAGCCTCAGGGTTCTTAAAGATTCATCAGGGATGACATGCAAAGTCCACTGACTGCAAGAAAGTCAATGAGGCATCTCTAAGGTCATGTAAAGGGGATGTTTATGATGAGAAAACAGGCAACACATTTTCAAAACATATCTTACAACCAATAAGCTATAAAATTGCCAAATACATATTCTCATCAAAAGAAGCACTTTTTTCCAATGTGGTAACTTCTCAAAAAGAGAGCCTTTAAGAATAGCATTCTCTGCTATTTGGATATTCAAGTCTAGTTTTCATCCAGCTGACCCTTCCAAATGCTGTATTTGATTCTTTAATGGCTTCACAGTTCAGTGAATTTGAATTCCTTCCTTATTTCCATCACTAAAAGGAAAATTCAAAACCAGAAGATATGGACTACTTAGAAATTAAGTGTGTGTAGAGTTTAAGATGTGCTACAACAAAAGAGAGACATTACAGAGGTCAGAACACACTTTTTTCCTCTCCCATATCAGAAAAAGAACGAGCCCTTAACCATATTGATAGTCATTAACAGCTCTGAATCAAGATAAACCTGTGCACCTTCCACAAATGCTGTAAGCTGAATAAAGTTTCTAGAATTACCTACAACTGATCAGACAAAATCATGGGTCTTACTCCAAGTTTTGACCCAGTAAATTCAAAAGAAGGAAAATGCTGCATCCAGTGTGGGCTCAATTTTAAGCATAAACATTCTTTTCTTTTCTGAACTGAAGCTTATCTTTAGAATTTACTTGCTTTTCACCCCTAAAAATGTCAGCACTGGCCTGTGGAGCAACTAACACAGCCATCAAAATAACGAGCACAGCAAAAGTATAGCAAATAGGCTGATGAATTGGTATTACAAGAATCTCTGCCTGTAATAGAGGGAGCTGGACTTCCCAGATGGGACTTGGAAGTTTTTGTACTTCACCTGGTAGCATCTTGATGAGAAGCTGTTCCTCCCCTGCTTTCCCTCAAAGGAAAGCATCCTGGCTCTGGGGAGCTAATTCCCTTCCACAGCTCAGGGCTGTACAGTCTCAGCAATTATACACAGCTATAGGAGCCTTTTCAAAAGGCTGATGTTTCATGAAAGTAAAGAGGCAATTGGGCCATGTTGACCAGAATCCAGGACATTAAAACCCTGGAGAGTTTGTACTGATTGGCTTTTATTTTTGTATTTTATTGCAAGGAAACTAAATCCATGAAATGCAGCCAAACGTGTTCTGATCACAAAAGAAATTCATTTCAACTCAAAATTTCTACCTTGTATTTATCTGTCTTCTCCATTTTTTACTCTGCCCCACCCTTCTTCACTAAAATATTTCTCTATGATAATGATTTCCTGAAATACAGAATGAAATCAAGCCATATTGTAATAAAACTAAATGAAGCAGAAGATAAATAAATCAATATCAAGTATAATTTTTTACAGCTTTCCCAGAAATAAAACAATTAGCACATTAGCAGTGAATGCACTAATAAAATTAGCCAATTAGGATATTTAAGTGATTACCACATTGAATTGAAAGAGTAACTGCCATACATATGGATAAGTTCTGCTGAGATGGAGAAGAATCTGCACTGTCCTCTTCTGTCTCAAATGGAGTGCTCATGCAGCACAGTGGATTTATTGCCATACACAAACCTGATCTGATGGTACCCTTGCTTCTCTAGTGTCTGAAGAAGACACCTTAAAAGCAAACGAGAAGATAGTTGTGCTCGTGTTAATTGTTGCTGTAATGCTATTTGCAGCATCCTTTCACACCTTTTACACAATTACAGAATTGTAATCAGTTCTTTAGGAATGCTGGCAACTCTTAAAAAAAACCCCAAAAAACTCAATATAAAGAATAAAATCTGAAAGGTTTACATATTAATAGCACTTCAATGTTTCTCTCCCAGATGGTAACACAGCTGACTGCCATTCCCTCTTATAACACAGCTCTGTTTATCCTCTGAATGTCCCCAACAGAAAACTGTTTAATCCTTTGTTGCTGTTGTAAAACTTGATCTACTGTTGGACAACATAAAGGTGTCAACTTTTGGATATATGGTATACAAAAAGTAGATAGGATAATCCAGCCTGTGCATCAGCAACAATGCAGTTCATGGCTCAGAGATAATGGGATTGCAGATTATGGGCTGAAAGGTGCAGTATTTTACCCCTCACAGCTCTGCACTGAAGTGTAGTTCTGCTGCACATGGTGCATTTTCAGCATGTTTTCTTGCTGCTCCCTTTTCCAAAGCTTTAGGATACTCAGGCTGTATGACTGTGCTGTGTAGTCAACTGGAATGAAACAGCACTTTTATTACAAGTGTCTGATGATCTGTTAGCTCTTGGAGAAATTATGGAGCAGTTATGAAATCTAATATATGATGTGGAGAAAGATTAGCAGAGGAATGGGATTTTGATTCAGCATCTTAAGGAAGATGAATGAAGGAAGAGTGAGCAATTAAAGCAGTTGATCTTGTGCAGAGTAAGAGCACCCACACAAATCTGGACATCCACCTATTCCTCCCTGCAAACATGCACACAGAGTGTGCCTAAGGAGAGCCATCAACAAGCCTTTACTTGCTGTTCTAGTTGCTATCCCTACAATAAAGAGTGGGAAATATTCATATACTGACTTAGGAAATACATGTCTATTACTAGACTATTATAGTTGCATACTTTTATAATTAAACTACAATAAAGTTAGAGAGTAAGGGGTGTGGAAGATTAAGGAGAAGTAGGAAAATTGAAAACAAACATCAGTAGAGAATAACATTTACTGAAGCAAGCTATTATGTACTTAAAGCAGATAATTCAGAAACTAGGCAGCATGCTGGAAAGGTAAACTGCCATCAGAATAGACATCACCTATCATCATAGAATATTTTAGGTTGGACCTTAAAGATCATCTAGTTCCAAATTCCCTGCCATGCTCAGAGACACCTTCCACTGCCCCAGGTTGTTACAAGCACCATCCAACCTGGCCTTGAACACTTTCAGAGATGGGGCACCCACAGCTTCTCTAGGAAACCTGTGCCAGTGCCTCCTCACCCTCACAGTGAAGAACTTTCTCCTATATTTAATTTAAACCTTCCCTCTGTGACTTTGAAGACATTCTCCCTTGTTCTATCACTCTGTGCCCTTATAAAAAGCTTTCTTGCAGCCCCTTTAGGTATTGAAGGCTGCTATAAAGGTCTCCCTGGAATCTTCTTCAGCCCAAATTCACCCAGCCTGTGTCCACAGCAGAGGAAGACTTCTACCACTACAGCTCTGCAAGAGGGACCACAGGTGTAGGGGCACTTCTCTTCCTTTTGAACATCTGCTCCCCAGGGCACAGTAGTGTCCTGTGAAGTGCCTGCCATGTGAGTGAGTTACAGGAAGGACAGAAGGGTTTGCTTCATTGCCATATAAACTGCACCTACAGCAGTTAGCCTAAAATGTTTACTTTATTACACACAATATGCATCCCTCAAAAGATGCTGCACTGTGTTATTTAAATACAGATTTTATGAATATTTTTATAACACTGCTATTCCCCCCATGCATATATTTATTTCCATTTTAGCCTGGCAGTTTTCTCAACCCAGTCTCCTTGGTATAGGTCCATGTGAGAACACCAAGTGAAAAGACTGTAATTCAACCTCCTTGTTAGTGGACACATGCACCACTATTAACCAGTGACTTGGTTCTCCCTCCAAAGAGCAGGAGGTCAGTTCTCTGGGCCAAATTAATATCTCCACAGAATAATTTCCTGGCTGGTGAGTCAAAAGAAAAATGACCCCACTCTGTGGCTCAGCCAGGGCCCCTAGGACTCAGAGTGACCCTGGGCATGACCAACTTTGGCAGCCACCACCATATTCACATATGGGTCAGATGTCCCATCACATTTCACCTGCTCAGTACCCACCTTAGCCAAAAAATCTGTTGCAGAGAAAACAAAGTTATGCTAAGTGAAAAGCAGGACAGTGTACTAGGGAACCAGGCAGGAAACTGTTTTCTTTGATGCTTTGAAGTCAGCAGGGCTATGGATCTTAAAGCATTGTTGCTTTGCATAGATCTGATATTCAAACAGTAAAGCAAATTACTTTAAACAGTATCTGTATACCAGAACAACCAAAGAGAAAAGTATTTTACTTTTTTCTCTTGTTTATGTGTAAGAAAAAAATAAAATTAGACACAGAATAAAATGGCAAGCTGTCAGTTCCACAGATTTCATCCCCATACTGAAATAGATGCTCAACTGTAAATGCTCTGTATATCCAGCAGAGCACACAACCATGTGTTCATATTTCAATGGTACTAGAATCAAACAGATGCAAGTACAAGAATCTGTTCATTGTTCAGTACTGAGCTGAATTTTAAACTTAATATTGAATTTAACATCATTTTCACACAAATTTAAAATAAAATAAACTGTACCCCACACCCTTCTGAAGTATTGTGTAGCTTCTTCAGATTGTAAAATTGTACAGATTTTGAGAAGCACATCAGTAGCAAAATAAGAGTGAGTCATTCCAACCCACAAAGTAATTTTATACCCACCCTTGGACCACTGTATTTTAAAATAGATAGTAAGCCTTACATCAAAAAAAGTTGCACTAAACATAAATCAGAGAAGCTTGACATGATTAAGAACACTGGGCCATTTACCCTGAGAGAATATAAACTGCTATTAATTAACTCAGTAATGAAGAATAGTACTCCTCTTCTTGGGCACTAGCTAGCATAAGAGCATTCCCACCACTCACTAAGAATCAGACTCTCAATTTTCAACTGAATAAAGCAAAATCAATGCATTGTCCACCATCTGATTTATTAGACTAGATATTTATAAAAAAAAACTCTTTAGAAACTTCAAAACAAAATTGTATTGTTATGCAAAATTACATTGCAAATCAATGAGAAGCAACACTATTTCAGTTAGAAGAATGAGATCTAAAGCTAAAACATTTGGAGCACTTGAAAAAGAATGCCAGCCTGGATGTGATGACATGTCATGGTTAGAGTGGTGACAGATGCTTAATTATAGGGTTCAGATGCCAGGGACTGACCATGTATCACATGAAAGGTTGTGAGTACAGTAAACACATAAAAAATGTGTTTGCAAAAAGAGACTGTTAACCTTCAGTAGAAACAAGTACTTGTGCTATTGTGTCTCTGAAGATGTAATTGTTTTCCCCATCATTTGACCATCCCTGTGAAAGAACCTGATTAGTATTTTGGGAAAAGAAATCCTAATTCCTACTACAAAAATAATCCAAACAAGATAGTTCTTCAGTGCAAGACTAGTAGCTATTGACTGGGTTTACATTATTTTAATTATCTACACTAGAAGCACCCATTTTAGCAGAAGCAGTTAAAAACATCCCCATGCCCCATTCAGCCACATCTACAGAGTCCAGGACTTTCCAAGCCATCACCAAGAATACCCTCACCACCTGTCAGGAGCAGACTTTGTGTTTTCATTTTAAAACTCAAAGC
This sequence comes from Oenanthe melanoleuca, assembly GCF_029582105.1. Taxonomy (NCBI): domain Eukaryota; kingdom Metazoa; phylum Chordata; class Aves; order Passeriformes; family Muscicapidae; genus Oenanthe; species Oenanthe melanoleuca. The sequence goes on along the minus strand of NC_079336.1, from coordinate 104,107,965 downwards.
ACTGAAAGAAAGGCAGATTTTGAGGACCAGCTGCCTTGGTGCAAATGCAAAGCTTGTTGTTCTGCCCATGTAGGAGGAAGTTCTGTGGACTTTTCCAACACAGATGGATTGAAACAAAGATAATTTATTTTGTGAATAAGTGGAACAAAAAGCAAGTCCATGACAGCACTGCCATGAGTCAGATGCAAAGCTCTGTTAGATGGCTCACAAATACAGACTATTTGTGTCTTGCACTATACTTCTGCTCAGTGCCAAAATTATTAGTTAGACAACAGATGTTAAGATTCCCAAAACCCTGTCAGTGGAGTTGGAGGGATGATCATGATCTTTGACTATGATGCTGTTTTATTCTGAAAGATCTCAACACAAAGAAGGTCATCCCATACTTCAAAACCTTCAAAAGTCTTTTTGAGAAACTTGGCCAGTTGCTCTCTGTCCTGAAGCACTGAATCAACTGAAACCCCAAGAAGAGTTTACAAATACAACCATATTGATGTGTTCACACAGACAAAAATGCTAGATCACTAAAGCCTGAGAGACACACTGCAGCCAGACATCATGTAAAAGCCTTTGTAAATTCACTGCCTGATGGCCTTCTGGCAGCAGTATAGATTTAGTGAAAGATCCATCAATTCCAATACAATTAAAAACCAAATAACATTGCTGTATTTATGGGTTCTACACTATCCCAACCCCTTCCTAGGCTTCTCATACAAACTCTGGGCCACATGACAGCAGGCAGGAAAATATCATGTCATGAATCTAGATCCAAAATCTGTATTTAACAGTCAAAGGGAGTGCATCCAACCAAATTTACACCCAATGTAAATTGCTGTGCTATCATAATCTGCAATTATTTGAATTTTAGTTTTTATTTTTAAATGGAATGCTAAAGTGTTGTATGGGACTGTGGCCTGCAAATATGTCTCCTACTTCAGACTTCAAGAATTTCATCTATATTTTATGCAAAAAGCATAATTTGAAGGCATAAAGTCAATAAATTAGACAAAACCTTTTAAACAGAACAGAATGTGAATGACAATTAGAATGCTTAAGGCAAACTATATGTTTTTAAATATCTAATGACATGTTTATTCTCTTTCTCAGCAGCTAGTATTTTCATAACAAGTTGCTTTAACCTTTTTTTTTTTTTGAGAGCCAATCTTCTATATGTTGAATAAAGGATTTTATTTTTATTTCAAGCATAAGGAGCCAAGTGTTCAAGACTTCTTCAGTTACATAATCAAATGCAAGGCAGAGAATTGAAATACGAAGTTCACTTGCTACATCTTTTAACAGACAATTTAGTAACACTTACAGTGTATTAGGATGTGCTAATTTGATAACACAGAAACAAAAAAGTTAATTGTCACACAAATTTCAAATTTTGCACACAATAACTGCTTTTTAGTGGAAAAAAAAAAAAAAACCCTTAGTACAATAAGGCACAAAAAGTTTTGCAAGTGTGTCTTGCACAGAACGGCAGCCCTTCTTCCTCCACACAAACTGCATGCAGAGTTAAAACAGGGGTGCAAAGAAGAAAAAATCATTAGGGATCATGCAGAACACAATCCACACCAAACTTATCAACACGCAATTGTTAAAAGGAATTTTTCATTCTGGCAGACCCTAGAGTAATTGCTCACAATGAAGAATTTGCAATTTCTGTGGTGATTAAGGATTTTAGTTTTAGTGCAGAATTGGAGACTGAGCTGCAGGGCAAAGGGAAGTCACATGGATCACTTTAAAAAATAAAAAAACAACCAAGGAAATAAACTGGTCATTCCTGTCTCCCTACAGAATAGGCTTTGAGGATTCCCAAGAAGGCTTTTTCCAAGTGACACCTGATGAAAGCAGGAGTAGTGCAAAGCAGAATATGAGCCTCAAAGTGTCCGGAGCAATTCAGCTGGGCATTCACACAGTTGGAGGGGAAATGAGGGAGCAGAAGCTGTGCTCTGCCAACCTACCCCATGCCACCTTGTTATTCCTTTAATTTGTTCTACCTGTCTGCTCAGATTACCTAAGATGAATCTCAAGCTGCACTTAGACTGCTGGCCAAGCCGTTGGATAAATGACTTTTGACGGAATTAGGAAAATTGTGCTGTAATTGGGCGCTCCTCAGTGATCTACATGAGACTTTGCCTGATCACCATGCTGAGCTGGAATGGAAATTTCAGGCCTACTGGATTTTCCATGCCAAGAAGAGAAAATTTCTACAGCTCCTGGGAGCTAGAAGAAAAAAATTCCTTCCTCACACCATTAACTAATGTACTGAAAACACTTCCTAGAAAGTAGACCTAGCAACTGCGATGTTGGGGATCTTTGCCAAAGGCTTCATTGAGGAAAAAATAGTGAAGGGTAAAGCTTGTTCCAACTTAAAACTACATACCCATAGAGATCACAGAAGGCAAATGCATTCCCTAGACCAAGGACGCCCAGGAGACAGAAGCAGAAAGGGTCACAAGGCCCTGAGCATTATTATTCACATCCTGACACTGCTTTTCCTACTAAGAATCACAGAATATCCTGACTTAGAAGGAATCCACAAGGATCATGAAGTCCAGCTCCTGGTCTTGAACAGGACAACCCCAAGGGTCCCACCATGTGCCTGAGATTGTTGTTTGCAAATGCTTCTGGAAAACTGTCAGGCTTGGTGCTGTGACCACTGCCCTGGGGAGCCTGTTCCAGTGCCCAACCACCCTTTGGGAGAAGAACCTTTTCCTGACATCCAGCCACTTCCCTTCTTCTTGACACAAATTCACCAAGTGCCTTCACTGGTTCCCCCTGATGCCTTGGGTTTTAGCTTTTATATTTTTCAGACTCTCTGCTGCTTAGTGTGTAACTCTGAAGCTTCATATTAGGTGCCAGTAAGTTCTCTTCACAGGGTAGTTAGACAAAACGATCCCTTCCCAGCTACAGAATCAAGGACAACTGGTACCCAAAAAGCAAAAACAACAGGGAAGGAAAGGGGGCAAGCCAGGGGGCTGAGACTTCATGGCCTGGGACTGGGGTTGGACAATTGACCCCAATATGTAGATGAACCAAAACTTACAAAAGTGTAAAACTCGTGACTGGGATCCATCTTGGATTTGATTTGGGTGTAGCTCCAGCCAGGCTCTTGCACTGCCCCAGGTGTATCCTTTCAATAAATACCTATTTTATTCCTTTTGCTCTGTCTAGTCTCTGTTCCAGGTCAGCCTTTCCAGGCATCACCCCCAGGAAGAAGAGATCAGTGCCTGCCCCTCTGCTGGCTCTCACAAGAGGAAGCTGAGTATTTACTACTCAAATTTCAGAGCAATACACTGCCCCAAAGGGTCTACCCAGTGCCCTGGCCAAAGTGAGCCACGACAGTGTTTGGGCCATGTTTTCCTTATAGAACAACAACACTGGAAGAGAGCTAAAAAGTTAGATATGCAAACTTTCTGTAATGCTCTGTATGACCCATCAGCACACACAAAGTAGACATACTTTTTCTTTCCAATTAGTTTGGTACTCGAGGGAGAAGTGAGGGCAAAACTCAACGTAGTTTCAAGTGCACAGAGCCTGCAAGTGGACTCTTGAGCTTTTCAGGTGATTTGTAGCTGATCTCCTGAAGGAACAGAAACTAATGAGTAAAACAAAGTCCCTTTAATCTGCCTTTGCCTGCAAATTCTTTCCTATAATCCCTGTCTTTGTTCCCACTTGGTGACTGTTCACCAAATTTACATTTCTTAGTCTTCCCAAATATTCCTTTCAGGCTGTTAGTGACACAATATATAATCACCCTTCTTGAGCCTACAACTAATAAACAAACAAGAGGATTGCCAACTTTTTTGTGTGCCTTTGAAAAATCTAATTGATTAAATATTGAGAACATTCAAATATTTAGCTACTCAGTCAGCACACAGAAAAGCTAGAAATTTACTTTTCCTCCAGGGAATGTCACCTATTTAAAGTGACTAGGATGGCAAAGTGCTACAGGTGGATTTTCATAGCTTAAATTACATTTACAGAGTAAAGAGCAAGAAGCAGGAGGTGACAAAAACACATTAACTACCATATAAGCATTAAAAAGTAGAGGGAATAACCAGATCTGCCCTGAACAGACACAGTAAGATCACTTTAAAAAGAAAAGTGAACTGAGGGTGAACATAAAACTCAACCACTTATAACCTTGCATCAGTTCTAAAATGCCAGGTTGTTATATGGCAAAATGAAATAAGACAATACAACAACGATGTGGTAGGCAGGGAGGACCAAAGGAAGTGAGATGTTTTGATATTTTAAAGCATTGTAGCTGTCATCACTTGTGCTAAATGTTGCTACTAATTTCTGTCACCTTATCTCATAAATTAAAGAACTGATAGATCACAACAGTACAGAAAAGAGCCATGAATCAGTTAAGGACCAGACTTATTTTCATGGCTATAGATACATGATGAAATATTAACCCTCTAGTCCAATCCCAACTTTAAAAAAGGGGCAAAGTGTTCAGAGTTCAGAATTCTCACTGGGACAGGTCACAGAACACATCTATCCCCTAACCCCCTCAAGGGCTGTTGAATACACACAGCCCAGAAACAAATATCCTCCAAAAACTGACACTCAGTAAAGAGTTTCCATCTTTTTGTCTTGCCTTTGCTTCAGCATCACTCTTTAAAAACAGGAGATGGAAAAAGTCCTATTTCCCAGAATAGCAATGGTATTGTAGAGCTGCATTTGAAATTCTTCCCAGACACCTGAAAGATTTAAGGGGCTGGAAGAGGTCACCAAGATAAACCTCAGATAACCTTTCCAAATGCAAGGTCAAGCAAAAGCTGTGGATGGATTTCAAAATCTGACCCTTGCTGGAAAAAGAAATTTTCCACTCTCTAAGACTGTATTAATTTTCTAAATTGAATATTTAGGACTTTCACCCTCCTCTTGGGAGTCAGGTACCTGTTAGGGGCAGAAAGAAGAATTTTCCAAACAAAAACTTTATAGACACAGTATGAGTCATTTCACTGTTTGTGACTTACAATTCCACTATGCTGACACCGTTTTTCAGCATCTAACTCTCTGTACAAGAGCCACTGACAGAAAGAATTACTGATTAAAAGACTGTCTTTACAAAAGAGATGCCTTATTAATGGGAAATGCTAATTTCAAGAAGGAAGAAAACCAGATTTTCCAGGAATGCTTGTTATTTTAAAAATATTGTTTTGAAGGGTGTGTTGAACATACAGTAGAGGTTCACTATTTTTCCTTGGGCAGCAGAGGAGGTCATCACTATGGAATAAACATCAGGCATATTTACCAAGATGAATATTTAGATTCAGTAAGAGCACTGAGGGCTGCTGGGGCTGTGCCATGGCCCCATGTTAAACTTATTAAGTCTTTATTTCAACTGGCATTAACAGAAGCATTTCATTAACAGGCTAATGAATACACTGGTACTCCCTGGTACTCTGGTTTTAATCACTGAAAGGTAGTTCTTACCCCAATTCCCAAATTTGGGGATATGTCTGTGTTTGAATGTAAGTGCTGGTGATCACAGCAATATCAAACAAAGTCAGACAGCACCATAATCTTACAGGGGAAAACCAGAATAATGATGAGGATTTACGTCAGTATTTCTCACAACAGTTTCAATTAAAAATATGCAACAGTGATACCATCAAACTAGAAATTGGTTCTGCATGACTGAAACAAAGGCCTACTGCACTGACTGTATTTATACTCAGTTATTGAGCAGAGGCCCTTGACTTTCTGAGAAGGCAGGCAGCCAAAAAGTTGCATTAAAACATAGCTTGAAATCCAGCCAGTTTCTAAAATTCTCCTGAAAGAGAATGAACTCTGTGTTGTGCAGAATTAAATTAATTTAACAATGGTCTTTTCACTCCTACTCAGTAAATGTAGCCCTTTTTTTTTCTACTGGAAAATCATTTTCTGAGTTGCCAGGTCTAGTAAGGTACTGGCTTTCATGTAATAAATAAAGAAAATAAAAAAAAAAATTCATCACAAATTACTCCATTCCACTTCTTGGCAACATTTTGCCTCCCTCTCCCTCCTCAGACTTGTGAGATTTTCCCATATGACTCTCAGTTTACTTTCCATTGGGCAGGTTACTCTTGGCTTTAAAAAAGCCACATGTACAGAATCCATTTTTATCACTACACAGGTGTAATTCAGGAATTAATATCCAGGTTCCTAGCACAGCCAGAGTCAAACAGAAAGTTAAGGCAGAAATCATAAATTCTATTTGTGATTGTCATCCTGACAATTCCTACCCAAACTGGAGCTTGATCTGAGGCATAATTAATGTGAATTGTGTCCTAGGTTTATAGTTTTGCTGTTAGAATACAAATTAAATTAGTACTGGCCACTAAAAATGTCTTTGACTAAGAAAATGCACACAAGTTGCATATCTGCAATAGCATTTATGATGATGATGATGATTACTATTATTGTTATTGTTATTATTATTACTCACATTTAACACTGCCAAGTTTGCAAAGAACAAAAAGAAATTAGTTGATTTTTCCAAAGCTTCCCATAGTTCTGAAATGTTTCAATGTGAAACATTTTAGTTTTTGTAACTGCCAGAAAAAACAATATTTCTGTAGCAGCAAATACATCTACTAATATTTTAAGATAAAAGCCACCAAAAATCTATGCTTGAACAAAAGAAAGAAGAAAAGAAAACGCTTCAGAAACACTGGAAACCAGTGGAAATGTGGTGTTTCTATTGCTATTAGAGAAAACATGAGCTTAAGCAATATCACAATTAAATACTTTTGTGCCACATTCATATTTAATTCTCACAGTGAGCACGTGGACTGAATGTTTGCATTTCATTGGAAATTATCGACTGAAGTCGGTGGGAGTATTGGGAAAAAACTAACACATTTCTAACACCAGAAGATTCTTAAATTTAGTTTTTAACTCCTTACTTTTCTTGTAAAGAAAGAGCCAAGCACATATATTTGGAAAACTGCCATTAAAATAGTCTAAGCACATAAAATCCTAGTAATACACAAATAACTACTTTGATGCCACTTTAAAACATACTGCAGTGGCTACATTTATAAATACAATTAGAGCATTAGCAAAAAGAAAGTATTCAGTCCAGAACTATGTAAGTACCTCTACAAAATAGCTCTGATGATATCAGAGCATAAAAGAAAGTAAATGTGTGAATATTTACATACATAGGTGTACGTGTTGCATGTGCCTGTTTGCCTAAACGTGTTTTCATTCTTCGTCACACACACAAATCTGTAGGTATTATGGAGACACACAAAAATTTTCTTTCCCAAAGCCTTGTTGCATATGACTGAGCAAACATAATGCAAGAAATGTTTCCCATTTCTGCAGAAACACCAATAAAGCATCAGACTGCCAAAATGTCTGAGTGAGTTGAGCGGCGCAGGGCGCTGGAAGGGTTTAACTGCTGCAGGTAAAACCTGTGCTGGGCCTGGCAGAGAGATGACACTGCTGGATGGGGCTGCAGGTGGCTACATCTCCCTTTGATGCAAGCCTGGGTTTGAGGCCATAAACTTGCAGTTTTTGTGGGATAAACAGCCTGGGAAATTTGTGATGAAGAGTACAAGCATCTCATGATGGGGAGCTAGACTGGGTTGCTCCAAGTCCCATCCAGCCTGACCTTGGACATTTCCAGGAATGGTGACAATACATATCACCTACTCAGAAAAAAAACACCAGTATTTGTTTACAGAAACTACCTGACATTGGTTATTTCACTGTTTGTGAAACCCTTCTCTTCTGAGCTCCTTCAAATTGTATTTAAAGCTGCAAGAATACCCAGGGCTTTACAAGTGAGATCCAAAAGATCTTTCTCAAATGAATGTGCAAATTATTCAAACCTGGATTATGACCACACTGGCAGTTTATTGCTTTGAGTCACTCCAGTGCTGTACTTGGCCTGGCAACAGAAGAGAGCATGACTGGAGCTGCTTTCTTCTCAATTAACTCGTGCAGTTAAAGATGCAGCTGAACAGCAGCTTGTTCTTGTGAAACTGAAATGATTAGAAATACTTTTCTCTCTCTTTCCCAAGTCAGAGAGCATTCTTGATAAAATAAGGTCAGCAAAGCTTTCACCAGCAGCCCCTGAAATAGTTCACCCAGACTGTCCACTTCACAGTTTTGACATGGCTGGCACAGGGCACTCAGGCAAAGCAATTCCAGCTACAAGTCTTGCAGGGGATGGGTTAATTCTGCTCAAGCTTCTATTGGCAGAAGCAACTCTCACCCAGTCAGCTTTAAAAAGGAAACACCCATTTAAATGATGCTACTGGCAGTGTTATAACATTTTTTGTATATTTCAAAACAGATCCATTTATCCTATTACTGCTGATCCAGCTTTTTTTTTCCAGTGTATGTCATCAAACATAAATATTTTTTCTGCTGATGTGGTACAAAGGCAATAATAGAACAATTACAACTGCACTATTGCTAATGAACACAAATCTTATTACACCTGTTTTTCTAATCATATATTTTGTTATTCAAAGAAATATGCAGGTATCTCAAGAGCAGACACAGCTATTCCTGTTAACCTTGCACCTTAACTGTTCTCTGGTTTATATCCTCTTTCCCATCTGCTTTTTGTTTCTGTGAAGTGAAGCAGATGACTCTCACAAAGTTTAAATTGTCTTAGCCAAAGCACAGAAACCAATCAAGTCTAGTCCCTTCTCCCTGCTTCCCTCTCCACCCCAATCCCCTGATGATAATAGCTGCAGCTGAAGCCCACAGATATAAAACACCAGATGCTAGTCCAAATTACTTGTGGTTACCGGACTGCAACTGAGTGCATATTCTTCTTCTTCAACATGAAGAACATGCCCCCTTCCCCTTGGCATGTTTTATTTGGACAATTTAGTCTAATATTTGCTAGTGAAAGGGAGGGTGGAAAAACTGCAGAAGGCTTTGGGGACTTCCAGTCCGAGCTTTGAAGGCCACTTGTTTTGATCTTCTGTTAATGCTACACCTTGTTACACTTGTCACAGCTTATTCAATAAGGTCAGAGTGTGTTCAACAAGGAGGCAAGGCAGTGTGCTGCTAAGTAATATGGGAGCTCTCAAGACAAAACAAGAAAGCCAGATTTGACAAAATTTAGCTCAAACTGGACATAGAGACCAGGACAGAGTTTTCCCATGATGCATGGACATTTGTGATTCCTCTCTGAATACCAGAGGACAAATCTTGTACCAAAAGTTATGGTCCAAAATCATCCACCTATTGAGGGCTATACTTTCCTTCCACATCAAGTTTCTAAGTTGTTTTGTAAAGTTTACCAATTATTTCAGACATGCTTAAAATATGCACGAGAAAGATCACAAAGCAAAAGATTCAAAAGGCTAAATCTAAACGTTTCGCTTCTAAACTGCCTGTGCAAAATCAAAACTCATCTAATACCTCAGAGACAAATTAAGGAACCAAAAACATTGTAACTGCCTCACATTTTACCAGGTGTGTCAGCTAAACCTGCTCTCAGACTTGCCCTGCCATGTAAATTACCATGTAACATCCTTTTGACCACAGACAGACTGTAATTTCATCAAGCAAGCATACAAATCAAATAGCCTCCAGACCTTCCCAGTATTAATGAAAAAGCATTTGTTTCCAGGCATATAAAGTATTAACTTATTAGTATTAACAGTGAAACATACAAGTGACAGTGGATTCTAGGGAAAGCTTACATCTCTAAAACCTCTTGACTTTCTTTAGAAGCTTTAAAGCAAACCCCTGTGCTCTGTGGCAACATTGATAAGGAAAAGCTTTTCCTGTAGAGCTAAGCCCTCCACGGGCAGCAAACAGCAGTGACTGACAGGCTCAAAATGCTGAGGAGCCCAGACAGGCTCTTCTTTTTCTTTTCAACCTGTCTTGGAACTGAGTTCATGTGTCTTATGTGTCAGATGTACTATTAGAGCCTGGGCAATGCTGACCCACCAAGTGGAGCAGATTGAAGTGCCAGTCATGTGAGCCAAGATTTCAGTTTCAGATATAGGGACAAACCAGTGGTTCACCATCAGAAAAATGGTGTTATTTGTAGAGTGACCACTGTCATCATGGGAGAGCTAACTCCTGCTGCAAGCAGACACCATCCTTCCTGACAGTTCAGATTCTGGATGTTTTCTCAGCATCAGGAAAGCAATCCAAAACCCATCAAATAAACCAAAACTGAAATCTAGGCAACCACCTCCTACAAACATTCTACAGAACACACAAGCCTAAGCGCTTGCATGGAGTCCAACAACCACATATCATCATTAATTTATTGTAGAGCATCCCATGCACTGGGAGCAAGAAGGTTCAACCTCAGCCTTTCTGTTCCAGCCTCTGCATGGACATGAGTGCTGCACAGGCAGATCTGATCCCATCTGTGGCACAGCCTGATCAGCCACGTCCAGTGATCCCAGCTGGGGAGCTTGCCCAGGCAGCAAGTGCAACACTTGCCCTTTCTCCTTTACTGCCTCTCTCCTGTGATCCTCAGCATCTTTATTCACAGTGCACACTGCCACTGAAAGACCTTTCACTGCCTGCCCTAGGTGGCTTCTCTCTTTTGAACCCACAACAAAACATCTCTCCCTGTTCCTCAAGAAAATTGTCATAGTCAATTCTCCACTTTCAGAGTGACAGTATTTCTTCAATGCAACAGCAAAACTTCTTCCAGTCCGAACCACGATGGAATTGTTTCATTTCCTCTTTGTTCAAAGCTGATTTTCACAGGTCCTGATCACATGATCTAATAGAAAATGGTAGTAAAAATATCTCATATAATTGGAGCTGAATCATGTCATAGAGATTCACTTTTTCAAACTAGCTTTCAGTGTTTGAGTCAACAGGTGAGTCAGCTAAGAAGATGGGGCAGACTAGACTCAAGCCTTTACATTGTCTAATTCTGCAGCTTCTGATGAAAGAACTTGCTCTGCTTGACACAGATCAGGGACTTAAATTTTTATCCCCAGCTCAGTAATGCTACTTTCAGTCCATAGGGCTTATGCATCTTCTGCACACAAAGAGACTTTTGTGGCTCACCAGGGATTGAAAACTCATTGTGAGAGTCGGAGAGGTGCTGCAAGGAACCCTCCAGTCATGCTGGGCTCTGTGAAGCACCCAGGACTCCAGGTGGATTGTTTGGAGGCAGAGGGGTTCCGTGACCACCTCGGGTGACCTCCTGCACGATGCAGGTCACAGAGCTCCTCCCTGCCCAGCCACTCTGTCTGGCCCAACTGATTGTGATGGCAACAGTGTAAGATGCACTTTAAATGCCTGCAGTGATAGACAGCTTCAGCACATCCACCAGCAAGCTGCTCTAAGGACTAACTACCATCTCTTAAAAATACACCTTTCACTTCCCGTTTGATCTTTGCTGACTTCACCTCTCAGCTGCTGGATCCTGTGGCATTGTCTGCTAGCTAAAGAGTCCTTTGCTCCAGACATCTCATCCCTCAGTGGGTACTTACAGACCATGATTAAATAGCCACTTAACCTTCTCTTCTGTAAGGTGAGTCCTGTGAGAGCAGATGGTGCTGAGCACCTCTAAAAATCAGCACTGCAGCTATTTCTGTTGGTAAAATGCCAGGTGATTGTTTTGCTAAGGCCAGTTATGGAGAGCTGCTGGCACCACTGACAGACACAGGAGGTGCTCAGCATGGTCCAGCATTTGTTTTTCATCCCCCAGCTCCTAAAGGCCAGCCCTAATGCAGCAAGAACCAACCTCTGCCACAGGAGATGCACATTAAAGAGGACTCAGGACTGAGACAGCTTTACCTCCACGATCTCTGCAGTGCTGGTACCAAATAAATACCAAACCCAACTGCTCATTTTTGGGACTCTGAGGGAAAAGCACAGGCAGGAGCCCTTCAGTGACTGCTGGATGAAAGCACAGCAACAGCACCAGCCCTTCCCTCTCCCTGCCAGAAACATCCCCAGCAGCAGCTACCATGGGAAGGCATCACTGTCAGGAATTGCTCTGCTGCTTCCAAACATTTTGGATCTTGTGTGTCTCTCCTGCCCAAGCAGCTGCCCTTTGGAGAGCAGCCTAGAGAAGCTCCCTCACCTGAAGAGGCTGTTTCTCACAGGGTCATTCCCACTGCCCCTTAGATCCCCAGAAAGGACTGCTGTATCACAGCAGGAACATCATTTTCTTGGTGTGCTGAACAGTGAGACAATTGCATACATCTTCTGCTCAGGCACTGTAGGAGCAAGATTTGACTGTTGTAATTCCTCCATAAACAGGCTGGTATTAAATAAACAAAAATAACTCCAATTCCTTTGCTCTTGGTGCTGGCTCAAACACATCTGCAGCACCCCAGCTAAAAACCTCCAACAGAGGAATATTTAGATGGCTCTGGGAAAAAACAACCTTTTCATTCACACAATGCTACAAAGATGTCCATCTTACAAGATAATGCCATGCACTCCTGGGCACACAGGGATAGGATATGTGAAGATTCTTGAGGCATCAGAGCCTCTAGCTTTGGACCAGATGGAACATGCAACTTCCCAGTTGTGGCAAACTTCAGTTGTGAAATACTTCAATCAATAAAGAAACCCAAACTCACCACACTGAGCCCCCAGTCATTCCTCCCTCTGCTATTTTTAGCTCCCTGTGGGAAATAAGCCCAGTGCTATTAGTTTTCTGACAGTGCCTTAAAAACACTGGGGGTGTTTGAGAGGAGAGGACCCCAACATCTAATGATTTAAACATAGAACTGTCCCCTTGACCCCAGCACAGGTAACCAAAGGCACAGCAAGGATATGAAGTGTAAGAATAGGGCCCATATGGTTTTCATAATGAATAATGAATTCCAGTAAACTGAATTCAGTTCTAATTGGAATGAAAAAAATCTTTTTACATCCAGTGAAAGGAGAAAGAGGGTTGCAGCTTTTTTAAACCCACCCCTCCCAAGTGAATACACACACAAGTGTGCATAGATGAAAGAGACAAACAAGACCAGAGGACAGAGAAGAGACAGAAAATGTAAATAAGGAGGAGGCAGGCTATAGGCCTCTGAAATACTTTCCAGATTTCCTGCCAGTAAACATCAATTGAATACAAAGCTACTGAAGTATAATTACCTCCTTGTCAATCCCAACATTAACGTTTTCCTAACTCTTCAATGACAATCACTTCTTTCAACACTCCTTCATAACAATTCATTTACTTATCCTTCCACAGATGTGTAGGACTGTCAAACTCTTCACATCCTTAAAGCAAAACTGGAAAGCTGGGGGTCAGAGACAGCTACTGAAACTGAAATAGATTTCTCAACAGCCAGGATTTTTCAGAATGGACTTCCCACTTCTTTCAAAAACTGGAAAATTATTTTTTACAAGGTTACTATGTTCATTCTTTTCACTTTCATTAATGAAAACTTGAAAAATTAGTATTCAAAAGGCAAATATTATTATGGATAAACAAGCCTGTAAGACCCCTACTCCCTGCATTTCCTTTCAAGCAGCTTACAAAGTACTTCTCACAAATATATGCAATAAAGAACACAAGACAATTCAGTTATTGTTCAAGCCTTTAGCACAGACAGGTTGCATGTCTTGGGCAAGTCACTTAGCAAACACCTGCTGACTTTCTCCAATAAATGAAACACTAGAATGGTATTCACCTTTTTTTTCAAAACACCAGGAAGAGTAAGGAAAGAAAAAAGAGAGCATCAACTCCTACTTATGAGGTCACAGCAGAACCAGGATATCACACTTGTTCATGTTTTCCTCAGTCCTTCTGAGTAACAGTAAATGTGATCAAAACAAACTATTTTGAATATTAAATACTAGCATCACATTATTTGGCACAGCACAGTCCTGGGACCTGCCTTCCCCCCTCCCGCTTATTTTTTGTTAAAATCAGGTTCTAATCCTTCTGACAAGCCATCTTCAAAATACAAACCAAATGAATAGACTGCATGGGGCAAGGGAGCTGACTTTTATCTAGTTTTTCCTCCATACTTATCCTTAAAAACTGCAGAAGCTCCTGAGCCAAGCTCCACAACAGGGTATTTAATCACAGAAGATGTTGCTCACTGAGAAGCTGCCCCAGCTGGATGTGAAGGCAATAGACAGAATGAACTAAGCAACCAAATAACACAAAAGTAAAGCAAGATACAGAGAAGATTGTGTATTCAACCTTTGGTTGTGATCACCATAAACTCAGAAAGGAAGTCTGTGTGCAGCCAAATAAATAGACTATGAAAGCATGAATTTCATCTAAAAAACCATACAGTGTGATATGAATTGTGATGTAATGTGATTTCAACTGTGCACCTGAGTCAGTGAAGTAGTCATACACAGCCCCAGCCTCTTACCAACAGGGTAAGGACCTTGTTTTCATTGTGATCTCATTATAACCATCCTGCTCTCACTTCTATCAGTTCTCAGGTGCCATATTTAGACTCTTCATGCATAAGTGCCAGTACAGCTAGAGAAATATTAGTACATCTAATCAGCTCTCAGCTCCTCTCTCAATAGATCATATCTCTGCCATATCTCTGGGGTTTATCAGGGAAAAAAAAAAAAATTTGTTCTTGCTCCCAAAGAGGTACCTGCAGGGTCATATGGGAGAATTCTGGTTAATAGGAAGTTAACTGGTTAAGGTATTTCCCAGGATTATAAGGACAAATCTCTGGAAATCAGCCTGTCCTCATAAAGAAAAAAAAAAAATCTTTAAAACCCTCTTCAGAAAATGATTTGTGGTCTTGATGCACTTCTCCAGTGCCTTAGCTCTGATTCATCTGGATGCTTAACTTGTTCACCAGAGCGATGGACCTGATTATCAGGAATACTAAACAGTCATCAATGCTCACCATCTTTAAAATCACAATGAATACTATGCTGCTGGGACAAAAGCTTTCACCACATCTTACAATTTCTCTTCATCCTTCCTTTGTTACACCTAAAATAATAATGCCAATTAATAAAATCCTTACAAGGGGAGCTGAGTAATGTGCAGCAGTATAAAACTTCAACATTAGTCTTGCAATGAACTGCTCCAGGGGAGAACTTTCTTTTTTGCATAGATGTCAGAGGGAGAACCTAAATAGTTAAATACTACCCCAAAGAAATAAAACTTGTTAGGTGTTTTCACTTAAAAATTCATTCAGGACCTGCAGCCAGCTCTCATCTCAGACTTCTCTTGTTGAAATCAACAGCAAAACTGCCATTGACATCAGCAAGAACAAGGTCATGGTCCTTCTGTGCTGCTGACTGGGTGATAGCACAGTCATAGGTCCTGAATTTAAAGAAGTGAGAAATCAATACACAGCCTACAGCTGTCTGGTTATATCTCCCCAGCTACCCATAGATTCACACTGGGGGCTTCAATTCGTTTGCACTTCCTGGGCTTTCTGGACAAAAGGTTCATGTGACAGTGTATGACACATTAGGCTTTATCTGGATTCTCAGAGGAGCTGCAGTCAAAAGACCATTGAGATAAACATGATTTCCAGTGTCTGGGTGTCCTGCTGAGGAGGCTGTTCCTTGTATATTATACACAGCCCACTGGGAACACACACAAATATAAAGCTCTCTTTTATGGAGCAGCTAATGTCAACAGTGGTGCCTGCACCACATGACTTGATACATCAGGGGAATCCAGGCCAAACACTTCCTATGTTGCACAGCAGAGGCATAAAAAAAAAAAATCAGACCAGATGACTACAACGATTTTGGTATCTGCTTCCATTCATGCAAAACTAAGCACAAAGCTCGCCCTCTGTATGTTCAGATACAAAAGTAACTTGTATTTTGGGGGAAAGAAAAAGAAAATAAGAAGGAAATAAATGCTCATCTGCATAAGCATTTGTAGAAAAAATGCAGGCCCTCTCTTCATAAAGATACATTCACAATAAAAACATGCATACATATAAGGGGATATTAATTTGCTTTAGAGAAAACTGATTTTAATTTACAGGAATTTCTGTTGCTTTCAAACACTTTTAAAAATGCCTCATTACATTTAGTGTTTCCTTTGCTTGGCATCAGAATATTATAAAACCAATAAAAGCAACAGCACAAGAACGGTGCTAACTGCAATCCAGAGATATAAATGAATCTTCTATACTGCCAGCATCAACTATCCTTTGCCTAAAAAACCCAACTGCTCAACAAATGAGCACTTAAATAAGCTTTTACTAAACTTTAGCACAAACTGTTAAATGTGCATTTGGTAAACTTTGCACTGGATTTTAATTAAAGCCAGCAGCCATATAAAATGCATTGTTTCTGCTTCCTTTTTCCCTCCATCCACCAGCTTTCTCTCTCCCCAGCTCTAAGTGAAGAGGCAGATTTGTCTGAAGCTCTGGCCAAAGCCAAAAACCAAAGCCAGTTCCATTTCCTGGGATGGCTGTGAACACAGTTTACAGCAAGGAAATACACCCATGTGCATTATGTGTGACCTTGGGAGCATCAGTTCATTGGCTACACTTCTGGCAGCCGAGGGCTGGATCATCCAAAATCCTCCTGAACATGGAAACACATGCAGTGCTGGCAGAGAGACAGAGATCCAATACACTGCAAAGGCAGGCTCAGGGCAGGAACAAACAGAAAAGTTCATGGTTACAGTCAAAAACAGCCAATACTCTCTCATTCAGCCTTGGAAACTGGCAGAAACAATACAGTATTCCCTGCTTCATTTTTCCTTTCTGATGAAACTTTCCCCATCAATCCTGCAGGTATGAATACTGCTATATAATCCATGACAGCTGGTTGAGGGCAGTTTCACTGAAACACACTGGCTTATCTGGAGGACTTTTGCCAAAAAATGTGTCTTTTTAATCTAATTATAACAATGACATTCTTACAGTGTTCAAATATAACAATACTACACCAATATTTACAAAGCATTATTCACCAGATAATTCATGGCAGAATAACAAAGAAGAACAACTTCAGTGAACTTTGAATATACTGACTGCAAAAGCTATCCAGATTAAGGCAGCATCCAGAATTTTAAATAAGCAGCTACAGAGGTGACTTGGGAAAAATCTATCATTTTGGGATGCACCAAATACACAATCCTTTAACTAATTAAAACCAAGATATTTGATTCTTTTGGAGATATTAATAATCTCTTTTTAAAATGTTAATCATCCAAGCAGCAAACTATTTACATTTTTGTCAAAAATTGAAATATATTGCCCCAAACTTTAAAAATTCCATATTAGCTATACCCAGCAAAAGACTTGAACTTTCACTTGTCTACAGAGGAGCGATGAGGTAAATTAGGCAACAGTAATATAATGATCAATCCTTGTCATTTCAGAATGGCACTGCTATTTAGAAAAAAGTGAAAGGAAAATAGATTAAAGTGCTAAAATAAAGACACTTTGTTCATCTGAATAAAACATTTGTAACTCTGGTCTGAGAGGTTACTTTCATTTGCAGCCAGTTTGATTTGCCACTCATCTTCCTTTGGGAATCATTCTGTTTCAAGTGCAGTAAGAGATTATTTATTTGCATAGGCCAACAGAGGGTTATTCTTTCCTCAAAAAAAACCAAGAGAATGACATTGCTATACAAATGAAAGAAAATGTTAACAATTCCTGAAAGTTCTCATAGGTGATTAAAGGCATCATGCCACATAGCACTAAGTGATTAGCACTGATGTGGCATATACTACATTTTAAGCATAGTTGAGCTTTTGCTCTGTTTCTCCAGCTACTAATAAACTTCTTTTTTTCAGACACATTAGAAACATTTGATCTTCAGAAGAATGTTTTAGACTAAGAGCAGAAATTACTATCCTTCATTGAAATAACTTTTGTAAATGATCAGGAAATAAGCATCCCTACACATTTATTTTGAAATTAGTCTTGAAGGAGAAGGAAGTGAAATTGAAGCTGGTCTTTGATATTATCATGTTGCTCCCTATTTCTGAGGCAGAGCTGAATCACAGCACTGAGGTAGCTGTCACCAATGTGCCAGGCCTTCTGTCTGTGGCCATCCCAGTTGCACTTTGTAATTACAAATATTAAGGGCTTCTCCTTCAGAGGAGGCTACTCCCACAGAGTGTCTCTGAAGCCTCCAGAGAAATCTGCTTTACAGGAGCAGACCTGGGCACTCACAGCCAACACCTGCTGCAGCAGCAGTGTGAGCCCATAATGGAAATATCAGGTACTCACTCCATACCAAACAGGCTTTAAAAGCCAATCTAACAGAAAATGCCATCCCAGACCCTTCTGCTCCTCTTCTTCTGACCTCCCTGTAACATTCCTTCTTCCAAACCTTTGCATGAGCTTCAGTTTCACGTATTTCATCCTTTCAGCTTACAATCATATTGGTAACTGCACAGCTGGAGCCAGATTTGACCCTTAGCTTTATCATGATGCCACCCATGCCCTTACTCCTATCCCCTACAGTTCAAAACCCCTCACCTTACCAAACAAACCCTCCCTGCCTCACAGGAAAGCAGATTTCCAAGCACATCCAGGAAGACCACATAGGGAATCAGCTCCACAGCCAAAAGTCTTGGCAAAGCCCTGTATTACAGAACCCTCATGCTCAGAACAAAATCCAAACCAAAACCCAAACCTTGTCCAGCTGATGTGCTTCTGCTAAACAGCAAATCTGAAAGGTAATAATTTTCTGATGGATTACAGAAAAGTCACTATTTACTTGTTTGAAGCTGAGACCAGCTCCTTGACTTCCACTGGGAAGTCTGTGCATGGCAGAATACAACACTGCAGGACAGTACTACTGAGAGAAATATTCCAGAGATAACTAAACCTCTTTCATTTCTAATGGTGCTGGCAATTCTTCTTCATTTTTTCCATATCATGTAGACTATCATTCCTCTACTGGTAAGTCCAAGGAATTGGGCTCCTCCTTTCAAGTAAAGGACTTTTTCATATAGTAAATCTCTGAGTAGTACTTCTCTACTTTTAGGTCCCTGGCTGAAGATGTATCACTGCTGTTCTAGGGGCTTCAGAATAAAAAAGTATGTCTGTCACTCACTAATTTCTCTAGGGTTGTTTTCCATACCAGAGAAAATAAAACTTAGATTTTATATTGTTTCCTGTCTCTCAGCAGGTCACACTAAAATCTAAAAAACTAGAAGACAGTAGGGTACAAGTATGAGCCTAGCTTAAAAATTTTTAAAAGCTCATTTTCTTTGCAACTGGTAAGAAAAAAATAAGGAAAGAAAAAGAGGCAGGGTGGTGAGAATATAAAAAGTCATGGTTGCCACCTCCTAACTCACCCAGGGCAAAAGCCAAAGCAATTATGTAGAGACATATGTCGATGGCAATAAAACAATTACTTGCATTCTGTGCCTATTTTAAATATTAAGTGTTAGCAGCATGTTACTTAGAAAATTAAAAGTCTCCAAATTTTAGTTTCAGGATGTATGAATAAAAGCACTGCATATGGAGGAAAGTCAAACCCAAACTTTTTTTTTTTTTTTTTTTTTTTTTTTTTTTTCATATTGAATACTTATAATATCATGTAATAAAAAACTTAAAGTTTAGAATTAATCTAATACTGTAACTGATGAGTAAAATTTGGCATTGAGGATGGCCATTAACATGCTAAGTCTGATTGTACACTAAAATAAGCAGATGCATAACAGCTTATCTTTTAAATATCATATACTACACACATAAATGCAAGAGCTGGATCTAATTTAACAAGATTTGTGGTTTTGAACACATGGACACCAAAATTCCAGCATGAATGATAAGTTACAGTCCAATGCAGTTCCAGCTGGCTAAGATATAAACATTTCTTTCCCAAACTGCAGTTGCTAGTAAAATCAGTACAGAAAATTTCATTATACCTACAGCAAATGCTTGTTTGACATTTTACTCTTTCCTAAAGCAATGCAGCTCTCCCCCAGAAACAGGGAATGAGATAATAATACTCAAGACCAGCTTCAGCTTCACTTCCTCCTCTTTCAAGATGGATGACAAATACGTGGGCATGCTACTTATTTCCTAATCTTATATTAAAGAAGACTCAAATGAGGGATAGGAATTTCTGCTCTTAGTCTGGAATGAGCTTCTGAAGCTCAAGTGTTTCTGTTGTGTCTTCAAAAAAACACTGGGCTGACCCAGAAGATGTCTGGAGACCAGGTCTGTGCCTGAATTTGATCTCATTTGATTATTCTTTAGCCCAGCAAATATGTGTGCAAAACAGAGAGGTGGAAAAGTGGTAACTCAGGTGAGAGAAGGATGTGTTATTGCAGCACAGTAATGAAAGCAGCAGCAATTACTCCTGTATGTAGCAGGCAAAACATTGTCTTAAGTGTCTTAATGTAACAAATAATAATGAATTTGCACATTGGGATCCACGTTGAAGCTAATTTCAAAGCATTACAAAACACATGTTGACCAGCAAAATTAATGTCATGTTAATTTTCTGTTGAGCATCTTTTCAGGAAAAGCAGTAACTTCCCAGTTTACACTGAGGATTTCTTACTTTGTTGATATCACTGTACCTGTAAACTGAATTTAATCACATCAGCACAGAACAAGTGACAATGACTGATCTTTGGTATTAACTTCTGGCTGTTCCAATATGTACTTAAAAAGCTCCACCAGCTTATTTTAGAAGGATTATGGTCCTACTGCAAGTCATCCATATTGGTGAAACCACCAAAAACTCAAGTATTTGCTACCTATAAAACAAATTAATTTGTATTTCATGCTTACATAAGAGACCCTTGTGAAATACTGCCTAACCCAAATTTAAGGAACTAAAGTTAAATATTTATAAACAAGCTACATTGGAAACCCAGGAAATCCTTATGGAAGGCATTCTCCAACGTGATTGACTATTCATATACAGAGTATGACATACGATGGAAATGAATAAAAAATAAACAACACGCTCCATTACTCCCAACATCTGCAAAGCCTATTTTAAACTTCCCAAATTACACAGATGTAACAGCATGGAGCTCCTTAAGCCTCGAGTGCATATTGATGAGATTGTGGTTGTGCTTCTGTGATCCTGAAGTGAACAATTAAAGAACATCCATTTCTGCATTACAACTGAACAAACCCAGAAGGTCAGTGTTTCTATTTGTGACGTGTATCTGTGAGAGAAATTAGCAGCTTGCCAGAAGTTCATCAGGATATTTTTACTATCTCTACTTTTAAAAAAAATTAATTAATTTTAAACAAAATTAAGCAGATTGTGGCTGAAAGGTTAAAAAAAAAATGATGAAATTCTCTAAAATACACATGAACATGGGGATAAGAGAAATTTAGATAAGCAACAAGAACTAGCAAATTCAAAATAAATTACACTAAGAGATGACTCATTCACATCTGGAAAAAACCACCATATTTTACCTTCTCATTTTAACCCCCAGGTTTCTCTCCCACCTGAGCATGTTCTGTACCACCCTGCCCACAGTCCTCCAAGACCAAATGTGACCTTTCTGCCCAAACACTGCAGCACAAAAGAGGAAGAGGAATGGATGAGCTCTGTAAACTCTAAAAGTATCATTCTTGCACATGTAAAAAAGTGAGTCCTGCAGCTAAAGCCAAGCAAGCCTTTATCAAAAGTCATCAATCAAGCAAGGGCAAACATACTTACCCCTACAAGCATCTCCCAATTGAGGTCACTAAAATCCAAGGACTCCAGAAAAATACTGTTACCACAAGGACACCACTGCAGAGAACTAATAATTTTATCACTTTTTTATAAAAACATTTGATCCTCACAATGTACAAATAAGAGGTTCCATTCCTTCCTCCTCTTTTGCAATTCCCCTGATGTGAAGTCCAGCAAAAAGAAGAAAAAAGAAGGTACTGAGAAGGTGAAATGAATGCATATCAGCAGGAAAAACAAAGGAACACTGCCAACTTAAGTCAAGTCCTGCCAAGTTAAGTCCTTCACAACAGAGTCCAGAGTCAAGGAATGCACATGCTATCCTGCTAGGAATAGAGGTGATGGAAGGCACTATCTGGAAGGAAGAGAGAAAATTCTCTGTGGAAACAAGTTTTTGGAAAGCCCAGGGTTCAAGACCATGCAGTAGGATCACTGAAGTCTTGATGAAACAGAGTCTGACAGAAAATGCAAAACTTCCCCATCTGTCCAATTCCACCAAGTCAAGTGGCCACATGAATGCTATCTCAAATGAGTGATGTCATTACAGAAAAAGCAGTGCAACAGTTCTGTAATAGTTTTTAGAACTGAGGTCCAATGATGGAGCTTTGCTTGGAAACACAACTGAATCTTCATTTTTAAATCTAAATAATCCCTTCACCATTACAGTCATAGACTCATTTTGCTCCAAAGACAGGTCATAAAAAAATTACACATTTGCCTTTTAAGTACTTACCTCCTTAAGTATTTTCACTCACAAGGAAACAACTCCCACCCAAGACAATCCCCTTTTTTTGCAAACATCAAACAAAAATGTAAAACCAAATGTCTACATTCTGTAAGAAAATTCAGTATTTTCTTCATCTTAAAGAAGCAAGGCTGGAAATTAAAGTTATTTCTCAAAAATCACTAGAATTCTTTATTACAAAGTACATTGGGGGATTGAAACTATATGACCTTTAATGTCCCTCCCAACCCAAGCCATTCTATGATTCTGTGATAATTTAGAACTACAGAGGATTTAGTGCCCACAGAACACTACAGGACTCTGCAATCAAAGTCCAGTAAAAACATCAAAAACCCTTTAAGCCAAAGAAAATGGAAAACCCTTTCAGTACAGCATCTTTGTTCTGTGTGCTGTTTGTCTGCAAAATGTAATGCTGCTATGATGTCATGGTAAGCATCAGAGATCTAAGAGCCTGGGAGAAATACTGGTTTCAATTTCACTCTGGATTATTATTTGGAAAACATTTAGGAAAATATAATGAGCCCAACAGGAGGCTCAAAATCTAAGAGATCCTGTTGTCTGCCTTTGTGAGAAACCACAAAATCTTTAGCTCGAAGCTACTTGCGTTACACTTTCCACTCTTTTTTTTTTTTTTTGGAATGGTTTCTCATTTTCCATACCACATTTCTATTGACAGATTTTTCCATTCAGTAAACAAGGAAGCTGCTGCTTATTTACAAAGTGACCTTCAAGGCTAACAAGAAAATCTACAGCTAATAGACACAAAAAAACAACACACTCCAAGAAGAAGCCCAGCCACAACTGTGACAAGGCTTAACAGAAGCCAGCCTGTGGGTTGACAAACTATTCAAGAAAATCCAGTACTGTTTTATTCCTGCTCTAGAATTCTTATGCCCATGGGGAGGACTACAGAAGAGAGAGCCCTCTGGGAAGAGGCACACCTGCATCATCATCAGGTTCATATTTTACCCTTAAAGCAGTTTAGAAGTGTTCAAGGCCAGGTTGGATGGGATTTGGAGCTGCCTGATCAGGCTGGAATGCCTGACCAAGAGCAGGGAGTTAAACTAGAAGATCTTCAGGGTTCTTTCTAAACCAAACCATTCCATGATTCCATGAATGGAATTATTAATTCCATAGTGGAATTTTGAATTAATTCCCATGAGTTAGAGGGAAGGTGACTGTGTTGAAAGCAGGTGAAGGTCAGGAACCAAGGACAACATGAAAAGAAAGCATCTCTGAAGTATTCTCAAGTGAGAAACATGATCAGGGCAGCATGCAACAGCTCTTTGGCTTTTTGTTCTCATTACTATTTCATGCAAATTTTTCTAAGCATTTTCTGGGTGGCTTGATACCAAGTTCATTGTTTGAATGCACATGTGATCTTTCTGCCTCCCAAACTCACTGTGTCAACATGTTCCTGAACAGCAATGTGCTCTGACATATATGAGAACAGGTCTGGTCATATTTCCAAGGCCTGTACTAAGCTGATGAACAGCAAGTTCACTTGTAAGAACAGGGAAATGAAAATGCAAGAGGAATGATTCAATACACAGAACTAATAGTGCTCTGAAACTGTTGTTAGTCCTGTAACATTAATGTCATAGGAAAGGAAAAAATGAAAAGATACAAGTGAACTTACTAATTTAAAAGGAATCAAAATTCCTGGCTGGAGTGCAGGGAAAGGCAACATTTTATTTGTCCTCTTTCTATTTATTTTACAAATTTGATTACATGAGTGGGAGCCTATAATTGAAATTGTTTCCATGGGCAAATTAAACAATAACATTCTGTTCTATAAATCAAATAGATAGAACATTAACGTGGAAATTATTTTTATATTTTAAAACAATCTGTACTACAAAACAAATACCACCTTGCAAGAAACTCCAGGGCCATACAGCCAGTGCTGCTGCCATAGTAAGGTCTGTTAGACTTCAGCAATTAATTAATTTGTATATATCTCTTTAAAAAATCCCAAACCTAAAACTTTTAACAGAAAATATCCAGTGGAAATATCTGCCAGGAACAGCAAAAAAAAAATTAGTTTAAAGGGCATAGCTGAGGCCGGGAGTTAGAATACTTTAAAAGACAAATGTGGATGATAATGTCCTGAGGTGCCAGAGTGACTTTTTTTTTTAATTTTTAGGTTTTTTTTTTACCGGAAGGGAATGTTTTACTATGGATTCCCAGAGGGACACATGTAAGACCAAACATCTAAGTAGACTTTCAGAGATAAAATTACAGGATTTTCACACATAACAAGACAAGCAGTATCCCTTCCAAAAACCAGCTTTCACACACTGTAGCCAGCTTTTTGAACAAGCAAACAAAAACCCCACAGTTTGTTACAGAGACATTTCTAGTCCCTTGTAAACATCAAGTTACTGGAGCTAAAACCAAATGAAGACTTCCAAAACATCATTCTTGAAGTGCCACCATCGTGGCTGGTTTTTGGGGAGCCTCAGGGGCTCACGAGGCTGCTGAGAAACCCATCCCACACCCATCCCCAGGGATGCTCTCACCTTGGATCTCTCCCTTTCCTGCTGCACTGTGGCACAAGTACAACACCACTCGTTCATTTACAATGCATCTGTCATGAAACCAAACCCAAAATGCAAGCAACAGCAACTTTATTAGCACTTACTGATCCCAGGGGTGATAAATACGTTTGTTTACTTCTGCACCAGCAAAGCTGGTGGTAAAAGGGAAACTGATCAGACTGTTAAGTGGCTGAAACTCACATTAAAAATCAAATGATAACATAATCCCAGGAAATTGCCAGGATATAGAGATCAAAAGTGCTGCAGTACCCAGGGCCACACTGGCATCTTGCCAACAGCCTGAGGTCAAAGCTATTATTCTGCATGTATATCTACATAAATTTACATATATTTTGCATAACAAGTAAGCATAATGTTAAATACACTTTACTGAGGGACCGCCCTGGACTAGTTTACCCACTCTTGCAAGAGCACAAGGCTAGTAGTTGCCTTTGTTTTTAACCTCCTATGTAATAACTCATTTGGTTTTGCAATGCAATCTTCTGGGGAGGCTCAGGATAACCCCACAAGAAAGTTACTCCTCAGCTTACAAGGATGTGTGCAAGAGGATCAGTGCAACCAGCTGGGATATAAAATTTATTTTACCTGGATCCCTTTCTCCTGTGTGGCATTAACAAAATTCTTAACTGCTTCTCTGCTTTACTCCTATGACTCGTCCCAAATTCAAGTTTGGATTTCATCTTTTTGTATAGAGAATCTTCCCAACAATATTCAGAAAAAAAAACATTTAGCAAAACTTTTAATCTATCCTCCTATGGACAGAAACATAATCATAACTATGGTTGTTTACATGGTTATATATAGTCATACAATCATATATAGGATGTGCTGGAGAGCCAGAAAGCATTCCCACAGTAAGAGATGAAAAAAGTAATTACATAGTTCCCTGGAATAAAAATATGGATGTACCCTCACATTATGAGACATTATCACAATCAATTCCTCTGCAGCTACAATCTGAGTAATTGCTTTCAACTGGTTTTGTGGGATGTTTTACTTTTTGAAACTATCAGAGTCCAAATATGTCAAACTGCAAACTATGCAAAAATATGAGTTCTCTTATATTTGCAGAATGTTGTACAATTTCAGAAAGCAACCAAACCTGAGCTATGCATAATATTTTCTTTTTAAAAATACTACCATGTGCCACATTTCTCAACTCTTCTCTCAATTCATCTCTTATACTCTTCAGCCAGAGATTCAGGATTGGATGTTTTGTAAAGCTGTTCAACTCACTCAGAAATTTCCAATATATAAAAATAATCCAACGCTTTCTGATATTATTGCAAAATAGGAACTAATTATCTGCAATGAAAGAGTGAAGACTTGCACAAACAGCAGAAAACAGCAGGGGAGCCATAGTCAATGTGCTTCAGACAACACACATGAAAAATCTGAATTTAAACTATTATCCCTTCCTAGTTTACATGTTTGAGGAACACCTACAAATTCTAGGATATCTAACTGCTACTTAGGATTAAAAAATGCAATCCTGAAGAAAATCAGACTGTCTTTACAACCCTGCCTGCCTCAGGTCTGCCCTGCCTGAACCCATCCTGCCTTCTATCCTGCAAAACCAGACACCACATGCCGAACATGCATTACAGCCTTCAGAACATTAAGCCTAGGCTATCATTTTCTCCTTCTTTCTTCATTTTACACTAGAATTCTATCTGATTTTGTTTAGAGACTCTTTTGAAAAGCTCGAGTTTTCACACTGCCTTTTGCTTCGCAAAACAGCCAAGTGACAAAGTCAAATCCCTTCAGAAATCCTCTAACAATAAACTGTGGATACAGAAAAGAGGTTGGGAAACTCTTTAGAATAACAGATGTCACATTTAAGCTTCCAGATAATTAGATGAAGGCAATCAGAATTTTTTTTCTTAATTTTTAAAGACAGTTTCTGACACTATGTGTAATAAGGTAATCGAAACACTTCTCTAAGCACATTGCTGCTAGGAAATGAAATTAATGCATCTCTGTACAAAACCACATGCTTTGCCACACTGCCATACATTTCCTTCATCCCTCCAGTTATTTTCTTCTCATCTGTCCAGCTATGTGTCTCATCAGCATCCACTGCCAATGTGTACCATCAAAAATTCGAGCTGTATTACCTCAGCAAAGTTTATGCATTCCATATGCTTCTTTATGCTCTCTGCAAAGAATTAAAATTACATTTGTCTGGACAACATTTACCATGTTAGCACAGCTCTGTTCAAGCAGACTGTTCATCTTTTCACTTCCAGTCCTGCATTTTAAACCGGAGATGTCTTAATGCAACTGCAGAGTCTCACAAACACAGCAGCATCAAGGTGTTATTATGTCAACCTATGTAAATAATGCATAACCTAGGTACTTGGTTTCTTCTGATTGCTGCCACTGAATGCAATGCAAGGAAGGGAAAGGGGGGGTGGAGGGAGATAAACCCTTGAAGGCTGATGGCTGGTAATTTCCTCTGCTGCTTGTACATCCATGGCAAGAGACACAAAAGGCAAGCTCACAGGAATTTAATCTTATTATGATCCATTTCCACCCTAACTTTCATATGTTTGGGTGTAAAACTGACACTTATCTGAGCTGTGCCGGCCCCCTGCAGCCCATCTGCACTTGCAGATGTTGCAAATCCAGCAGCAGGCATCGACAGCAGAGGCAGCCCTGCCTGGACTGCACCGACACAACAGGGACTCCTCATCTTCATCCTTCCCTAGCCCAAGCTGCTGAAGTGCTCAAAATCTTCCTGAAATACTTCTGTCACTATCTGGGGGAGTTATCAGAGAATTAGAGAAGGG
Source organism: Oenanthe melanoleuca (assembly GCF_029582105.1). Taxonomy (NCBI): domain Eukaryota; kingdom Metazoa; phylum Chordata; class Aves; order Passeriformes; family Muscicapidae; genus Oenanthe; species Oenanthe melanoleuca. Next base: position 104,080,318 of record NC_079336.1, on the reverse strand, counting down.
AATTTGTATTTGAGAACGGAATATGGTGCAGTCTGATTGGTGTAAAAGCCCAACAGACCGTTCGGGAAATAGTTTGTTCTTCTCATGTTGACACTGTATCATTCGGTTTTGGCAACTCAGTACCACTACCATCATCTGATTTAAATTGTCTTGAAAGTTCTAATAACTCCCTTTATTTGGAATATCTGTTAGAAGGAAAAGAAAATAGATACATTATTTGTAAAGCAGAATATATTTGATGACTTTGATCTGTGCTGAGGCAATACCCTTCACGGATAAAAGCAGAGCTGTTAAGGAGGAGGAGTCATCAGATGAGTACACACTATCTAACAGCTTTTTGAAAACATATTTCTACTCAATTAGCACTTACAGTGATAGCTAATTTTAGATATTAAAGCACTGAACTTTCTGTTGTCATGCTTTCATGCTATGAAATCCTCTTCAGTTAAAGCAGAACCTATCCAAAATGTTTCCCTAACACATTTTATGTATTTTTCTCTGCTTAAAGCTGTCAGCTTCCCTACATTAATACACAAGGCAGAGGCTGAAACACAGGTTAGCTATTCAGCTGTGAAACTCCTGCAGAAAAATGAAATTACAGAATGGCATGGGCTAATGTATATTGTAGAGCTATATAACACAATAGGGGACATATTGTGTTTGATTAGGTTGTCTTGATCCTGGAACTAGTTGTGAGATTCACACTTAGGCATTAGCTGTTTCAGGATTTCTGACAATATTTTATCTGATGTCCACTGTGATTTGTTCATTATGCAAACATACACTATTTAAAATTGGGATGTAGGGGGTTCATTTTGGAGGGGGCTGTGAAACCACATGATAAATTATACATACTGCTGTGGAGGATACAACCCAGGCACACATGTGCTTAGCATACAAGTTTGCACAGATGCTGACCCTTCATCTGGGTTATGTTTTGTCTTTCATTTTGATCATCACTGACTGTTTATATGAAAGCTGAAAAGTATTTTTAAAAAGAAATCCTGACACATTTCTCCACTATCTGTGGCTGTGCAGTACAGATGCAGCTCATTATGAATACATACAAGATCAAGAAGTGCTTATGAAAAACAGCCCTTAAAAAGAAACAGCCTGGGGTATTGGGGGCTTTTGTGATCATCAGAAGATGGGTAAACTGAAATACTTCAGAACAATTCTTTCTTTCCTAAATGCAATGAAGTTTGCCCCCTAAAACTAGAATTTCAGTCTTAAACCAACTTAAAACCTGTGTAACAGTCTCAATCCAAATCCCAAATACCACAGGCTTTCCTGACAATACTGGCTGGATGTGACCTGAAAACAAGATCCAGACTCTAAACAATTCACAAAAGAATTGATTTATATCACATTCCTTTTCCATGCAGTGTGTATTTATGCAGTTTTATGACTCTGTGTAACATTTGCCTTTTGGCAACTGTGCACAGGTACATCAATATATTTATTTTGGGTAAGGTGTTTTTTGCTGCTGATAACTCTGGGTATCATCTTCCTTATCTCTTTTTATCTCCTTATTTGTTACCTGCACTATTGAAGTCAGAAAATTCAGTAGTCTTATGGGAGACCAGCTATGTTGTAGGATCAATTTGAGAGAAAATGAATACATCACTTTTGGAATTTTTATACTGGAAATAATAATGTAGAAAATAAAACTGCTCCTCTGACTCCTCCTTGTACTTGGCCACCTTCTTCTAAAAAGCCCTCTTAATGTGTTCTGTGTTGCACCTCTTACAGGATTGACATTTTCCCTGATTAACTTCAATCTATATTCCCAGAATTATCCTCTGATTGTTCCTGATAGTTCAGTTAGATTTGTAGGGAAGCAACCCCACCCTTTTGCAAATATGGTGAGACTCTGGACTTAGAAGTGCCTCTCTGAGAAAGAATGTGATTCACTCACCAGCAGACTTGCCTGAAACTGTGAGATGCCATGTCAGCTTTTCCTACACCTCACTCCAGGACAGTCAATTGTATTTTTGAAGGGCATCCTTCCTGTAGTTGAATTCATTACATCATGTAAGCCACATGCTCACAGGTGTGTGACAAGGAACAGAAATTTGCAACCTTTCTACAGCTGCCTGTCAACTATTTTCAAAATGTCTCTGGAGTTGATATTGTTTTACTGCACCCATTGATAAACTATGATGGACTTTGACTGCATTTCCCTTTCAATACACATTATGATCAAGTAACACGTTCACAATATTCTCTTAAAAATGGTGTGGAAGTTCTGGACTTCCAGTCATTGCATACTCAAGAGTGGGGTTTGCAGAGAAACCTCAGGTACTCCACAGATATCACAGAACATTTCAGTTTATTTGACTAACCACTAACACCTCTTCTTCCATATGAATTCATGTCTTATGGATACTTGAGAAGTGACAATGCTAGCAGTATTTTTTCCCCTTCATTTTGGTTTCTTCTGCACTGTTTGCATTAGCATTTCTTTCACATGAATGTTCACAGCCAGCCAGTTCATTTGAATTAGTTGTGCAGCTTGTCTTTCTGTGCTCTGCTACTTTTTCCATCAGCTTTTCCACTGAACTTTCATTTCAAGATCAATAGACTTAGTTTACTGCAATGCAAGATTTTCCTGCTACTGCCACTGTCATTTTAGTCACCTTTTGTGGCTTACAAATTCAGCCTCATTCAGTGAAACTCAAATGGCTTAACAGGTGAGATATGAATGCAAAGTGTTATTTTCTTTTTAATAACATATTATGAATACAAGCCTTAAAAGGGGCAGAGTAGCTGTAGTAGCTGTGTCCTACAGTAGAAAAATTGATTTCTCTGCTATTCCATTATGCTTCACAGCCCCAATAGAGTAGCCTTGAGTTTATTTGACTAAATCTAACCAGGGCTGATGCTACTACCAGAAAAGCAGTAAAATCCAAATATAAAATTTGAACCCATTCTTCCTCTTTTATGCTTTATATGGGTGCTCTCTGCATTAGTGTAATGATACAGCAGAATTTTCCATGGAGCCAATCTGATTATAGCACAAACTTCCTCAGAAACCCAAACTAATAATGAAAAGCACTGGCAATGGCACTGGGAAAAAGCAAGGTGTTAGAAAAGATGTCTGTAAAAAAGGCATAACATGAGAATGTCATATTCATTTGGACCAGAAAAAGACTTTTTGCCTTCTTCTACCCCCATCAAGTCTAATACTACCTCCCATCCCAGCAATAAAGCACCCAACATACTCAAATGCCCACTAAAAATTAATTGCCTGAAAACTAATAGAGATCCATTTAGTTACTGGAATGGTTTTGCATTGATTTCTTCCCTTATCATCTTTTGTATGTTAGCATGTTAGCAAAACTGAAAACAGCACTGCACATCCAAAATTGCTATTTCTTCTATTATCTGGAAAACCTGCTGATTTTTTTTTTTTTTTTTTAAGCCAAACCAGACTAAATCCATGGCTCTGCTATGGATAAGTTTGGTGGGGGGAGTTGTTTTTTTTAAAGAATGTATTAATGTGAAAAAGCAATCCACACACATCAAAGGCAGCCCTGCCTTCTGTCACAAGTTTCCATTAAAGCTGATGTTTGCTGGCCTAAAATCCAAAGCCCTTGTCACTCCTAGGAAGCATAAGAAAAAGTGATGTATTTAACCAAAAGGGAAAAAAAAAAAAAAAAAGTTTTCTAAACCATGAAATAAATAAATCCTCCAATGAATCACATTTTTATGAAAATTTTTCTATTTCAAAACAATGCAGAACTGGCCTATCCACCTTAAATTTTGAAAGAAAATAGAAACATGAAAAAGGAAGGAAGAAAGAGAAGGTATCAGTTTCAAACTATTATAACCTTAGGATGCAAAATTACTTTATTCCTGTCACCTTAAAAGGGACTCTTGGCTGAAAAATATGATAGGAACCATGACTGAACAAGACATGTTGAGCAATCACAGTTAAGCAATCACAAATCACACTGAATTTTCATTTTAGTGGGATGCCATGAAAATACAAATTAAAGCTCTACAGCTCTGGAGAGCTTCCAGATAGATTTAATTTCACTTCAAATAATGTCTGCAGCTAAAGAAAACAATAACGACAAATGTCATTTCACAGAAAAATGTATCTCAAAGTTTGTAAGTTTTAAGCAACTTTATATCTCTCAACATATTTTAAAAAGCTTCTATGTTTATTACAAATAAAAACAAACAAACAAAATCCTTTCCATCAAAAGAGACACTGGATTTTCAAACACATAGTATTTGAGTTAGAAAGAAATTACATGTCACGTTCTTGATCATAGGTAATTGTGAAATTAATTGTGTGTCTTATTTTGGAATTCAAATAGGAGAACTATTTGTAGCAGGGCTGGGAGAATGAGGATAAAGGGAAACCTGAAACCCTCCCTGCTCAGCTCTCTTCTGGGGAAGCTGTGTATGGATACTGTGACCCTGAGTGCCCTCAGGTGTGGCCAGCTGCTATTCTGTTTTTTGGCATCCATTGCCCAGGCCTGGCTCTACCTCCAGAGTCTGGGATCCACCAAGGACCAGAAACCACCCAGAGCTTCTTCCCAAGCAGCAACTAGAAGTTTCCTATGCAGCCCCTGCAAACTAAGGACTATTCAGCTGAAGAACAGACCAGTAAAAACCCCAAGCCACTGCATTTGAGGATTTACAACTGTTTAAATTTAATGCAAGCTCCTCAGTGTAATGGAAAGTAATTTGGCATCTGTTGGCTTCATTCCATGATTTTCACTTCCCACCACCCCACCAAATGTACCAGATCACATGGCATGGCTTCTCTTAGTGTTAGAAATTCTCACCTCACCAGTCACCTTAACAAATGCAATACTTTCCTAAGCTTAGACGTGCCAGGGCAGTGAACCACAGGAAAAACACTAACAAGTAAAATCTCAGCTCACTCTTAATCCATCAGCCACAAAATCCCAGTGCCCAGCCTCACTCCTTACCCTCCTCAGCCCACAAAACCATCTTTCCCTGGAGCTTGCAACAGCTGCAGGCTGGTCTGTTCTTCTGACTGCCTCCCCCTGTGACATTTGACAATCTTTGCACATTTTCTACAGAACGTGGCTTAATCTAAGCAACAACTGATTTTAAACTTCAGTACCAAAGTGTGTTCACCACTTGAAATCCTACTGGAATTAGCACTGCTAGATACAGGGGAGATAAAAGTTGTAGAGCTGCAAAGTTGTGTACATGTAACCCACCCACTGTGGGCATAATCCCTAAACTATGGATAAAGAGCTGGCAGCTTCAAAATCCTTTTCCCATTCTCCCTTGGTTCTATTGCTCGAGGTGGTAACTCAGGCATACAAAGTGACAAGAAAACAGCAGCTTCAATATCCAGAATGTCCCTTCTGGATTCATACAGCAGCTGCAAAAATACATGTTGGCCAATCCCATTGGATGTCCTACATTTGGCAAACAATTACAAAGGATTGAGGGGGAGTAGGGAATAGCCAAGGGAGATGAAACAGAACGGGGGAGAAAAATCCCCAAAACAGAAAGGAACAATGGGAAAGGGCAAAGGGGAAGATGAGAAGGTGGCTGCAAGGCAAAGAAAGAAAACAGCAAGAGAGTCTGGGAAAGTGGTGAGATAAGTGAAGGAACAGGCTGTGAGGAAGATCTCCCACCATCCTACATAATACAAGGCTCCTGCTGGAAGACAGCTGGGAACAAAGCAGAAACAAAAACCAAAACCAATTCTGCAAGGTACAAAGAGAACTCAATCACACATTAGTAACCAGAAAGGCTTTCCAGCCCACTGATTTTTCTGTGATGGTAACTGAGAAAGCAGCACACAGAAAGGTTTGGACATTGTCAGAGCTGAGGAAGTAGGGTAGGCTTGAAAAGAGATCACACACCATGAATGCAAAATGTATAACATTAAACATTTATTAACAACAGAAACAAAGCTAGGCTAAGCTGCCAAAAATACTGAGCACTACCAAATACAAGTGGAGTCCTGAGATGGAGAGACAGCACTAACTGAGCCTCCTACAGCTTTTAGGTTCTATGGCTCACAAGCTGTCCCTTCAGGTGCTCCATTGAGCAGAATGAGTGCTTCAGCTCCTGCTGACTGCTTGAACTGCTTGTGGTGGGCTCCTTAAATCTGCCAGCTGCACAATGGATGTGGCCTTGGGCAGAACATGTCTCCTTAGGGCTGGGCAGGAGGGAAACACACTTTTGTTTCCCAGTCAGACAGGGCAGCATTTACATCCACATGCTCCTGTTCAGAAGAGGCAAATAAATGAAAGTGTTGCTCTCTTTCACTAAGAGACACCCACTTTTCTTCTTCAACCCAGCAAGCTTCAAGCTAAACAGGGAAAATAAAGAAATGAGGAGAAGGCAGAGGAGTGAGGCACTGCTCTTCCCTACTGGGGAGGGAAATGCAGTGGTTTATATAGTGAAGTAAAAAAAAAAAGGAAGAAAAGGCTCTTTTGTAAGCTGTATTCACTCACTGTTCATACTACATTCCCTTCCACATTTACAGCAACGTGGAGCCACAAAGTGTAACCTCAAACTGAGCATTTCCTGGGCCCTAGGAAACAGAGATCAGCTGTTCCTCAGCGCCACAGTGCAGCACTATTCCTGCCCCCATGATACACACACTTACAGGCACACAAATCCCATTCTGGATGGGAGGTAGAACTGCATTTTTAATTGCTGATGATTGTTTGGTTTGGTCTAGAAGATACCTTGTTGCTGGAATATTTTTTTTTTTTGTTTTCCACCCAAATAAATGGTTTTGTCTTTGTCTCCAAAGTACAGCAGATATGGTTGCATTACACTAGCACAGCTTACACCCTTCCCTGACAGCACTTACCCTCCCAGCACAGGAAAATCCATGGTGACATGGCTGACACACTCTTACGTAGCTAACAGATACCCCTTTTTTATATTTTTTCCTTTTTTTTTTTTTTTTTTTTTTGGTAACATATACAAGACTTCATTTCTAAAGGAAAAGCAATATGCTTGCAACCCCAAATTTATGATTATTTTAATTTTTGAGAAAGGATTTCCTTCTACACCATTTTTTAAAATGTGTGATTTAGGCTTACTTACAGTTAATCCATTTTTCTAATTACATTGTTTCTCTCACTATAGATCAACAGTTGATTAATCAAACTCTTCAGCAAAGCAGCGAGGTGTCTGACCTTCTTACTTGCTGCATTTGTAATGAACTTCATCACATATTCTTCAATGAAATAAAAAAAAAAAAAAAAACACAAAAACCCAGAAGCTATTTCAAGCTATCTGACTACAGGGAGCCCATCAGGAGCTCACCTATGGGCAAGGCTATCAACTTCATTCTCTGTCAGCTTCCTGACAAGTCTTGCATCACACTACACACTCTTGGTGTTAAGGAAGAAATATTCCAAAAGCCAGTTTTTCATAACTTAATCTGCATTTTCATGTGCTAATTTTGTAGCTCCCCTGCTACAAAATTCCCTGCAGCACAAGGGCTTCCTACAAAGCTGCAAAAGACCTCCTTTAGTTATGGAAAGAACTGTCAACACTTACAAGATATGTAAGCACTTGCATTTCTTCTGTGTTAAAGGGTGGGACTCAATGATCTTAGAAGTCTTTTCCAACCTAAACGACTCTATGACTCTAAGCTGCAAAGTGACTAATTACATAAAAACCCAGCAAATCTAAACCCAGTCATTCTCTCCCACTCCCAGGCCTCTGCCAGTGCAGCAACCCCTTTCACACAAAATAGGGACACAGTTCCCCATTGGAGGGCAGGGTTGTCAGGCATTTTGGGAAGTTATTTCCCACCTTTAAAATAAAATCAACTAAGTAAAGTGTTTTTTCCAACTCTCCTAAAAGCTTTACAATAATGAGACCTCCATCACCTTCCCATGTTGTTTTATTCCATTCCTATTTTAATAAGGAGACAGCTTTTCCTAGGCTTTAACTATCTTTTATCCTGTTGCTGCTCCTCTTATACTTCACAAAGATTATTCAACTTTTTAAAATGTAAAACTACATATTAAAAAAATCCCTTACATCTCCTTTATTCTTTTCCTCAATCTAAATCTCTCCTCCTCCTATTCAAATCTCATGGAGTCACATTTTCTGTATCTCCAATTGTTCTCTCTTGGATTTTCTTTAACTTGTTATTCTCTTTCCAAATGGGCACACACTCCATTCCATCTCCCAGGACATTAAGGAAAACACTGATCAGGTTTATGCCTGGTGATAGCCAGGTGTCATAACCAACAACTTTTCATGTATATGTACATGGAAATGCAGAATTCAAACCCCTTTTCCTCAATCTTAAAAACATTTCAGAACTGGTAAATATCAATCCTAGTAGGAACAAGTTCCTTTAAACTTCCCCAGTTTGAGTTGATAGCTGAGTCTATGACTAAGTCAAAAAATACAACAGCTGGAAAGAAATCTCTTAATTCTCCTTTTGGAAAAAAAGCTATATTAAAATAGCGCTTTTGTTTTGGCAGACTTATTTCCAAACATACTAGAAGAGTACTAACTGCATCCATTATTTAACACAGAAGAACTGAGGTTTGGAGAGGGCAGGGAGGGTTCTCCCCCAGAGAAGATGGTGTATGTGGAAGGAACAAGCACACTGAGAAAGAAACAGGCTGGGTTAGCTCTAACCTGCGGCTTCGTTTGTAAAAGCTGCTGTGTTTCAAAGCTCTGCTCTTCCCAGGGCTCTGCACTGACATTTGGCTAACTGACTCACTGAATGTTCCCTTTAAACTTACATGGTGTCAATTAATAGATTATAGAAGCCATTGATTTACCTTTAAAGCACTTTATGATCTCCAGTCCTCTGAGAAGTGAGTGGGTACCTATGAAGTGACAGCTCACATCTCCATCAGCCCACAGCAAAGGCTTCCTTTGCAGTCACTGAGCTAAGACTAAGTAGGACATGGAAAATATAACATGAGCTTCAAATAGCTGGGTTTCCAGCAAAGAGTTTGGCTCACCTAGAAAGTACCTGGCCACAGTCTATATGCTTAGGAAGGCCACAGACAGTACTGCTGAGGCTTATGTGGAATAAAAAGGAATCTTTATTTCCTTTGACTCAATATTTCAAATTCAAAATCACAAAAGTTTAAGAATGTAGTTGGTCTGCAAATAAACTAGAACATCAGTAAATGGAACAATTAGGGGACTATTTCTAAACTGGGGCCAGGTTCAAACCAAAGGCTATCTGAGATATCCAGACTACTGAAGATGCTCCAAGAGGATCTCACTGCTTCCCAGTCAGATGTCCTTGGTCTGGATCTTCACAATCCCCCAGACACCCATATTACCTCCAAAACTAACATCAGATATTCTACTACTATACACAGAACAAAATCTTGGTGCCCTTTGCCACACCAGTTACCAGGACAAAGTATTGGCAGAAAATTAGAAATGGCCATTTGGAAGTGGGAGCAATCTGAATGCTAAAATGTGAAATAATTAAGTGGGTATTCTAAAGGATGCTCTTTATTGCTCTTCTTCACTTACTGAGCACCTGTGCAATTTGCATTTTGGCCTTCATCCAACCTTACAACTTCAGCTTCTTGAGCCAGGCTTGTTAAAGGCAGACTGAAAGCACAAGTTTGCACCAAATCCAACCAAGACACAAAGCAATGCATCTTAATATTTAGTCACTAATTATGCTGCTCAAATCATTGCTCCAGTCCACATGCCACAGTTTCTTCCATAACAGTGAGCATTCCCTAATTGGTGACTCCTGATAAACTTTAAAAATACCATGTTTATTAATAGGAAGATTAGTATTTTCAATAGCTTTGTTCTTCAACTGTGTGTTAGAAAACTCAGTGCAGCACCTCAAGGGATAGAAGGGAAAGCACCACTACACCATTAGCACACCAGCTGAAGGAACCTACTAGCCTGAGTGTTATTAAAATCACTAAATTATTTTTAAAACTCTTGAAAGATACAGAAAGGGTGATTATCCTTTCCTTCAAAATCCCATCTGCTTTGAATTCTTACAGCTTCAAAATAAGCTTACAGTTCTAATTAATTTTAATGATCCATGCTGAATTACTTAGCATCTAAACAAAACTATTTAATTTCTTAGTGGGTTTGAATTTTGTTGTTTCATCTTTACTAATTTATAAATGTTTTTCATAAAGAGAAGCTACAGTTCACCTTGGAGGAGGTATTTCCAAGTGTGATGTATGGCTGCATAGACCTGCTGTGTTCAGGTCTCTTGAGAGGGCTATGCTGAATCCAAATTAATACACAGAATTTAAACACAGATCACTTGGTGCTCTCTTTTGGAGGATGATTCCAACTGAATGCAGATCTCAAAGTCAGAGCAGGGGTAGCATAGTTAAAGGAGCCAATCCACATTTCAGTGAAGGGAGGGCAAGAAAGGAGAAAATCACTATTTAGCAAACTTGAATAAATGTGTCAGTTAATTTAATCATATTTCATTAAGGAAAGTTTGTAAGTATCATAGTATATAAGGGTTTTGTTTTAAGATAGACTTTATTCAACTGACCAGTTTTCTATGGTTGTAAAGGAATACAAGAAAAAAGAAATTCTGACTTCAGATTCCATATTAATTTTTCCATTTAACTCAGTAGGACCAAGGGTTACTCCTTGGAGTATGCCTGGGAAAACCAGAAAATAGCCCAGGAATTTTAAAGAGTTCCAGTTATATCTCCAACCTTAAATAATATATAAACTGCTAAACTCAATAGTTTTTACCTGCTCAAGCTAATATTCTGAATATTATAAGCAGAACATTGGCAGCATTATCACTAACAAACCACTGTCTCATTGGCCTGGGCAAACATTGAATTTTGACCTGAACTTCCCTCCCTGAACAGAGACCTGTCAAGCCTGTGTTGAGAAAAGCTGTATAAGGAGTTCACAAATCAACATTTTATTTTCCCCTACCTTGTATCACTCCCTTGCTTCTTCTCAATACCCTCTTTTGAATCTACACTAAAAAAACATCACAGTGCATAACTCAATTCCATGAGTTGAAATCTATGTCAAAATACTATCAAACAATACCTTCCCTCCCCTACTCCCTTTCAACTCAGGGTTAACTCTGAAACATCTGTCATATTCTGCTTTGTGTTTTATATTTAAATCTTGTTTCTCTTGCAGTCTTACAAGTTTGCAGCAACGACAACTGGCATTTCATAATTAGCTTCCCAATTTCCACAAAAGCACTCTGATTTCAGAGAATATGACACAGACCCCTTACCCTCAGTGATGTTTTCTGGAAAAAAAATGGCTCATTATAATACAAATTACAAAGCAAATTAAGCTATTAAATTAAGCTATTTGAATTAACTAGTATAAATTATTTAAAGAAAAAAATCCCAAACAAATCCAAAAATATTCTTCTCATGAGTCTCTATGTTTTACAATGCAATGGATACACTACAATGAAGCCTTATGTATTACAGTCCATCATGGTTTTTCTTGCCCTAAAATCTACATGGTTGCAAGCATTACTGGAAGTTAATCTCCCCCCCCTCTTTACCCAAGCAAAATCATTTAGCTTTCACTGTTTGGTCCACCTACACAAGAAAATGGAGACACTCTTTCACTGTAAAGTTAGATAACATATTTCTCCTTCTGCCACATTTACTTGTTTGCTGCAAAGGGACTGATCATCTACATACAAAATTAAGAACATCAGGATACTGAGAGATTCCTCTGCTTTCAAAATATTCTATATTAATAATACATTATTTCTTAATAATATATTAATGACCCTCCTCTCTCTCATGGAAGCTTCAGTCACTGAAGACAATAGTAGGAATGTGGCAGCAGTCAGCAATCTGTTTTCCATCATTTCAGTGGAACATTGTAAATCTGGGTGATCTCTTATTCATAAGAATTATTCTTCAGCACATTACAGGGGAAAAGAGATTTGTTACAATTTGTTTGTTATCTGAACAACATCCTCTCAGCTACACAGATGGGATTTATCCTACCCCAAATCAGCTAAAACACTCAACATTTGTAGGCAGCTGATTTAAGCTGTTAGTAGAAGAAAAAAAGATTATTTCTCTGCAACTCATTTGGTAAGACCATCATTATTCATCTTCTCCTTTGCAGGTGCAAAGCTACATGGACTTGATGGGAAAGATTCTGTATTTGACACTCAAGCATCAGAGATTATGGAATAAGTCCATGAAGGGCCTCCATTTTCTATTTTCCAGAGAACTATGAAATAGGTCTGAAAACAGAGTCAGGACCAACAAAGAAAAATCTGAAAAGAACTTCATGCTGTATTCAATGAACTTAAATCACAAAGTGTGTGCCCATTCCAGAATTGAACAGTTTGTGTATCGCTGTCCCAGCTTCTCTTTTGGTAGAGGGTCTTACATTATTTTTTTAGGTGGATTTTTTCCCCCTCTGTTTTATTTTTTAAAAGGCTTCTCAAGCTGGAACCTTGATCAATTGACTATTATTCCTTTGGTAATTTGTGCTGCTCAATTATGACATTTCATTTCAACCTTCCTCTCCCAACACCTTGCATTAATCCACCCAAATAACTACTGGCGACGTTTTGGAGATGATTGATTTTTCACATCTGAAAGACATTTGTTCTGGTATGCTAACAGTAATAAATGAGAGAGGGGCCTTCAAGAGTACAGAATGAAGCTGAATGCCAAGATAAATGTTACATTTCAAAGTATAATGACTGAAAAAATTTCAGATAAGCATCACGCTTTTTTGGAAAAGACATCTTATTTTCTTCCACAATGTATATATCTGTTTGTTTGTCATCAAGCATTTGAATATAACATTATCAGCATAATTAGAAACACAAATTGATCTATTTGTCATACCAATAGCAGCTCTAGCTGGAGGATCAAATACCCAAATTTGCCCCTGTTCATCAGAGAAACCTCAAGAAAGCAAACTAATATTTCAAGGACTCCATGGGGAACACATGATAAATTAAGTCTCCAAAATAATTACAACATCCCAAAGGGAAAATGCACTCCTCTTGCAAATTAATCCTAGACTTTTACATACATTTAAAAACACATTTTAAAAGAGCAATACTATCATCATTTTAAAAATATAATTTTTTTCAGGATCTAAGGGTTGGTGTTTTGAAGGTCTGAAATAAATCCCCAGCCCAGGACATACTTGAAAGTAAGATCAGGACTTTCTACCCTTAAAGGTCATTCACCTTCCCAGGAAGAACATGCATAATGGGTTCTTCTGCAGGCTTTTTTTTTTTTTTTTTTAATCATAATCCTGATATTTATAGTCCTTTATACTTGTGTTTATACTGATAATAAATAATACAGAAACACACATATCTATGGAGAGCTGAAATATGGGGCCTAGGAACAATTCCCACAACTGGAATTGTCTGGAGTTCCCAGAGCTGCATGAGCAGTTCCAGCAGACAAATTGTGCCAAGTGGGAAAACAGCTGGTGGTCAGGAAGGGAAGATAAAGGTGTGGAAAATACTGAAAGAATGGGTGCAATTCCTAGAAATTACTCCTACTTCAGAGGGTGGCAGAGGCACAGATAATGTGAAAAGCTCTCTTTTCCCAGCCCTCCAGTGAACTGTAGCATATATCAGATGCTTAATATTTACCTGTGGGAATTGCATAAGTTTTTCAAAAGAGAACCATTAATTTCTCTGCAAGACAAGGCAAGCACCATTCTCACTTCTTTAAAAATAAACCCAGAATAGATAAACTCAAAGAAAACATTTTGTTTAGTTTTTAAAACAATACAATAGGTTTAATATCTATACATAAACATGGAACTACAAACTGTTTTCTCTTATTCAAGCTACAAAATCTGTTGTTTGAACCCAAATCAGAAATACAAAACATGAACAAATTTCAAGTCAATCACTTCCCTAGCTTTATACTACTTTTTACTTCAATATGAAAAAGGAAAAAAAAAACATTTGGCAAAGCCAGAGGCATCTTCAAATCCAAAAATAGTTAGATTTGAAAACATTTTTTCCTACAAATCAAGAAAGGAAACCTAAAGCAAATCCTCTATAAATCCCACTGGCAAGATACTAAAAGCAAGGAGTAGGCAAAAGTCCATTAGCTGGTAGTAGAAATTCACCAGAAGACAAAAGGTTGTGGCAGTTCTTATATATTCTTCTATTAAGAGACTTCAAACATGTGTTGTGGTGCCAGCTTATAAAGTGCAGTGAGACTGAATTTTTGGAAGCCATAAAGATGAAGTAGGTAAAGCAAGGAAAACATCATCACATCTGTCAAGCTTTTTAATACGAAGGGATCTGATGACTGCCAGGGGGGAAAGAAAGCAATATAAGTAACTAAAAAAGCCACCCCAAATTTTCCATATACTCTATGACTGTTATGTTCATCTCCCTCCCTATTCCCTTTAATGACTTCGTGTTTTCAAAGAAAACACTTTCCACAGAAGGATCAAGTATGAGCACAATACTCACCCAAAATAGCAGTTTTATGAATAGATTGTTTAAGTATCTTGGCTATATATATAAATGTGTTTTATGAAGGCCTGAGAAGCTCCTGCATAGCTTGAGTACAGTAACAAAATCTTTAAGGAAATCAGAAATGATATCAACATATCCCAAGATGCAAACTCAGCACCACGTTATTCAGTTAAGATTTTTGTCTTGTTTTCAGAAAGGATGACTCTCAGAATGTCCATGCAACTCAGAGCACAGCACTGCCAGCAAAGCAAAGAAAAACCCTACTGAGCCCAAGCAGCTTAAGTAGGGATTTAGGAAAGCCTCCTATTGAACCACAGGTCTTGTTCCCAAAAGGGGAGAGGTAGGCATTACAACTTGAATGAGAATAAACTTCAGAATGCATTTTAGTATTTTTAAATTACGAAAAACCCAACAAACAAAAAACAAAAAAAAACCCACCAAAAAACACCAAAAAACCCCACCAACCCAAACACAAAAAAACACTATAAAATTCACAGTAATTCACGCATTTTCTGATATCTACTTCCATCCTACCCTTTAAAATTCTGAAACTAAACTTCAGCAGACTTCCAATGATCTCAGCACAGAAGTATTTCCTAACTGCTCTTGAGCTACAGCTATCCATTCTTACAGCTTATTTTGTCTTAAAAACTCTACAGACCTGTTAAATTTACATTATAAAGTCATCCAAGTGAATATAGAGTGTGAGGCTGAAAAAGTCAAGTATGTCGACTCCAGCACTATTCCATCTGCTATTCATAGCTCAAAGCAAGGTTCTTGTATTTCTTTTATACAGACTTAATTTCATTCACTCAAGCACATTTGGACAAACAGCATCTGATAGCATTCATGCAAGAAAAGGCTGGTCACATATTTAAATTGCCTTTTTTACAAGTTAAAGGCTGCTTGTACACGCAGCCATCACTTTATTTAAGCAGACTCAAGTATTTGAGAGTGGCAGGAGTGAATCTGATTGGCACAGCAGAAATTTTATGTGAGCTTTTTATTTTTTTTGGTCATTAAGCACACAGACCATCAGCAGCAAAGCACTGGCTGATGGAGACAGCAGAGGAGCACTGGGAGCTGTGACTGCATTTCTGCATCAGGCCCTTGGCAGGTCACCACCACCTTAACTTCAGCTCTATTAACAAATGGCACAAGAAATAATACTTAGACACTTCCCAACCCTTCTTCAAGACTGGATTTCCTCATTTTTTTCCTAGATGCCATGTGTTCAGGGTCATAAAATTGAGACAAAAGAGCCACAACTTGTAACAGTGCAAAGTGCTGCACTGCTATTGAGCTTATAAACTTCCTAATACTACTATAAATACTGCTTTGTTTGTCATGATGTGTATTCCTACCACACAGCACAGTCAGCCTGGAGGGGGGAAAAAAAGTATCAGCAGTGAACATCATCTATTCTGTTTGTGAATGAGTTTTTTGCAGCCTCTGAGGCCATATACGTGGCTTAACTCCCACCAGCATTAGTGCAGCTTAATGCAGAATTTATAGAGAAAAAGGAAGGGTTTGTATTAGCCCAAGTAAATGCTCTGTCTTTTAGTGCCTTTTAATGAAAAATAGCACTGCCTTCTAAGCATGCTTTGTAGTTAGACAAGTCTTTGTTGCTGCAGAGAAATGTAAATTTATGGGAATAACAAAACAAATTGATTAGTGACATGGAAACCACTTAATTGTTGCCTCCCAGATGGGAGACTGTTAAGCAACCATTTAACCTATTTGTGTTTTTTTTTTTTTTTTTGTAAGGAAAATGCAAGTCTTCAGCTGAGATGCTGAAAATTCAAAATGATCACCTTTAACTTTTACCTCCCTGCAGAACTCCAGCCTTCTTACAGCCCTAGGTGGGGTGAGCTGTCCAGGTCTGCTCCTAGAGCATAATTGGGCTGTCGTGCTGAGAAGGAAACAGGGCCAACATTGTAATTTAAAACAAATGCTAATTAGTGTTTTACATTATCCAGCCAACTAAAGGCAGAAAAAAATCATTTTTTGAGTACAGTTGATGCAAATCCAAATACCTACAAGTCCAAACTGCAGACTGTAAAAAGCCATGTTATCCTTACCTATGCAATTACACAGCTGTGTACAGTAGCATGCACAATTACTCTGTTTTTACACACAAAATCACACTCTGAACACACACCCCAAATGCCACATCCACATAACTCTGAATAGTTGTAGGGCAATCAAGCTGCACTGATCAAAAAAAGGCTTAATTCACATTCACATATAAACACTTTTTCCAATACAACCAAATGTGATAAAGATGCATCAGCCACTTTGCTGCTCCAATTTTGCAATTTCCTATAAGCAAACAGAGCAGACTGAATCCACAGGCATTTTAGAGCAGAATGTAGAATTACAATTTATAGACAATTTTACAAAATGCCAATATAAAATTGTCCCTTCCTGGCCAAACTGCCATACATTTATCATTCCCCTACAAAAAGCTCAGTATTTAAAAATAGAAATACAATAGCAAAATATTGAATTGACACTTATGATAAAACACATTTGATTAAGACTTAATAAAGTAGTCTGTATAATACCAATGAATAATGCATCATAAGATAAAGGTAGACATAAAGCAAATAAGGGTGTCAAATCTAATTCTAATGTGCATTTTTCAGCCATATTACTTATTTTATTACTGGATTTTGAAAATCACACTGAAATTCAATAAGCTTTTTCCTTTTAACCCTCCTTTTTCCTTTTTTTTTTTTTTTTTTTTTAGCAAATAACAATAAATTCCTTGAAGAAATTTACCTGATTTAGTCAGGTAAAATCAATATAGAAGTTTCCAGAAAACTTATGATGTTCCTTGTGTGAAATCATACTCTGAACAGCATGCCTTAAAACCAAAACATTTCAGGAAAACTTTAAGAAATAAAGATAGAGTGTTGAGGTTTTTTTTCTGACCTGTGCATTGGGAAAAATTGCAATACAAGAATGAACATCAAAATATGCAACTGATTAAATTTTTTAGCTAGAGTAAGTTTTCCAAAATTCTCTTCTTAATATTCAGCATGAGCCTTCCTAAAATGATAAGCTACAAACTATTTGTCTCGATCAATGACACTGCACACACTGGATGGAAAAGCACATGTGCAAACATGGAATATGTAAATGTGTCTTTTTTGTACTGGTAGCAGGCTGGCCTTAAGTGAACCACAGCAGTAAAGCCAAAAAATACCTTCCCATTAATTAAAGATATTTGCAAAGGTAAATATTTGTATTCAAATTCAATCACATATTGCTTGGAAAATATATTTTATTTTCAAGTGAAAAGTTTCAGAGGTGAGCATCTCAAATTCCTCCAAATCTCCTAAACAATTCCCAAATAAAATTTTCTCTAGTATTTCAACATAAAGTTTATAATAGCATGTAGGAAAAAAAAAATTAAATTAGATTACTGACACTGCAAGACAAAGCACTGACACTCTCAAGCATTAAGGCTCGTAACAAGGCTTCAATTGCTTCCCAATGTTTTCACTCTGGAGAGGTTTCCGTGTTTTCCAGCACAGCAGGCTCCCTCCCTCTTGCTTTCCATCACTGGAACTCCATGCCTGCCTTTCATCTTCCTTTTCATTTGGAAAGTTACATTTTTATTCTCCCTCTCCCACACATGCAGAAAAATACAGACAGCAACTGTAAACTACCACTTTGGGGGCGTATTAAAGCTCTTTCTTTCACCTTGTGTTTATCTTCCTTACTCTTGAGAAACTAGGGGAAATGATGCCTTGGGTTTTAGCTTTTATATTTTTCAGAATCTCTGCTGCTTAGTGTGTAACTCTGAAGCTTCATATTAGGTGCCAGTAAGTTCTCTTCACAGGGCAGTCAGACAGAACGATCCCTTCCCAGCTACAGAATCACGGACAACTGGTACCCAAAAAGCAAAACAACAGGGAAGGAAAGGGGGCAAGCCAGGGGGCTGAGACTTCATGGCCTGGGACTGGGTTGGACAATTGACCCCAAGATGTAGATGAACCAAAACTTACAAAAGTGTAAAACTCGTGACTGGGATCCATCTTGGATTTGATTTGGGTGTAGCTCCAGCCAGGCTCTTGCACTGTCCCAGGTGTATCCTCCTTTCAATAAATACCTATTTTATTCCTTTTGCTCTGTCTAGTCTCTGTTCCAGGTCAGCCTGTCCAGGCATCAACACCATACATATTATTACCCTCCTGAAGCCACATTCAACAAACAGAAGACAAAAACAGCAGTTTAAATTTCAAAAATGCCACAAAATTCCGGGATAAGCCACAAGGCCTATCTGTACTGCTGCTGAACTCAATTACTCTTTTCACTTATTTTAAAACTTTAAGAATTGCATTTGATATCATGGAAGAAGAAGTTCTGATGCACAGCAGCATGTCATTTTAGAAACCTTGCTTATAATAATTTGAAGAGCTTTGGAAGTGAAACATTTTAAATGTTGAAATTTTGTTCAATAGGTTATCACAAAATGTTAACTTCCTTTTTCTCTGAATAAATCCCAGAATCAAAGGCAAATAACTGGAAAAAAATTATCCATATCTCTACTGCCTGCTTGCTTGTTATTTTAAGCATTCTCTAATACAATGTGTTTCTAATTTTTCTTGGTAAAAGGAAAACCTGTCCTGTACCTGGAATGGTACTGAAGAAGAGAAAATATTCTTGTGGGAACCTGAGGCTCCCAGAGAAGGAGCCTAAATGAGCATAGGCCACTTCATCCTTGAGCCCTCTGCATGCCACATATTTCCAACTTGCATTTGATTCCATGCATAGCTGCAGAGAAAGCCTCAATACAAGTTTCCCCCCCCACTGTGTTGAAATGGAGAGTTTTATTGCTGAGCAAAGATCATACATTTTAGTAATAAAAAAATTCTATTGTTTCTCTCTTATCTACATAATGGAGGGGTAAGAACAATCCAGAAGTATTATTTATACAATTTTAGTCCTGTACAACTCCAAAGTAGCAACAAAAGCATCATTGTCTGAAATTATTTGTTCTGAAAAAAGTATAGGGAAGATTTGCATCTGACTGTTTGCAAGGAGTGGGGCACTACACACAACTCCAGCCATGAGTCATTGAGCCACATCCTGGGAAGCCCTGCTGAAGCAGATATTGCCTGATTCTAATGCAAATTTAAATTTATGGGCTGAAAACCAGATCAAAAAAACCCTCTTTCTGTTTCAGCAACCTCCCATATAAGTGAGACTTACTCAGAAGGAAGAATAGGGTATCAAAGCACTGCATGAGAAGCTGCTTATGTAAACTAAACTAAATTAATCACAGAATGGTTTGGGTTGGAAAGGACCTTAAAGCTCCTTTAGCTCCAACTGCTCTGCCACAGGCAGGGACACCTTCCACTATATCCTGAATCCTCCTTCCACTGTTTTCCTCAAGTACATGAACATGTGTTAAAACACAGAAATGTGCTACATTTTGATCACAAAGCCCTTTAAACCAGTAAACACTCTGCATAAGCAGCTTTCTTCCCACCTCCTCAAGAGAGAATGTACCAGCCCAGGAGAGCAGTAGGGCGTAGCCTGAGGCTTCTCTTCCATTTCTATGCACAGCCCTGTGTACTTCTTCAATCTCCAAGGCAAAAAAAATTACAACAGACTTACAGATTGCAGATTGTAGTGCCTGCAGCTTAAAATGAATTTCAGTGCATTTTCTCAAGGACCTACCACGAGAAGTAACTACTAATGCATATTTCAAGTAACTCTCTTAGCAAAAGCAAGAAAATAAAATATCACCAGAGGGTCAGAGAAATTTGGAGCTGGAAGACATTTTGTAGTCTCAAGCTTTCTATGGAAATAAATTTCCATTATAACTTCTATAGAAATATATTTGCATATCTACAAGGCTGCTTTAGATCAATAGATAAGTATATATGAATTCTTTTCTATAAAGGAAATTCCATTAAAAATTATTTTAAGTCTATGACTTAGAAAAAAGGTTTTGGACATCCAAGGAGAAGCATCTTTGCTTCAAAAGGAACCAATTGCTTCTTGAGCTCTTCCCATAAGACTTAGAAAATTAATGACTACTAAATTTTTAAACCAAAACCTCTTAATATGAAAGACATACACTCTGTCCTTATCTTTTTTTTTTTTTTTTAATGGAGATGATTGCTACACTTTCTCCTATTAATTAATGATTTCTACACCTCCTACAAGAACAAAGTCTCTTTTCTTCTTTGGAATAGACTTTGGAATAGTTTAGCAGTGAACGAGCACCCTCAGCACTGACACAGAACTGTTGCTCCACATCCCAAACCCAGGGATGCATTTCCTTGCTCCATGCTCACTTGGGCACTTTTTCCATCTTCATCATACTGAGAATACACTGGCTAGAAAAACATAAATTCAAAAAACTGTTGATTTTAGAAGCCTTTCCACACCCTCTCTCTGATGATGGGCAGCCCACAATAGTTTTCATGCCACAGTAAATAGCTGAGAGTTCACTGGACATTTCCTCATTTCATATCCTTGTTGTTTTTGTCCTCACAGGAGCTGCTGTGCAGTTCTACCGCTCAGTCAAAATTACTTCTTCATAAATTTTACTTTATATTAACAATAAATTCACAAGGGGATCACATTTTGTTCCCAAGCCTGTCCTCAGACACATTATTTGGAGTCTCAAAGGCTGCACTTTTTATGCTGAGTTAGGTGTAGCATTTTATATTAAATAACATAGCATATTACTGACTGCACAAGATGTATGCTAACCTATTGGTAATTCCTTCAATCCAGGAATTTTATTCCCAAAAGCAAACTTGGCCTTACCATTCAAGATGACAAATACCCATCAGCACTTATCTGGCTCTCTCACCTTGAAAAGCCAATGAAGAAAAGTTATCATAAGTAAAAATATATATGCATTTTAACTCTAGAAAAAAAGAGATTGTGCTAGTTGGTTCACTTAAATCTAAAGAACTTTCCAATAGTCCAACTAATTTGCTTAGCAGAAACCTAACAGAAAATGATATAGAATTTTCCCTCGTACCTTACATGTAAATATGAAAATAATAATTCTGGCACTTCTAGCCTAACCCACTTTCATAAAATAAAGGAGTAATTTTTTTTTTTTTTTTTTTTACATAAAGGTCAATAACATCTTTAAGCAAAAAATTCAGTACTGCAAAAGCTTGTGCTGCAGAGCTGTTTTAACTCCCAATAGTTAAAATGGAGCTGGACCTGGCAGGGTATGTGGAGACCCCCAGGTTTTTCCTTTCCTTGAAGGGCAGTAAGGCTGGCCATTGATTTAAAACCTTGTAGTACAATTTACAGTTAATATTTCAAACCTTCACTAAGACTATCAGATAAACAGAATATTTAATTAATCCCATTCCTAACACAATTTCTTCTGAATTGCCAGGAACAACCAGCAAATGACAAGCCCTAAATCATTAGTCTTTCTTGTGATTGTTTTCAAAACAACTAAATTGTGATCACCAGAGGCCTAAAATACTGCTGGTCTTATTGATTATTGCTGTGCAAAGACATTTTTCTTTCCTGTGCTCTCTTGGCACACAAAGATAATTAAGCAGCAAGACAGAGCAGTGCTGATGTTACACATCCCCAGCTGGGCACCAAGGTACCTGGGTGGAGCCAAGCACCTCTGGTACCTACAAGTGTGAACTCTCCAACTGCAGCAGCTCATTCTGAATCAAAACTACACAAACCCATGCCATAATGAAAAAACAAAACAAAACAAAACAATCAGATTAAATTACTTCTGCTGGAAACAGCATTTTACACTTCCAAAGCATTTTATGAGCAATAATCTGTCAGCTTCTCAACTTCTGGCTAGGCACATCCATGTTGTTACTCCTTTGACTGGTAGTTAAAAAAAAATGTTGATTAACTTCACAGAAATGTCATTGAGATGTTCATTATGCACAACAAATAAAACAATTACACTGCAATAAACCAAGTGAGAAAGCAAGAAGTTCCAAGATGAAAGAATGGCTTTTAGTATGAAGCATTTTGGTGTTTTGTTTGGTTTTTTCCTAATGACCTGGGGCTACATTCATCCAACTTCTCTTCTGTTTTCCATTGCAAATTCATGGGAAGTGCTTAATGCTGCTACAGCCCACATGTGGAAATGGAGATTCCACCTCAGCAGTATTCCCATGTGTAGGAGTGGCACCAGGCTCACCCACAGTGCTCCTTCTGAAGGTCAAACAGCTGATTTCTCCAAAATCAGCAAGATAATCAGAAGGAACTCCAGCAAGATGATCAAGAAGGGTTCTGGTTTCAAAGATGGCATTGTACAAAACACTAATTGGTTTTGTGCATTGTGTGAACTGCACAAAAACAAACAAACAAACAAAAAAACCAACAACAAAATTAACAATTCCCCTCATCTTTGCAAATCCAGACTCAAAACAGGTGGGAAATCGCCCCTTCCATTCAACACACCCTGGTTCAGGGAATCTTAACAGTTCACAGATCTGCTATTTTTTATTTTCTATACATGAAAAATCTGCCTGACCTCTGCATCTAGACATTTTAACTAGCAGTTAATCTAAAATGTATTTCTGTTGGCAGTGCTAATTCTCCCTAGAACCTGTGTGCATAAGCTATTAAAAGTTTAGATAATTTACAAAAAATATTCTCCTGTGCATTTAACAAGCAAATAATGTAGCTGAACAGGGAATAAATGTGATTAAATGTAAAACTGGAAAAAACCCTAGCTACTTAACAGACCTGATTTGTAATTTTCTAACCTCCACAACTAAACAGATTTCAGTTGAACTTCAACTCAATTTTATTTAAATTTCATACTAGCTTTAATAAGTTATGAGAGTAATTGTATGCACAAATGTTCTTCAGTATGGCACCACCAGAAAAAATTCTGCCTCTTTCAGATTGCTGTAAACATCATTAAATTGCAGCTTCCTGTAATGTTTTATAAAGTAATATGCAAATTTCACTCATGGTATTCAAAGTTTCATGTGATGTATAAAACAGTAAAAGGATTCTTCTTTACCTTTTAGAGATAGCAACTTGTTAGTATGTCATGATATAGCATTAAAAATTAAACAAATATATATTTTGCAAGACTTGCTCATCTATAAAATAAATTCATATATTAAAAATATGGGGAAAATCTGAGTGTTTCAGAACAAATCCTTCAACACAAATATTATTTGCAATATTTCAACTCATGACAAAGACATGACACTTCCCACCTAATGCTTTTCTCTAAACATGCTCAGCAATTTCAGAGAAGATACGAGAAAACTGACAAATCCAAGAGAAACTCAGAACAAAGCATTAGGCAACCACTGCAAATTAAATGTGTGTGAGATCTCTTACATGCTTCCACATGGTTTTGTCACTGACATCAAACCCAGACCAGAGCACAGTATATCCTGTATGACATGGTAACATGCCAATGCCAAACATGATCATTCCTGCTGTGCAAAGCATGGCCATGGTAATTCCCTTTTTTGCATGTTCTGCAACAGGACAAGTGGAAGGGCCTCCATTTAAACCAGAGGCACCAGTGAAAAATCCCAGCACAGTGATAGATGTGCAGGGAATACATGCAAGACATGAAATACTTATCAGATAAATCTCTGCTCAAATGGCAAGGATTGTCTGCAAAAGGATAATACCCTGTCTAGGAGATGATACAAAGGATTGAGCACATTCTCTGCCTTCTTTTTAGCTATTTGTTTTCTTCCTTGGCTCAGTGCCATCTCCATATGAAAGGGCTGGAAAATACAACTAAGGCAATATACCACAATGGTTGAAGGAAACAGTCAGTGTTCAGTAATGTGCTGTAAAGCACACATTCCCTTTCAGCACAGACCCAAAAAGTCTTGGTGCTGTTTTTATTATGTAGAAATAGCTACATGGACACTGCTCATCTTTTCTATACATGTATAAACACATATGCTTAAAGGTCTTGCAACACTGGTCTTAAAAAAAAACCAAACATCAGAAAAGTAAAAGGATAAAGAAATAGAAAATGATGCCTTGATGTGGAAAAAGAAAATAAGATCATGCATTAAAAGGCAGACCTCCATATGAAGGCACAAAAAATAAATGTTGAGGAGGAAAAGTGGAAAACAAGTCAGTAAAGAAAGCAACAGAATTCTCTTGGGTAACAGAACACCCACAGCACCAGCTAAAGAACTATTTTGTACAACATTGGTGTTATTCTCCACAATATGTACATTGGGACTAGTTAAGGAAAACAACAAAAAAACCAACAAACTTACAGGAAAGCCAAGAAAAACTCTCAGAAGAGAATTCCACCTTGAGCTACATCTCTGAGTGAGAAACAGCTCACACAGATGGATAACAGTAGTGACAAAAAGTTGCACAGCCATTTTTGCACTATTCTATTTAAAATATTTCCAGTATTTTTCAGACCCTTAAATTAAGTTTGAGTTTTCTATTCCAGGAACAGAATCCTATAAGGCACCAAAATGTAATCTAGCCTTCCTCAGCTGTTTTCAGGTCTTTCCTGAAGAAAGCTGTAAAACAACTTTGCCCCCAAACTCACATGCAGGGAAGTCAAGAGCCATGTGCAGGCTGCATCACATTGCCACACTGCCAGTCAGTAACAATCATATGCTGTACACTTCAATTATTATGCCTGCCCAGAAAAGCACAACTAAGAGGAAAAAGAAGGAAAAAGCAGTGAAGAGAGGAAAAAGGGATAAAATTCATTTGTTTTCTGTCAATAAGCCTGTGAACCCAGCAGCCTTGTTAGCATCTCCTTAAAAGTGCAGCAGAGCTGATACCACCTGTTTTTAATTTTCATTCCTTATGCAAGCAACTGAAATAAGTTCTTTTCAAACAAAGAATATAAAAGACATTGTAACAAATAAAAGTTATTAACTCCATTTCAATTCCCTACGATAAAAAGCACAAAGAAATGAGAAACAAAACACTTGAGACATGAAAAAATAACAACCAACAACTTGAAGCTACTTACTTCAAGGTTAATGTGAATGAAATTTACTCAAGTTGAACATCACACCAATTACAAAAGCAAAAAAAAACCCCACTAAGCTCTGATTTCTAACAATAGAGGTAGACACAGAGTTTCCAGAATGCTCATTATATACAGATTTAGGTTGCTCCAGGGACTGATTAAGACTAGAGATATTCTATCAGTACCATTAAGCTCACTAAGATGCAGTTCTCCCCTCAATGCATTTATACCATCAAAAATGAGGACACAGCTACAAATGTTGTAAAGTGTCACATAATGTCATGATTACTCTTTGGTCTTAAAACTGTAAGGTAAACCATTTTAAGCACCAACTACAACAAGCATAAAGTGATCTGCATAGATAAAAACCAGCAACACATAGAAGGAAGTCCTTTGCAAGTCCCTGATGTAGCTGGTCCATTATTTTAACAGTTTGGACAGAAATCAAGAAAAATGTATAAAATTGTACAGTATCTAAAACTGGCATCTTCAACAAGGCTGTGCTCTCTGAGAATGTGACTCAGCCAAAGTTGTTTTTTTAATTATTTCCTTCTATACTGATAAGGTGACTTTTATACCTAGATTGACTATTACAAGATTAGCCTGTGAAGAGGCACTTCAGATTAAAAAGAAAATCTTTGTATGACCTTATGCAACCTAAGATTAGTTCATCTTCATATGCAATGTTTTTATCACTCCTTTGCAATGAAAAATTGTCATACAAGTTTTTCTTTCTGAGGGATAGCCATAATCCTGTTGAAGACCATGATCATTTTGCTGGTGATAAAAAGTATTTGCCTTTAGAAATACAAATCCATAACACACAACTTTGACTCCACAGTGAGATTTACAAGTCAAGGTATCATCCCAGCAACCTTCCCAGCCAGATGTTGTATTGAAAAACTGGGTTAAACCTGTAAGCCAGAAACTATTGTATTCATTCAAGAGTAAATGCTGTTTCTCAAAAAAATAGAGAAAGTATCTTGTATCAAGGAACAAATTTCCTTGATAAAATAATTCCAGTCTTTTGCCATTGGTAACTCTTCAGAAGAACCTACAGAGATATATGCAAAAGATCCAAAAATCACCAGTTCAAGTTATTTTCTGTATTTAACAGATCATATTATTAGAATTCCCAAATTTGAACCTACTTCTTTGCATTTAAATGAAAAGATGAGGCTACCAATTTAGAAGTATTTATGTTTATCACCTTTGGGAGATGATTCTCCAGAGCATTTGCCTCGTTCATCTCCAGGTGCCAGCACAGACAATAGCAACAAATTGCATGTTTATTTGTTAATTTAACACAAAGTATTACCCAACATTAAGTAGGTGGATAATAGGCTACTTCATCTACAAGAAGTAGCCATCCTAAATTAATACAGCTGGTACTAGGTAAGGATTTTTAACTTGCACAGCTGGAAACATCTGTTGCTCTCTAGGAGAAATCAAGCCAAAGCAAATTTCACTCCCTGCAAAACTTGAAGCTTTCTGAACAACAAAACCATGACCCATCCACAATCCAGATGTCTCACTGCATAGTGACATAAGGATTCCACAAAATTATTTTCCACAGGCCTGAAAAATACATGCAATGTTCATGCTCATTGTGATTCAAGAAAGCACTGCTGGGTAGTTTTTTTAGGGACATTTACCCTTACTGGGTAGAGGCACTTGCTTTTTTTTTTTTTTTTTTTAATTTAGAGTATATATTATATATGTAGAGTATCATTTCCCTGTTGTTCTTCCAAACCACAGGGCCATTAAAATATTTCAGGCCTGGAGAATGGTGCAGTTAAAGTCTTCCAGTTTAAGCAAATTGTGCCAATTCTTAGAGAAAACAGGAGCTATCTCTGATGAGCTGTTTTCCATTAGCCTTGAGAAAAGAAAAACAGGATCACCCTTTAGCTCACACTATTACTACTATCTTCTTCAGAATGTTTAGCTTCTTTAGTGAAATCAGATGTCTTCTCAGATCCCAAATCACTTTAAAGACAAACAGATGGTCTAAATGCTTGCTTTTCTTTTCATCTTTCTGTCAACTAAGAAATGTCAGCCCTGTGATGGCCAAAACATTATTAATAGTGTCAAGCACTTAATTCCCCTGCATTTAGAGAATCTTTCCTGGCTACTAGTTTTTCTACCTTTTTGTAGAGCCACAGGATTTAGGTGATCATTTGTTAAATGATCTGTTCACAAATCATGGACAGGTGAGCAGTGGGGAGAAAAAGCAATACTACAACATCAAATAGGTTTGGAGAGCATTGTGGCTACCTCAAGGAAAAAAAGGTAATCAAAAATCTTCTGTCACCTGCTCCTACCCTCCTTCAGACTGTCAGGTTTCTATACCATTAGGTGGAGTAATCAGAAAATGGCAGCTATGAATATATTCAAATAAAAATTATATTAATTTTAATGTGGATACAGTAAATGAACTCATTTTCCTCGAGTTGTGCACTTTACAAATCAGCAGATGACCTTCTAGCACATCAGGAGGGGCCATTCCCATTAAGAATAAAAAAGCTAGTCCATTAGCTACTCATGTAAACAACCAACACAGAATTCCTAAAAAGCATGGAAAATAAACATAAAGGAAAATGTGTATTCTGAGCAGCCCTCAGTGCTACAGACATTACAAACACATGGGCCAGTAGGTTTTAACTCCTGCACAAATTTTACCCACCAAAAGAGGAAAGATTATTCTTCTGCAAAGAGATTCTCATTAACTCATGTGAAAACTACTGCAAAATGCTGATGCAGTCAAAGAAAATTATACAATAATTATTTTCTTATTAAGAAGCAAATACATTCCTTTTGGCCTCTTACCAAAACCACTAATTAATGTAGATGCTACATTACATTATAAAAACTGGAGAGGCAGCTCAGTCTTGCAGGGCTTTGAAGAGCTGCTCAGGTGGGATGAACAGATGAATTAACTGTTTCTGGGTGTTTGCTGTTCTTCACCTCTGCATCCTCTGAGTAATATGAAGCAATCCATTAGTCATCCACCTGCCAGTCCACACAACATGCTAAATGAATACACACTTCATTTACAAGAAGATTTAACAAATCAGTGGATATACTGCTGCATTTTTAAATGGTGAAAACATCTCTGCTACATTCTCAATTTGCCAGAATCACTTATCTCTCATGCCTCATGATCAAGGCAACTGTTCTTTCAGAGCACTGAAACTGCAAAAGAGCAGCCAATGATGCCTAATGTGCCTAAAAATGCACAACCTACAGTTTCACCCTGCATTTGTTTAAAATCCAAATGTAAAACCAGGCACACACATGCACCTACTGAAATTCTTCTCCATTTCCATGGCCTTGAAGGAAGAGGCAAGGAGAAATATCCTTATGATTTCACATCCAAAAGGCATTCCATTTGCCATATGATAATTGCAGTCTTATTGAACAGTCAGATGCTGCTGACAAAGACTTTCTTAAGGAAGTATGCTAAATTTAATACATTTTACGTAGAATTTGGGATTCTATTATCATATAAAAGTGAAACATACACTAAAATAAAAAAAACAAAAAAAGTTTGCACATTCTAATACCAATGCCTTCTATTAGTCACACACAGATTGTTTTAAACTGATAGAGAGTGTGATAAGATTAGATGTTAGGAATAAATTCTGTACTGTGAGGATGCTGAATGAGTGGAACAGATTACCCAGAGAGGTTCTCAATATCCCATCCCTAGAAGTGTTCAAGGTCAGCCTGGATGGGTCCTGAGCAACCTTGTCCAATAAGTGCCATACCTGCCCATGGCATGGGGATTGGAACTAGATAATCTTTAAGGTCCATTCCAGCCCAAACCATTCTATGATTCCATATTTTGCCAATTAGGGGAGCTTCAACAAAATATTCTCTTGCTTGTTAAATATTTCCATACTTTGAAATATTTAGAAGAATGTAGAATGTTATTTGTCTGACATTTCTTTATATTAATTATATTAATAATATTAATATAATATTAATTATACTAATAATATTACTTTGTATGAATTATTATAACTGGAAAAAAAAGGATGGGGAAAACATAAGAAACAAAAAATTGTAGTAAAAAGCCCCAAATTACAAAGACACTCAGATTCAGCTTTTCATTTTAAGCAACTATGAGCAGACTGGGATCACAGGGCTCATTTCCATTAGTTTAGGATAGGAAAAAAAGAAGTGCTGTAGCACTCACTGTACTGTAAATAAGAATTAATAATCAACTGAGTCCAAACATGAAATTTCATCTCTTGTGACGTTAATCCCAAGCCTACTAAAAAGAAAAAAGATACAAAGCAATACATGGCCTTTTGTGTCAGGCTCCTACCCAGAACTCAACCTGCACCCCCAACTACCTGTACCAGTTTATTCCTGTACACTCCCTCCAGGTACTGGAAGGCTGCAATAAGGTCACCCCATCTCTTTTCCAGGCTGAACAAACCCAATCCTCTCAGCCTCTCAAACCTACTTCTCTCAGGACTTGGAGAAGAAATAGGTTTGTAATGTTTTCTGGCTTTGTTTCACTGTGGAGAAGCACCTTCCAGCCCATGGCACCCTTTGGGTGGGCAGCACAGGCCAGCCCAGGCTCGGGACAGTGCCAGGGACACAGACTCGTGCTGAAGAGCTGCTGCACACGAGTGTCACCAGGCACAGCCAGCACTGACCTTGTGCTGACCCAGCTGTAGTAAGAACTCACTAAAAATCATCAGTCAGGTAGCATTCTAAACACTTCCTCTTCCCTCTCCCAATGGGAGGCTCAGAAAACAAAGTCTGGCAAAAACCTCACAGCAGGGCAGAGATGTCATTCTGCCATCGTGCTGCAATCAGCAGGGCAGGGCTGGCACTGGCACAGCTCTGAGTGCCAAGCAACAGCCAAAGGAACCCATCTGACATTGTGCTAGCACAAACTTTTCAAAACAGGAGCTAAAGACTACTTTCCTGTTCATTTTTCTTCAACAGTGTGAGTTAGCCTGATTCCCCCCAGCTGGTATCACAAGAAAAAGGCTACTCCATTATGGAGCCCCCTCTCCACTGCAGGAACAAAGCTGAAGTATTTTGGTTTGGATCCTAACAGATCATGAGAGCTGTGTTCTCCTAGCTCTCTCCTCTATTTATCCTTCATCTCTTCCCATATACCAAAGAAGACCCTTGTGATCCCAGCTCACTAAATCACTCACCCTGATCCTGAGATACTTGCTACACATACTAAATTGAGATGGTGAAATTCAAGAGGTAAAAACAAAAAGATGTGGAAAAAGAAAAGACCCATAAGGTCACCTTTCCACCTATGCCACCTTTCCTCCACCTTCTCAGGCAAGCCAAGTCATTCAGACTGATCAGAGTCCTCCCATCAGTACTAAGCTGTGATGGACTTGGCCTAAAGTGGCCAACCAAGTAAAAAACACTGGTAATAAGCTTAACATCTCTTAACTTCAAAAATAAAATAAAATAATTTTCTTTTAATTTTCAAATACCAATAAAACCTCAATAAAAACTCAGAATCCACTCTACTAGCATGAGGACAGCCATAATTAGTAAGCAGTAATTTACTGTCAGAAACTAATATCTCCAATCAAGTATATTAAATTAAAAATATTTTTGATAGTTATAATAGACAGTGATTTAACTTCTAAGTGACATTTCTGGTATATTTATTGTTATTACTGTCATTGTACAAGGTAATACAGAAGTGGGTGGGGAGAAATGGAAGATTTAAAAAGCACTGTGAAGGTAGGTATCAGTTTTTCTGTGTAGAAATCTGCCCAAAAGCTCTGTAAAGCACCTCCTGCAGTCTGACAAGGCTCTGCATCTTTAATCAGGCCTCCTATTAGTTCTTAGAGGACATACAAAGAACTCGAATATCCTGTAAGTCAAAAGTCTTATATTTTAATGAAACTGTTATATTCAGAGCTTACATCAGTAAACTTACTTCAAAGAATTCTTATGTACTGTGATTTCAAAAGTGAGGTGAAAATAATAAAAAGCCAAATTCAATTGTGAATGCTCCAAAACCATAAATAAGAAAGTTCTCCCTGACCCAAAGCACAAGTTCTTTGGCACTCCTAATAGAGACCTGCTGGGAAAAGCCTGATGCTGCTTCCTCACAGAGTAGGCAACACTTCATCTGCCTTATCATCCTTGCACAACATAACTTCTGTATGGATATATTCTCTTTGAAGAACTAAAGAATTAGCCATTTATAGTTTCCAGCCACCACACAGAGTATCCATCTACTCATGTGATATGATATTACACAGTAATGCAATTATTGGAAATTAATTATATGAAATGGCTCCCATAAGAATTCCTCCACACATAACACAATTATGAATATTTTTGTAATGCCACTAAATATGGAAGATACTCTGTGTATGCTGATGTATTTTATATAGTAATCCCTTGCCACAACCCATTTATTTCTAAAAATCTCTTTCTAAAGACAGCTCTGCACTTAGAGTGTTTCCATTACACCACATAATGATTTCCAAATAATACAAATGATTGCATGCAGAAAGTAAAATACAGAATTAAGGGCATAACAACACACTTAGCTCTGCTGGAGTGGTTGTTAGGTTTTGGGTTTTCTTTTTTAAATCAAGACTTGTTACAGTTCATGATTTGATGAGAACTTTTGGTACAGTATGAAAAGTAAATTAATCTGAATAACTGCATTGAACTAGATTATAGATAATTTACTTCCACCACTATATCTGAAAACAATAATCAGCACCCTAACAAAATAAACAAATGACCACTTGTTATTTTTAGTATATATTCTTCACCTTATCATTTGCTCCCTAAACTCAACTCATCCCACTCCAGCATGCAAAGCAATTCAAGCTCAAGTTTCTTCAGCAAATGTAACAGCAGAAGAAACACACCTGAAGAACAGATTAATTAAATTCTTTGCAGTATACAAAAGGCTTCTTACCTGAATTCCTTTAAAACCACTTTTCCCTTAACTGAGTAACAGGTAGTACTAAAAACCAATATCCAGTTAGTACACGGAAACATAAAGAATGGCCACTAAAAACATGCCAGTTCAAGGACAACATGATATAAATCCATTCTAAGTTCCATCTTCACCCTCTCCCCATCACCCCAAGCCAGCACCAGAACCTACATTTTGGAGGCCCCAAAGAGGGCTAGCACTAATTAATATTTCTCCCCAGCCTCCCTACCTGACATCCACCCATCCTGTTCTGAGGGATAGCTCTGTCTCCTCCAACTCTTCAGCTATCTTGAGGATCAGAATAATACAGGATTTCAGGAGCTCACCCTCCCTCACTGTGTAAAACTTGAGATTAATGATGATAAAGTTGAGTGCCCATGAGTGAGAAACACAGGGAAGGCCAACAAGACAAATATCCTGGTGGGAATCTATTACAGACCACCCAACCAGGATGAAGAGTTGGATGAATTATCCTGTAAGCAGCTGGAGGATGTTTCAAGATTGCCAGCTCTTGTTCCTGTAGGAGACTTTAACCTGCCAGGTATCTGCTGGGAACTCAACCATCAGAGGAGAGGCAATCTGAGAGGTTCTTAGAGTGAGTGGAGAAGAGCTGCTAGTTCCAGCTAGGGAGTCAGCCTATCAGGGTGGGGCTGTGTTAGACTTGCTGTTTCCAGAGAAGGGCTGGTGGGAGATGTGGAGCTCACAGGCTGTCTGGGGAATAATAGAAATAATGTGAAATAAGAGAGTTCTCAATATTCTGTGAAACAAGGAGAGGCATCAGCAAAACTTCCACACTGGATTTCTGGAGGGCAGACTTTGGCCTGTTCAAGAGATTGATTTGGATAATACTTTAGGAAACAGCCCTTAAAAACAAAGCAGGGAAGGACATATTTTAAGAAATAAAGAAATCTTAAAGGTGCAAGAGCAGCCTATCCCTGTGTGCCTAAAGATAAGCTGACAGGGAAGATGACTGGCCTGGATGGGCAGGGAGGCTTTGAAAGAACTAAGGAGGGAAAAAAAAAGGTGTATCACTTTTGGAAAGTGGGGCAGGCAACCCAGAAAATGTTTAAGGATGTCACTAGGTCATGCAGGAAGAAAATTAGAGAGGTGAAAGCCCAACTAGAATGTAATCTGACCACTCCTGTGAAGGATAACTAAAAGAGTTTTTATAAATGCATTAATGGCAAAAGAAGGATCCAGGAATCTCTCCATTCTTTATTGGACCTGGGGGGAAAATACAGTTAGCAAACACAAGGAAAAGGCTGAGGTACTTTTTTCAACAAGAAGACACGTTGTCCTCAGGATAACTGACCTCCTGAGCTGGTAGATGGGGACAGGGAGCAGAATAGCTCCCCTGGAATCCAGAAAGAAGCTGTTAGTGATGTGCTGAGCTACTTAGATGCTCACAGATCTATGGGACCAGAGGGGATAAATCTTACTGGCCACAGTAAGGGATGACTCTGTGGCCACACAGCATCTACAGGACAGCTGAGGGATTAGACCCAGCCAGCATGGATTTAGGAGGGACAGGTCCTGCCTGACCAGCCTGATCTCCTTTTATGACCAGGTGACCCTCCTGGTGGATGAGGGGAGTGCTGTGGATGTTGTCTACCTGGATTTCAGCAAAGTCATTGACAACATCTCCCATGGCACACTCCTGGAAAAGGGTGGGAGCCCACGACTTGGACAGGTATGGAGTCTTGGATTAAGAACTGGCTGGATGGCCAGGTCTGAAGTGGTGGTGAATGGTGTTTCATCCAGTTGGTGGCCAGTCATCAGTGGTGTCCCCCAGAAATCTGTGTTGGGCTCAGTCCTGTTCAGTATCTTTATTGATGTCCTGGATGAAGGGATTGAGTCCACTGCCAGCAAATCTGCAGACAGCACCAAGCTGGGTGCAAGTGCTGATGTGCTGGAGGGCAGGAAGGCTCTGCAGAGGGACCTGGACAGGCTGGATAGATGGGCTGAATCCAACAATATGAGGTTTAACAAGACCAGGTGCTGGCTCCTGCACTTTGGCCACCACAGCCCTGTGAGTGCCACAGGCTGGGGACAGAATGGCTGGAGAGCAGCCAGGGAGAGGGACCTGGAGGTACTGACTGATGGCAGAATGAACATTAGCTGGCAGTGTCCTCATGTGGCCAGAACAGCCAATGGCATCTTGGCCTCTATCAGCAACAGTGTGGCCAGCAAGACCAGGGAAGTCACTCTCCTGTACTTGGCACTGGTTAGGTCACACCTTTAGTACTGTGTCCAGTTCTGGGTGCCCCAGTTTGGGAAGGATGCTGAGGTGCTCAGATGTGTCCAGAGAAGGGCAGCAAAGCTGATGAAGGGTCTGGAGCAAAAGTCCTGCGAGGAGGAACTGATAGAGGTGGGGTTGTTCAGCCTGGAGAAAAGGAGGCTCAGATAAAGCTTACCACTGTCTGCAGCTGCCTGAAAAGAGGGAGTAGCCAGGTGGGGATCACTCTCTCCTCCCAGGCAACCAGCAACAGGACAAGAGGACACAGTCTCCAGCTGCACCAAGGGAAGTTTAGGCTGGATATTAGGAAGAAGTTCTTCACAGAAAGAGCAACTGGACATCAGAATGGGCTGCCCACGGAGGTGATGGAGTCACCATCCCTGGAGGGGTTTAAACAAAGACTGGATGTGGCACTCAGTGCCATGCTCTGGTTGACATGGTGGTGTTAGGTTATAGGTCAGACTCAAGGGTCTTTTCCAACCCAGTTATTCTGAGATTCTGTGACTGTGATTCTCTTACCATTCTTCCACAGCTGCATATAATCAGCTGCTCATTCCCACCTTCTCCTGGGAATCTTGCACACCAGGGGCCTTTCTCCCCATCACCCATTCCAGCAGTCCTGTCCTCACAATATGACAGCTGCTCTTATAAAAGCCCCATTTCCCCCCTTATCTCTTCTTATCCCCTATCTGTACTGGTGCAGCTACAGAACTCTTTAACATCCATATCTATATTTAAGTTGTCTTGTGTAACTCATGACACTCCCAGGCTCCTGCACACACCTTCCAAAATATCTAGGGAGCTGGAAAGGAGTTAGAAGAAATAACAGAATAAAAATATTTTATCCCAGATTTTTTTTTTATATTAATGAAAACAAAACTATGATAAAAGCCCTCAGTATTCTCTGGTTTCTACAAGATCCTCTACACCACTTTTAAAATCATTGCACATAAGGGGAAAAACCTATTGCTGATTTTTTAAGGTCTATTTCTAAGGAAACACTGAAAATGAGCCCATTCTATGACCTTCAGTATCGAAGTCTTAAAATTCTTCCCAGCTGTTCTTTCCTTGTAAGAATGGCAGAGACTACGCTAACACTCATGCAATGAAAAAACCAAACTTCTTTCTTTACATGCTAGTAGTTAAACCATTTTCCCTTAATTAGTCAAAGTAAAAAATGCACAAACTCAAAAAGGAAGGACTTTTATCATCACAAATGTAATGTGATAAACTATAGTGTTATTTCTAGTTTCAGAACACTGCCACAGCTGGATGCACTTCTGGCACAAACCAAAACCAGTCCCCAAAACAACAAAGCCAGGGCTACAAATGAAACAAAATGAGACCTCAGAAAGGTGATGGTTTGGAAATGGACCAGCCTGTACCTGTGAAGCTCAGAAAGAAGGAAATTTGGCAACAGTAATGTGAAAAAGCAGCTCACACATCTGTTCTGAAAAGCAATTCTTCATATTACCTCTTTCTTCTGGATCAGTCAGCTCCTAGGGGGATGGGAGGCCCACAGTCAAAATATCCCTACTCAAAAAACATCTGAGCATGAAGTTAAGCTTACATGCCATTGCTGACTGGAAGCCACTGCTCAATTTAGCAAAGCCATTAAGGACATGATTATTCAGAAGTGAACTTACATCCAAACCATCTGAACCTGCCTTATGCTTATCATTAAGTAGATCCTTAAGAAGTTATGTGAAAGAAGTCATATGGAAGTGCTTTTTTAAAAATTATTTACAAGCAAATGTGTAGGGCTAGTTGTCAAAACAAAGGAAACAAAGATGTCACATGTAAGTAAATCTAAAGAGCCACAGTTTTTGCATTACAAAAATCAAATCATGAGCCAGGATGATGAATTTTCACATGAATACTGAGATCTTCTTTTGACAAAACTGTCATCCACATAAGATTTTATTTTCAATCTACTAAGGATTCTGCTACAGCCTGAGCAGTTTGTGCAATGCCACCAGGTGTGTGGCAATCTGAAGTGCTAATGCTTGGATTGTCTTCTGGTGAATATTTTCAGAGCCCAAACAGGTCCCACTGAAAATTCCTTGCACCAGGAACAACTCAGCTCTTACTGCTAGGAGCAGCAACTAATAAAAATCTGTATTTCTATTTGAGATAACATTTTCCATACAAGAACTTTTATTGCAACTGGTAACCTTTTGTAGAAGTTCCTCACAAATATAGCAAAATGGGTGCAAAAGATGTCCAAAATCTTCTACATGTGGAGAGTTTAATAGATGAGGAACCCAGTTTGAATCTAACAGGAAATGGATAGTGATACTAAAAAATCATTAAAGTTGGAAGCCTCTTTTTTGAAGATGGAGGGAGGCAGGACATGGAGACCACTGCAGAAAATCTGTTTAGAGCTCTATGAGCTCTACCCCCAGGTGTCTCCTTCTGCTAAACAGAAATTATAAGTACTGCAAAATAATTGTGGGAGATAAAGTGTTGCTGCTTGAGTGAAGTTTAAAAGCAGCATTGGTGGGGAATATGGACACAGGAAAAATTTCAAAAATTCACTATGCAGCCTAAGGAAGGCTGGGTGTGGCAATGAAGACTTACCATGAAGGGAAGGTGCAATGTAATTCTCCAGATTCTGTAGGCTATAGAGTGAATCAGTTAGATAGAAAAGCTGGAGAGTTTAAAGAGTCTTCTGATTTATTATTTTACTATTTCCATTGTATTTATTTGTAGAAAACATTCTGTCATTTTCTTATCACAGACTTCAAGCCTGTATTGTTGGTTACCACATAATGCTACAGTTTTAATGCCTTAGGTCAGCTGGAATCTTTAGTAACACAAAATGAAAATATAGCAACAACAGGCTCCTTGTTTTAGTGTAACACTTCATCTCATAGGCACAGAAAGCCTGTTCACTACATCAAGCAATAGAACACATTGGATTTATGCTGCATGACTTCTGAAATTAAAGGCATCTCTACAAGGAGGCCAGTTTTAAAAAGCCTGAAAAAGAGAAGGTCAATCCCTTTCTTTGCTTCCCTCCAAAAGCCTTTGAGGAAATTTGGTCAGGAGAGTTACACAGAGGACCATCAATTGGGATAAGCTGAGTTCAGTTCAAGACCTGGTCATATTAATTGGGAGAAAGCATTTTAAGTTAAAAAGCCAAAGTCACTTAAATTTTAAAAGTGCCAGTAACTGTTAGGTGTCAATCAGGGTCAAACACAATAGAGAGGACTCAACCATCACTATGTAATGGAGGCCTCTTTAAAAGCTTCTTTTAAATTCATTTTCATTTGGCACTTTGTACTGATAGAACAGGTTAGAACCAGGGGCTGCACCTGAAAAAAGGCCACTTTGCAATCCTCTCACTCCCTGTGCAGGAACACCCTGAAATATTCCAAGTATTTGCATATGAGAAAGGCACTGTGGGTCTTGGAACTGAAAAGTAACACACAGTCAATAATGTGTTAATGAGCAGGGAGGGGCAGGGGAGTGCCATGGCCCACTGTGGTTTTGGGATGGCTCTTGCAGATCTCTGTATCTCTCACTGAAGTATTAAAAGCACCTTTCATAACCTGTGAAAACCTTTGTTGTGCTGTGGAAGCCTGTGCCAGGCTCTTGAAAACCAGCTCTTCTCTCTTGGATTTTACAAAGGGCTTTCCTGCTCTAGCAAGGGAAGAGCAGCTCTGTGGCTGCCAGCACCCTGCCTGATGTTTGGGAAGTTCCTGCATCTTAACCCCCCCAGCACCCCACCAGCAATGCTGTTCACCTGGGATCAGGCAACTCACAACAATTTATGGAGCAACTGCAGCTATTTTCACTCCATTATTTACACTCTGCTCCAGGCAAATCATGACAATAAAGCCAAATTTTCAAAGGCACCACGTTTGCAGGGAGGAACCCTAGAGGGAAAGACACAGGAAATTATCACTTAAAAATCCTGGAACAGTCTCTCCCTTTATCTGTGCTTCTCCATCCAGAATACAAGAATATTGCTGGTTTTGTAGCTATTTTTAATGATGCCTTAACAATTAATGTATTATAGTGTTATTTAAGTCTTACCAGAGGTAAGAACAGGCCATGAGAGACAAAAGAGCACAGCTGAATATGTGGAGACCAGATTATTTTCTTTGAAAAAGAACCATTTAGACCATGTAGTTTAAAGCTGGCATAGCAGAATAACCAGAGAAGGCTGAGCAAATAAACAACAAAAATATTTGGACAAGAAGCAAAAGACAACAGACAGAGGAATAGCACCAAAACAGAAGCATTTACTTTTCAAAGCAGTGAAAATATGGAGAATAGGAAAGACAGGGGAAATTAAAAAGTACAATAGGCAGGGAAAAAAAATTGTAAAATAAGGGATAAACTGTTTTAGAGAATAGGAAAAAATAAGGGAGAGAAAAATAAAACAAAGCAACATGCTTCAAATTCAGTGTAAATGTGCTTCCATTTGCTGAACTGCCTAGGAACAGAAACCCAGGGATTTTTACCTGGAATCTGGCTTTGGGAAATACAGGATGCAGTGCATTTCTCCAACCTGAATGATGCTGTCTATGTCTATGAGGATAGAAGCTTTTGCTGCATCTGATTTAGATTAGGAATTGGCTTTACATCCAAACTGAAGTTAAAAGCAGGAAAAATTAATCAGATCTTCCAATTTTGACATTTTCCTAACACACACCTCTTTCTGAGGCAGAAACCCAGGTCAGTTAACAGGCTGTTAATGTCTCAGTAGAAGCTCTTTCATAAAAAATTTGGAGCAGAATTCTAAGCAATCAAAAGATGAGCACTTGGTACTGGGACAGGCAATGGCCAGGATGACCTGTCTTCCTACATCCTTCTCTTACAAGGAAATCTCAGCACAGATTTTTGCTGTAGGTTCCTTGACAAACAACAGCAATCTATTCCAAAATTATCTTCAAGTAGCTGTATATGCAAAGAAAAAAAACTGTATTGGCCTCTGAGGTCCTTGAACTTCAGATTATTTCATTTTTAATTTTTTATTTTTGATTATTTCACTTTATTAGTCTGAAATTTTAAAGGTGCTTGACAGCAATTCAGACTGTGTTCCATGAATCAGGAAGCCATGCAGGGAATTTTTTATAGAAGCAGTGTAAACCTGAATTTTGGCACCTTTGGGTTGGCTGGCAGGCTTTAAGGGAACAGTGGCACACTTTAACTCCTGGATTCTGGCTTACACAGATGCTTACACAGCTCACCTGTGTAGCCAACATTGAATTTTGCATATTTCAGCTGATAACATACTTTGGTGTACAAAGAAGCCAACTGCATTAGGATTTCCAGCTATCTGTCACAAGACATGTAGGTCACAGAAACCCAGTGTCAGATAAAAGGAGCTAAACCTGATCTCTCTTTTGTCTCACAGATTACAAGTCTAAAAGAAGATGTGTAAATCCTAATTATTCAGGACTGCCAGGAGTATCGGTTTCCTGCACAAAGAAACACCTGGCACAAAATAAACCTGAATAAGTCTGATGTGAATATTTTTTAGAGGACTTCCTGAGCAATGTCTTCTCCATCTGTTCTTCCAGAGTGATGGGAAGCTTTGAATCATATTTAAATTATTATTTAATTAAGATGAGAGACTAAAATAATTGCCTACAGAAAGCTTCTCTCCAAATTGCACATGGCTGAAAACCTGATCCTTTACTCACAGCCAAGGTCCCCTTGATGGTGATTCAGACATGCACCATGCAGACTCTCCTGCCATATAGAGGCACACCTAGAATTAATACAAAGATTCAAGCTTGTGCAAAATGTGGCTGCTCAGAAACATTCAGTAGCCTTTCTGCA
The DNA here is from genome assembly GCF_029582105.1 of Oenanthe melanoleuca. NCBI lineage: Eukaryota > Metazoa > Chordata > Aves > Passeriformes > Muscicapidae > Oenanthe > Oenanthe melanoleuca. The sequence continues at coordinate 104,039,943 of NC_079336.1, read as the reverse complement.
ATTAGAAGGGATTCATTTGTTCCACACTCCCTCATGGATATTATTATTTTATGCTCCTGGTAGATTCCAGCCCACATTTATTCAAGGTGAAAATCTCAATCCAAATCTCCAGGGCTGTCCAACAGAACAGGTCCTACCTTTATCCATCAAGGGCTGCATTCCCTGGGGATTCAGCACTCTGTAAAGCCCTTTGGGGGCTGCATGTACCATTTTTGTTTGGAAGAATTAGCCAAAGGTATTTTTTGAGTCTGAACTTCTTTGCAGCTTCCCCAGCTAAAAGTACATTTTAACAATATGTGGCACATACAAAATTACTATTCTCCAAGCTTGGATTTTCTTACCTAGGGGACAGACCAAACTCAAATACTAATAGCAACTGAAATAATGTAATTTCCTTAAGTAATATTTAAATAGTGTTTTGCAAGAATAAAATAAATTTGCAGTATTCTAAGTTAGATGAAAATAATCAATCTATTTACATATTTAGTTCACAGAAAAAGTTTTTAACTGCAGTAGGTCTATTTCATGTATCTGGACATGGAAATATAAATAACCTTGACATAAAAAGAGAATTTTCAACATAACATCATTTACCAAATAATAAAAACTGCTAAATTCAAAGAGGACATCAACCACACAACTGGCTTAAATACACTATGCAATTTCCCTTCCTAAATTTTGGCTTGAATACCATTTGACATATTTCCAGCAAAAGGCAACAAAATTAATTCTCTACTTGTGCCCTGCACAAGCTAGGTGATTTACTCAGAGGGAATAAAAGTTTTCTCAAAGTGTTTAATAATGGACAACTTCCATCAATCACCGTGGCATTCTCCTCCTGTGACTTCCTGTGAAGTCTCTGAATGACCCTTCTTCCTCTCCATCCAAAAGGCAACATGAGTTTTGTTTAACCTCCCTAACCATAAAACACAGCTCTTCTCTTAATCTGTCATCTGCTAATCAAGACTCCATCCGGAAGGGCCCCGAATATCCATTAGCAGCTGGAATGCTGCATTGAAATCCTGGCTCCTAGCAGCAAAATGAAAGGTTTTGTAACTATTACTGGTCTAGGATAACACATGCAGATGCTTGTGTGTGTAATTTTTAACAGTTGTAGTGTAAGATACACCATAAATCCCAGAAATGTTAATGTAGAACCAGCTTATCCATTGCTCCAAAAGGAAAAAAAAATATAAAACACCATTTCTAATAAAGCCAAGAGTTTTCAAGGAGTATAAAGGGTATTTATAACAATGCCTCTGACATACCAATTGAAAATATGGTACATTCTAGTTATGGACATGATGAAAGTACTGCTTTGAAAATGAAAACCAGCTTGTTTTGTGATGGTTACAGATAAAATATTGGAGGAGGCATGCTGCTGTGCCTACATAAAATGACAGATAAACCTTAGGATGACAAATTACAGTTCAGCAGGTAAACAAGATTTATCCATATTTTTTAGATGAAAGTGTTGCTTCTTAGGGTAGCTCAGCAACTACTATTATTTTTCAAAATCTCCATGTATTTCAGAGATTTCTGAAAGACAGCATGGACTAATATATCTTATATAACCTTTATTACCAGCATCTTATTCTTAAGGTACTAATTTTGCTCTATCCTGACATACAAAATGAAAATCAGAGACCAGTTTTGCTTAATTCATATTTTCCTAATTTTTTCACTTGTCAAGTGAATTCAGCGCTACTCTGCTCTTAATATTCCAAAGAGAGAAAATTAAATTTTGCATAGACCTCAATCTCAAATATGCTGTGCTTTCTACACGTTTTAAACCCATTTTTTCCAACATTCTTTTTCAAACCTGTTTCACAGAGTTATCCTAACAGTTTGTGCTACTTCACAATGGAGAAGCAGTTGGAAACAGTTCTTTTACTACCTTACATAGATGACCATTAAATGATGTCATATACTATAATGACCTGAATATATTAAATGTTCTTTCACTTCAAAAATGTAAAAAATCCACCTAACCCCTTCCTTCCCCTCCTTCTCCCAAATGCTTTCAATCTCATCAGCAGGTAGCAGGCTGAAGTACAGAACATACAATAAAGTGCATGTAGCAACTGCATTTCAGGAATTTTACCAATACAAAGATTTATGGCTGTCACTTTACACTGAAATTCTCCAACATCAAAGAGTGGTGTTAAAGCATGAGTGACAGCAAAGGCAACAGCTGTATGGATAAAATATGGTTGTTTTAACACCTTCCCTTCTTGATGTAAAGAAGGTCAAGGGACGTTGCTTTCATACTATGGCATTCAGGGTGAGTGTGAGTTCATCAGTAAAGCTTCAGAAAAGGAGTTTCTGAATAGTCACTGTTAACTGTGCAGAAAGGGGTGATGGGGGAGAAATAAAATCTGAGCTTCCCTTCATTGACACTGTGAAGATTAAATACTGGGAAAAGCTGCTGTCAGAAGTTTCTGCTCATTGGGATTCCACATATCAAAACCAGGAGCTTTCTGGAACTCTGGAAACTTATTCCCAAATTCACAGACAAGCACACAGTATCACAGATGAAAGAGTGCTGACTGCTGTGCAGCTAAACCCTCTAATTTACTTAGCATATTCTCTTTCTGAGATCTCCTTGCAGCTGTTCATTGCAAATGATCCAAGGCAACATTCCCGTGCTTGAGACAAGCATAGCAAATTTGAACTAAGGAAACACTTTTAGGAAGAGGTGAAAAGCATCTGAACTCAAGAGAAAAAGATTAACACCTCCTAGCTCTAAAGCATTCAAAATGTATGCTCTGATTTTGTAGTTTCTACAAAAGATAAAAGCTTGTGCATGCAACCTGAAATTAGTAAGATTAAAGAGTAAAGAATTTATGCATTTCTTTTAGAAACAAGGGCAAATGTCAGCCAGTGAATTTATGGATGTTATTTTGTCCTTGCTGTATTTGCATTATACTGTTATGCTGAGTTCAAATTTACTTTGGGAAATAATATTAAAAGTAGGTGAGTGCCATTACGAAGTGGGTGAACAATTACTGAATCTAGTCTAGAGAAAGTGGATTAACAACTTTTTTATAAAAAGGCCAAATAAAAAGAATATCAGAGTGGAGGGTGTGGATACTAGGAAGTCATCTGGGAGCATACCAGGCAGGAATTGGTAAACTACCATTGGTATCTGCAGACTTTCTTGAAGAGTTGAAGGATGCAGTTTTCTGCCACTTCCTGACCTCTGCACATTCTGTTTGGATTGATAAAGTTTGGTAACAGTTTGTTTCATTTTGCTTTTGTGAGCTACAATTCATAAACCCAACAAGCAAAGTAACTAGTAAGTAAGATTTTAAAGCTGGGATTCTCTTTGGGTTTTGCACATTTCATTCTATAAAATTTACCCTTCATCAAAACCAGTTTGTGCCTTCTTGCTTCCAACTGATCCTGACTGTTAACAGGAATAAAACATGACATGAAATACAGTGTGTTGAATATTAGAGTCTGAAAATCTGCTTCAAGTAGCAATTGATACTGATATTTTTATTTAAATATAATTCCTAGAAATTGTAAGAAGAATGGCACCATATGTGCATACATGCTCTAGAGCCTTTGTGCATGTCTCATGGTGAAGACTCACTGACACAAAGGCACCAATGCAATCAGCCATGCAGCTCTTTGTACAATATTTCTTTCTGCTCTTTTCCAGTCTCCCCCTGTTATTCCAACCTGCCAAGCTGTCAGGGAAACAGTCAGTTGCAGTTCTTAAGTTGTAAGTAGACATGGTTTGTATCCAAGTGCTCTCAAGTTTCCTTTGGTATAACTTGCTCAGTCCTCTGACAAGCATTACTGGGATAATCCCCAGCTTCCCTAGACCTTCACAACATCTCTCACAAAAAAATTAACAACCTGATCACTTAAATCTACTCATTTCTCATAGCTCCTTCCTTCCGGGGACCCTGGATTATGGTGCCTCACCTTCCAGTGACCAGAGGATGATACATGTGTGATACAGCTTTGAAAGAAGTCCTATGAACCTCTGCTTTGGACATAGGAAGAGATAGAAGGGTCTAAAACCAAAAATATTAAACACACACCCCTCCATCCCAAGCCTCACTTTTTTCAGTCCTGAATGGCTTTGAAATTTAGTGTGTCCTTTGGCACACTGTTTTCTGTCTAGGCAACAATGTCCCTCTGTCCTCCAACCACGTTGCTCCAGCTCCCCAAATAATCCAGAATTATTTTGATTCTACAACTAATCCTGGTTTCTTTGCTTTGCTCTGCTCCAGTGTTTATTAAATTCCCTTTCTTCTCAAGTCTCCCACCTCTGCAGAGGAAGAGGACACAGGAATCTCAGCCCCTGGTTTATTTTGTTCCAAGTGAATTATTACCATCAATGGAGAAGACACCTGTGAGCAGTAAACAGCTCAGAGGCTGACAGCTCAGACCTGCTCTCTGAACCAGCAGCTACCACAAAACAATTTAAAAGCAGTCACTCAGCCCAAATTAATTATATACAAGGCCAGGAGCAAAGAGCAGAATGATCTACTGGGATCTCCTGAAGGCAACCTGGCTGAATTGCAAAGCAACACTGGTAAATTTTCCCCTGCCCCTGCCCTTTCCTTCTGACCACACCATAATTGCCAATGACACAGTGCAATTAAACACCAAGCATCTGATCAGTGCCACAGTAAAGGAGAGACTAAGGAAAGGGAAAAGTCAGGCTTCTAACACCTGCCCACAAGCCTTATTCTCTCTGTGTAAAGTAATCCTGTAAAAACAAAATTCCAACCTTTGCAACACCATTTTTCAAAAAAACATCTATGAAGAACAAACATGTCCTCAGAAATGCCAATGGAAAAAAGTGTGATAATTAAATCCCTGAGAGTTTTATGATTCTCTGCCATTGGTCCTAAACAAGATATTGCCCAAATGTGCACAAAGCTAACACTGCAGTTCCCCACTAAGCAGATGTCCTAGGGTACACAAGACTTCTTTTCATGTTGTATTTCAGACCCAACAATTAAAAATAATTTTCTCAAATCTCACAAATCCCATAGAGATATCAGGCCCTTGAACAGTGAGTCAGCTGCCTATTGCAAACATGACTCACAATGTGGAGAAATCCCTGCTCTCTTATAAAATTCACAAAAAGGAAGAAAAGGAGGTAGAGCTCTCACCACCATAACATACAACCTGTTGGCTCTGTGCCTGTCAGGTAGGCTGGGAAGTCATTGGAAAAAGTTCTGTGTTCACCTCTTGCACAGCCCTGTGCAAATTGTAGGCACACATCTAAAACTATCTCATTATTGGCACTAATTTCAAATCTCAAGTCCATCACTTGTCCTGGGGGAAAATGTTCAGAGAGAGACCTATCACCCTCCAACCTGTAAAAGCAGCTGCAACAGCTGCCAAAAAGAGGTACTTCTGGTGATCCATAAATGTCTTGTTCTGTTATGTTTTCCTGTGCTAACTGCTCTTTTGCTTGGCAGATCATCTTTACTTTCCCCTCGTTCAATTCAGTTTCATTGTGTATTTATGTCTCCCTTTTCAGTATCACATTTCCTTCCAGCTATCTTGCATCTTCATAATCAATTTTTCTTCTCCCTTTCCTCTCCTCTCTCCTATTGTCTAACTGGAACTAGTCAAATATTTGCTAACAGTAATGCTGTGGATTTTAACTTAAACTCCTACCAATATCAGTCACCCCTGGCTACTACAAGAGAACTACAAGAGAACATAAACCCATCTCCATATGCTTCTGCACTGGTAATAATAGCTGTTTTCCAGGCATTTCCAAAATAAACAGTATTAGCAACAATTAGATCAGCTTGATTCAAATGCTCCAAAGTATGGTTACACCATAGAGTTGCTTAAATGACACATGCAAAAGAGCATGTAAAATTTCACTACTTTTACTGATTTAAAACCTCACACTTTTTAAAATGCCATTGAGGGAAAATGCCTTTGAGGAAAAATCCCACAAACACACTCTGAGGCTAAATATTGTAGTTAAAAGTAAAGCAGGCTTAAAATAAAAAGTTGGCATTTTAAAGGCCTTGAAATAGGATTAGATCTACCAAGACTGTAAAAACATTAATAAGTGGAGCTCCATTCAGAGCTAATGTATCAGTGAGTCACGTGAGGACCAGCATGAACTCTTTTTAATTTGCAACCAGAAGGTCTGGAGGTTGAAAGAGGTGAAACAACTCAGCAGAAAGGTTCACTAGGACATAGATTAGGATCTTACACTTTCAAATGTCTGTTTCTGTTGGCTGCAGCTCTGTCTGATTGCTCCTGAGCTTGAGCGCCCGCCCACTTTACATCTTTAGCACTCTAAAGATATAAAAAATGGAATTCTTTATTCAAGCTGGTTCTCAACCTGGCAAATCCTAAGCAGCAGGTTTCTGGGCTTGGATATTTCTCCCTCCCAACCCACTCCTAACCCCCACTGGTGCTGAAAAATGACATTAGTGAATTAAATGATAGTCTTGTCCAACTGTTGCTGTGTTTCAGAACTACAGACTATTTCTTTCTACTATGTAGTCCTGGCAAATGTTTTCTACAATTCCCCACTGATACTCTCTGGAATGTTATCCTGCTGTATCCTATTGTATGAGGAGTCCTTGCTTCTCTGTGTGAGCCACTGGCACCAGAGGTCACTGGGTGCTGGGGAGAAATCCATTCCTGGTGGAGAGCTTTGTCTTTCCTGCCTTGCTGAAGGACATTGCAGAGTGAATGCAGAGAGATACATCTCTTGTCCCTCAGCACAACAGAAACAAACAGAGATAAAAATCAAGAACAAAAAAAGTTTCTTTTATATCTTGGGCATTTTTTTGTCTGGGACCTTGGCTTTACTCATGACAACCAATGAGAAAACCTGCAGTGGAGATCAAAATCCCATTTGTGGTTTCAGTAAGGATTCAGCCTTAGAAAAAAAGAGCAAAAGTTTCAGAGTTAAAAATTTAGTGGAAGTTTAGAAAAGGAAAGGCTAATTGTAGCCTGAAATGTGATGTGAAAAATGTGAAAAATGACAAAGGGATGGTAGCAATACACCATCAAATCCCCTGCCAAAGTAAATGAAAAAGTCACCCAGGCAGATAACATCTGGATATGTGCAACCTCAATTTAGTCAAAATCCTAATGTAAACAAGTCCACTGATAGCAGAAGGGTAGTTAAACATTCTACTGCCTTTGGATAATCGAAACCATCTTCCCTTCCTAAAAAAAAATAACAAACCTTTCAATTATCAATCTCTAAGGAAGAAACTGACAGCTATTGGAACGATTCCATTAAAATTACTCCTTTTTTTTGCTTTGCAAACATCTCTGCAAACTTTTTTTTGTCTGTGTAGAAACTACTAGAGCTCTTCAATGACTTAATACTTGTAAATAATGGTAATATATGGTACATTGATGATATATAATATAAACACAGTGTATTTTGATCTGGTTTATTATATATAAACACAGTGTATTTTGATCTGGTTTATTAGACTGATGGCAGGGCTACACATTCTGCTGACTTTATAATTATATTATTAGTGTCAGTGATACCAATATTGAAACAAAAATTGAAAGAAAATGTATTTTCAACTCTGTAACATGCAGTTTCTATAACATATGCATACCTTCTTCAAAAATGTAGAAAAAAACCTGGTATTAGTCACTTTAGGAATGGTAACAGGGCAGTAAGGAAATTTGGTCTCTAACAGATTTTATATAAAGACTGTGGAGGATCACTGCATACAGATCTTCTTACACCCAGCTAATTATGTATTGAAATAGTCATTCAGTCATCCCCTCTGTCAACTTTATGCATTAATATATTATCACTGATAATGAAGTTTTGATGGTAATCTGAAACATTTGCAACAAGTATCATCAAAGCCATTGAATACAGAATAGCATTAACAAAATACTTTTTTTTTTTTTTTTTTCCCCAGGGCTAACAACTTAATATAGTTTTGGGGTAAATGTCACATCAGAAATAATTGTTATCATATATGAATCACCTTTCATGCCTTTCTCTGGAATGCATATGCAATGGGATAATCTATATATTTCAGCAGAATCCAAGCAATTTTTATGTAGAAAAGCTGAAGCTGATATAGCAGGTCAAAAATCAAAGGCTGAAGAACATTAACAAGGTTAGGAAGCACCAAGGAGTTACAAGAAGAAAAGAATTCCACAAAGTTTCATTACAAATGATCACAATTAAAATGAAAATATCATCCATGTGTGCACCAGCAAATCCTAATGGCAACTAATTAAATAAATTCTAAAACTTCTAAAATTCTGTTCTCCTGCACCTAACAAAGCTAAAAAGCTCATTTTTAAAAATAGGTCAAGTCTCTCATCTCCATGCAACAGTGACAGAAATATTAAACTGGCTGATTTAAAAAGAAAGGGATTATCAGAACCCTTATTTGCACATAGTTATGCAAAGAAAATCACCTCAAATGAAATTAAACAGATCCATATTATGCTGAAAACACAAGTAAACCTGATAAACAACACAGACATTGTGAAAACAGGATATGAAGTTTCTAGAAAACAATAAATCAAAGAGGAAACTGGATATTTAAAAAAATTAAACATGGAAAAGTGAAAAGCTTGCTCACCAACAACTGTCTAGTTTATATGAATACAAAAATGCTACATGGTGCATGCAATGGTCACTGATAACTTCATTTTAAGATGTACCTCATCCTGACTGAGAGATCATCTGAGCTCAGCTCTCATGTACTGCAGAGGGTAAAACAAAGATGAACTAGCTTCCAGATAAGGGCTGGAGATGGAATTTCAAAACATGGAACCCCTGAAACAATTTGCACAGTAAAAATCACAGTCCAGTGCCATTTAATAATGAAGGAATCTGGAAGAGATTATCTGAATTTTCTTGAACACACCATGCCCAAATATATGGACAACATTTTCATAAGTGCAAAGACACAGGGATTTAACTTTCCAGATAGTCACAAAGACAGCTTCAAAATTAATAATTTTGAAGGTGTTATTCTATTGCTTTGCAGTTGGTTTACACCCAGCCAGGACATTCTGTGTAATTGTACCACTTACACATGAGGATGTTAACAGTGCTGCATCACACATGAATGATACAATGCCATCAATCTTTGTGTGTAAATCCCATTTTATTCTCTTATTCTCAAATGTTGGGATGCTTAAACATTCTCATCCTAACAAAGAGATACCCAGAAAAAGAGCTCAGAATGTATGTTTCAATCCTTCATACTCCTGCTACATTTTGGCAAGGAATGAGTCCTCATCTGTCATATATTGTGGCTGTACTGTGACTTCCCTTCTATTGAAGAAAATAAAATTCATTCTGAAGTTATTTGATTGTTCATGATGATACTGACCATTAAAAAAAGGACTACTTACTTCTGCTGGAATGTAACAGAAAACAGCAGCTCAGGAGTAGCTCATTAGCAGACCTATTGATCTCCTTGAGCCAGGTTTTGAGAAAGAGAACATGTGCAGAATCCATGTTTCTTTCCAAATATTACAATTCAGATCTTTAAATTACACTGATGTGTGTATTCATCCCTGGTTTTGTTTTAATACAAAGGTGTGCTGGGGCTGTTGAACTGTGCACCCTGCCCTAATTCAGCCAGCCAACAAGGACTTTCACTCAAGCTGCACTCCCAAAGTAACTCTGCAGTGTGCTCAACCAGGAGCTCCAACTTTTGAGAGTGCTCAGTGTCCTCTTTGGAATGTGCATTGTGAAAAAAATACTTCCTAACTCCACCCAAACTAAATGCTTCCAGCTTAGAGACTGAACACTCCAGAAGTGGAACTTCAGTGGACACTCCTCCCCTCCCTCCCCAAAATTTTTCAGGAACAAAAACCCAACTCATTAACATCTTTATGACAGTTTCCACTAGTTGAAGTATTCCATTTCAATAATAATATTTCTGCAAAGTATTTATGCTGTGTTAAACTTAACCCCCTTAACCCATTCTGAAGGTAATCTCAGGTACACCTGTTTCTGTCATATTTAAATTTATAGCCTAAATCAATTGCAAATAATTAGCTATTTATCACCATGAAGTTGACATTACAATATCAGAAAGGGTCAATATGATCCTAATGATTTACAAAAGACAGAGGCCTTAAAAGGAGGAAAGGGGACAAAAACCAAATAAACCCTAGTAATGAATCCCACAGTAAATCAAATACAATCAGTTCTGCTTGCCCATCATAACCCTGGACAACACAAGTCCTTTGTTTTTCTTTACAGACTTACAGAATTTATTGCCATACATATCATTTAAGTCCATCTTTCACTTTTATAGCCTGAAGAGGAGAATTATTTAGTCAAAATAACATGAGTATACAGCTCTTGTAATACTGTTGTGACCTCGGTTTCTACCACCTACGCTGGAGCATTACTATAAGTCACAAAGTTTTTTCACTTGCAAGGACATCTTAATTATCCCACCCATGACATGAATGTTTTTGGAAGATAAAGTCTGTAATTAACTTGTTGCCAAACAATATGTTTACTGTCCCTGAAGGTCAGTTCTAGTATAAAGACATAAGGACACTTCACGTTGGGAGAGGTGCACTGTAACTGCCATCAAACATTAACCAAGTGGTGATCCATTATCTACAGCAGCAGCAATGCAGAGCAGGAAAATATTCTAAGCACCATAAAATGACTGTGCTAAAATAAATCTCTACTGCAAAATATAAGGCTTGAAACACACAAGTACAACTAGAGATAATATGCTTGACCAGTCTGTAACCAGACTTGTTAGAAATTCCATTTAATCTCAGTAGTCAGTTGAAAACAGTCAAACAAGACTGCTCCTATGCGATGGAAATCTGTCTTTGCTGATTGTCCTTGTTGGGAGAATTTAGGTTTGGAAACTGTTTTTAAAGATTATACCAAAACAACTGAAAGAACTCCTTGCCTTGTTTAGTTCTGAATTTAAACTAGAAATTTGCATACCCCGGTTTGAGTATGAAATCCATGATCTGAGAAGGGCAGGGTGAGGATGTCTGAGTTTAGGTGTGACAGGGGGTTTCACTAGCTGTGCACAAAGCCATGAAGGGCAGCTCAGCACTCCTGGTACAACTCCTACACCAAAGCAGTCCCCTGTTCCAGGCAATGGAGAAAGTAACACCTTTGATTATAGATCTCCTATAATATCTCAATTAGATGTGTACATGAGCTAGGAGAGGTACAAATGGGGGAAAAAAAAGGACAAACAATGGAATAAAATTAAGGGTAATTATAATGAAGAAATATACATAAAGCACTTCTAAGCTGTTGTGCCCAGTCTCTGACTCACATCATCATCATTATTCTGTATTTTAACAGGAAACTTAACAGACACTTGGCCCTTCCTTTGCTTTACACTCTGCTTACAGTCAGAGACAGATGGAAGGAATGGAAGGCAAAGAAAAGCAACTAAGCAAATCATGGAGGAATAAAATCATCTTTGCCCAACCAGACCCACTCATTCATCCCACGCTCACAGCATGCTCTCCTTCATGTAGAGGAATAGGTAACAACTGAGAACTTGTGTTTTCCTCAAAGTATTGGACAATATGGGAACAACTTGTGAAGAAATGGCATATGGAACAACCTAAACATGGCAAACAGGCAAGAGTGAAAAAAGTAAACAGGAAAAAAAATTTGGATGAGAAAATAGGGAAGTTGAAAATGTTGTCTATTCAGATAAAGGAAGGAAGGAAGGCTTCAGCTACAGAAGGGAAAATATGATGAATTTAGATAGGGAAAGAAAGAAATCTGGCATGCAGAATCAATGAATGTAAGATCTAGAAGAGGAAGGGGAGTCTGGAGACATTCACATCCAGGTGTGACCATTAACACTTCACTGAACTAGTAAACAAAGAAGTTCTTTAGGCATATAATAGACCATTAAAGAAGATACTTTGCATTTGTGCCTTTAATGCAAAACTACTTGATTCAAGTCTGTGCTGTTTGAAAAACTCCTGTATGTCAACACTTAGATACTGGAATAGTTTGTCTGTGTTGAAACATGGACTATTTGCTGGTTTTCCACTGAGAATAGATTAGATTACAAATTCCCCCACTTAGTGACCAGAAGCCTTTCCATCAGCTGGAAACACTTTTCAATCCATCTTGCCAACTTTTGACCTATGCTAGTTACTTTTGGAAGGTGAACCCCATCAGGATCAGGCATGGATAAGCAATTCTCCACTGAGAGCATGTCTAATAGACATGCAGCCTTCCCTGAGCCAGAATGCAGCAAATGTGCATTTCTCAAGAAGGGACATTTAGAACTGTTCATATGGAAGCAAATAACAAGAACTTATGTCAGTCTGTACTTCTCTTGTAGCTCAGTGTAAGCACCACACATGCTATTCATTTCCTGAAACAATATTGGAGAGTGCTGTTCATGTGCTGCCTGTAGACCAGCTAATTAAAGAGCAGAGCATATTAAAGGAATTGAAAAAAAATCGTTTGTTTCTGCAGCACAAAATGAAGAATATGACTGCTAGGCAAAATAACTCATGTACTGTTACACTGTACATGTTTGCCTGAATATGATGGTATGAAAAACTATTATATGGTGAGAAGGCTTCAGTTAATCTCAGCCCAGCAACTTGCCATCTTCCTCCTTCACTGCTGCCAGTGGTCCCCATGAAGTGCCAGGCAGCTGCAAGTTGAGTTTTGACTGGGCTCTCACCTTTGTATGTGAATCTGTCTCTATGGATGGCTGGAAGCTCATGGCAGCTGATGCCACAGCACTATTACCCTACAAGACTGCAGGTGGAAGTGTACCCATGTCCTTCATCATGCTCTCCCCATCATTACCCTTCAACATCCATCCATAATTCTTTTTTTTTTCTTTTTAACAAGTCACCACAAGTCCAGCTCTGATGTCTCTTTAATTTCCCAGATGATTTCCTGACTTGCTGCTTGCAGGAAGGAAAGCTTCCTGCAGGCTGGTTGCACCCAGCAGAGAATACAGATGCCTTGTTGCAGCAGGAGGGAGAAAATCAGAGCTGAAGTCATTATCCCCTTCACCACCACCCCTCTCCATCCTCTGTGTAAACTCTCTGACAGCATTCCCCTCTTATCTTCTTCAACAGCGTCAAGCAAAATGAAAAGGTTAGACTTGAAGGCTTGTATGTGGCCTTTAGATTAGACAACCCATTTAAAAAAAAAAAACCCAAAAAAACAACAAACAGCACACACAGCAAAATATTTTTGGAATCACAAAAACACAAAGGTTCAAGGACTAAATTTACTACCTTAGCTGAATTGCATGTGCTTTAATACTCTTCCACAAAGAAATACTTAATATCATGCTTCCCAAAGTGACTATGGAAGCCAACCACAGTACCAAAATTTTGCTTCAGTATCCAACAACATATTGCAGATGCATATCCCCACACTTTGGAACATGGTGCTCCTTTACATTGCTCTTCATGCAAAAAGGGATGCTAAAAATGGAACACGTCATTTCTCAGCTTCAATCTGGTCAAGGCTTTCTCTTGTATTCTCTGTATTTAGTATCCCCCTGTTCAATTGCCTTTCTCTCTTTCTCATATCCACATTTCCTTTCCTTGTTCTGTTGGAGGCTGTTTGGACAATTACACAGTAAGAAGTGCAGCAGTGCTGTGAAACCCTCTAAAAAGCTTAGTGTGAATCATGGGGACTCATGGGGATCACAGAGGATCAGCACCACTCAACTTCACTCACAGCAAGAGCCATAGGTAAAGTTTCCCATGGAAAAAAAGGAATGCTGCTAAATATTCAGGCTCCAGTGGTATGTGCCAGGACATGTCCACTGGATGATGGATTGCCCTACACATGGATCAGCAGTGGTCTGTTACCCCAGGCTGAAGCCTGAATGGAGTAACTTTTAGAGTAGTTCATAAGTTTTTGCATAATATCAGCTTTTGGGCTTTCAGTCTTTTAAAGACAATTTTAAAGAGGTTTGGGGTAAAAATATATGGGCCTTAGTTTTGCATTAACAACACACATGATCAAAACAACTCGTTATCTAAGATTCATCTGTTTGTCTAGAAAATAAATGTCAGTACTGTCAGGAAAGGGAAAAGTTTATGATTAAACTCCAGCCATATCATCTCTCATAATATTCACTTGAACACAGCAAAGATTCAGCACAAAGACTCATTTTTCATCCATTTTTCTTTGAAACAGTATTGCACAAAAGCCACACAAAAGAACAGCTATGTAGAAGCACAAACCTTTACAGTCCATGTTGTAATGTTAAAAACCCTTTTGCAATTAGTTTAGTTTTAGGGTAGAAAAGCAATTTAACAGAATATGACACAGGATGACTGGACTAAGCACAGAAAGCAATTTTGTTTAACCACATATAGACACCAAGCCAGTGATCTGCAACAGCTCAGTGGAAAGCCCATGTGCACTTCTCTCTTGTCCTAATGGACTGCTTTGAACATGAAGGAAATTCATGCATTTCTTCTGCATGAAATCTCCCCTCGAAGAGGAACAAGGAAACCACCCAGTTTTCCAACACATACAGAGTAATTAGGCAACTAAAATCATGACCCCCCTGACAAACCCCCCTCCCCATCAGTCCTACCCAGCAATGAAGATCACTGAGGAAAGCCCAACCTGGGAGTTATTGTGGGATGCTTGACCCACATTATATTCAATTGTTCAAGCCACAGCACAGATAAAATAATAAACCTGTTAGGGCACAGCACAGAGACCACATTCCTGTCTCATGAGCAAAACTCTCAAATGAGGAAAAAGCTGCAATCTAGTTAAGAATACCAATAATAAAATACTATACCTTTGAGTATTTTGAACATGGAATTAAGTTATTTATTCAAAGTATCACATAACAGCACTAAAAGCAACAGGCACTTTACTTTTTCCATGTACAAATGAGTTTTGCATGTAGCTAGCTAGTGTCTTGCCATGTCATGACTGCAGAACGACAGCAGATACTTATCCACTCAGCCTTAATTAATTTACTCCCAAATAAATACTGCATTTAGAAGGAAATGTAATTTTATCCTAGAAAATCACTTCACACAAATGGGACAAACTGTTACCTCATCTGATTTGTATCTTCTAATCACACAGAGAATTACTATAAAAGAATTCAAAATTATTCTAAAAATATGCAGCTGTTATTGCACATAAATATTACATCCTCCTCTTTGGATAAAATCTTTAGCAGAAAGAGGGAAATAGCAGACTTGCTTAAGGCTTGTTTTTCTTACATCTCACAAGGACATGCCTAAAACACTCATATCACTTTTCCATCAAAATTTACATCACCTATGTGGAAATATCTACAAGTTCAACAATGTTCTGCTGCTTGCATTCTGCTATTTTGGTGTTTTAATTATATTATTTCACATGGCTGAATGAAGTTTGACATTAGTATTGAATCTCATAAATCATCACTTTAAGAAAATGCATTCCCTTGAGGAGAGGTAATACAGGTCATATGGGAATCCCTGTTTTAGGCTTCAAACTTTGTTAAACAATCTTAACTGTTTTCAGAAAGTCAGAGATAGGATTGTGCTTTCTGAGGCATAGAAGAAGCAAGTTATATTTTAGCCCTTTTTGCAACGTTTTTCTATCAGTGGTGGAAGTTTTTGAAAAAAAAATAAACATTAGGAGTCAAAAACCAAAAATGAAATCAAATGTTAATTCATCATCAATTCAACAGTGCTGGCTCTGGAAGAAAGGCATGAAAACACAGTGCCTCAGATGTACAGTCAACATAGTGCTAGAGATACGAGTCCCTAACATTTCCTTCTCCTTTTCCATTTTTCTTCATCCTTTCAAAACTTTTTACTAAGGAAATGGCTGATGATACAATACAAAAACCAGTAAAAACACAAACATGAAAAAAACAGTTTTACAATGATATTCAACGATTCAAGATGTCAGAAGCTTATACAGACTTTACAAATAACAAAGGAAATCATGCTGCAATCAATTCCACTGGAGCTATTTTCTTAGAATGCTAATTGTTGCTTTTGTAATGGTGAAATCATGATAGCACAGTATCACTCTCCAAAGGGAACTAATCAATCTGGTCTAACTGTTTATTTACTAATGAAAGTTAAGTTTCAAGTTGAGGCAGAAGAAATTTTGCACTTGCACGGCACAGCTTCCATAGTAATGTGAGCTGATGCTTTAAATCCAACAGGGATGCACACAGACTGGGATTGGATAGCAGCAGACACACTGTGGTCATCAGCAAAGGCTCAGATATCTCTCAGTTTCTTCTTAAGAGAGCTGCAAAAATCAGGAGGTGAAATTGTTCAGTTCTTTAAAAGGAGGAGGTGGCAGTGCACAGTTCTTTAAGGAAATCTGTCCAACTCTTTGTGTTGTTCTTGCCAATTCTTTCTGTTTGTGTGCATTAAGGACATGCCAAGGAGCTCCAATCTCAGGATTCTCCCAGTCAGCTGAGGAGTGGCAATAGCAGTGGATGCTCAGTTTTGTAAATGAATTAATTAATACTCTGCACTCCCTTTTCCATGTTTGCAGTCTATTGATAAAGGGAAGACTTGACTACTGCCAACCACTCTGCTTTTGCCCCAATGCACTATGAAGAGCATTTCTGCAGGCTAAAAATCCCTATAGCAAAATGCAGATGTCTTTGTTCCTCCAAAGGCTGTCTCTAAAGGCACAGTGCCCATGGCCTCACCCAGACCACCTGGCTTTAAGGCACAGAACACTCAACAAATTGGCAAATTGGCAAATTGATGCCACTGCTTTCTGGCTGAAAATGAGAAATCTGGGATCCTATTGCAACAGGCAAATGGCACATGGATCCTTCTCTGCTCTGTTGTAGGAGACTTTCTCCAAAAGGACCAGCATGCACATGCTGACCTAGGGCTAATGAAGCCACTTCTTGAATGCTGGCCTGTGTCACAGGTTGAAGCAGCTCATGGGGTCCTGAGCTGGCCTTACCTCACCTGGGTGCATATAACACACACTAAATTAATTTTCTCAGAGAGAGAAAAAAAAGAGAATCAATATTTACTCCAGGATCAAAATGCTTTTCATTTAAAGAACTCAGCAGTCTAGAAAAACGAGGAGCAATCATTTTGTTCCCATGACAAACAAAACCTTCCTCACTAGTAGACACTGGATATTGACAATAACCTGTGAGCATCAGAGCATGCATAGTAATAAGATGGCATTTTGCTGCAGTGGATTTCTATATTGCAGACTGCTGGGTTTGGATCTAAGCAGAAATATTCAATAATCAAAATATAGTATTTTCCATTAAATAGTAACTTTAAAATAATTACAGTCAACAAACATTTAATTCCACATTCCCCACATAAGCTTTATTTAACGTGTCCTAATTGAAATACTGAGGCTATAAATAAGGACTAGTAAATCACACAGTGAATCAAAATGCAAGGAACGTGAAGTTTAGGGGGTTTTTTGAAACTATTCTTTTATTTTACTGCAATTAAGTTGGTAGTGAACCAAGCTACCACCAAAAATGTCACACCAAATTAACTTCCTTTTTATTAACCATGGCAGGTCAAATAATTTTAAAAAGTGAAGGTGTCTTGGTAATGAGACTTAACTCAAGGAAACTAATTTACAGTGACATGGGTTCCTCCATTCTGCATTACCTCACATACTTAATAAAACATGCTTGAAGGGTCAAATTCTTATGTCATCTAAAAATGATTTTGATCACTCTCTATCTGAACTATATTAATTTTATTTCTAATAGAAGACCCAGTTTTCAACCTGTCATACCAACATGGCCTTTAGTGTTTCAAAGGATGCCATGGGCAATGCTTGTGATCACCTGCTGCATTACCTGGACCTCAGTGGTGACTCTGTCACAGGCCAAATCAAACCAGCTCCTGGCAGCCACCACTGACTGCAGCATGCATGAACAGCTTACTAAAGGGACTGAGTTGGTATCTAATCAGTCAAAAAACATTCAAGTGAACACCAGCTCTCCGTAGTTTTTGGCCTTTTTATATATTTTAAACACTTGTGTTTAAAAAATAATGTTTCCTCAAAGATACCAATCACATCTGTTTCCTTCCAGTGCTCTTTAATCAAACCAAATCAAATCCTGAATGCTGCATTTTACCATCATGCAGAATGTTTCCTATTTATTGGACTCTGCAGTTATTTCTGATTGGTATTTATGTCATTTTTCAGAAAAACACTACCTGTAAGAGTGATCAGTGAAAATAGACAGCACCAGTGATGCAAGAACTGGCTCATCAGCAAGGAGAGACCAAGTGTAGGCTCACTGTACCCAGTAGGTACAAGGTAACACCCAGCCCTGAGGATGATAATCTGATTTTATAGTACTGTACATTACAAAATAGATATTAACACAGACTGAGAAGACAGTGAGAACAAGATTAAAATAAAATCAGAAGTGTTATTTTATTTTATTTTATTTGGGATTTTATGGAGGCTCGGCAACTCCCTAAGCTGAAAATTGGTGGGAATTAAGAGAACATTGTGGAGAGGCATAATCTATGTTTGCTCTGTTCCTGCTCTTCCCTTTGCACTCTTTTATGGCCATTAAGGGACTTGCTGCTCTTTTTTTCTTTTTTTTTTCACACCATTCTAGAGGCACAGCAATAGCAGGCTTCACGCATGGAGGGGATGGCGTAAATTCCTAGCACAGTTCCCAGTCCCCAAACTCATTTAATATAAAATCCTCCAGTTGAGGACATAACAGATATTAAACTGATAAAAACATATGCTGCACTTGATCTTTGCCAAAAGGTCAAGAGGCAAACAGAAATCAGCAGACTCGATGGTTTCTTGGTCTGGCTCAGTGCGCACGCTGAGACTGAATCATCCCAAGATTTTAACTCCACAGTAACAACAATTATGCAGCTTTATCACTCAGATTTATTTCAAAAAGCTGCAGACAGACTACAGACCCCAAATAACTCACTCCAGGATCTCAATGAGCTCATGATTTGACACACACAGGAACAGTTTCAGGACAGGAACTTGGGAAAGTTAATGATGCCATGTCTAGCCTCTCAAAATATTTCAGTCTTGATCTGATTATTTCTTCTATGGTAAACTAAATAAAAAGAGAAAACACCTAGCCCTTCTCTCTGACCTCCAAGCTCCTGCTGCTTGGATGCCCCCAGCCCAAATATTTAAGGAATCTTCTCTTTTCTGAATCATAAAGGAGGTTTTTTCAGAAACTCATCTCCCCTACAGAAACTATTTCGCAAACTCTAAAAAGTTGAGGGAGTTTTTAATAAATAACCTATTAAAAACAAAACTACTGTAGTGCATTTTCTTAATGCTTGCTGGACTCATTAGAGCATCTTGCACACTAATTCAAAGACTAAATATCAATCTTGCTAAAGCACCATTACTCGGTATCAAACTCCACCATAAATTAGCAGAGAAATTGTCCACACATGAAGAGCACTAAGTCAATACTGCTAATTCATCAAAAAACCATCCCTGTGCATGGGGAAAAAAAAAAAGTCTTTTGAAATTAATGAGTAATAACAAAAGATATTTTAGTTTTATTTTTATTTAGTTTTTATTTATTTTTATTTAGTTTTTATTTTATTTGGAAAAAGACAGTTATGTCTTTAAAATTATTTTCATTTTCAAGAAAACTTTGTAAACAAACCTGGAAATTTTTTTATTAGCAATGATATTTTCAATCACTCATGATAATCACAAATTATTTTTAGGAACACAACAGCAGGTCACAAGTAAAAGGCATTGTCACAACAATACCCATCTAATATCCTGCTGTTGGTGCTCCAAGCTGCACAAGACATTCAGCCAATTATAAAATAATTGTTTAACTTTCAGCACAGAGTTTTCAGTGAATTGGAATCAGCAAATCCACGGGATTTTAATGAGTTAAAATATTTTAATAGCATAGCTTTGTTATTTTGTTTAATCACCTTTCCCTAAAGCATGTGCTTAATTTGCTATTGAAGTCAACAGAATGAACAGTGAATATTGGAGTTAAGCATGTGCTTAATGAGATTTACTGAGTCAGAATGCATAAAACCCAATGTGAGCAGAATCAAAGCCCTGAGCTATTAGCCAAGTCCACCCCTGAGTTTCCCTAAAGATACAGGGCCTCCAAAAGGTGAATGAAAATTTTATATTATTATGACATGTCTACTGCACACCCGTATGTCTGAAATATTTATGCAGCAAAACACATACCAGACTTTGTAGGTCTTCAAAGTAACACAAAAAAAAAAAAAAAAAAACCTCTGGATTTACCCTAAAACACCAACTGGAAGATCTTGTGGAATTTTGTTTGGTTTTAATTTGGGGCAGGAGGGAAAGGAGGAATGGAACTAATATATATATATTTCAGTTATCTGTTCCTCTGTGAAAACGAAGGAACTTAATGCAGTATTACTATCTCACTTCCTCAGTCACTCAGGCAAACTCTGCAATCCTCCAACACCTGCACATGAACATCTGCATTGTACCAGTTGATGCTTTTTCTCATTAATGAATTAAATTAAATCAAATCACCTGCATGCCTTTAAGCCCCCTTCTTTACTACCAAAGACTGCCACTTCTTCCCAGAGCAGGGGAGTTCAGTTTAACAAACAGCAACTCAATGAGCTTTGATTGCAGCATATAAAATATAAAATTTTACTTTTCTGCTTTTGTGACATTTTAATGGCCTAAGCGAACATTAAATTTAATTGTGACTAATAAATATTTTCTTGACAATTACTATTAAAAAAGAGATTTGATTCCAGGAGAAAGATTCTTCAGATTCCATATTCACTATAAAATGTTCAAATCTGACTTAACAATATTTTAATTCTTTCTCTTTTACCTTACATGGAGGATCTGTATTTGGCATCAAATGTCACTGAAACTGTCTGGGGCTTTTTTTTTCCACCCAGGAAAAATAACAGTGATTTGGAGAAATATTTAGAAATTTCTCTTAACAACATACAGTCACCACTCCTTTCTCTAATATGCTGTCAAAATCAGCAAATCTGTTAATGAAAACAAACAAACAAACAAACAAACACTTAAATGTTGAATATAATTGTTACTTCAAAATGGCAGTAATCAGCATGGAAGGAGTTAATCTTGCCCACTCTCTAAGAGTAAAAAAGGCAAGGAACAGCTGTCACTCAGGTGATGAATACAAGCTGCCAGCCTTTTAAACAGCAGGTACAGCATTTGAGCTCTGAATTAATTAGCATTCAGAAAGCCTAAACACGGCTTGATAACTCTGCAAGATGATTTTTGTCCCTTCCTGCAAATTAATACTGCTATTAAGATGAGCAAGGGCACAATGCAGATCGTAATTGTACCCATTAAACAAAGTTTCACAAGTAATGAATTGGAGGCTGTTGCCAAGAATGCATCAAGTCAAATAAAGCCTTGCTGCAAATAACAGACCCACAGGAATCCATCTTTACTTTTTCATGGCATTCACAAAACCACATACAATATGGAACCCTGTGTAAATGCATGAAATGTTTTTTGCCTATAAGCACAGGCTTCTCAAAATTTCATGTTTTTAAAGGTTTACATAGTGGCTTTGTCTCAGAAGCTACTTCCATACAAGAGCTGCTTCTAAAATACACATATACTGAAAGGGAGTAACAAGGCCTCAGAGATTATACTCATAATGTCTTAAAAAACAAGGCCTCCCTCCATCAATTACTGCTGCAGCACTGCATCAAAGTCCACACAATCCATGTGGAAAATCTTCCTTCCTATATTTATCATTTCCTTTAAACGATGAGCATATTTTATAAAGCACAAAAATGATTGATTTCAGAATTTAATGATGTTTAATAAGTGGCCATCTGTCAACAGTCAAGGAGTAAAAAAGAAGCACATTATTATTTCCCAAAAGACTAGAAATATTGATGCTAATTAAAAGGCACATTATCATTATCTCAAAGCAATGTCTAAACACTAATCAGACTTCACATCCAGGGCAGGAGAATGAGGGAGCACTATGGGTATGAGTGTTCCCCAAATGGGTCACTGGAGTTGAGATTCTCCAAATTGGTGTTATGATAGCATACAGATTGGAACTTGGCAGTAGCTGGTATCTCCTGACTGGGTGGGCAAGCAATCAAACCCTGAGCTAATGCAGGAAAGATTATTCATTGTAAACTCAACTTTTTAGAAGAAACCTTTGGTACATTTTTACAAAGAATTGTAGAAGAAAAGAACTGTGCTAAACATGGCACTTCACTATTTATTATTTCTAATTTTCCATCCACCTTATTTCACAACAAAATAAAACTTGTGGTGCCCAAACACATGATTAATTCCACCATGCTAAACTGCAATGTACTCAGTACTTTTAGCTGAGAAATGGCTCAGTGTCACATGTACATAAGGGATTAACATGGTCAGATAGACAGAAACTTACACAAAAAGGAACAAAACTCATTAACTTGGTGTCTGAAGCACTTTTGACTCTTTGGGCCTCTAGGGAGACCCTGTAGGGTTCAGGATGCTTCTGCTTCTCTTGCTGAGTGTTATGGAGTAGGAAGGTAGATAAAGGTAAATGGTTCAGTCTGCTGCTCATGTTTGCCTGGAGCTCTGCCTTAAACATTAATAGTCAGTTTATTACCTTTTAAAACATAGGATTTATTGCCATTTTCATAATTCATCTTGATCAGGACCTCTTTAAAGCAAGCAAACCTCTCCTAACCTCCAAATCCATGCTTCATGTTCTGAGGCCACCAGCAGCCTGTAACATACTTTTTGTCTCAGTATGTAAAAAGCAGACAAGACTCTTGGCATTTATTGCTTGCAGAGAGGCACAGTTATAGGCCAGTGGCAGATGTTTTCCTGCCCTTGAGATATGAGAGATGTGTGAGCAAGATATGAGTGATCCCACCTCCCACTTTGTGGAAAGTGTATGTACAATCTCAGGTTTAGCAATATTGACTCTGAGCCAAGCCCAGCAGTTTGCCAGCCTCATGAGGTTTTTTGTTGTTAGAAGAAGAATGAATACAGGTGAGTGATGCAGAATATTCCTGTGCTGAAGGTAAGCAAAGCACAGACAAACACGAAGTCAAAGGCATGCTGGGAACAGGTGGAATGAAAACAGGGATGGGAGAATCACACTGAAAGCATGGAAAAATGAAACCTGAAAGTATCCCAGGCTGGAGCAAAGCACAGCTCCCTGGCAGTGGAGGCCCAGGGGCATGAGTGCCATACCTAATTGAGAGCAGGCATTTTCCCCACGGTATTTTACTGGCTAACTTTTTCACCCATAATAGCCACTATCAAATTACCATCTCCACAGTGCAAAGCCACCTCTAGTCTTCCTCCTCAGGTCAAGGAACCAATTCATCACTGTCAAGGGAAGCATATTTCTATTTTTACTTGTCATTTTCAAGCCATCACTTCACACAGGTGTGACCTCTGATCTTGGCTTTCCTTCCAACACTCCCCTCGCTATACTCTGATAGCCCTCCATTATCTCCTCCCTGAGAAATATTAAAAAATTTAAAGGAGATGTTCCTGGATTTGATTACCCTATTCCAATATAACTTCTTGATCTTCAGCATAAACACTTCAATCATTCTGGCATTTTCATTGACTCAAATTAAATGCAGAGCCAGTAATTATTTCACAATCCCCTTGCCCTTTCATACACAAGTCTTCTACCTATACAATGACAAAGTATTACCTCCCAGACTCTTGAATGGTTCAGATACATTTTGGATATGAATCTGGCATGAGGGGACTCTTAAGTAAACCTTGTGAGCTTAGCCAGTACTAATTGTTAGCAATTACAGTGCTTCTTTCATGTTGAGCTCCAATGCTCAAACATGATGTGAGCCATATAACCACACAACAGTTCCACTGATTAACAGGTTACTCGGGGCTATCATCAGCATCAGGTTCAATATCCCCTGCATTTTCCAACCTCTAAATGTAAATTCAGCAAAGCTGAAGCAAAAAGGGAAATTCACAGTACTGTTTATGTGAATTGGAGACTGGACATTTAGACAGACACACAGAATGAAAAAAACACCAACAGTATCCAGTCTTACTTATGTTATTTACTTCCACATTCACTACGTTTGTTTTAAACTGGCACGGAATTCTTTATTCTTGGTGTCTCCCAGATTTGTCTTCTGACTCTGTGCAATTGTTGTACATTGTATAGCTGCCAGAGCAGAAATGGAATGTATGAAAACCTGGATAATTGTAAGTTGGGGCATATGGTACTACAGAGAATGTAGAGGTTAGGAGGAAGAAGGGGGTTTTGTTTTGATTTTTTTCAAGAGTCTGGATATGACTAAAGCTTTTGCTGGTGGGCAAAGAAAATGTCCCTTGTTTATCCATTTCTCCACAATTTGAAAAGTAGTTGCTTCCACCCCCCCTACCCCCTCACCCCTTTTCTTTGGGGGGTGTGGGGTGGGGAGAGAAGAAGGGCAGAAGTTATGTTTAACATTAATTCCTATTTACATGACAAATAATAGACCTTCCTTCTGATTCGTTTCTTGTGTCCTAAGAAAATATGTTCTCAAACAGCATGCATGACATTGAGATTTTCACCAAAAAAAGGACTGAAGTGAGCTAGCTGCTGTGTAAACATGTCAGGCTTCATACCTCACATGCATTGAAATGACCAGCACAGTTCACTCTTCTCAAAGGTATTGCTTCAAGCTGATTGCTGACTCAAGACAAGAACACAGCCCTGGTCACAGTGAGATTCTGAGTATTTTTCTGCAGCTGCAGGGTATAGAGGGTTTTCTGTTTCTTTTGCTTTTTTCCCCCCCCCTCTTTCATATGAAACCTCAGATTCTGGAGTACAGTTTGGCAGTACCAGGCTGAAATCACTGCCAGTTTCCTAGGGTACAGAATCTCTAATGACACAAAGCCCTGACTATCTACTTGCCCAATAAATAACCAAAACTTTGCACCACGATTGTCCTTAAAATATATGAGTTCTTGTTTTTTCTCTCTCGGCTGCAGCTAATCCTTTCTGTCAACAGGGTTTCATCTGTAACAAGCCTGCCTGTGACACGTTGGGTCCCAATACATCACTCAACAAATCCCCCCTGCACACAAAGCACAAGGGTTGTAAAAAGGACCACAGAGACAGAGCCTCTCTCCTCTAATGGGATCAGAAAGGCTGAGCTCTCCCGTGGAAGATGCTCATCAAAGGCGAGCCAGGAGAGACAGCGCTGTCAGGAAAGTCCCAGCTCACATATTGAGTTTCTGGGGCATAAGCAGAACACAGCATTTGTGATATTTGTATTCCTAAATGGCTGCTCTGTCAGGTTGAATTATTGGTCACATGTTTATCACTGTCATGCTGGAAAGCTGATCCAGGTGATGTTTGTTTCATACTCAGCAATTTTGAATAGTGTTTTTCTGGCTTTAAGGGCTGGCATTGTATGACTCACTCTTTAGGGCTTGCTCTTCCTTTTTTCCTCCCCTCTTCTGCCCCTGCCTCAATTTTACACTTCTTCACTTTGCCCAACATATCAAAAGAAAATGCATGAGGTGGTAAAAACTGGATGTGTCATTTTCACCAGCAGTGAATTATCAGAGGCTTCCCTTGGTTTTGCAGAAGGGATAAAGGGAATAAACTCCATAAGAGCTGTTTGTTCTCCCCACTTACCCAGGGCCTGGCCCTCTACTCACAGCAGCCTCAAGGAGCAGCTGTGGAGGGGAGGAAGGTGACAGACACCAGTTTGCTCTCCTGCTTCCTGTGGGAGAGAACATTACCTCTCCTGCAAAATGCTATTACGTGGCATGGCTGCTTTCTCCCACTTTCTCAGGGAAAGAGCTCCATTTTCATCTCATTGGCAAGGAAATGAAAAGCACCCTCAAATTCACTGCATAGACACTTGACACCTTGGGGGCTGTTTTTCCATCTTATCTGGGATTTTAAACCAGCTCTTACAGTTCACTGTGCTCCTCTGAAATCTGCTGTCAAGCCAAGAGTTTCAATTCACTCAATGGCCCAAAGTGCTGCTTAGGCTGGAATGATGAGTGTCAAACTGCTAATAACTGAGAGATACCACAACAGCCATTAAATCAAAAACTTGCAGAGTCTCTAGTTTTGTCTTCTGAGATGTCTGAGACACCGTGTGCCTCTGTCTGCATATACATATTCCCAAGCAGAAAGACAGAAAACATTTAACTGAGGGGTCCTTTGAAAAGGACATAGTCTGCTAGTCAAAATTTATTCTGTTCTTTGAGTGATTAGGTGGGGCAGCGGAATGACAGAGCTCACTCAGTGACATGTCAGCTGACACACTACACAATTCTGTATTCTTTCAGATTTAGCATCTCATATCACCTCAACAAATATTAACTAAAGCAACTATTTACCCTTAGTAATTTCTCAAACAATTATATTATTTATATTTTACAATACTATTTATTATGTCTGATGTAGTTAGTTAATGTTACAACCAGCTGAAATACCCAACGTATAATTTATAAAATTTCACCTTGGGCACTCTGCTGAAGTGCTGGCACTGCCAAATCTCTATGGGATGTCTGCACTTAAGTAAATACTGTTGCAGGCACTTTAGACAAATTTTCATACACCAGTCTATTAATGTTGGTTCCTACATACAAAACTCCCAAATGAACCAGAGGCATTCATTAATAATGTGCATTAATGGGCAGAAATTTCTTCACATGGACTCTATAAATCTTCAAATACTTGCAAGATAAACAGTTTGCTTTTGTGTAATAAGAAAAGACAAAATTTTGTGTTTGATTAAACACTTGGACCTAATTTTTTCAGGAGTATATCAGCACTCGTACCAAGCACAGATGGGAATAAGTATGAATTTATTTTATGCTCCCTTTGCTATGTTCATAAGAATATAAATTTGCATTTATTATATTATTGTAACTAAATTTGAGAACTATTCATCTGGGGAAAACATGCAAGGAAGACCCACATTTCTGAATGGATGTTAATTATCTGGGTAAAAGCAATTAGGCCACAGCCACCCTACCTACCTTGTAATGAGGTGGGATCAGAAAAAGAAAAAAAGGAAAAGGAAAAGGAAAAGGAAAAGGAAAAGGAAAAGGAAAAGGAAAAGGAAAAGGAAAAGGAAAAGGAAAAGGAAAAGGAAAAGGAAAAGGAAAAGGAAAAGGAAAAGGAAAAGGGAAAAGGGAAAAGGAGAACAGAAAAAAGGAAAAATTAAGAAAAGAAAAAAATCTAAACAAATTTTCCAACCTGCTTTCAGCCTGGCTAGTTAATCAGCAGTCAGCTAAATAACTCAAAAAGTAAACAGGAAAAAGTTAATTCAGATTATTTACTAATTGTTAAAAAAGTGCAAAACAGTAGTGAAACCACACAGCTCTTCATCTCATCTAAGTAGAGAAGCCAGTAGATGCTATTATTTCAGGGGTATACTTTTCTCCCTGAAAAATAATCTTGACTCATCTAATAATTGGATTTATGTGCCTATAGACAGTAACTGCAGCTAGATTCAGGCACAAGTTTAACTTTTTTTTCAGCTAAATATGGAAGTGAAAAGACCTACTTAAAGCCACCTTATAAGTGAATCAGATCTGCTGGAGGAAAGCAATAATACAAAGAACAAACAGAAAAACTGCATAGATTCCTTATAACAATCCAAAACTTTGGCTTTTCAAAGCATGTGGTCATCTAAGCAAGTCCCACTGGGACCCCATGGCATGTAAACAAATTAACATTTTGTTTAAACGTCAATCAACAGGAGCTTTCCATTCAAACCCAGGTCAGCTGCACTGGCAGCTGTTAAAAGTGGTGACACTCTGTGCTCACACAGATGCCCAGGAGTCAGTGGAAACACCATTCTGCCTTTAAATATCCTCCTAGAAGCTTACAGTTTAACCTTTTCATAATCTACACCAGAAAATATTACATTAAAATTTCTGGGAGCAACCCCAAGTGTCTTCTCCATCCTCATTCAGAACATTGGAGGTTAAAACCCCAAACTTTTCACTCCAATCAGTGCAATTTTCATACATTACTCTGTACTACTCATGGTCATTCCTGTGAAGTACCTCAGACACAGTTTTACAGGTAGTGACATCATGGAAACTCTCCAAGAAAAAAGGGAAAACCCTGCCTTAAAATGCTGATCACCAAATCAGGGGAAGCTTGTGAAGAATTCTGTTGGATTACACTTTTAAGTTGTTGGAATTTGCAGAAAGATAGCAATGAATGATACCCCATCACTGGGGCAGTGCAGAGCAATCCCAGGATGCCAGGCAGGTAACAGGGTATGATTCCAGCAGAACAGCAAGGGCCATCAGAATGAATCACCAAAAACCTTTGTCAAAGGTGGCACATGCAAATACAGGCTGAAACAAGTTATGAGGGCATGCCTGGGGGGCACATGGGGAAAGGTGGTGGGGTAAAATGAGAGAAAAGAAAGCCACAAAGCCTGCTAAATACTTGTCTTTTCTTTAACTTTAAATGTTTTTTTGTAGTTCCAGTTTTTTCCAGTATGAATAAACAACACTGAACTTTGCCAAAAACAGTCTCGATTTGTTATAAACTGCAAAGAGCTCACACACAAAGACACTCCTATTCTTCCTCTCTGCCATGTAAATACACATGATCGAGTTGCAGGTGATAAGCAGTAAAGAATAACAAAATCTGGTCTACTTCACTGTGAGTGAACAAGTTATGCACATAATCCCCTTCCTAGATATTCTTTAGCACAATGTACAAGAATTTAAAAATGTGTTAACCATGACGGTTCTCCTAATACCTTTAATTAAAACACTACCAGAAGTTATAATGAAAAAGGATTACTTCTTTTTTTAATACACTAAACCCTCAAGCTCCTGTTATTTTACATTCTGGTACAAAGGAAATGAATAATGAAGCCACATTTAGGGATTTAACATAATCGTAAGATTCTCAGTTAAAGGGCAGAAAAAGAGGTTTCATTTTTAAATTTCCTTTTAACAGATACAAGATTTACATTCCTTTATTATTACAAATACACTAATTTAAAATGTCACCCTTTTAAACTCTGAACATTTGTTAACTAGCTACATCTTTCCTCTGCCCCACTACAAATGACAAACACAGGGTCTCACTGAATGAAAATAAAGTAGCTAATAATTGGCCTTATTGTGATTTCTGGCTGCCTTGTAAAACCCTTCTCTGAATGCAAGCTCTGAATACAAAATGCTTAATATCATCAAGTTTTCCTGGTGATCAGCATGCTAACATGTGACTACTTACAACAAAGCTATTTACTGTTTGCAAACTCTCCCACTCCCTGCTGACAAAAGCATTTTACCATTTCCTGGATAAAAGCTGGGGTACAGGGGCACAGCACACAATCTGATTCCTAGAGCCACAAGCCTGATTCCTAGAGCCATATCCTCTTCTGCAATCAAAAAATTCTTTTGATCTCTATGATCACATTATCAAAAACTAAACTATGACAATCATATGCAAAGGCAAAGACTTAGGCAAAACTGCGAGTATTTCTAATTCTCTTTTAGAGCTTCTTTTAATGCATAGCCTCTATATGTAATTTGTGGGATTTGGAAACTGCAAAATTTTGGAATTGGTTTGTTTGGATTATTATTTTTTAATGTAGACTGGTTGTTTGAATTCTTGCTTTGTTTTGGTCAACTAAAAAGCCAAACTGATATCCCACTGTGAAGCAGCACATTGATGCCGACATCCATATAATCCATTGCAAGATCCACTTATCAAAAATCTGGTACCTGAACAATTGAAGTGAAAGACAGAACTAGCAGATTATCTTCTGTGATAACAGGGTGATAGCATGCATATCTGCTACTTGTTTCATAAAGTATTTGCTAACAGCAGAGAAGAATCCTGAGTTCAGCTCCAGATTCTTGATAAAGGTTCACTTATTACAGATCTGTTCCATTCTTCCTGCAGAACACAGCTTCCCTGTGCTGAGCATGAGAAAACAGGGCTTTCCAGAGCCTCACTGTAACTTTAAACAACTCAGGCAGATGTTTTACAAGAGCAGACCAGAACCATAGCACCTTAAAAATTTTTAGACCCTTGCTCAAAGCATGAGGTCTACTTCCTCATAAAAAAAAGCAAGAACAACAACAAAAACAAGAAACCACCAGGAAGTGTGGTTCTAAAAGGATTTCATTAATGTAAGCCTTAAAAATCATACCTTGATAATACTGCAAAGCAACTCCAAAGAGAGCCTGAGTGTAACTGTGCCATATGAAGACCCAGGTCACACTTGCAGAAACAAAACCTGATTAAAGATTTAGCAGATCAGAACAAATTTGGGATCTAACTGCAGTTACGATGTAAGGCAGAACATAAATTCATTGCCTCTGCCAATATATTTTGCCCAATTGCTCTGCCGGGTCATATTGACCTGCAAAGAAGAGTCTGGATATGTGTGCATATCTGAGCACATTACACATGCACCTCTTGGAGAAGGAACTGCTATGCAGGATTGATGGCTACGGACAGTATTTCTAATGGCCTTTTTAATTGGCACTATGATGATTAATTGAGGCCTTCACAGAACTCTGGGAGTGCTCATTAGCACACAGCATGGTGTCCCAGCACACTGTGTGGGTGACCATTATTACTAAATAGTCATCAAAACACGAGACACTGATAAGATAAATTTTACACAAATCTATGAACCCCAGAAATTGAAGCCTACTACCGAGGCAGCTGGAAAATTCTGCTTCCTCCTTCATATATTATTTTAGCAGTGCCCATATGCTCCCAGAGAGCAGAAAAGGACTTGGGAAAGGTATTGAAAACAGGCCACGTGTCTAATAAGGATTAAATGCCTCATGCAGTATTTCTTGCCTTTGCAGAAGTTTACATTTGCTTATAGCTACACAAAGGATATTGCAATTACCCCCTCAGACAAGAGCCAAGCATGTGGTTTCTGTACACCTGCAATTGCTGGGAGAGAAGCAGGTGTGCTCAGGAAGGACCATCAAATACCTCAACTACACTGGAACTGCTGCTGCTACCTTTCCCCTGGGGAAATCTCAAGTGTCCAGCACCCAAAGCAGGACTTGGCCAAGTTACTGACCCACTGCTGGCTTCCTGACAGCCACAAAACCACTGTGGGGCAAAACCAGGTGGGAGGCAGCCACAAAGGACTTTGAGGGTTTCTGCTTTCTCCCTTTGGGTTTACATAGCTCTCACCTGGCCATGGAAAGGGAGCTGGGAATCCTGGCCAACAGCAAGCTGAATATCAATCAACAGTGTGCCTGTGCCAACCATGTTCCAGGCATAGCTGCTCCAGAAAAGTGATTGCAGTCTTAAGCATCCCAAAAAAAAAGACATAAAGCTATTAGAACGCATCCAAAGGAGGGCCACAAGGATGGTGAAAAGGGAAGTTGTATGGAGGAGCAGCTGAGGGCACTTGGTCTGTACAGCTGGAGGAGACTGAGGGGAGACTTTATCACAGTCTACAAGCTCCTCTCATGAGGGGAAGAAGAGGGTCAGACATTGATCTCTTCTCTGTGGTGACCAGTGACAGAGCCCCCAGGGAATGGCTTGAAGTTGTGAGCACCAAGCCTGACAGAGTTCATGAAATGTCTGGACAATGCTCTCAGGCACATTAGTAAGATTCTTAGGGCTGTCCTGTGCAGGGCTGAGAACTGGACTCAGCAATCCTTGTGGGTCCTTTCCAACTCAGAATATTCTGTGATTTCTTTACCTCTGCCCTTCCCAACACAGTGTGCAGCCTCCCTGCCCACACAGCCCTCCCTGGCTCCTGCTGATTACCGACAGTCATTACCCACTCCCTTTGTAGTGAGAGTGGTGTTTGCTGCCTCAGGGCTTCCAGAGCCCACAAATGTCTCCAACACACAACAGAGAACCATTTAGCCATTTATAAATATTCTGTAAATAATCTTGGATAACACTAACACCATTTCACATTCTGTGAATGATTCAGGATTTTGTCGTACGCTGACAAAGAACTTGTTCTCATTAGAATTCTGTAAAATCTTCTTACACAAATCTCCTGTCAGCTTCAATCCATTAAAAATAATAAAAGTATGCTCAAAAGTGGGGACCAAAGGAAATTTTGTTTAGACTTAACAGATCCCATTTACTGTGATGTTAATCAGACAGCAACAGCTCAAGTCTCCCTTTGCCTTGGGATCTAATAGGACATTTGGCTGCCTTTCCATCTCACCATGGATCTGTAAAACACTGGTCACAACACAGCACAGATTTGGCCCTGCTGCAGGTCACAAGGAAGGACTGCTGGAGTTCCCAGGCAAAAGGTACTCCCAAAGTATTATCCATTGTGCTCAGCATCCCTCCTGTGTTCATGCCCTTGCAATTCTCTTCAATTCCAGAACCTGAAACAGTGATTGCCCACCAGCCAGCAAAGGAGAAATGCTTAGATCATCTTCTGCCTGATTAAGTGGCTTTTCATTGTCTTCCTTGCTCATTCCCACTCCAAAAGAATCAGAGGCTTCACTGCAGCAGAAACAGCTCTGTTCCTAACTGGAAGAAGCCAGATAAGAAGCTAGGTATGATGTCCAGCCAAATGTAAGCCTCATGACAAGATGGGAGTAGCTGCCAAGAGTACATTCCTTAAAAAGAGAGAAAAAAAAGAGAAAAAATAAAAATTTTTTCTCCTGATGAGTTCAGGACTGTTTCCTCAGGCCCATTCAGCTAAAGCCAGCCAGAGACCAATTTGGGACCAGGCACTATTGCACACCCCAAACAGGTGTGTGGAACACAGGTGCATATAGGCAAGTTCAGGGATTTGCTCTTATTTGCAATTTTTCTGTTAAAAACCCACACCTATTCTCTGAGGAATCTACCTTCCCAGTTGTATCTCCAGCTGATTTGCACCAAAGGATATATTGCAAGAATTTATTTTTACACTGCATTTTGTGAGCTAAGAATAGACAATATCAAGGAAAAAGAAAAAAAACCAAGCCAACCAAACAGTTGTCAGGAAGCTGGGTTTTCTCAGCTGTGACAGTAATGCTGGAGTAAACTTGCTTTGAAAGATTTCTGACTTTTGTAGTTTTGAGTGAGGATTTTATGAACCAGTTTTAAATGCATTTGGATCATGAAGAATTAGTTTAAGTTGTAGCTCCCTAAAAAAGAAACTAGTGTAAATCAATCTTATTTTAAATACACATGAACAGCTTAAAATTGCATTGTATGCCATTGCTAACATGTAATAGCTTCCAACTCCAAAGCAGATTTAAGTGTTGCTGCAGAGCTGAAGATATCATTTGGAAACAGATGTTAAAGTGTCATGAAAAGCAACTATCTTACTGAATAAATGAACTTCTTTATAGCACTTTAAAAAAATTAGACAGGTTAAATAATAGATGTCCTATTCAACATTTTTAGATGGTGTAAATAGCCATCTTTATGAATCACAAATCATAACAAATTGCCATGTTTCTGGAAATGGATATTAATCTCCTTGAAACCTTGTGCTTCTGACGCACAGCAAGCTTGTCCAATAAAAACTCATGGCAAAAGAAGAAAAAGAAAAAAAAAATCAGACCACACATGTCACATTTGTAAGAACAACTGAACTGGTGAATCAAAAATCCCAGCCTTTCTCCCAAGAGCACTGCTTCTAGAAGAAAAAAAAAAAAAAAAAGGCAGGGGAGGAAGCCCCCATCAAAATATATCTGTGTTTTTAAGTGCTTTAGGTTTTCTACATTCTTTTTAAATTTGAAAATTCATCTATTTTGCTATTCTAAAGAAATAAGGGTGATAGCACTCTAACTGTGTTTGAACCAATCTTTAATTCAAGTTTGATATAATGAGGAGTTTGTAAAAATACTGCGACACAAATAAACTCAGCATGTTCTCTTCCTTGGCCTCCAGTAGACAGAAAATGGTATTTTCAAAATTCATTGACATGACTGAAATTGTTTTGCCTGTAGAATTTTTATGGCCTCAGACATTTCTGACACATCATTTTTGCTACCCTCTTGTTAACTCTCTCAAATCATTAGCGGCATTTCAGTGTACGGAGGAGAACGCGAAATTAAAGAGTCGATTTCAGTTTTTAAGCCCCAGGGCAGAAAAGGTTGAGCACATCACAGAGAAAATGTATTTTACTTCCAACTTGGATTGCCTGTGCTCTCATTACACTACCTCAGCTCCCCTTCAGCTGCTGTGTGAAGCAGAGGTCTATTAAGCTCTGAAGGGAGCTCATTCTTCTGTCCTATAAGCTAAAGAAAGACATTTCTGGAGTGATGAGAACTGCTTCAGCTGGATGGAGAAGACACTTGAAAATGCCTCGTGGGGTTCCAGCCATACAAGCCAAAGCATAATAGCACTGAACTGGGGGTGTGGCACAGCAGATATTTATAACTGCTGGTGGACAAAGCTTTTATTGCCTTCAGAAACACTGAGATGAAAGGGGAAAACAACTCTACATTGAGGGGGGAAGGGTGAATGCACACAATGGGGTTTTTATATATTACCCAGACGGGCTTCTGTTGCTGTGGGACTTTTCTCATTCATTGAGCTAAGAGGATAATTTTGGTGTGTGTCAGCAGATCAAGTGAAGGACAGAACTGCAGCGAGCAGCCCCGTTGGTTCATGCACACCTTGACAAATGGCTAATTGCAGCCGCGGGCTGTTTTCAAATTCTGAGCATTCATGTGTCAGCTACAGAAATCACAAGTGAAATCTGGCAGAACAGGAGAAAGGAAAAGCATAGCAGGGCAACAGAGGGAGAAGGAGGGTTCACTGCACACACTGTAATAACAAGGGGATTTGCAAGAAGAGCACCAATGGGCAACTGGTGCCACTCACAAGAGGTGTGGAGGAGCATTTGGCATAGAAAGCAAAAACCAACAGGAAAATTAAAGTAAGCATAAATCTTTTTCCATTGTTTCTAAAGCTACAGAAAAAAACAACATCAAACCCAACTAGAACAAACCCTGTGTACCAAACCAACCAACTTCCTTCCTACTCCCATCTCTCTTTCCCTTTCCCAAAACCTGCCGCTCTAGAATGAATGTAAAAATTCATCAGTTTAGTTACATGGAGACAGGGACAGAGGAAAAAACTTTAGACATGACTGAACAATACTATTACTAAATACTACTACTACTACTACCACCAATAGTAATAATAATAAATATTAATAAATAATAACAAGCAATAATAACCACTTGCATCATCATCTCATTCTTTAACGGCTGCAGATGCACTACATAATTTCTTTGGGGATTGACACATTACAAGAGGGGCAGTGAAAGAAAGCTGCCCAAAATATTTCAAATTCATTTCAAAAGATCCACTCAATACACCCCGCTTTTCAAAATCCTGGCTTTTCATGAAGCATTTTCCAGTCTAACTCCTCTGAAGAAATAAACTCAATTTAAGAGGAAAGAAAGGTACAATTTTTTCTAACTGGAAAAGGCAAATCAATACTTCATAAGTATGGTATGTGTTAAGATAATTAATTTTCCACAATATGCTCAAATCTCAGCAGTGAAAACAGCATAAAACCAAATTAATGACCAAATATTCTACATACTTAGAGCACGAAAACACTCTTTCATTCTTGTTAAATAGATTAAATGGAAATGGTTTCTATGGCTGTCAAACTGCAGCAAGTCTGAGCACCTTGAATTCTGAACCCTATGGATAGCACCATAATTGTCTTTTCTTAACCGTTTGTTAGAAGCTTCATATTGTATCAAAACCCTTTTTGAAGGGAAAGGCAACCTTTAAAGGTCTCATTCATTTGGGCTGTGCCTCATTTCCATTATTCCCAAAGCTCATGTAGATTTTATTCGTCTCATTCTTTGCAAGGTCATATTTTTCTCTGTCGTTTCACTTATTACATCCCGGGCTTCAAGATCAGCAAACACAGCCTTAAATGCACTTCACCCTCACTCTAAGGGAAAGGAAAAGAAAAAAATCCTTTAGAAAAGGCGTTTTTGACATTGGCTGCCTGCAGTTTGACTCCCTACAGCTTCACAGTGAGATCAAGAATAATACTTCACTTTATAATGCTCACCTCGAGATTGCATCAGTAATGAAACACTCCAAGCAGGGATCAGTTAGAAGAGCAAATGGCTTTAACATTTCCGGGGAGCAAAGGAATTGAAACATACCACACTTCACATTTGCAGAACAAAGAGGGGACTAAAAAACATAGAAATAAAAACAACAACAACAACAACAAATCCTTCGTGGTGGAAAGAGTAAATGTGTGTGGCTGGAGGAACTGCTGTGCTGCATAAGGCACTAGGGTTTTGTTAAGCACAGCTTAAAATCTACACTAAGGGCAAAATACATTCTCTCATATTTTCTGTTCAGCATTTCAGCCTATTTCCACATTTTCATAAAAGCAAAGACAGGACCAAAAAGCCTTCCTAAAGGAAAGCATTGCACTGCAATGATTTCTTCAAGATTATTTGTGAATTTATTCCCAAATTTATAACACAGTACACAGGCATACATAGGGAGTTCAAAAATATACAGAGCAAATGCACAAGCAGAAACAACAAGATAAAATCCAGTCATAAATTCTTCCCCTCTCTGAGTGGGATTTCACAGGATCTCAACTGGAGGAAAGAAGGCAATAAAAGCAGATCTGTGGGTGTTTACACTGTACACAAAAATGCATGCAGGCATATCTTGCTGTTTGATATACAAGTTATTTCACTGGGAAATTCACATCTTCTGACATGTCACCCTCACAGACTAAGAATCTAATCTAATTTTGATCACCTCTGATAAGGCAATTTTATATAGCAATGCAGGGACAGAATCCAATACCAGCCTTGCACCATTGCAGAGCAGGGAGAAACTGTTACCTGCACCTTTTCTGAGGCCAGGCTCTCCCTAACAGACACAAGATCTCTACCCTTGTTTGAATCAAAGCAGAAACAGCAATTTGATTCTCAGTTTTTCAAGTTTCCTAAGTGCAATTTTATCCTGAAGGGTGGCAAGTTGAAGATAGCTCCTCCTCTCTTGAGATCTCCTGCAAATGCCTCCAGAATCTAGTCTAAGGCCAGAGGAGGAGATTTAGCTGGTTAGAAAGGATAAAGCCTGTATCTGTCGTTCTTGGAAGAATAGCCAGCTACAGACAAATATTTTTATTTGTGCACATGACATTGAATGTGAGTCACTGAGACAAATGAAATGCAAAAGCTTCACTGCTAGGATTATATCCTCTACAGTCACTTTGGAGAGCATTAGTGTGTCTCTGAAAAAAAAGGTTTAGGGGCTGCAGAGATGCAAATCTGGGTGTGTGGAACAAGTGCTCCCTGGGATCAGGCCTAAGGAGATCATGCAAGGCTGCTGGTGATGGCAGCTAAAGAAGTCACTCCTCCAGCTCAGAGGCTTTGCTACTGTCAGTCTTGCACTCAGTCCTTGCTAAGTATGTCTCTCTTTACCTGTTAAAGCTCCCATGTGTGTTTTAAGCCTATTTAAGGAGAAAACTATAGTACTAAGGATTTTGGGGAGATGGGGGGGGTTACATAACAGTAGCCCCGAGAAATAAAACCAACAACCCATTTCCTCAGAAACCATGAGCCTGAAATAATTAAAAGAAATCACTAGACCTGAAAAAAGCCCACACCTTATCTCTTGACTTTGCTGTTTGCAAACCTATGCTAATGCAAGTGCTGCTACACACTGTCAGACATTCAGATTTGTCAGTATTATTAAAAGGCATGTAAATACTTCAGATTAAAGCATAATGATTTAATACAGATAAATTTTCTGTCTTTCATATATCTCTGGTTTGTAGTTACAGCAGGTATTTTGCCATTTGCTAATTTTCAGACAAGGCTGAATGTATACTAACAGGAGTGAAAGTTTTCCATTAAATAATGTAACTGCAAAGCCTAGTAAAAATAGATTTAGAAAATCCACAAGCATTTTAGTTCAAAGCTTTCTTATTATACTAATAAATGTATTCATATCCACTCTGTGTGTATAAATAAAATTATTTATTGCATACCTTCTTCCAGAAGAGCACTTGAATATTTGCAGAGAAGTACAATACATCGTAAATTTTCCTGTAACTAACGTTAAAAATGAAAACAACTGCTTTTTATTAAAGAATTACCCACTGTCACCCAATGAATTTGAAAGAAAAGCTTTAAAATCATTTAAACTGGATCTTGACTGGTACACGTGAGTTGAATTTTGTCCCAGGGTTAATGTCCACCATCTCTAGATTATTTAGAAGTGATGAAAAGCTGGTTTCCATTCCCATGGTTGCACACAACTATAAAAAATTTCTCAGTACATTGAATATAGTATGCCAGGCTCCCAGATGACTGATTTAGGGCAGGTGAAAACAAAATTCTGTTCAAGGAATTTGAATTTCTTCACAGGCATCTTGGGAGTTTGGTTTCCAGATCAAAAGTGAACTTTAGCATAACAAAATCTATCAGGTCATAACCTGGAACATGGCTGAATTACACCAGCATCATTTCAGAGTAAAAACTCAGCTTCCTACAAGATATAAAACTGAGATTTCTACTCAGACATGATATAACTTCAGAAGAAGGAATAATAGAGAAAGCTCAGGATTGTATAAAAGAATGATTACAAGTAATGAAAGTAACAGGAATGTCTTAAAAGAACTATGTATTACAGTCTCAAAATCTAAAGCATCATGTGTCACCTGACAAGGTGAGGAGCACCTTCTCACAGAGCCCCCAGCTCATGAAATAATTTTGAACTGTTGTGCAACACCAGAAAAGAGGATGGGATAAACAGCAGCCCTGGAGAGCAGAGTTGGGAGTGTCAGCTACCAGGGACTTCATTGGGAGACATCATTGTCCCAAAACTTCTGGGTGTTAGTGGAGTATTCCCATCACATCACAAAGCCTTCTGAGGAGGTTTGGAAGGGACAAACCTGCTGTGTGAGGACAGATTTGGGGCTGAGCAGGAGCCCAGCCTGATGCCCAGATCAGCAGTCTGAGTTGACTGACTCAGCTGAGGAGTGGAAAGGGGCTGGGAAGAGGGACTCAAGCAACAGGAACCTGAACTGAGACTTTCCAGTGTACAAATGAAAATCAGGAACTGCAGCAAGTGGTTCTCAAGAAAGCAGATTAAGAAAAGCCACAGCCCTCAGCCAATCTCTGTGGGCAGAGCCAAATAAATTGTATCATGATGCATGGGGAGTTGTGAAAGTTGTGTTATTATTGGGGAAAGTGTAACTATAATTTCCCAAAAGGGTTCTGTCTGGTCTCTGGGCTTATCCTGGTTAGCCAAAGGGATTATTTTACCACTCAAAACAGTCCTCATTCATAGAATTAACTCCTGATTCTTAAGAGGGTCAGGTACTTGAGTAGGGAAGGTTATCTCTGGGGTGGGAAGTAACAAGCCAGGATCACTTAACCAGGCTTCAGAGACTCCTACACAGCAGAGGTTTCAGCACACAAAATCACTGCCAAATGCATGCTGAAGGATAATATTCCCTCACAACTGGGAATATTTACTGATAAGGATTGGGGACCCTTGAGTTGAAGACTTTTGGATAGTTGGAGGTTTTGCTCAATATATCGCCTTTGACTCTGATTTTCAGTAAGACAAATTATAAACAAAGTTTCTGAAGAACTCTCAGAATTCAATAAGTCAATGGAAGGAATCCTTTTAAGAATAATAAAAAAAAAAAAAAAAAAACAAAAAACATGAAACTTGAACTGAGAATTTGGGGTGCAATTATCCTCTTGAAACTCAATTCTGCTGGCATGCCACCACAAAGATGAGCAAATCACACCATGATTCTGTGACTGAAACCCGTCTGCTGTCAATCCACATAACTGCCTTATACTTCACATGGATCTGCTCATCTTGTCAAGCAAAGAAAAATCTCATAATCAGTTTTAGCACCCCAGAGCCCTTCCAATTCTCAAAGTAATATTCCAAACAGCTCAAGTAGAGCACAGTACCAGAGAACTCGGCAGCCAACCCACTGTAATGCAATGAAAGAGCAGAACTTTGGATGACAGAGGCCATAAATTTATAAAATCCTTTTGAGGCCATCCATACCACAATATGAAACTCAAATGACTACTTCTCCCACCTGTTTCTTACAGGTTGGCTTTTTCCAGGAAGAGCTGGGAAGAAACAAAGGGAAAAGGAGTTACCTCTCACTAAACCTGTATGTTAAAAAAATATGTTGTGTACTCCTTTAGTCTACACAACATGCTACAGTAGGGGCTGGAAACAAATACAGACAGATCAAATCCTGCTTCACCTGTGTGCATGCATGTACAGGAGCACAAAGGTGTCCCTGGACTGGAGATACTCCTGATTTCCTACTAACCAATCCCAAGAACAGCATCAGAAAAAGGAAACCATAGCCTATAATTATGCTGTGCAAGCCATATATTTCCATTGTTTAAGGGAAAATCTTCTGGATAATAAATACCAACTGACTGGAATCTGATATACCTATTATTAAATATATTTATTTTTAATACCTCATAATAATTAATAATTACTTATATAATACAGTCTGTAAATTAAATTGGCATCAAATACATGCAAAATACAGCTTGTCCACAGGTTTGGGAGAACCTGCACCTAGGAAAATTGCAAAGCACCTGCTTTCAGTGCTTCTGATACTTATTAAATCAGCCTATATTACATTTTTTTAAATTTATGTTCAAAAGCTTTATTATGGCAAAAGTCCTAAAGGAACCTGTTATTTGAAGTGTAGCAGCAGAGTGAAAGGTTGAGTTCAAATTGTAAAAGAACTGTTAATCTTGGGTATAAATACATTCCTATCAAAATTAGGTTGCTGGGACAGGGCATTGCTTGCTCCTGATGATGTTCAGGAATCCATAAATCATATCTTAGAAGAAGAGATGGAGTACAAAAGAGAAAGAACTGAAACTCTGCAGGATGGAAAAAAAGCAGCAGTTTTTAAACACATTATCTTCCACACCTGGAATCCAGCGAATTCATGATTCTAGATCAGTATTTCAGCCTAACAACAAGCTACCTCATCTGGCTAAAGAATGCCTTGTTTAGGAAAAGCTTAAACATCTGCTGCTAACAGTACCTTCTGCACACATCTTGTAAAGCCCCTAAAAACTTCCATCTAAAATGAAGTTTAGCACCAAACACTTTAGATATTTTTCTAGAAAATAAGCTAGCAGCTCTCAGTCAGAGGGAGATAAAGGCTTGGGAGTTTTGTGAAGGGTTTTTTTTTTGTTTCCTTTTCTTTTAAAAATGAAGCCACAAAGCAGTGTGATGTGTCCAGATGATGAATACTCTGGCCTTCACATCTTACTTGGGCTTCTCTGTAGCTCAGCCCCTCCAGCTCTGCATGCTGCAGGGAGAAATGGATTTTCCAGGTGCATTTCTCTGGACAGTGACTTACCTGAGCTTTGCAGATAAAGGAACTCCCTGAAGTGGTTAGTCCATGTCCTTCCCAAGGCCTTTGCCATGTGCAAAGCCAAGTCTAGTGTGCACTGGAGTCTGGGCTTGTGCACTGGAGAGTAAATCATGTGCAGAATGGGGTGGAAATAGTGCAAAAGGAGATTCACTGCTCAGCATTTTACAGTTACAAAATGTGTGCAATCAAGGAAGCAAATTCAAACACAGTAGAAAAGGAGGAAGAGGACAAAATGGAGAGAAAAATCAAGAGAAGTGAGAGAAAAGGAGAAAAAGGAGTTTCAAAATTCCATTCCTTGACAACATACAATTAATAAGAGGTAAAAAAACATTTCCAAATATTGAGTTGCCCATTTGCCAGCATCCTAGTCTGCTAGAAATCTGCATTTCATTCTTATTAAGATACAGTAAATCTGGCTCAGAGATTTACACAAAGTCTGGAAAAGGAGGTGAAGGAGACACATTGGGGAGATGAAAGCTGAACACACCTGTGGTCCATAGGAAGTCACAGCATTTTCCCACTGGGTAACACTGAAAGCATGGGTTTTCTTTATCCAAATAATTCAGCATGTGCTTAGTCCTTAACATAGGTGCCATTTCAATGCCATTTGGTAAATAATTACACTTCACCCTTATTAGCAGGGCCAGACTCTAGATTACACCATGAATTAAGGCTCTTCCAAGCAAATGAATTTGAATCACATCCTCTAAACCAATTCCCACAATTTTTCTCTTAGCAAAATCAAAGATGAGGACACATTTCAAATACCTGGAAGGCAATGTTTCAGCTTACTTTTATAGTTCAAATTAAAAGCATGCATCATGCTTTTATGACATGATGCTAAATTTAAGTCTGTCCACAGTAAAACAAGAATGACACTAATATTACATAGCTGTGGTATCTCTCCAAAGAATTACTGTTTACATCTTAATTTAAAAGACTGAACTTTTTAAAAGAAAAGTCTTTTGTATTATTTCACAGCTGAGCTATGAAATTAACCACACCAACCCTTGCAGGTACTCATTTAGCAATAACATAATTCTATTTTTAGACATGTGTGCAAAAGACTCCTTAGTCCATTTTACACTGAAGCTTTACCTACATAATCACATCAACCAGTAATGCAAACGTGTCCTGACTGAAGACAAGCCCTCATTAGATTATGTTGCATTATAACAAATTCCTCACAGTTCCTAATGAAACACTTGCCATGTAGCAAAGTAAGGCGATTAAGCAAACAGTGCTGTAGCATGACACCATGTGGTAAAATGCCACGGGGAAGGGCTTAATTGCAGGAGCCTGCACTAAATGCTGAGCTCCAAGAGAGCTGATTGGAATCCAAAGTGATAGGAGAAGAAATGGAGCAGTCTTAAGTATTTCTGGACTGTACTTCTAATTACTTGTGGATGGAAGCTAATGAAGTCCAAAATACACACAACAGAGCACGGTGTGCCTATACACGTGTGCTTGTAATTTTTTTTTGCACACATATAGTGTGTGTAAGGTAGGTCATAAACAAGTATTTTCACAGCTGTTACCCTTCAGATCTCCTGTTTGCATATGCAAATGTGGAAAGGCTGATGTGATGGAAATCTGCACCCAAATAAACAAACAGTGGCTGAGCCCTGCTTGTCAGGCACCGTGTTCTGGTGTGGAAGCTCTCATTACCACTGGGTGCACACTGGCACATGGCAGGGGATGCTCTTTGTTTCCTGGCACAAAACAGGCAAGATGATGCCTTCCCATCCTGGTCTTCATGCACAGGAGGTTTGTGTAGGCACACTGAAGCTTCAATGTGGAATTCTAACAGCCTACATAACTTGCTCCCACCTCCCAAAGTGATACAGATGCCAAGAGGACCTCCAATTCTGCAAGCTCAAATCACTTCGTACTTTGAAACATTTGAAGATTTTCTTTGTCAGAAAAGAAGAACCATCTCATTTTCAAGTCATTTGATGACTTGAAAACTTGAGAGTTTATTGATTTCACCAACAAACTTCCTCCTAGCTCAGCAAAACATCAGAGTGTCTGCAATTTTATGAAACCTTACATCCCAAATGATGGCTCAGCTACTGTAGGTGCTGCATACCAGCAGCCAGGCTCCGAGTTTGTTTTCCCTGAAATGTAGAGCC
Source organism: Oenanthe melanoleuca (assembly GCF_029582105.1). Taxonomy (NCBI): domain Eukaryota; kingdom Metazoa; phylum Chordata; class Aves; order Passeriformes; family Muscicapidae; genus Oenanthe; species Oenanthe melanoleuca. The sequence continues at coordinate 103,996,528 of NC_079336.1, read as the reverse complement.
AGGCTTCCAGACAGATTTGGCCCTTGATACATGCAAATAACATCTTTGTGAAATGAAATGGGACAGCTTGAGAGGGATGTTTTGAAAATAAATAAAAGACTGAAGGCCTGAAGAGGCACTGTGGTTTTGGAGGCTGTTATCCTTTTAACTTTGGAAAATGACAAGTTGGAAAACCTGCCTCACCTGCCTGTCCTGCTGACAGTCCCCCTCAGCATCTGCAGCTGGGGTAAGATCGTGAAAACCACCAAAGGGTTTTCAAGCACTGGCTGTAGTAAACATGAGAACAGGATCTGTGGAAGTGTCATGTGGACAGACCACCCAGGTGAGCTAAATTAGCAATGCCTGGGCTCCTCCAACTCCTCTTCCAATTGCCCCAGACATGGCTGAGTTACCAGTGAGCAGCAAGGCTTAGGTTGCCTGAGCTCTGTTTATTTCTAAGCATACCCTGAGAAAATACAACATGCCCTAAGCTAAACAATTAGCCTTCCAAGAAAAATGGTACAAGCTGGACAGATATTACAGTGCAGCTTCTGATCTGCCCATGAAGTGGGATGCAGCTGCAAGTCACTGCACTGAAAATAGATTAACTGCATACATTAACTGCCTGATCCTTGTGTAAAATTGAGCAGGGGATTTGTGGGATCTGTAATCCTGGTATTCAGGTCTTTCCTTGTGCTCAGCAGAGATGTCTGAATCTGTTTCAGGCATGTCACACAGACATTTTCAGCTGACTCCTCCAATACTGGAATTTTTTAAAAATGACTTTACAACAATATTTAGTAATTATAGACATTAACAATTAACAAGAATTTTAGATACATGCCTATAGAATCCCATTCCCCTTGGAGGGCAATATTTACTGAACAGTATATACAGTATTACATCCAATGCAGAGACTGTACTACTGTGACATTACTATTTTCTGAGTGTCCCTTTTTCCTTTCAATTTGCACATGTCTGTCCATAAACTAAAACTGTCAACACTACAGAAAAAAATACATATTTTAGGGCCATCACTGTTTTGGTGTTAAAAATACAGACAACTCTGTATAGGATGTAATGTAAATAATATACATGGTGTTTTTGTATGTAGACAGACAAACCCAAATATGGAAGAATATTTTTAAAAAGTCACTAAAATAATGCACTTATGCAAGAAAACAGAATAGAATTTTGCAAATATTTCACTAACCCTAGCCAATCAGTCTTCACATACACAGAAGAGAATAAAAATCCAACATCACAAAACATCAGATGGTAAATGTGCTTCAGGAACCTATGGCTGAAGCTCAAGCTCTGGAATCCAAAGAGGATCTCCAGTTCATCCTGCAAGAAAGGCAGCTAACATTGAGAGGCTCCACATAATATCACATCCTTCAAGTTGGATGAAATTCTAAAATACACATTCTTATAGCCACAGATATTGTCACTGAGGCAGAGAATGGCATTAAAATAAATAGTGTTCTTTAACAAAACTACCTCATCAGAATGGTTACCTAAGTCTTGCTACTGTCAAGTTGTTACATGTAATTAACCTGAAATCATAAAAAAATCCAATTAAACCCACAACATTTAAATCATGTCAAACATATCTGTACTTCTTATTGAAACTCTACTTCAATCATCCAAAATTCACTCTGGGGCCTTCCAGAGAAAGTGAAACTGTCCATAAAATAAAAATACTTTCATAGTAAAAATCTATTTTCCTGAAGCACAATTTTATGAAGCACAGTATTAACTCTTGGAAAATTATAACCTAGCCTTTTGCTATTGCATTAAAATGTGATTCATTAATATGTAGGAAATGAAGTTTATATTGGTAAGTGATTATTTGACAGTTTAAGTGCAAAATCAGCGTTTGGGTCAGATTTTAATACTGCTTTTTGATTTCAAAAACTGTGGATTTGCAAGACCAAAAACTACATTTGTAACTGACAATCTCTAGATTTTTCTTACACTGTTACCTTTCAGTATTATTATGCTCCCATTCCAAAAGCAGCAGATAAAAATGTGCATGAGAAGCTGCAAATCTGAAGAAATGAGGAATAATTACATTATCATAAGGAAGTGACAGTTTTGAAAGCATCTTTGTCAAGTTATTTTGGTAAGTGTCACTTCCAGCTCACCGTCAAGAGAGGGAGCATAAATGCCAACAAGGGAGAATGAGGGAATGCAAAATTTTAAAACATATCACAGGAGATCTTAGACCTCCTGCCTATTTGCTAAAAATCTGTACCTCAGAGAAACTAGTGTTAGTCCATAATCTAACATCTATATTGTTTTGGCAGGTAATTAGGAATCCATTCAGGAAATTAAATAGAGTTGAGTTAAAATTTAGCTGTCACTTTGCATGTTGAAGCACAAGCCTAACACTTCCAGAAGACAGAGACACCTAAATTATCAGCATGTGATTCAACTGAGGTGTAAATCAGCCACTCTCTTGGGTTTTCTCTAAGTATACAAAAGAACTTCTTCAAGCCAATTGCCTTTGCTTCACCATTTTATTACACAGAACCACAATTTTCTGATTTCAAAAAGAATGGAAGATAAGCATGTTTTAGAAATCCAGAATACTTTCATGCCATAGTCCTTTTGTTTAAAGGGATATCAAATAAATAAATAAACAAACTAATAAAAAACCATCATAATCACAGTATACATTTTTATGTCCTCAAGCAGCCAGGTCATGGAAAGATCAAAACAAATTCATATTTTCTCTCTGTTCTTAGTTAATGTTGGCAGGGTTAGGTAAATGATCAGTACTGAAACTTGCAGTAGATTATTCTGTGAGTACTTTGAATGCAGCAGCAGGAAATAAAGATACACAGCAACCAAGCAGATCTGCCACATCTTCCTGGGTCAGCTACCATCATGGAGAAAAAGCAAATCATTTTTTGACCTAACCAAACTATTTGCTATTTATTATAACTCAGGGAATATCTCTTTCTCCCCCTCCTCCATGATGTTGCTGGTACACTCAAACAGAACACTTTGTTATGAAAAAGGATTAATTTGCTTTTTCCACCTCAGCCTGCCTCTCCTAAGCCCTTCTGTATGGTTTTGCCTATGAGGCTTTTCCCTCTGAATTCCCCCCTCCTGACAGGGCTGCAGTGCAGGAGTTATTTGATCAGTCACAGTCACGAGAGTTATTTGATGTGCCATGGATGTCGAAGTGAATACAGTTCCTTTGCTTTGTTCTGGAAAATGTAAGTGTCAGAAACAGCAGCAAGATGGGGGATTCCACATATCCTGTAGCCTCCCATAGGACACAGCCAAAATCTCTACTCCACAGTTTGATGTATGGGGTCCCAGATGAAGCACCCCAGTAAGAAAAGTAATTACTTGTCATTGCCTGTGACATTTCAGATGCTTGAAAAAAAAAACCCAAAACTGAAGTATCTTCATTGCAAACTACTTTATTACTTAATTGGATACATTTCCTCATTCTCTGTATTTTCTCAGAATACAAAACAAAACACTATGAAAACCAAATTTTAAAAGCCAGCAGCTTCCCATCTGGAATCCCAACCCAGCCTCTCTCAGATCTGTAATTTGGGCAAGGACATGGTCCAAAGGAAAAGGCAGTACAACTCCAGAGAATAATCAAATCCTGTACAAAATACTAATGATCTTTTCAAAATCTTTTGGGGTTTACCTAAACCAGAAATAATTTCAAATTATGAATAATATGTGATTTTTTTTTTCTTCTTACTGGGAAGATTCAGAAATTCAAACACAGGAAAATTATAAAGAAAACTCCATGTGAAAGCACTGCTACTATATAATACAGCAAAACTACAGGCAGGAATCACAGGCATAGACATGAAAATATACACAGCAGAAAAAAATCCACTCTTTGGCTAAAATGAAACCTAGTTTTTTCGTTTTTTTTTTTGTCTGAGGGTGATACTGATGCCAGAAATCCATCTGCTTCCTGAAGGACTTGCATATCAAACCAAAATTTAAAAAGAAAAAATCAGCTCTGAAAACTGGTGAAACTGGTACATATTTTGGCTTGAAAATTCCTGGGCTAAACCAAAACCAGCACTTGAGCATTCAGATGTTTTTCAGCCCAGCTGCATATTTTTTAAACTATTTTTTGGTTGTTCATTTGAACAATGTACAGGAATAGTGTATGTATCTATATTTATGTATCAGAAATGGTAAAATATTAAAAATATTTTCCCAGTTTTAGTAAGCCTGCAGTAACTACAGTAAATAAAATCTTATTACTTGTGAAATGTAAGGTCAACAGCCCTACTCTTAAACAGTTGCTCTCCATTTTCAGGCAAGTTTAATGAAAGTGAACATGTCAGTTCCTAAAATATAAATGGCCACCAAGAGACTACATCCACAGAAAATATGTAGAGTTTCACACAGGGCAGATTTTGCTTTTGAACAGAGCTCTGCTGAGTTGGCTACTACCATACAAAACTCATTGGATATGTTTAAACCAAACCAGCTGTGTCCATCTTGATTAATTATCATCTGTACTACAACAATTAGAGATGCAACTTTCCCCTAGATTGGCATCTTGATGTTTTTATGCACACACACTTTTATGTTCACAAAGTCAAGTTGCTGGAACACTCTCCATCACTGCTGGCAGCACTTATTGTAATGGTTTTCTTTGCTTCCTCATCCAGCCCAACCTCTGAGGCCCAATATTTCATTCTTTTTGCATATCGTGTTTGCTAACCTGGTTTGCAAAATCTCCTGATATTATGGGATTTTTAAAAATTAATGCTAATTTATACAATTACTACTGCTCAGCAGTCAATTTCCAAATAACAAGGTGCTTCCTTGTAAACAGAGGAGTTTGTTCACCTGACCCAAAGATCACTGGAGGTCCCAGTTTCCAATAACCAGCCCCAGTATCAGAAGCACTCAGAATGAATTTCCTACAGCTCTGCCAAGACCTGAGCTGCAGCAGTCCCACTCAGAGTGCAGGGCTGGGAGGCAAAGGTCTCAGCTCACAGTGATGGAGAGGGAGGCAATGGACCATACCTGTGTGAGACCCCAGTCCTACATTAATTCACACAATGCACATGTGGGCTCTGCTTTGATCCTGGCTCCCTAGAATAAACAAGGCACAGGCAATTTCCTTCCACCCACCTGCCTCTCCTTCCTTCTCTTTGGAAATTGTCTTCAAATGCATTTGGAAGCCATTAGTCAGCCTCAAAGAGACCTGGAAGAGCACTGGAAAATGGTAGGCAATTAATTTCCCTTCAGTTTGGGAAATCAACAGGTGGGCAGAGGGAGGCCCCTCTGTTCACACCCACATGAGAGTGAGATGATGCTGCCAGTGCAGGTCCTGCTGGGCACATCCCACAGCTGCTGGACAGCTGTTCCCACTGCTCCTGGCTTTGAAGTAGCTGTGGAACACCAAAGGGGTTCAGAAACCAACAACAGAAATGTTGAGAAAATCCAGGTTGGTTTTTTTTTTTCCTCTGTTATCCACAGGACTCTCCCTTTTCCAGCTGTCATGATTAAGGATGCTTTCTGAAGCTGGAGGTTATGGATCATACTGAGCACAAGCTACCACTTCATCTCCCCATGCCCACCATTCATCACAGTCATTCCAACCTGTATGTGACATGCCAATCCATTCCCAGTTATTTCATTAGCTTACTTTATGTCTTCCCCTATAAATTATATAAAGAACAAAGCAGGTTGTTGGAAGAAAAAAAAAAAAATTGTATCTCACAACAAATCCTACCTAAAATATCTGGACATGGGGTGTTTTTGCCCACTAGTTTAACAACACGGGAAAAGGTGTATATTTAAAACTGTAAAAAAAAAAATCATGAAAATTCTTCTGAAGATGGTGTGTTGGTGGTTTGTTGCCTGTATATAAATTGAAAAAAAAATCAATTCTCATTTGGCATCTACTGCATGGGGTTGGATTTCAATTTTTATATTAAAGTAACTCTCTGTTTCTTAACACACATATGCATCTGTGAAAAAGGACATTTGTATATCTAAAGAGATAATAGCAGATAACACATTCACTTTCATACTAAAAGGCAAAAAACAAATATTAGAAAACATGCTGACTAACAAATAAAATTATTAAAAATGCCTTTTCACAGTATTTTAATACATCCTTTATGACATTAAAGCATTTTGGCTGTCAAAAATACAAAATCAAAGCCTTTACATATTGTATCCATTTTTCAATGGGAACTTCAGCCTTTGCCAGTAGGCACAGAATCAGTTTAGTTTTGCAGTTGAGAACACAAAAGTTCTTTAATAGGCTTCTAGCTGTATTTGAGTGATATGGATGCAGCCCTTATAATGAACAGCAAATCTCTGTAAGTCATAATCAAAGGTATTGCAATATATTCTTAGCTATTGCCTCCAGACAGAAGATGCTGAAGAACCATTTGTATTTTTCCCTTTTGATTAGATTTTGCTATGGTGCAAGCTTATTTAAAATAAATAAAAAATAAGTAACTCTTTAAAATTTTATAGCATTTTGTAAAAAAACAGAACAAAACAAAACACAAAAACTTACCCACAGCATTCATGCTGCAGCAAACAAACATATCACATTCCACAGGCTTCCCAACAACTTTGCTGCCATTATCTTGGTTTGAATAATTACTGTTATTTTAGTAAACACTTCACATTCCAACTACTTAATACACTATTCACTGAAAATAGTCCTTTTCTGCTCTTGTCAAGTCAATAGCAATACTCAGCAACTACTGGGAATTCAGTTTTACTTGAAAAATATTTTTGTATTTTTTCTATATATGAATTTCTCTATCTGTCCTTTTCTCTACAATATTTGTGTATGAAAAAAGGTCCATGCTGATTCTGGGGTTTCTCATAAATTCATTTGCACAATTCTTAGAATTTTGAAAGAGAGATTTGCAGTCCCAGATCCTAGTGATTCCCAAATTAGGGTGGCATTTCAAGTGTGGTAAAATGCATTATAATTTGGGTTTAGAAAATGACAGAAGTTTCATCTTTCTACCAGACTTGAGAAACATCTTTTTCTCCCCTTGATCTGAATTGTTTCAAATTTATTGTACCTGTACCTCCAGGGAAAGCAGAGCATCACATTATTCTTTGCAAAGCTCATAGGGCATTTGAATCAATACCTCAGCACATTAAACTGCTTTGCAGTGCCAGCTTTTATCCTTCAACATGTTTCCTTTCAAAATTCTTCCTTTATTTTCCCCTTTACCCTGTTTTATTTTCTCCAAACTGACATTCTTGGTCAGTGCTTGCCTCCACTCTGCCATGCCTTCAACATTTGTCATATATGTTATGGCCTATATTTTATTGCACACATCTCAGGATTGGGACATTTTGAAGAGAAATTCTCTTTCCATGGATTTGTGAATGCAAATCTATGATTATTTTAATTCTTCAAATTTCTGTTTGCCACCTCCAGCTGTTGACATTAAATTGAAGTAGTGAATGCTATTTGATATTTTTTAATTTTTTCCTTCTCCACTTAAAAATGCAGTTTCCATTTGTCTGGCATACTCATAGTGTTTCCAGCTTTTTGGAAATGAAAGCAGGGATGAAGAGAGGGGAAAGCTTTGAGCACTCCCAAATGTCTACCTAGCACCATCTGAGAGCAAACACAAACTCCTTGCTTACAAACCCCCTGCCTCCCCAGCCATAATCTGTGTCTGTGAAAAAAGACTGACCCTTGGTTCAGAAAGGCTTATTTTCAATAGTAGTGGACATTTTGGAAATGTTAGCAAATACTTTAAGAACCATATGTAAACATGTGGGATGGGAATATTTTTGGGGAAGTGTGGAATGATCCCAAGTGGAAAACTTCACACCTTTCCCAAGCTCTGCTGGAGGCTTCCAGCTCAATATGGGACCAAGTTATTTCCTCCAACTCAGACCACAACACTTTTGCATACATTAAAAAAATAGTTACTGACCTTCTTTGACTACAGCTTTCAGAATATTAACTTTTGAAAATATCAAATATCAAACACTGAGACATACCTACCTATTTCAATATTCTCTTCTTGCATGCCAGTGGAGATCAAAACAAGTTAAATATCCTAGACTGACAGTACAGTTTCAGGGAACTGTTTTGATATTCCAGACAGGACATTTTTTTGGTGGGGATTTATTTTTGGTGGGGCTTTTTTCTCTGCTTGGGTGGGTTGTAAGTAAAGAAACATGGGAGCCATCTGTTTGTGGATATTTGAATAATGACCCAAATGTAAGTCTCTACAGGCCTATCTCCAGGAAGATAAATTCATTTTATTTTAATTGAAAACTTAATTTCCTAAGAAACTGATGAAATGGATCCCACTTCCTACAGTGCCCTTCCAGATACAATTTCACATTCTTCAGTAGCAAACTGATCTTCCAGTGCTGACATCAGTCCAGATGCAAGTCCAACTGAAAATTACATCTAAATGAATCATGGTGGAAACTAATTGGAGGAGTTTATTTTGCTTACCAAAATCTTTTCTTAGCATGAATATGCCATCCATCATTAGCCTGTTCAAAACACTCCAGTATTCCTGTAACTTTGGGATGAAACTTGGGGCCCTACTCTCATGATTTCTTTCCCCTTTGGTCCAGCTACTGCTTTCATTTAGTAGGCTCTGCCAAGGACACTGTCAGGGTAAGGAAGGCATTTCAGATGCTTTTTTGGTATCATGGTCAGAATATGACCACATCTGTCTTCTCCTTCCCACCAGTCACAGTCCCTTAGGTCTTGGGCCAAGCTCTCTTGCAGTTTCAGATACAGGGGGTATAAGAGTGGGAATATATGGGAACTGTTTGACTTTCCTGAGTCTTTATACCTGGAAGCAAAGCAATGCTCCCAGGAGGACAGGTAACATAAATCAGATTAGTCCCATTTCTGAATATTCAACTTTCTGAAATTTCACCTTCACCAAACAATGGCAGCACAATTTTGAATATGTTTTAAGTTAAGAATGAAAGAATAAGAGAAGGAAAAGCAATTGGAAGCTTGAAATGATGGGGAAAAGGGTTGTTTCTTCACCAATCCTGAAAAGGGGCATTGCACTTCACTTGTTACCAGAGAAAGAGTATTTTTTTTTTTCCTTTATTCATTGAAGATTTATACAAATTAAGCCACACAATGAAACAATTTCTGAAGGTGAATGCTAATAAACTGGCTAAGCTATTCTCCTCTCAAGCCTAAACTAAAACTTGCCATATTTACATATTTTCCTTTTTGTTTCCCCACCACACATTTGAAAAGTCATTCTGAGTCAAGTTCTGAGCACCTAATAAGAATGCAGACTTAGTCCATTTGTCAGATTCCATGCTGATCATCTCTTGCTTCACCACTAGCTCTAAGGGAAGCCAGGAAAGCTTCCTAGCTCTGGCTCTTAGCAACATTATCATGTCTTTAGAGCGTTTTTCTGACTGAATTAATTTTTAATTGCTAAAATAAATTACTGCAACAACGTAAAAAAACTAAGGTTGATTTTTCACTTTATTAGAATAAGCCATGCTAGCATTCTTGCTGCTCTTCTCTGATTACATTGTATTGAGTCTGGTTTGTGAAAGGGAAAAAAGATCTGATTAGGAACTGACCTAATCCAATCATACAAATATCCCACAGGCTTAACAGAGAGGTTGGCCCAACATCATCCATTTACCAGGAGTCCTGTGTAACTACTTCAAGTGATCCAAGGCATTTAAAGAGCCACAGGCTCTCAAAGTAGTTCCAGATATGAAGTCCTTCAGAATCATTAATAGCTTTTTGGCTTCTTAGCCCCTCTTGCACAGCTGTCCAGACTACCTGACATCACATTGAGCCATTAGGTTTTGGGTAACTGGGCAGGAGGGAGCAGAAGCTCCATCACTGCTGCTTCTTGTTCAGCCAGCAGTGTGTTGTGGTTGGGCAGCCCTCCCATCCCAGCCTCATGCTCTCAGCCAGATCATCCTCCCACAGATCTTCCAGCTGTTTCACCTTCATGTGACAGGCAGCACAGCCCCATTTTCCACGGAATAAATGAATTCAATTGTCAGCTCAGTAAATGATCAGAACTTTGGCAGTAAATCCATAACACAATGGCTGACAGAGCTGCATAAAGACTGAGTTTGCTGCCTATGTTCCAAAAACACTTCCATAGGGAAGCTGCTGGAGGCAGTAGCAGAGGTTGAACAAGCCACACTGGGTGGTTGGGGAGGCTGTGCAGTGCATCCTCCTGCCTCCTCCCCTCTTGTGCCTTGCTGGGTAAGGCACTGTGACAAACATGACAGGTCTTTCTCAAGAGACTGGAGACTTGCTGCTCCAGTCTGGGTGGGCCTGGAAACCACTTCCCTGAGCCCTTGGGCCATGCTCACACAGCCTCTGTCTCTGATTTGGAGCTGGGATCTCGATGCCTGGCTTGGAGGGCAGGCAAAGTGAGCAGGTCATCTTGCAAAAGGGAGAGAAAAAAGCCTGGCAAGTTCCTACAGCACTTCCAGGAGTGTCTAAGGCCAGGCAGGCATTTTCAAGCAACAGAGGAACAGTTCATACTCTTACAATTTCTTTATGATCAAAACCAGATTGCTCCTATAGGCATAAAGAAATTAAACCACCAGTTCCCTTCATTAGTACCAGAGCACTGCAGAGAAGGGGCTGTGTGGGTGTGCACATCCTTCCTCCAGAACACTCACAGTCCAAGTCATTCCCTCCTGTTTCAGGAGTCATGACCCAACACCACTCCAGCCAGAGAGGCTGGTGATGCCTGGAGCTGTAGCACAAGCTGAGCTAGGGACCAGCTGTACAACATGGACAGAACAAGTCCATGAAACAGCTCTGCTGTAAAAATGGGGCCCTGGCAGGCAGCAAGGTGGATGAGAGTCAGCAGGGCACTTTTGAGGCAGTGAAGACAACCCTGTCCCAAACCACAGCAGGCCAAGGGGTGTGATTTCTGTACTCTACTCAGCATGTTATGTCATTCCTGGAATGATTGTCTGGTTTTGGTGCTCTCAACTTTTCACTGAAAAATTAGATTGGAGAACTTCTCATATGAAGAAAAGTTTTAGGAACTTGGCTGGAGAAGAAAAGGCTCAGAAAATCGTTATAACTTCCACTACCTAAGAAAAATGTACATATAGAGGAAGCAGAGGCACTCTTCCCATCAGGATGTATTTTTTCAAAACATAGGTGATGCACACAAGTTGCTGCAGGGGAAAACACAGATGAATATAGAGGGAAAAATATTCAGTGAGGACAACTGAACTTTGGAAAAGATTGCTCAAAGAAGTGGTGGAATCTTCTTACTGGAAAAAAATTGAGGCTCAGCTTGGTAATGTACTGAATAATCAAGTCTAAGTCCTGCAACAGAAAGAGAGACCAAATAATTTCTGGAAGCCCCTTCCAAACCATGCCTTGGCTCCAATTCAAATTCTAAAGTGAAGGGGAAAAATAAAGTAACACTTTTCTTGAAATGAAGGTAATGCCACAATTAAATTTTCTTCACTTGATTAATCTAGCAACAGTATTTTTAAAATAATGCATCTCCCTCTCTCCTCAAATCCAATAAAAAAGGACAGGACAGCAAAACTTGCCACACATTATTGTGTTGTAAAACTACACAGCTTCTTGGAGCTGCATTTCTTTTTAAAATTATTAAGATCCCACACAAAATCAAAAGCAAAGAGCTTAAGTAATCATCAATATTGCAAATCATGGGTTTATGATAAATGTCAATTTTAAGTGAGTCTGTTACTGAGAAAGGAGGGCAACACAACTTTATTGCAGTGGTGGAAGGGAAATCAGAGAACAGAGCTTCCAGCCTTGGCTTGACTGCCCAGTGGTAATCTAGAACCAGCTAAAATGACAGAAGGCATACAAAATGGCTTACAACAGGCTTCTGATGAACTACCTCATCAAAATCAACACATACTAAAGGAAGAAGACTGCCAAGAAAATTTACTAACAAATTAATGGCCATCTTAATGGCCAAGGATCATCTTAATGAGAGCAAGTGTTATACATTATTTCTACATTCCAATTTGAAGGAAAAAAAGAAAAAAAGAATCCTATGTAGAATCCTAGAAGCAGCATGTTATGTTATGTAGTTACAGAGTGTGATCACAGCCATGCAGCCCCATGCTGGAAACCACTGGCAAGACAGTATTAAGACCCAAAAACTAGAGCAGATAAAAGTATCCCTAACTCAGAGCTTCTCCAGGGACATTCAGGAGTTGCAGTTTGTCCTCTGAGAAACCTAATCTAGTTGAAGATGTCCCCTGCAGGGGGCTGAGCTTTAAAGGTCCCTTTCAACCCAAATTGTTCTGTGAATCAATGATTCTATTCCATGGCTTTTAAATTTCCAACTTCAGCTGTGCAATCTGAATGCACATCACAAGTTGCACATACTATTTAAACACAGTCCCTGAAAACTCAGTTTGTTGTTGCCTTGAGCAGTCAGGAAAAGTAATTTGACCAGCAGAGCGATGCTCAACTGGATCAAAACTGGACAGGGACTGATGCTTACAACTGATGCCCTGAACTGAAGGCTCACACAATGTCACTCTTGTTTCTCCTCTAAAATCAAAGCAGCACAATGAGCATTTCATTCTCTGAAGTCTCTCTAATGAGAACAAAAAAAGGGCAGCAGACAGCTCCTCACAGGTGTCTGGCAGGGGAGATTGCTTGTTGGGTCTCCCAGTGGGAAACAACAGAGGAAAAGGAGACTGAAAAAACATACACTGAGCAAAAGCAAGATTTGGGAGATAAGGAAGAGAATAAATTATTTTGAAGTGAAGTAAAGGATAAGAGGGACCAAGAGGAGTCTTTGGCAATTAAAAAGACAACAAAAATATTTAGGAAGGAACCTGAATGACTCATAGGAAGGAGAAGCCACTTGTTTGCTCCAGGGACTCTGTTGTCAACAGCTCCCTTGCAGGACCTAGGGAAGGCAGGAGAGGAGAGCACAGCACATCACCAAGAGCCACACCATGGGGAATCCTCTGGCTGGCTGGTGTGCTCAGTGGGAGGCACTGCAGGCAGCTCTGCATTTCCCCAGGTTTGATCTCTGAAAAACAGCACTAAAGTAAATATATGCTCCTGTGGAAGTTCAGCAATGTCCCTGGAGCTCATTCATTTTCTAACCTTTTCCCAGCTGCTGGCCTGCAATGGTATCAGTTCACATGAAGGCAGACTGGGTTTCAAAGGAAAGGTCCCAGAGGTGACAAGCAGCTCATTAATTCACTGTAGTGCTTCAGTGCTGGAGGAAGTGCTGTAAACGCACAATCTGAAACTATTTAGAGCCACCAAATAATTATATCACAAGAAGCCACTGCACACTTCACATTCACTGATGCTAAAATCTAGCTATGTAATCTGCTGAGAGAATTAATGAAGAAAAAAGGAGGAGACTGGCAATTTATTAAGAAATGCTAATCAACCTGTTTTTGAAGTGTCCCTCATTTGCATTACAAACATTATTATGAAAATTCAGCATTATGCCTCTGTGTGCTGCATTGTACTGCTCTACTGAACATCAAAAATATTCACTTCCTTAGAGCAGGGAAAAAAAGGGAATGAAAAATCATGATCAAAGATAACTTCAATTACTTGTTAATTTCACCTTAATTCCACTCTTGGGATAATAAGCCTTCCTCATAAGTTCCCTTCCCTGTAACAAATTCTGATATATGCTTATAGGCCCCTAAATATATTCCCACAAGAAGTACATGAATAAATATGCATGGGTGTAATTTACATAGCCTTCACCACAAGCATGGCAGGCCTGTTCATAAAAAACCCACTACAGTTTACTATGTGAAACACTCATTAGACTCCCCTTTGAATACAGGAATGAAACTTACTTTTTAATTTATTAGACACACTTTCACTGATCTCCTATCCAAAAGAATTATGAGGGATGCTCAGAAACACTTTTATTCTCTAGTAAAAATAAAATAACAGCACAGAAAAATCAGAAGTGTATAATTTTGATCATGTATCAAACTTCACACACTCCTTCCTGAATAAACTTTTCTGGTTGCATAGATAAGTTGATATGAAGAAAAGTGAAGTGATTTCTAAGTTGGTTTATCTATCAATAATTTTTCCACAATTTATTGCCAAATATACTTTCTTCCCTTTTCATGGACCACTGAAATATTAACTGCAAAGACTTCAGGAAACACATCTGATTCACCAATCGATACTAGGAACAAGTAGAAAAATGAAGATATTATTAAAATTTTAAAAGTAGGCAACAGAATGATAACATCTCAATTACTAATTGTGGTTCATCAGCTGCATATGAAATCAATTTCTTGAAAATGTTTCTCTTTTGAAGAACTGGTGAGCTCTGAAGAGAAAAAGTTGATACTGGAAAATTCTTGACCAGCTCTGCCTAAAAGCACAAACTGATATAATAGAACTTCCAGCATTTTCAGTGAGGCCAGACAAACTCAAACTGAAAGATTTTTTTTTTTTTTTTTTTTAAATACTTGACTAATAATATAATATAACTTATCTGGCTATGACTCTGAAATGTAATTGACCAGATGGAATGACAAAACATCTAAAACCCAGCAAACAAACACAACTGCATTTAAAAACAGAAATCTTTTGAAAGGAAAAGTGGTATCACCTCAACTTCTGAAGAGAGAAATTACTGTTAATCTTTCTTTTTTGGTGTATTTGTACTTGTTTAGAAAGCAGAACCTGAGAACCAAAGGTTGGAATAGAGTATTCAGAAATGAAAGCCACCAAATGCTGGCTATCAAACTGGATTTTACAGACACATAAGATAATGAGAACAAGCTCTCAGGAAAAAGAATAAATGTGCTTTCCCTTCCTTATGTCTGCTGATAGTCACATATTTTCCTTCTTTCTTTGGAAAGAAGGTTAAGGAAAATAAACCTGCATTAAATTCCATTGTATGTGTTTGGGAGAATATGATTGTGTCTTCATTGAGACAAAATGTGGGTGTTTCTGTAGGATGCTGGGACCACACTTCAGTGATGGGTGTCATAATTTACAAAGCATATACTCATAGTGAAATAGCATCTCACACTGGCCTTTCCCAGGAGCAAGACTGAACTTTAAGACTATGAACTGCATTCTGAAGATATGGAGGGTGATTTTTGCATGACTAAACCATTGGGTATGTAAGGATGCAGATCTCCTCCCTCTCCTTCTCTCTTTGCCCCAAACTACTTCCCTACCACATTAAATTCACTAGTGGAACAGCTGACCTCATGAAAAACCAAAATACAAGGTCCTCTGCTGTTACAGATGCTTTCTCTGCACTCTGAGAGTCTTCAAAGTTTTCTCCCAGGCTGAAGGCCAGGCCAGGAATGTTTGGCCTCAGTGTGTTGGGAAGGGGTCTCACCTGCAGCCTAATGAAGAGATCGATTCAGCAGCGCTCTGCTTTGCTGTCAAAAGGGTTATGGATTTTCCTGACACAGTAGATCTGCCAGAGGTAAAAGGTGCATGGGGAAAAGGCTGTGTTGTATGAGAGAGGGAGGGCTATCCATCATCAATCAAGAGTGCATCTCTAAAATGCACCCTTCTTTTCTAAATTTCTGTTTGTAGATCAAAAGCTGACTGTATCCCCAGAAGGCAGGGCTGCAGCAAATGATACACGTTACTCTCCTTTCCACCTGGGCTGCAGTTTTAGATGTCCTTCAAATTTCCTTTTATTTTACTAATCTGGATGGTTGAAATGTCAGCCACCTTGAGGGGTATAGAAAACATCATTTACTCAGTTGAAATTCAGTTTCTAAACTACAAGTATTGGTCTGTCCAATCAGCGTGACTTGAAAAGCAACAGGCTTGCACAACAAAGTTCTGTGATGTTTCCTGCACTTACATTATCTTTGAGTTGTTTTCTCTGCTGCATAATCCTCCCAAGGCTATAAAAACACAGATATTATAAGCATATGATTTGTTGAACAGACTGCATGAATTTAATTCAGCACTTTTCATTCACAGCATTTAGATATGGCAGACCTCAGGGAGCTGTTTGAGAAGCTACTCCATTCTGCTTTCCCCTTCCCTTTTAAACATGCTTTTTGTATTGAGGAGGACTGTGATTTAGGGAAGACAGGAATACAGCAGACACTTTGAACCATTCTGATTTTCCCTCCTAGGCCACCAGATTTTAAATGACAATATTGGTTCTCCCAGCAGGCACATCCTCTTTTATTGGGGTGCTTGAAAATCTTCAATGCTACAGTATGTTGTCTTCTAAGGTTCAGCAGCTGCAGCAGCCCTTAATTAAGTCTCTTCTGATCATATTTTTACTTCATAGCAATCTAATAAATACTAGGAAAACAAAATATATTAAATGGCAGAGTTATTAGGAAAATAATACAGAGGAGAAAACCAAGGATGGGTAGGTACAGACAAAATCACTACTTAGATGCTTTTTTAATAAGCACCTGAAACCTGGTGTGTGAAATCAAAGGAACAAATTACATATGTGGATGTAATCTTCTGGGAGATACTTTTTTGTGTTTGTTTTTTTTTTCTTTTTACTAATTCACCACATTTGCTGTATCAATTATCCTGGCTTTCCATTCAGATTGAATTTCTCTTTTAATCAATACTTTAAACCAAGAGCTTGATTCGAAGCCAACAGGGACCAGTGAAAAGTTTCTTTGACTTCAGTAGAGTGCAAGCACCAGAATTACATTAAGAAACTAATCTTCACTGTAGATGCAGTATATGTGAAACAAAGCATAAAATATTTGAAATTACAGCTTTTTAATAATGCTTCAATACCACTTTAATCACACAGGCATTTGCTCTGAGACTATGGCTTCATATAACAAAATTCAGACAGAAGCTCTCATTTTTGTCTCATTTACCCAACAGTGTAAACAGAAAAATATACATTATAGCAACTATTTTAGAACTATTCTATAGCACTCCAAAAGACAAGTCTCAATTTAAACTTCCATTTTTTATAGTCTGGATTTCAATCAGGATACGTGGAGCTAATAATTAAACTCCACAGAACTTACAGAAAGGGAACACTGGAAAAAAAAAAATCAATAAAGAAACCTTTTAGAGGAATATACCTCTGGAACAAATGGTTGCAGTATTCATTCTATTAAATGGTACCTGAAGGAGGGAAGAGCTTAAGGCAGTCCTTAGCACAATGCTGCAGATGCTACAGAACAGCTCCCTAATACCTGGCAGATGCTATTTCACTGTGGGGGACTCTGCTGCTTTTTAAATGAAAAAAAAAATAAAAAATTGTGAGACAAAGCTCAAGTTTTTACTGCAAACTGTGGCATTAACTCTCATTCCCAACACTGCACTGCAGTAACCACCAGTGATGGATGCTGAAGTTGAAACAAGATGACTTTGCTGTCCTGTGTGTCCAGCAAAGTCCCATTACATTGTCATTCAAGGATCTAACACACAGCAAGTGCTGCCTCATTTCACTCTTTTTTCATTCTAAAAATAACTCTTCAAATGATAATTTCAGGGTGGTACCTCAAAGTTGCATGGAGCTAGGATAACTATCCATCCCATTTATCACCCCTTTGTTTCTTGCTTGACAGGGATGATAGCCTAATTTTTCCTCTGCATTAATAGAATATTCACGTCACATCAAATTCTGAAGTCATTAGTTAGTATATTCACCAAATCTACATTAATAAAGCAATAACTTGATCACTGGCTTTTAAAGTGCCAATTCAAAACAGGAAAAAAAGGAAAAAAGCAGGTGCTGTTTAAACAGCACAATCATTATTCTAATTGCTACCTTAGAGTTAACACTACAGAAGGGGGACTAACTGCATACACTGAACTCCCACATACACTTCAGTTCAAGTGTCTTTCACTCTGTTTAAGGCACAAGAGTTAGTGGCATGGGAGCAAGAACTGCTCTCACTAATGCCTGCAGATCTCTCTCCTCCTGAATGGATGCTATTGATTTAGCTTCCAAATGCCAAACTATCAGACTTCCTCACTGTGGGAGAGTTTCAGAGGAACAGGAGCTCCAGCCAGAGACAGGATCATTAAATGAACCACCTCTGAACAGACCTGCTGCTAAAAATAAAAGCACCTACCACGTTTCTGTGCTCTGTGGGTCTGAATCTGTCTTGTGAGATTCAAAACCCTTTGAGATTGTAAGGTATGTCAAACTAAATCCCAAAACTTCTGAGGCAGAGAGATGGAGAGAACTGGGGTAAAGAGACTCCATCACACACCCTGAAAGTCGAAGGATTGCAGAAAATGTCTAAACCTTGAGAGCTTAAATCACTTTTCCAGTAATCTCTCATGGGGCCTGTTGATTAAGCCTGCAACTCCTGACAGGCTCTGGACTTGAAGTAAACATTTCTCCAAGTTCTATCAGGGACACTATAGAGTGCAGGTAAAAAAAAAAAAAAAGAAGTCTGAAGTTTTCTGGCAGTGGGGAGAGATGAAAAAACCCAAAAGCCAGACAGCATATTTCACAATAACAGCATGGCTGTACATCCTGTTTGCTCAGTGACCAGGGACAAGACTGTTTTCACCTGCAATCCTGGCAGGTAGCATTAGTGAATTTTAAATAGGCATAACCTTCTTAAAATGCAGTGTAGATTAATCTTCTTAAAACTTACAAATATTTGGAATATTTAACCACTACAACAATTAATAGAGAGGATGGACCCAGATTTACTTTAAAACATCTTCAAAAGATGAGCGTTCATCCCCCAAGGTAATGGAACAAAAGCAGCCCAAATTTTATGGATGTTGTTTTAAAATCTATCATGCAAAATAAATGTGCAAACAAAAAGGACAATAGTACTCAACTTTCAAGCATATTCCTCTTCACACGATTGTTTTTCCATCTGTCTTTTACATAATCCCTGTGACAGGGTGCTCATGGTGGAACATAAAATATGTGTTCTCTGATGATACAACTGCACAAACAGTTGTTTGAAGTAGCATAGGTGCCCAGGCACATCTACTCTGCCTCAAAACATAAAAGGTTTTGCTTTGTTTAAAAATACAGGTGTATTTGTAAGGAGGTAATTACTGCTGAAAAACTCACTGTTCCCTAACAGAGAATATAGTGCAATATCCTAGAGATGCTTCTTAAACCAATATAGAAAGGTTAAGTGAAAGAAAAAAGCACAAGTAGAATATATGAAAGGGCACTGTGGCTTTGAACCTTTATATGAGAACTTAACTGAAAACTAACAAAGCAGAAACACAGAAAAAAGCAGAAATTACAAAGCCACAATTTTGCAAAGTTTGAACATAAAAAAACCCCAAAGAATTGCAGCATAATAAAAAATTCAACAAGACTTTCTTAGATAAGGGTTTCAGGATGACCCATACAGTGACAGATCACAAGCCAGAGGCTGCAACCCTCCACTATGGAGAAAATAAGTGTGGTACAAAATGGGTAGTGGCTGAGTGAGAAAGTGGGGAAAAAAAGACACCAAAGTCAAAGTTCAGTATGGAAGCAAAACCACCAGAAAGACAAAAGACACATAACTAGCCAGAGAAATAGGTGAAAGAGCTTTCAAGCATTTTAACTTTACAGTGCCTGTGAGGTAAGTAAGTATTACCTCTTTTTGCTTCATAATTGAGGCAATAAGGGTAAATGATTTATCAAAATCACATGGGAAGTCTGAACCAGAGCCAGGAACCCAGATTTATTACCTAACCACTACACCATGCTGACTCCCACAAACGATGGAGACAAACTGCAGGGACTCAGAAAGAAAAAAACAAAGGCTGTGGGCTGGCAAGACTAAGCTAGAAAATGAAACTTTAAAAAAAAAACCCAGCTAGTTGGGTTGGCACAGTTTTGCCATGACAAAATGCTCATAACTACACACCAAACCTAGCACATAATTAGGGATGGAGCAGCTCATGCACACTAAGGAAAAGCAGCACAAGATCCTGCAGAAACAGAATTCTGGTCCCCTCACCTTTCTCCCACTGGTGGCAGAGGTAAGAGACAAACAAGAGCATCAGGAATTAGTCCCATTGCACAGTTCCATGCTTGTTGAAATGCTGGACATTTCTGACATACTTCTGTGTAGCATAAGACCCATACAGAACAGTGCATCTTGAATAAATTCCATCCATTCCTTGGCTAAGGAATGATTAAGCATTCCTAGGGCTTAACCATTTCCATACCATGAAGGCTATCAATGAAAGGATAAGAAAAGGTATTTGGGTTTATCTGAGGGCGTATATTATTTGGTGAAACAAAGAACCATAAAATTTAGGCCTAATGAGAAGTAACTAATGACCTACAGATGAAAGCACTACTCACTTATCTACTGAGGGAAAACCTACACACACTGACAATTGTATAACCATCTATTCCAGCTTTAAAATGTGTATTTGTTGGGGAATGGATCAATGCACTATTACTGGGGACCCAGTTTGACTAATCCAGAAGCTAGAAGTCAACAGCCCCATAAATTCCACTCTGCATGTGAGATTTTTAAGAGGCAGGTGAGCATTACAGACAAGAGGAAAACTCCTGCTGAAGCAGCACCCTTCACTTGAGCAGGCCTGTCAACACATGAAAGATCTGAACATCAAACAGCTTTAAGGTCAATTTTGGCTGTAACCTTTTAACTATTCCTTTAGCTTTAACATACATAACTGAGATCACAGAACTGACACCTATCCTCCAAGTCTGCCAGCAAAATTGATGAAAACGAACCTAAGTTTAGCAAAATACCCTGAAGAATTCTGTTTCTGGGACACCACTTCTAAGGAGTAATTTTGCCTATTTATTTTTAATTAAAACAACATTTAACACAATGCAAAGCTGAAATGAGAAAGTATGATTGGCACAGCCTCAGAGACAGGGCAGCTCTTGCTGGTCAAGCAGGATGAAAGAGGTCATGGACCTTTTCTAGTTTATGGTTCATATCCTCAGGTCCTGTTTAAGTTAGTTGATTTTGAAAGAGGTCTAAGTAAGGCAGGACATTTTCTGTCCTAGCTGACAAGGTATATGGTAGATCTATGTATTTTTTCAAGTGCAACTCACTTTTGTAGCCACAGGCTTTCAGCAAGATAACATTTCATTGCCTTTGATGGCCTTCTCAGGATTGGGAATCTCTGTCAGGATTCTCTCTGGCATATTCAAATTCCTTTCACCACCACCAGCAGCCCCATGGATGCTTTCAGTATCTATCCAGGCAGATCAGGATGTTGCTGCTTTAATTAAATCAATTAGCAAGCGGCAGATGTCCAGGGCAAGGAGCTTTTCCATGGAAGTCTGGTTCCTTGAAATCAGTTGAAAGGTGAAGACAACAAAAGTTAAGGCCTCTGGCTGGGCTCTAATGCCTGCCACAGGGATGAGATGGACCACAGACAGAAATCAGATCAGGAAGGCAGAGAAGATGAAGGCACCCCTATGTAAATTGTCAGATACAAACAGGAACCTGCAGTGCAGTCCAACTTATTGCCAGATACGTCTCTAAACAAATTAGTTTATCAAAGCTGACATCTAATTAAATCTTCCCTTTAGTGTCTGTCATTCTTCTAACAAGTCCATGCAAAAGGGGTTATAAGAAAGTTTTTGATGATATTAAAAAGTCATTGCCAACTGTATTTTTTATATACTCATCCCAGCTTACTAGCTCCTAAATCAAAATTTAGGCCATGCACAGGAAAATGCTGTGCAGAACACATGATCAAATCAGGTTCTTGTATCATAAGCAAATCTAAAATAAAATCTATTAAGATCTAGCATGCATTGGGAAAGGCACTATTTAAAATTAAGGGGGAAAGGATCAAGACCTATTCTCCTGCTGAGTAATGTATGGGGGCTGAGGGAATTTGAAACCATTCTGGGTTATGCTCCATACATGCTGCTGACAGCCAAAATTCGTAAGGAAACCTATCCTAGTGCTATTTGATGACTGACAATGTCCATGTGGCAGTATTTTCATTGGAACAAAATGAACATAAAAAGGACAGACAAGACAACTTTAAATTTCCATTGATCTGTCAGACTAAGTTAGAATCCTCATATTATCAACTGGATTTTTTTAAAAGCTGAACATGAAGCAAAAAGTACTCAAACTTCACAGGACCTAAATCCATTCAAAGTAAGATTTTAACACATTATTCTTGACATCACACAATGAAGTCAGGATATAATGATAAATTGCCACCTGTGTCATACACATCTCTATTTATCTTCTTTAAGCCTTGCTAAAAATTTTAAAAATATATTTTGGAAGGAACAGGAAATACAAGGCTATGAAGATGAGTACTCAGATAGAATTTCTTCAGATCAGCTGAGGGCAGGGGACTCATTTTTGCAGTGGTTTATTTTGACAGTGCAAGTCTATTCTTCCATGGAAATGATGTCCATACAAAGGTAACACAAAAATACATGCATGTGAGCAAATGGGACCTGTACAGTGTTTGTAATTGCAAAAGTGACTGCCTGACATACACATTTTAGGGCAGCTGGAGACCTGGGTATTTGATGTGTTTCTATTGCTACTGCATCTTCAATTTACAATCACTTACTGGTGAAAATCCACTATGAATAACCTTAATTGCATGAAGATTATCTTCTCAGTAGGCTGCCACTGTCATGTACTGTGACAGCTTTATGTTTTGCTATATTTATGGTTTCCAAACATCACTACAAAGAAGATCATGAGATTTCTCTTCATTACACAGCCAAGCCATGTTTGTGCTGTTTGTGGTGCTGGCTCCAGATGGTGCACATGTTTATGCAACCACAGTAATGTTGCTCCTAACTAAACTTTTCCCAGGCTTGGGAATATTTAAGTAGTGGACAATAGAAAGTTATTTATTTAAGAAAGATTTATAGAAATCTTAAAACCCCAACAGGATCACACATGCAAAATTTAAGGTCAGTGACTCACTTATGTTTGATAAGTCATTGCAGATCTACTCTATGTCAATGTGGCACAATTTGAACATCATCTGTTTTCCAAAATACCACTTAAAGACACACCAAAAAAATCAGAATCTCTATTAGTATCAAATACTTTTTAATACAAAACACACTATACAATATAGAATGGTTGTCCTGAAAACACCATCTCAGGATGTAGGCAGCACTGTGAGCAGTGGCTGAGGAGCCTGTTGGTAGCCATTTCTCATTTGCTTCCCATGTTAAACTGAGAATCTTTCCCTGCCTTGCTGTTTCCATGAGATACCAAGAAAAAACAATTCCCTTTTTCATTGAGTTGTTGTCAAAAAGCTGAGAAGGTTGTTGGTCCCTTTTGTACTCTGGAGGGTGTCAGAAGCCACCTTGCCTGGCCACCTCACTCAGGTCAGATCAACACAGAGTGTTTAATAAGATGTGGCAGCAGACAGTCCATCTTTATTGCTGTTTTCTAAGCTATTA
This sequence comes from Oenanthe melanoleuca, assembly GCF_029582105.1. Classification (NCBI taxonomy): domain Eukaryota; kingdom Metazoa; phylum Chordata; class Aves; order Passeriformes; family Muscicapidae; genus Oenanthe; species Oenanthe melanoleuca. The sequence goes on along the minus strand of NC_079336.1, from coordinate 103,973,237 downwards.
GCACTAGGGAAATCAAAACAAAACCAGCAAGACCAGGTTCACAGCACTGCAAATGTTTTCTTCTATTTTTTCTCTCCATAGACTAGCACAAGAGGTTCTCATTCCTTCAGCAAGTTGGTTTCCACATTAATGAAAGTAGACCAGAGAAAACATAAGTAATTCCTAGCTGGATTTTCCTTCTTTTGTTTAAATCACTTTTCCTTTTTTGCTGTTTCACTTTCCTGACAATTATCTTCTCACTTTTATTACTCAATTTCTTTTCTTCCCCTTACAAATGTCCCCAGTAGAAATGTGAAATGCTACCTAGCATGGCTTGTAAAAAATGGCTTTGGCTGAGATAAATAAAAGGATTCCTGGCCAGAAGGAATTGGGACCTGGGTGAATGTCAGAAGATGTGAAGCTAGAGTATCTCAAATTAGGCAAATTCAGATGAAGACTCTAAGTCAGCATGTCAAAAGTTCACTGTTCACTCTGCAAAAAGCAAGGAGCATAAGTTTTCCTGGCTGCTTCCTGCTTGTTATATCACCTCAAATTTAAAATGCTATAGTCTTGGGGGAATTTTTTTCTTTTTTTAATTTCCTACTTACTACCTTAGTTACACAAGTCACATTTTAAACTGCTGTCGTTGATGGAAATAATCACAGCTCTAGATTATACACTTTTTATTTTTGCTGCTCTGATTGTAAAATTGATTAATGAGCCCTGAATTTAGAAGCTTCTATACTAACAATCTTGGGTTTTAAGCAGTCTCACCTTCCTCAGCTAAAAGAGAATACGTTGTTACTTCCTGACACTGAAATATTTATGTGTTCGTGCGTACAGTGAAATATGTTTTAGGAGATTTCAGGTCTACAAGCACATCTTGTTTAAGAAGAAGAGTGTAACCTCCTGTCACACAGTTGAGGTAAAGATGTTGGTCCACAGACACACTGAAGGTTTAATACACGCACCATCCAGAAAAACCCTTCCGATGGTTAAGCCCAAGCTCAACAGTAAGTGATGAATACTCAAAATTTGCCAAGTCCAGCTAAGTTTAAGCTCTTGTTCAGGAGATGCCAATCTTACTCAGGTAAGAATACTTATGCTGGCTCCAGCTGCTAACATGATGGACAGTTTACCAGCAAAAACATGTTCCTTTTTCTGTATCACTCCCAAAGCCAACAGGTATCAAAAAATATGACAAATCTTTGATGAAATAAAGGTGGCAGAGCTCAAATATATTTATCTACATATTCCACACTTCTCCTACAGATTGACTCCTTTTACAGCTGAAGATAAATAATCACTGTATTTACATACAGATGTAATGGTCCTCACATGCAAAGTAACCTCATTAATTTTCAAACCATTCCTCCCAGCGCTCAAGCAGCATCTCTTCAGGCAGAATTCTGACACTAGGGAACACAACTGCAGGAAGCTGTGAACTTTCTGCTACTTGACTGCTCAGCCATGAGCTCTGGCATCTCTCAGCATTAATAAGGAAAGAAAAAGTCTATCATGGGGAGATGGGGGTGTTCACTACAAAACTGACACCAGAAAATTAAGAGCCTTGATCGGTATTAATCATAACTAATATGATTAATAATTCAAAAACCAGATCAGGCAAGAAACACTTCTCTCAGAGCAGCAAGCCTATAGAAGTCATGTTGAAAAAAGAAAGTGTGTTTCTGACTGAAAAAACGTATTGATATCTCAAGACCAAGATATACAGCAATGCAGTGTTCTCAGAAAAAAACAGGAGTCACCCTGGCAGCTTTGGAAGTCACTCATGAGGCAGCACAGATGAAACTATAAATTCAATATCTTGTTTTGCCCACAACAGAGGGCTGAGCAAAGAAGGAGTTCTTCCTTTTTCAAGAGGCAAGCAGTTACAAGGAGAGCTGACCCTTCACCCCTGCTCAAGTCTGTGGGAACAGAAATCTTTAAGCCTGGACATGACTTATTAAAAGGGCAGGATCAATTAAAAACTCATATTTCTAGCTGAAAATTTTATTACCAATAAGTCTTAAGATGTTATCATTACCAAGGGGTAATAAAAACTTTTTCCTACTGTGGTTTTTTTTATTTTCCTCCTCCTAGTACTGTGACTATGTGCAGATGCCAGTCTGGACAGGTAGCTCCAAACAGTTCATATGAGTATTGCATATTTCAGAATTATAAAAACAAGTCACAGGCATGTGGTTTTAACACTAGAATTTTTCAGGAAGATATCAGCAAAATACCAGAAACTACTCAATCTTCTTTATCTAGCAAATTTGAAATATACAGCCTATGCTTAAAGAGAGTAACTGTACAGGCAATCTAAATGCTACCTAATCACAGAGATTACCTACAGTGTAATATACTGCATGAACACACAGCATTACTTCTCAAAGTTTTAAGAATAGCAGGTTTCTTTATAAATATTAGCACCTTTTAAATCTCTTTCAGGTTGTGCATTCTCCACTTGTCTCTGCCATCTACTGCTCTACTCCCAGTGCAGCAAACCCCTGCTGCAAGGAGGTTCTTTAACAAATAAGTGAAAGTTTTGCTGCCACTCTTGACAGCTCAGAAGATGATGCAGGTGACATTTCAGAGGCAGTTCTCAGAAGATAACACGGAATTTTTTCTGCACACACTTCTAAGTGGTGTGACAAAAAGTGAAATTCCCTCAAGATCTTGGCACACAGACCAAATTGAGTCTTACCTGAAGTGCTACCACAGAACAGGTGAATCCTGAATCTCAGGATTGTGACTTCTGTATTTACACAGCTTGGCCCAAGCAGGGACCAACAGAGTAGTCACAGCTGTATCTTCATCTTTTGTCTAGCCTACACCTCTCACAGAGCAAGAGGAGAATGGGAAAACAGTCTTTACTCATTAATATCGTCACTCAATGCAAGTTAATCTGAGAAACATTAACTTTAATGGCAATAATGCAGAAGCTGAGACTAGTTGAAGCATTTTACTGATTTATAGTAATTTAACCTTTTTTTTTTTTTTTTCTGCCTTATTCTCAGTCCTAAAAACAAAACAAAAATCCACTTGAGTCAGGACAGAGGTCAGCAATCACCATTTCAACTCAAAATATCTCCATTTAAATGCAAATACTAGCCTTTCTTCCTGACCTTTAAATGTTCATTTCACAGAAATGGAATAGAAAGTGTAAATTTTGTGTCTTCGTATCTCTAAGCAGCTCCTGTGTCATTTAGTTGCAGTTTTTGACACATAAATCCTTCTTATTAAATATATTCCTTCTGATTAAATATGTCATTGTATCAGCATGCTCTAGCTCCCCAGAGACAAAACCCCAGTAATTTTGCATGATGTTTCATTTCACAGAGTACATAGATTAAACTGGAGATTATCACTGCTCCTTAGTCTTTATTATTTGAGATAAACCCAAGTTTATGTGATAGCAAATGCTGCAATATTCTTTCAGGGGCTTTCTCATAACAAATTTGAACACTACTGATATCCACAGCAGAGGCTTGCAAGCTCTCCTTGAACATGTTCATCTAACTCAAAACCTCCTTGTGTACCTACAGCCACCTATGATCCTTACATTTCTTGGCAATTAGCAGATGATTTATGGATGGAAACAACAAAATATACGAATTAATATTTATTTTCACACAAGAGGACCAAAGAAATTCCTCCCTGCTCCTAGGAGGAGCCATCCTGTGTTTCTCCTCCTCCAGGTACTCTGCACCTCCATAGCAAGGCAGGGAAGGCAGAGTTCATTGAAAGAATGATTTTCTGCCTGTTTAAAAAGCTTGACACTGCCATTTAAAAGAGCAATATTTTGTAAAATGTCAGATTTTCAGCTGAAGGGCACAAAGGTACCAGTTCCTGGGTCAAATATAGTCACATCACCATCACTCCAGATCAAAGGTCAGCTATTAACTGTACCATCATTTCACATGTCATGGGCTCCCTCCCCTCCCTGTTTCACCAAAAACCACATGTTAATAGGTGCAGCTGTCCTTGCAAGGAGGCAAGTAGGATTCCCTGTGCTGCACATGCAGAAACATTTCTGTTGTTGCTGTTTTCACCAATTCAGTCATTAGTTTCTTAAATTAGAGCCCATCCCCTTCCATATATTTTATTTCACAATTCAAATCAGGACAGACTCGGTTTCAAAGTCAATGAATTACATATGCAAATCACATTCATGCTCTGGCAAACATGACTCTAACTTTGATTAAAAAACATAATTAGGCTTTATTACTCCATTTATTGGGGGATGGGGAGAAAAGTTTTAAAGACTGATTTTTCATGATGGCATTTTTCCTCTGACTATCAATCTGGCTAATGGCAGTGGCAAGCCTAAGGAATTGTCTGTCTCATCTCTCAAATCAAAAGGTAATGAAGAAAACCCAAGTGTGAAAATCAGTGTTTTGTACAGATCATCACAGTAATTTCTTGAAAACATTTCAGAATGAAATGCATTCCCTGTTTATATTCTGTAACATTGTACAAAGAGTTTCTCTGATCCTGCATTTCAGAGTTTAGATGCTAAACAAATTAACTCCTTAACACATACTATGGGGTTGAGAAAGATTGATGCTTACAAAGGACAGAGCATCACATCAGATGATTACTAACCACAGCAGCTAGAGAATCACAGCACAGCCAATTCAATTTTCAGTGATGCCTCTTTAAGCTCTAATGAACCATGGGGCCCTAATGAGAGGTTTCACTGAATCCTGGCCAATCAAGCAGAAATTTTATGGAGAAAAGGTAAAAGCTAAGAAGCAAAACCACTCAATAACTGTATTTTACAGCAATGCATTCAACCATGACTTAATAGTTACTCTTTAAATCTGTAAGAAACTAATCATGATAGAATTGTAACTTTGCAGTGCAGGATTGCCTTTCTTCTTCCCACTTTTTGCCTCCTTCACCAAAAGTGGGAAACAATGAGCTGTAAGGGGAGAAGAAATAAATGTTCAAAAACAGTGAATCATGTCACCTTGGTTTTACCCAGCAGTATCTTAGGCTGCCCTCAGTAGCTTGAACCACTTTGACTTATTGGGCCATTAATGTTCTAATAATAATTCCAGTGCAGTTCCACAACTAAGGGTTACTGACAGGAAGGGTTTCTGTCTTTCCACTTAACAGTGCTAGAAGATGCAATCCTGACTTTGCTAAAGCCAACAGTTAAACTTCCACTCAGTTCTCACTGGTGGAGTTTTATACAGACATCTTCCAACCTCTAAAATGATTTCTAAAAGAGTAATTAAAGTGTGGCAAGTGAGTGCTGTCAGCTGGCAAACTGTGCCAAAATGAAAACTTAGATCAGAGGGATAGGTAGTCTTTCACAATGCAAAGGACAAAAATGGGTTACCTTCTAAGTGTTTGTCTTTCAAAACATTCTTGGGCTCAAGCAGGCTGCACTGTAAGATATGTTCCCACAGAAAGCTGAGGAAACATGAGCCTTAGCAATAAATTTAACTTTTCTTACTAGAGCATACCAGAGGAAAAAGAAAGGAAGAAAAGTAATCAATACCTCCGAATGCTTTTTTGTTGAAAGGGAAGAATTTGGATTATGATGACTTACAAAAGTTGTTCTCCTTAGAAGAGTTCAAATTGGGATGGAGGAATAGTTCTTCATGAATTTCAGCCATAGAAGCTTTTACTTCAGATGATGATGAGAACAGAAGAGAAAAAGAAATCTTTCCTTCCTGGTTTTAAGAATTACAGTAAATATTATTGTGTTCCAGATCTCACCTTCCCTTCCTCCTGAAGGAGCAGAAGTGGAACATGTCAGATGTATTCAAACTGAAGAGTAAAATAATGGATTTGGGCCCTTATTCTTTAAAGACTCCTAGAAAAACCCTGCATTTTGGGGGAAAATAACTTCTCCAAAGCACTTAACTGAGGTTTCATGGGCACACTGGCACAGGAGAATTTCTGAGGAGAGGATAAAATAACTAATCTAGTTTGCTTGGCACTGAAATAAATGAAGTCATTGAGTGGTTACTGATATCATGCATTTCAACTCTGTTTAGGTTCAGGAGGATGAACCTGCTTTCCATTCTTCATCTGTAAAATGGAAATTTTATCAACAGAGTAAAATCATGGAATAATATCAGTGAATAAAAATATAATACTATCAAGGAACTTCTGATCTTCTAAGTTCAACCTCTCACACAAGGATGGTAGATCCTTTCTGGATATATGTATATCCCTTAAGTCTTAAGGCACCTTTCACTCTCAAGCTACAGTATCTCTGTTTATAGGCAGAGATTGTCATATGGCTGTGATCCTTCTAGACCACAAAACCTCATAGTTTAAACTGTGCATAAAATGATTCTGGTGCTTCAAATTCTGGGCTAACTAAAGACAAATGTGTGAACCAGGAGACCGAAACTCTGCTCTGTTTCTGCTGCTTTTGTATGAGGAGCTAATGAAACTTTAACAAAAAAAAGAAAAATTGTTTCATAAAGATCCTGAAATTTAGTTGTATCAATGCATTTTAATAGACAAATGGAACGACATAATCTATATATACTTGGAATCATTAAAATGAAGTCACAAATCAAAAGCTGCTTTATTATCTTTTCTGTCAGAGAGACATCTACCAGATCCTTCGATCCTTCCCTCTCCAATGCCATGTTTAAAGTTCCCCAGTTTTTTACTTTAATTTCTAGGACTTTTGCTAGGAAAAAAAAATCTGGATAGTTCTAAAAAGTCAATGCTTTTCTCTCAAAAGTTTGGTGGTTTGGTGGACACCAACATCCACATACCCTGAAGAAAATATAGAATTTAACAACACTTCAGTCCAGTACAGTCTAAAGGATGGACATCAAAAGACAGAATTTTTCACTGCTATACCTTCATCACTCTGACCTGAGCTCATAATTACCTTCATGTCAGTGAATCAATTCAGCTGTGCTGTTAGAATGCATAAGTACTGACCTTTGATAAATGTGAAACCAGATGGCTTTGTTGGATCACTGGAAATTTGGCACGTATCACACACCACAAAAACTATGCTGGTCTGTCAGCAACTCTTTTAGCTCTCCCCTTTTTTTATAGAGCAGAGATCTGGATCAACACAGAACATATGCTCCACTCAAAAGTCAGGGATGGCTGTTCCAGTTTGCTCTTCAGGCACGTTTAAGGAGGAAAGTAGCAAGGTAGCATTTTCTTATCCCTTCACAAGCCACTCCAGCTCTCAAAAGCAACAGAAGTTGGGTTTAAAATTCTGGAAGGAATAAAAATGTCTTAAATTATCAGCACATACAATCAAATAACTTAGTAAAAGGAGAATATTTGTAAGCTGCATTAATCAGAGTAATGAGGACAGCATGGTAGACTTTGCAGTCTAGGAATCGCCAGACAAGATCATGATTCAACTTCTTCAGTATCATTTCACCAACTGCAGCCAATACCAAATGTTTCCAGGAAAGATATAAGAAATCCAGATGGACACAGTTAAAGGATAAAATTATGCTTAAAGATAAACGTCTTCTCCACTTTGTGAACGTATTCCAACTTCATCTTTTGCCCTGAAGCAGGGTTATTTAAATTACTTCCAAAACCCAGTTTTTCTCATTTAGATCTAGTTTCACATAGCAAAAAGGCTTGTGTGACTGCTCTGGCCATGACAGCTTCCCTTCTTCCATCACCAGAACGTGACTTTTGAACCTTTTGGCCAGCTTCATCAAAACTGAAATGAAAGGGCATGAAAGTGCTTGAGACAATTAAACTCCCAGAGTATCATGAACACAGGCTGACAGACCTAAAGAAACACCTACATTCCTGCATCTGCTGAGGAGAGACAGACCATTGCCTGCAGCTATACATCCCCTCTGGCAGCACTTGGACAATCCATCACATCACACTTACAGCCCCATCACCAAATCACGCCTCACCCAAGCCAAAGCCTTTTGACCCAGCAGAGCTAAGGGTCTCCTGTGCAGTCCAGGGCAGCAGAAAGAAAAGGAGCTGCTGTGAATTCACTGGGGATGTTCAGGTGACAAAGGACACATCCCCAGAGGAAACCCAGGTTCATTCATTTGACTGAACACAAGTAACTTGAGAGGCTTTTCCCTTCACGTCTAAGTATTGACCTACAAAGGTCTAATCCCAGCACCTCACCTTCCACCTTTTGCTTTTGCTTCTTTTAAAGGCATGGCTTAATATTTTAGAGCTGTAAGTAATGAAACATTACACACTTTTAATGTCAGCTGTTGATTTCCTTGCCTTCTTCAGTTCCATTAAACTTCTCCCATTTTCTTCATGCACCACAAAATAACTAAGTTCTCCCCACTGTGCCATTGTATTTAGCAATTATTTGATATTTTCTATGCCTTTCTCTACAGGGAAAACAACTTTTTGTCTTTCTGTAAAAAAAGACTAATTCTCTCTGTGCTCCTAAATTATTTTCACCTCTTAGATATGGATGATTTTATGTTCTGTGACAGGTTTTATCTTAGAAAACATGCATAGAAGCATCTGAAGTGCAAACACTCAACTAATAGAGTCTTAAATTCTCTGCTGCACACTCACAGTCCATGCCTTAGACAAAATAACATTTGGTTCAGTTTTTTAGCTGCAATCATACATTGGTCAAGAGCCCATGATAAGAAAACAATCATTTCTTAAATTAAATCTGAGATTCAATGTGTTTACATAGAAAGACACTATCCTAGGAATACAAACCTGTATGGGAAAAGGAATTTAGAGATGTCATGAAGATGCCTGAAATTCTGATATTAATTTCATCTGCATTCCCTTGCAGGTCTACAATGACAGACATAATACTGTAATATAATACCAGGAATATATAGTATCTGCTTAACAAGCACAATAAAAATATTTACTACAAATTGGACTGAACTTTTAGGGATGCTGTAATCAATGCAAAAGTGTTTTATAATAGAGGATATACACACATAAAGTTTGCACAGAAACAGGAAGCAAGAAAAAGCAATTTAAAAAGTATAATCAGAAGTGAACAATACTATAGTATTTTACTGCCACAGATTCTACTGAATAAAATTGCTAATAACATGCCTATAGGGAGAAAAACATCTGGAACAGAAGAAAATAGTCTACCCATATTAGAATATAAGCTGAACTTTTTATATAACCTTCATCATGTGCATGTCAAGGCATGGGGATCAGCTTCCCATAGCACCTGGAGATACACACCAGCCTGACACACCCAAACACAGCACTGAAAATAAAATCCATCACACCCAGGAAGGGCTACTGCACCTCCTGACAATAAAACCAAGGACTAATGAACATGTCCTGGGAAAAAGCAACTTTTGCCAGCCTTCCTTCAGCTTTGACATTAGTTCATCCTTAAAAGGCTAAATAATGAGCATTGATGCCTTAATTTGTTCATTCAAACATTAGAGACTTCCAGATCTATTAATTTGATGCTCTATTTAAAGTCTATTCAATTGCTAAACTTGACTACATTAAATTTGAATTTTAAGTATTTAATTTAAAACAACTTTTCTCCTGGAACAGCAATTGGTATTTAAGCTTTTCATCTGCTGTCAACATTTAAATTAGTTGTATATAAGTTTTCCAACCTGAAAGGGTAATAAATCAATTAGAATTCATTTGTTACGCCACATCATGAGCATATGTCACAAATATAACCTGGTGGTCCCAGGGCAGTATTTTCATATTTTAAGAGGGAGAAGGAGTGGCTACAAAGCAGAATGTGGTGGAAGCACATCAACACAACTAGTAATGAGCAGGTCAGTGATGATTAGTGCCATAAATCACCTAGTGACCATTGCCTATGAGTCTGTGTACAAGACTCAACAAGCTATGCTTTATTATCCCATTTAATATTTTCTATCAGTGGACATATTTATTTGAAGCAGAGAGTGATGTTACTGCAGCTTCTAGTCAGGCAAGGAAGCAAGGCTAATAATTTTAGTGTGTCCAGGATTAGGGTCTGGCAGTTTTTGTTCTGTTCCTGAAGTCCTGGTGACAGAAGTTGCTGATGGCTCAGTGACTGAGCAAGTGTGTGAAATCAGCTCCACTGTGAGGCTCTTTGAAATTGAAATCTGATGTCAAATGAATTAAAAAACAAAACAAAATGAAAAAAAAAAAAAAAAAAACAACAAACAAAACAAAAAAAAAAAAAAACAAAACAGAAACACCCCCCCCCAAAAAAAACCCCAAAAAACAAATTCACCAAACAAACAAAAAAAAAAATAAAAAAAGGAAAAAGCAAACCAAAGACTCTTAAGCAAAATAAGTTCACACAGCAAATTCTAAGAAGCCAAACTAGTATCTGTACTAGTATCCCCAAAATTCATCTGACATTTCTACAGGAAGTTTGATTAGCAATATTAAAGGAAAACAAATGTTGTTCTGTAGTAAGAAAATACTACAGACAAAAACCAACTGAAGTTGGAATGAGTGACACCATCAGATTTGGAGTGGTTGGTCTGAACAGGCTCCTTATAGGCAGTGATATGGAACAACCATAGGTCACAAAAGCAGCAAGTGGAATGGAAAATCTGATTTTCTCTAATCAAATTTCGTGCATACAGGTACGTGCAATCTAATTCCAGGCTGCCAGATTAAGTTATTAACCCAATTATGTTCATTTTATCACCTTGTAAAAATGAGCCATCACTTTATTTAAATTTGTTCAACTGTTAAAGGCTAAGAGAGTAATATATTCCAATGTCAATACAGTGCCAAAATGCATTTCATATAGAAAGCATCTATTTATATGAATTTTAATCAGTCTAGACATGTGCAGAAGCATTTCTCAGAGCAGACCCAGAGGCACAGCAGACAGTAAATTGAGTGGGCATAGAGAAGACTTATATTAGTGGAACTGAAAACTCATTTCTTATGCCCATTCATAATGGGGAAATTATTATCCCATTCCCTACAGATTTTCCATTATCCCATTGCAGGGAAGCCAGAACTTCTATCTGTGCTTCCACGCCCATGCACATATTGCATCAAGAGAACTTAATTTGGCCAAGGGCCATAAATTCACTGTGAAAGGCAAATGAAGATCCTCTCAATCTGGTCACCAAGGCATGACATCCTAAACCCCAAGAAGAATAGAGCTCAGAAGTCTTGTTGCATACAGCAGGTTCCACCTAGGTGGTAAAGACCAACTGTGCTCTAACAATGTGCCTGTCCCAAAATTAGAGTAAATATATACATGTATCCTCAGGGACCAATGGCCAATTTTCAAACTGTTAAACACAAGCAAATTGAGAAGGAAAATGCGTGGTTCTGCAGCTCAGTGGCACTAATTTCTTCCAAACTGTGTCTTGCAAAACCAGCCTGAATAGTTACTCTTCTAATTCTACCATGTTATATTGAGCATTAGTACAAAAGCCATGGCCATTGGCAGGAAGAAGGGATACCAGGAAAAAGGAAAAAAAAAAATTTTTTTTTTTTTTAATCAGACAGCTAAAGAACTTCCCTTATCAGCAATTTGTTCATCAGAGCTCTTCAGCCCATGCTTAAGTGCTTTGGTGAACTGGAGCCATGGCACCTTATCCATCATTTCCACAATTAAAAAAAAAAAAAAAAATCCTTAAAAACACATACATTAAATTTTGTAAAAAGAGTTTATCTATGAAACAACACACCATCTCCTTGTCAAAGGCAATCTGTTATGAACAGAGAAGTATCTATCACAGGATGAGGAACACAGCTTTAAGAACTGCCGAGGTCTGTTTTAATTAATTATAGGCAAGCATTCCCTTTTCTCAGTGTGTATTTACCCTTTACCATTTTGCCTGCTATTCCTCTCAAATAAACCATCATCAGCTGTTACAAGATTTCATGAAACCCACTCTTTTTTTATATCTAGTGGCCTGTTATCTATTCTTACAAACCCAGCCAGACCGAGTCACCAACAGGTGACTGAGGTTCACACTTCAGAGAGGAATTCTGAGCTGATTGTGAAGTTTGTATCAACACTGTCCAAACACACTGGGCAGAAGAAGGAAGCAGGATATCAGTCAGGAAGAGGTTCACACGTGGCACTGACCTCTCTGCTATCACTGCTGGCTAATGTGCACTTTATTAAGGCAGGTTCTTGTGTCAGCTATTCAATGTCAGCTAGAAAGGACAGCTTATCCTGTAAGGGAGGTTTTGGTGCATCTCTACCAGCCCTCTGAACTAGCTGGTCCCACAGGAGGTTTGCTATCCCAAAAGATAAACCATAATTGCATTAAGAGAGACGCCTCCCTCTCTCACAACCAACACATTAAGGCAAACATAAAGCAAATTACATTAAGGCAGATGCAAAGCAAAACATGCACAATGCAAAATAGATGGAAACAACCACAGTGTGTTGCCCTTTGAAACATGAGCTGGCCATATAAGCAGCAGCACTGCATTAAGAGAAAAAGGATGCTTGCTGTGTTAATGATGCCCCTCTCTCCTAAGAACAGCACAGGTAAAGCTCACCCTGGAGAACAGAGCTGGCTGCTCCCTGGGTGGAACACAAACCACACGAACAGATCAAAGGCATTACCTTGGAGTGGTAAAAATAGACAAATCAAAACAAAGAAAATGCAGCTCTACACACCCCTCCAGCAATCATGAAATCTCTGTGTTTATAGGAACACATGGACACCACCCTCTTCTCTTAACAGAGAACTGCTTTCCTTCAAACCCCACAGAGGGCTCCAAGAACTCAGCACGTAGCCCTAACCTACACACAGAAGCCATTAAGATTTAAAAAAAAATTCCCACTCTCTTTCATTTACTAACATTAAATATTTTTAAATGTCAACTCTAACAGTTATTACTTTTAAAATTATGATGAAAGATTATAGTAACTTGAGTGGCCTGGAGAAGATGATGAAGTAGCAGTTGTTCATGTGCAACCACTACAGTCACACATTACAGGCTGCAAGGAGGCTGAAGAAAACCCCAAATAGAAACAAGGTTCTTTAATAAACTTGCAATACAAGAATGAATAAAGTGACAGAATACTCAAATGTGAAGCATTATGAGAGTTCAAAGGCAACAATAAACATTCAGGAAACTAAAATCTAATAAGTTTATTTTAAGGGAAAAAACACTACTGTTGGCTGAGGATCTCTCTGTTACAAATATGTGGAAAATGGACTAATAATCTGAGATTTGGGGATATTCTCATTGGCACCTGACATGACACTAGCTAAACACATCTTCAATCTGACTCACTGCAGCCAGCAACATTTCTTCTTTCAAAACTGGTATAATCTGTAGATGGCTGTGGGGGATCCCAGCCTTTAAACTTCACTTCCATGACACAGGTAGGTTTTTTTTGACATAAAGGGCTACAGACTTCTCAAAAGCTGCTTGCTTGTACCTGTCAGCTTTTCAGGCTTCTCCAAATCTAAAAGTTAGAGTACTTAAGCAGTCTTCCAACAGTCTGGGTGTCCTCTGTCAAACAACATAAAAATCAACTCAATTCTGTGGATTTTCAGTTTCATTCATTTAAGCAGTCGAAATACACTTTTTTCCCCCTTGTATACACACTGCAATTACTCATTTGAATGCACTTCTGTTTTATCAGAAGGCATAATATAAAGATCTCTTTAAGGCCAGCACCCCATATAATCTGATTTTCCTCCATTACACAGTTTGCTTAAAACATTTTGCCTGGGAACAGTCAGTAATAAAAAGCACTTCAATCGATCTCATCCTTGAGCTGTGCCATAATTTTCAATTCAGGGTGTCAGCACCACGCACAGAAAGGCAAGCTGGAGTCTGTTATAAAAAGATCAAGCATATTAAGAAAAAATGGTGAGAGAACTTGAGAGATCAGTGTTCCCTCCTTCAATCAGCCTGAATTTCAATCTGAACCCAACTTGAACAGATTAATACATTAATTTATAACATATCTTTATTAAACCATTGCAAAAATTGTTAAAGGTACCATTTCCAAATGCACTAATCCAACTGACTTTCAACAAAATTCATATTCCAACCTCAAAGAGAAGTTGGGAATGGGTGGGAATTTAACACCCACCTTTTAACTCCAAGATAAAGTCTTCAAAAGTTTTCCTCTCCTCTTAGCTGCTCCAGTGTGGATCTGATCTATTTTACCAAGAGAGTTACTTAGATTTCGTACCACCAAAAACAGTTTTATCTTGTAGAATCTTGGATATGTCAAATAACATTTACCTTTCACTGTTTTCTGCCAAACTTGGATTTTCCCACAGGGTGGAAACTATACCTGTACATAGGTGAGAGTTGGAGAGATGCATCCTTCTCTTATTTAAAAACTGCTTTAATAAGTAAAACAAGGAGATAAGGGTACTCCTGTGAACTCTTAAAAACACCATGCACGTGACCTAACTGTAAGTTTGCAAAACCTTCCTCACATTATAAAGCACTAAGCACAGAGGCAGTGTGTTCCTCTATGATCATCAGTTCCTGTGGACTGCTGCAGAATAACATTGCACAACAGCAGATTTACACTCCTTTATAAGAGGAGAGAGACTGAACTGATCAGATCCACCTGTTGTACTCCCAGAGCATTCCCATGCAAACCAACAGGAACATTTTTAAAACATAAGATGAAATGTGTGAGGAAATTCAAAGATTGAAAAATCCCTTTTGCCAGGGCAGGGAGACTCACAGCATTCCTTAATCCTGAAAAAAGTAAAAGATTATGGCTTCACTGATGTCTGTTCAAAATAATGGAGCTCAATGAGAAAGTCTAAAAATAAAAGTGTAAAAATAAAGGAAATATAAACAACAAAGTAATGAAGACAGAGGAAAATGAGGGAATGGCAAGTTTGCTATGTATTATACATCTCAAACAGTCCCTTCTCCTTGCCATCTCTACAAGGCCTCTCACAGGGTATAAAGTTACATCAGCAGATGCAGGAAAATCCAAGCAGAGGTTGGTTATTTCGCTATAAGGACCTAAATTCACTCAGGGACCATCCAATATTTTAAACAAACATTCTTCCAAAGCAGATAGTAAGAAAAAACACAAAATTGAAGTACTGTGTACTTCTGTGGAAGAAAGGCTTGACTCAACAAATGATGAAGAAGGAAAATTTACTTCTATGCTCTTTAAATATTAAACTTGAAAAGATTTTTTAATCAGGCCAGTATTTTACTCAAATTTATGAAAACCCACATTTTGTTTCTTTCTTTTCCACTTGTTTTCTTTTCCTGAGGTGAGAGCTCTTGCAATTAATTTAAAAATATATTTAAAACCAACTTGCAGGCCATAATATTGGTGATTTGATACCTGTCAGGCCCCTTAACAGAACATCACAGTTAAATCTATGGAAAGAATTAGATTAAAAAAAAATAATTTTCTAAGAAACATTTGACAGCCTGTGGAGAGCCAACCCAACCAGCAGACTAACTCTTGCAGATCTGCTAAAGTGCCATTAGCTACATGAAAGTGGATTGTTCATTACTAAGTTGTTTGCTCTCCTCCTCTCTCTCTTCCCTAGTCAATATGTCGTATTTCACTCCAGAAGCAATTTTCTTTGCCTCTAATTCTTCCTATGTCTCTAATAATTAATTCATTTTGCTTACACTGCAACAGCCTCAAAATCATGGTTTGAGTTTCTCAGCAACAGAACTCTGCCAAAGGCAATGTGCCATGCCATAACCTCAATTACAACTTACATGGGAGAAGGCTTCACTTACTTGCTGCAGGAGTCACTCTTTTGTCTTAAACAAAATTCTCTACGGGTTATTGGGTCTCAAAGATGTACAGCAAAAATACACAGCAGATAATATGAAAAAAATCCATTTCAGAGACAAGATGAAGGATCCATTTCAGCAAACACAGATTAGAGAAGTACATCACTATTAGTAGTTATCCTGTCACATGCTTTCACAACTACAAAATACAGCCTCCACAAAATATTTGTGATGGGGCTATGAAAACACAACACTCTGATCAACCTCACTGACTGAAATTCCCAGCAGCTCCCTCAGCACAGGCTTTTAGACTCCCCACTTCTCTCTCTTGTTAGCCCAAGGAAGGTTCTCTTTGGTGGCTAGACACAAATACTGTTGAAAGACTTCATGCATGTTCTTTCATTTATGCATCAATTGAAAAGGTCACCCTCTTTCTGTGGAAGGGAAGGCAAGTTACTGGAGACTTGTGGCCACTGTAATTGAAGTAGGTGGCATTAGCTGAGCAGCCTTCACAGAAAGGCCTAAAAATCATTTATTGCCCCGACCCCTGGAGTAGAGCAAAAAATTACAGGTTCCCTGAAGTCTTTTTAGAGATCTGACATTCCAAGAGAAGTTCAAAGTCTTTCCACCATGTGAAAAATCAGATAGAAGACTTTGAAATTGAATGAAGAGATGCTTTGTCCAATTAACCTCCAACCTTAAAAGAAGACAAAGTCTGTTGGCTTAAGATCACAGAAGCCAAAATAAGTGAGCAAGGATCTTTTACAGGGGAATGGAGAAAAAGTTTAAAATCTTGTAAATAGTCAGGAATGAATTGGCATGAATATTATCTATGAAATCAGCAATGTAAAAATATTAAATTAATTCCTCTTCCCTTGAAATGAATAACAGTGAGTTAATAATTTATCTTAATGAACAGTATTTATTCACCTGGAAAGAAAGAAAACTACTTTGTTAGTGAAGTTTATGTAACCTCTATTGCACATGCATAGCAAGAGATAACTCATGGATGTGAATGTGGCAGAACCACCTCAAGTCTGTTTTCCCTTCTACAAATAAAGTTGGTAGAAACAATGTGATCTTATTCACAAGTTGTATGCAGTTTTCTGTTAAAAGAAGCATTATGAATCAAAACACTAAAAGAAAAGGACAAACATTCACTTATAAGACAACAAAACAAAAACAGCAGCAATGAGAGTAAGAAAGTTGCTGTGAGAATTTGCAAAGGCTTTAAAATATGCAAAATTGTTTAACTGGACTCGTGACAAATTTTGGATTAGCGCCATGAAATAAGAAACCATATGATGAGGGTCAAACTGAAGGCAAGGTTTTCAACAATGGTTTGAGTTTTGCAATTTCAGTCTTTCCTCTTAATTCTAATTGAGAACAGTCTAATGCTTTTCCCCAAAGTGTCTTCTGTTCTTAGCTTAACATGTGTGGCATGTCCCTTAAGCAGCATATTCACAGTGCAGGAATAAAATGGTCAAGACACTTGTAATTTTAAGAACTGGAGTGTTTAATATATGGAAAGTAAAAAGAAATAGTGTAATTTGGAAAGAAATTGAAAAAAAACCTGACAGCTGACAAACAGAATAGCAGAATTTTGCCAGATGTTTTCCACAGCAGGATGACTCTGATCACTAATGCATCTTACTGGAATGAAGAGGAAAAAATAAATGGAAAAGTGAATTACTGTATGACCCAAAATAACTGAAGCCAAAGGTGAAATGGATAGAGCCATCTCAGATAACATTCAACATGAGAGCAGTTCTTCTTCCCTTTGTTTGATCAAAACCTGGTTCTGTTGTGAATCAGTGCAATCAAGCAACAGCAATAACTGGTGCTGCCAACAATCTCACCCCAACTTCAGAATCACATCATCCTGCACAGCTGGCCAGAGCACACAGTGCCTTGGGCATAACCTGCTCTGGGCTTTGTCACCTCTCCATCAGCCTCCTCATGCCCAAGGACCCTTATGGGCATGCACAGAAAGTATTTTTAACCAGGATTAGCAGCAGCATGCCTGGATCTCATTCAACTCAGAACATAGGTTGGGGAACAATGTCAGCAGTGATGGCTCTGATCCAGTTTAGGCTCAAAAAACCCAAAGGACATGCTACTCTTTTAGAGTCTTCTTGGAACTCATGCTTTAGATAAACTCTCTCCATATACATATGTGCAGTTTTAATTAATGCTTTATTATCTTTAATATGCTTTGCATATGCATTCTAATCTTAAGTTACAATCAGTTAATTTACCTCAGTTCTAAGCCAGTTTTAAAATAATATGGAGACAAATGCAAGAAATGTAGTCTGCAAGCTGAACTGAGACTATCAAGACTTTTTATTTTTAGCACAGTATTTAAAAATATATATTAAAAAGTGCTACTTTGGACCAAGAAACTTAAACTTCATGTATCAATTCAACTTTTCACATCCACACAGAATTTATCTCATATGGCTAATAATTCAGTTCACATTGAATTGTCCCAAACCCAATCCAAATTACATAAGTACCCAAGCCTAAAACATAAGAAAGGATTAAAAAGCAAACAAACAAACAAACAAACAAAAATATCAGCATATAATGTCTTTAGCGTTTCAGTCTGGACTCTCCTTTTATTCTTTTTGGCTTTTGGAACCTCTGAACTATCCTTCCTGAGAGCTGTTGCATGGATGGTGGATAGCTAGACAGATACCAAATGCAAGCTGGATGTCAAAAAGCAAATCTAAACTGTCTTGGTAGGATCCTCTCCAATTTTCTGATATAATGTCACTTCTCTGTCAGGGAGTGACTTTTTTATGTCATGTATCATGGACTACCTTTATGTTTTATATTTGTTTCTACATTTCCAGAAGACTCTAAACATCAAAACTGGGGTTATAAGAAGCATTATTAATTAATAAAAGAATTTATGACACATGAAGCAGCTTCACCACAATCCTGAACAGAAATCCTCCAAAGAACATACTCATGTTCTGTTTAAGGAACAATGTGTGTATCTTGAAGAAAGTTACACATTGTTTTTAATGCTTTCCACTATTTTGGGGGCATTTTTAAACACTCTGCAAAGCTATTTAGTTGGTCAGTATATCAGTGACATGACCTTAACCTGAAATTTTCCTTTTATCTTTTCTCAGTGCTGTACCTTCCCTACAGCCAAGTCCCAGAGAGAGTGAGTGCTCTTCTCCTGGAGTACACGAAGGGATAAGAACAGAGAGTACAAAGAGAAAGTCAGGCAATTAAGCAATACAATCTCTGTGACCTTTACTCATCTAGGAGGAATTTGACCCGATGCTACCAAAGTGGCCACATAATGGAGCGTGGCTCTGCACTGGCAGTTTGAGCAAGTTCAGTCTTGTTGGCCTCTGTATTAGCATCTAATCTCTTTATTTAGTCACAGAACGCTGAGGTCACCTATTTAGAAACCACCTACAGAAAAAAGGCAGCAAGTGTTATGTTTCCCTGGTTCCTGCAGAACATTTCCAAGATAATGGCAAGCAGAGACTATTCCTTCCATTAACACTTTGACCCTTCCAGTTAATGGCCTTTTGGTTCACAGAGATACAACAAACAGAGCTCCCTCTGAGACCCTAAGCTATAGGTAACCTAAGGAAGTTTGGGATCTGCAGGTACTTGGAAAACAGCCAGGACACACTTGCCTGCCAAGACAGAGGTTCACAAGTTGGACCATTGGTTTCATCATCTCATGCAACAAACCATTCCAGGAGAAAGGGACGTGCTGAAACATCTTAGATTTGTCCATTACAAAGCACAGAGTCAGGTCAACAAAGCTTTCAAGGAAAATAGCCTCCTTCAAAACAGTGGTTCAAAAATGGAGACAGTCCCTTTTCACCCAAAAGGAACTCATGGTTTAATATCTGCAGAATACTCTTCAAAATGAAAAGCAACATCTCTGTGATGGACAAGTATTTATACCTCTTATTACAAAGTCTTACAAGGTGATAGAAGCAATTATTTTCACTTTATTTCATGCATTCTTATTCCTGCTTTGAATGGGAAACTTTCTCTCAGGAGAATACCTTACAACATGCTAAACAGCACCACTGAAAGAGAAGGTTCCCCAAGGCCAGTAATAATTTTCATCCTTTGGTGCTTAATATTGACTTAAGGTATGCCAACACTTCTGCTGCCACCTTCCCTAAAATCAAAAAAATTTGGCTTCCAGTGTATTATTTTGGCATATTTTGCACAGGAATTATAAAGCACTGTTTTTGTAACCCCAGAAGCTGGCATTCCTGTAATTTAAAATTAAAAATAAAATTTCAAAAATATATTTGTTCCCACTTTTAAAGAAATCTCTGGAGGTCTGTAACGTTTTGGCTTCTATAATGATTATACAAATAATAAGACCCTATTTTAAACAAAGCTACATAAACCCATTAGACAAATACACAGCCAAACACCTCCTGAGAAAGGAAAGAGACCTTTCAAGTGCCAGATTTAAGGACTACAGAAGAACAAGGAAGAAAAGTACAGATACTCCTGTTCTGATTCCCATGTTTCCCTTACACATCTCCATCTTCCTACACTTTTCCAGCTCTTATCATTAGCAAACAGTTTTACCTTTTCCATACACAAGTGATGTGTAGAATTTGTGATCATGGTTTTGCCTGTCTTTCCTGACCTGCTTCATACATTTATTCCACTTATTTAACCTTTGGAGGCACCAGGATGTGACACAGGGACCTGTTCCCACACTCTTACAACCTTAAGCTCACCTAATGGAAATGAAAAACGCTTATGGAAGACAAACAGGATTCCTAGTTAAGAGGGTTTTCTGTGGCATAATAGGAAGTTAATTTTACCCCCAATCACTGACATTAGAAATCAGTAAAATAAGATGGATATCAGATATCCTAAGACTTTTAGGAGCTTAGGATCAGTTTCTACATGAGGACTTTCAAAACAGATGTTGAGGCCCAGTACTACACCTGAGAATGAGTAAGGGCAGAATTCCTGCCTAAGTGGACAGAAAAACACATTAAAGCTCAGTAGCATTTTGAATATTAAAGCTGCTGACAGCGTTTATGTATGAGTTCATTTATATTTTAATTTACACAGAAATGGTTATTATTTGTATTCCCATGGTGATTTTCAAAGCAGCATCAGGGCTCTGATTAGTGGCATGCTCTGGAATCCAAGTCCTTAGGAGTGCCTTTTACACAGAGGCAGTCTGCTCATGAAGTCAGACTGAACTTGAAACTTGTTCACTTTTTCAGTGAAAAATTTCTTTGCTATTAGACTAGGATTTTTTTGCCATTCACTGTTCTCAAAGTTTATAAAGCAGACAGTATTTCATTGTCCATAAATAAATACATTTGTAAAGCTGAGACCTGTGGTACCCAGAGCTGGGAGCACCATCCCTTTGTTTGGGGCACACAGGTGTGGGATTCCTCCTGTTGGACACACGGTAGCTTAACCCCTGCAGTGCTACTGAAACAGTATTCAATTATCATTTTCCCAATGAAAAGCACTTGTGAGACACACCACCTCCCCTGTTTTAAAACCAGATCAATTTGCTCTCATGGATTCCAGTTGTTTCAGGATCAGAAGCTCCCCAGAGCCCGGCGGATCAAACACTGCACTTAAGCCGGAGACGAGGCAGGCTAACAGATGATTCACCTTACCCAGGAATATGGGTTATTTTTATTCCTTTTTTTGCTTCATTTTGGCAACTGGGACTCATAAAACACCTGAGAAGACTACAGCTACATATTTTTTAAAGAGAAAGAAAGAAAACAAAACACTTGCAAAGAATCAGACCTTTAGGAGACAGGGAATTCCTCCTAGAGCCAGGAGAAAAGCAGATTGCCTCAGGCAAGATGTCATCTTCTTAGTTAACACACAGCTCTTTTTCCCCATCCTTTCAAGTGAACTGCTGGAAACGTTTTAGATCTTGTCTAGAGATAAAAGTTAATTTTACATGGTGCATCAGAGACGCAGTATAAATTCATAACTGAAACAATATTTTCTCAGTAAGGCTCTGCTGGCAATGCAAGAGCCTGACTTCTCATTGTTACAGAACCTTCCTATAAATAGAGTTACTACATGTAAAGATTTAAGTTACTTGTCTGTCAGCAAGATTCAATAAAAGAAGTTCACATTTATTAAGTTTATAACTGTTTAATACCAAATGCTGGTTTCCTCCATTAAAAAGGCATTTAATTTATTTTTTTTTTAGGAATGCATTTTTGGTGGTACTTTCTGAATGCACTACCTGTTTGTCTTAATTGAGATTATACTTTTGGGTAACCCATGAAGTTCCAGAAGATGATGGATGTGGCATCATCTACACATGGGGCTCCTGTTTTACCAGTAAGAGTTACCAGTTACTGTGCTCTGGATCAAACATGCCTTTATCAGCTGAAGAATAAAACCACGAGAATGAAGAACAAAACCACCTCTGGTGATGTATTTGTAATAAGATAAAAGAGAATGCTAACATGGCCCCAGGGACTGAAATACAGATGTTTAATATGTAAGCACAAGGGTCTGGAGCAGAGTGGGTGAGCCAAAGGGTCAGAGATGCAGGTGTGGTAAGCTGATGCCTTCATGCACCCAAAGTAACTGCACAGAAAGCCTGCTTATCTGAGTGGTTCTTCAGCTTGACAGCAAAACCTGCCCTCACAACAAGAGTGCCCTGGCAGATCACCAAATGATCCCTTCATACTCAGATAAACAGTTTTAATCCTCAGAGGCCATCCCAGCCAATCCCCTGCCATGTATGATGAATGCAATTAAAGTCTTACCCTGCAGTACTAAAGTGATAACCTCTCGTTGTGAGAAAAAGCCAGCTGAATACACGTAATAAATGTCTTCATCTGCCATTATTGAAAACTGAGGCAAACAACCTTCCCAAACAATAGTCAGCATTTCTGCTCTCTGTATTTTTCTTTTTTAGAATACACTGTGAATATGAAATCATTTCAAAGAACAGCACACAAATTAAATTATACTGGTCATTATGAACACAGAGCAATATGAGAGGGTGATGAACTCACCAGTATGACATAATAATGCCAGCAAATTAAGCATAGAAAGCATCATGACAGTAGTACTTAAGTATTTCCCCTGTGCCTGAGCAATTTGTGCATTAGCAGCCTATTGCCTCATCATTTACAACAAAACAATCTGAACTGGTAACTCTTTCTGACAACGACTGCCATTTATTATCCATTCCTACAGTGCCCAGCACAGTGGTGTTCAATTTATATCACTAATAACCACAACAAAAGCATCCAGCTCGTATCACAGAGCTGTGTCCAGGAGATTGCAGTTTGCAGCCTATCTGCCCCTAAAGGTGGACAGAAGGACCTACCCTGGTTCTTCTGCAGCATCACATGGGCACAGCAAAGGGCACAAAGAGGAGGAGCCTGATGCAATGGGGCCATGAAGATGATGGGCTTCCCTTTCCTGGTGGAGACCCTCTGAGATTTAACCTCCTGACCCAAGGCTGGTAAGTCTGGGAAGGTGACAGCAGCAGGGCAGAGCAGGCAGGAGAGATCTGCTGGCACATGCAGTGAGCTCAGGACAGAGCAGGGAAACAAACAGTGCAAGGCTTTGGCTGTGCTCCAACTCAGCTCTCCTTGCCCTGAGCTCCATCCAAGGCAATAAAGAATGAAGAGGGCATCACAGCTTGATCTGTGTGGCCAAGACATGAACATACATGCAGGCCTGACATAATCAGCGTGGAGAGTTCTTACTCATCTCTCTCTTTTCTTTGTCCCTCCTGTGCTCATCTATTTGGTGTTTTTCCTAATACATATTTTCTTTTTTTAGAACAGATAGATACCAGTTGATAAACAAGAAAGATTTAATAACTTAGTTATAAATACAATTATGCTACCAAAGGATAGCATAACATAGCTGACAAGAAGACTGAATAAGGCTGCTGAGAGAATAAATACCTTATAAAAATACAAGAATATAAAGTCTGAAGAACCATTTACACAAAACACAACCAAGTCAATTAAGTGACAATAACTGGTTCTGCTTTGAAGCATCTCAAATTCACGTTTAATTATGCTTAATGCATCATTTTATTCTCCTAACATAACGGGTTAGCATAAGCACACCAAGTGCTGACAGTGACCTTTCTGTCTCAAACATGCTATTCACAGCTATTTAATTAATCCCTTACGTGTAGCTGGACATACAGCCTAATGTCCTACAGAAGGGCACTGAATTGGCCTTATTGTCACCATATGAGATGGCATTCATCTCCAAATGCCAAAGCGGGCACAAGGAATGTGGCACAAGAATGGGAAGCATTGAAAAGAACAAGAGGAGAAGAAACTCTTGAATAGCCTGCTCTTTGGTTATCATTTACAGATCCACTTCTGCAATGAAAAATATCCAAGAGATTGTTTTCCCACTTCTGCAGTCCCAGTCTTTTGCACTTCAAAGGGGTGTTTCTTCACTAGCCAGCAATTAGGAGCCCAAGGTCACTCAAGGCAAAATTCATCTTCTCCACTTTTGTAATTTTCCCTCTTATCAAAATGTGTGTGTGCACAAAGCACAAGCTGTGATGGCTGTCAGAAAGCAGCCTGAAAGCTTCAGAAGCAAAGAGAAAGTGCACTATGGCTGCTATGGCTCAAGCATTCCTGGAAATTTTACAGGAATCTACTTGTCTCTTTTCTGTAAGTGTCAATAAGTAAGAGATTTTCACCACAGAGACTATTTTTAATTTTTTTGTTTGTTTTGGTCTGAATAAGGGTACATAAAATATGGATTTTAAATACTGCCAAGTAAAAAAATGAAGAAAATAAATATAAAGCCCAACTCCTGTAAGTTAATAAAAATATAGCATGTGCTTGGGGTTAATACTGTATTTAACAGAAAATTGTGATTACCAATGTATTTAGTTGTCCAGCTAAAGCACTAACACTTTTTCACCCTCTAAACCTCCTATAGTCTAGTGCACTCCTCCTAGTGCACTCCATTTAAAGTTCACACCTCACAGTCTGAACTGTCAACTTCAAACTTGATCAAGAAAAACAAGGTATGAGTTACCTATTTCCTAATAATGACAGTCATTTAGAGCTGCAAATCTATAGACAAATACACAGTTATTCAAATTCTTACTGAAGAGAGGAACTGTTCCTGATTGTGTGTTGCTCTCAAACTTGTTTCCATAGGCCTCTAGGTAAACCAAATTAAAACCAAATAATCCAAATGTCTCTTTTACACTGAAAATTTAAAGCACCTCAGAAAATACAAAGTTACTTACACAAATGTAATTGTATAATCTTTAAACAGTTCTGCTGAAGAGCTTTTACCAAATAAAGCTCCACAGTTACTACTCCAGTTACTACCAGTAGCATGTGCTTTTTATAAACACAGACTAAAGCATAAAACAAATGCATGCTGTCTGCAAAATCACTTCTTTTTTGAAAAGCAAAAAATACTCCAATATTTATATTACTTTCTTTTTTGTATAAGAGAAATAAACCCTTCATTTTTCAGGGCAAGAAACCAACCATGCTATGTGTTTAAGTTAAATTCTCTTTCCTGAATATGTTTTTTAGCTCTAAATGTACAGAAAGCTGACAGTGGGAACAGTGAGGGCATTTTCTAGCTTTGGGTTTGGTTTTTATTTTCTTAAGAGTTGCAGACACTTAGGTTAGTCCCAAAGTCAAATGTACCTACATTCCTGTTTCAGCTCATCAAGGAAAGGGATGAATATTTAGTCTGGAGTCTTTCAAGGCCTCAAAGTCTCTTTTTCTGCTTAACAGGACCTGTTACATCTCTGAAGTTTAGACTGAATGTCACAAATATGACACTTACTGCACCATCAGACTGACAGAGAAGAAATCAATAGAAAAAAACTCTATGTTTTCATTATCCACTGTGTAAAAAAAAAAATTAAAAAATATATATATATATATATGTATATGGGATAAATAATTAAGGACAGCTCAGCAGAACTTATCCTTTTGCACATGCACAAATTAGACAACTACCACCAGCTTACATAAATCTGAAGAGAATAGACAGAAATATTTCTTGGCTTTCTTATCCTGTCCACTTGCCTGGCATGAACCCTTTCTTAGTCTTTTGCTGCTCTTCTGCAAAACACTTGCTAATGTTTCCAAGTCCTTTCACTGGAGTACAATTCCAATTCAGAATTGTCTGTGCTATTCCTAAAACGAAGGGATACTCTGAAAATCCAAACAGCTCTTTCCAAAAGCTGTGTGAAAAGTGGTGGGACACCAAAAGAGATGCTGGGCAGGCAGCAGGTTTGCTCAGGCAGCTGACACACCATGAAATGTATTCACTCAGGGCTGTGGGGATGCACCATCAGACACTTTGTCAAGAACAACCTGAAAACTGCTGTCACATTAAAGCACAGGAGTGCAGTGCACACCTCACATGACTATTAATATTATAATAAACACTTCAAGCAGCTCACGTGCACTCATGCTGTGTGTCAGAGGGATGTTCCTGGCATTTTTAGGATAGCTGCCTTTCAGATTTGACAGTTCATACTCTATTAATCAACACTGTAAATCCCAACAGCTCCTCATCAGCCCCTGAGGGCCTAAAAAGTAATTTTTTACTGTTTTGTCAGAATGACTGGAGAAACTCAAGTCAGAAGAAAAGCAGAGTTCTGTCACTGAGAATTGCAATCTACTCTGTGTAATAAAATTGAGATTCTGTTTGAGAGCAGCTAAGCTTCTGCAAGTCCCTTTTCTCTTCTGAATCAATTATCTTTTACTCTTTTGTTCTTCCAGCTCCACACTAATGTTAGTCTTCTGTTCTGGCCATTTTTGCCTGGAGAGAGCATGCACAGGGACAGTGTGAAAGCCCTCAGGATGGCTTGGGACCAGAGTGTAGAAAATGATTCTTGGCAAACTGAGAAAGTTTGGCTTCTTTGAAGCCAGCCATTCCCTGCTTACACTTTGTTTTAGTACTAGACTTTCTGCTCCATCCTGGATTTTGAAAGTAATTAAAGCCCCTTCTCAAAGGCTTTGGATATTGATCCTAGATCGGTCTTCTATTCCCAAATAGCCCCATAATTTTTATTTATTTTCTTAAATTAAAATCAGTACATTTTTCTCACAGTTAATGCATTTTCATTGTTTCCAGTGGAAATTGCAAGTGCCCAGCTTCTTAGGCTGCACAGCACAAAAATCCTGGGTTGTGCAAATCTAAGAATGCTACAAAAAGTTCATGTCAGAGACAAAAAGCAGCTTTTTTGTTCTGCCCACCACATCACACAGCTTCATGTCACCGAGTGCCCTCTCCCTCTGAGAAAGGTTACACTGGTGATTTCCAGCGAGGAGTGCTGAGTTGCAGCCTGACCTGCAAGAAACTTGGAGCAGGACCAATTACTGATGGTCCACTCACCTCCAGCAGGGAAAAGCAGAGCAGGTATCCTGCATCTCTGCAAGGTGGCTATTGACAACTGGTCCCCTTTAGAAAAGGAACTCTGAACCCCAACAAACATCCCACACTTATTCCTTACACCAAAGGCTACCAAAGTAACGAAAGGATGAAACTTCCCCTTGCTTTTATTATTTTAGAATATGTCAGTGTAGGGAACAGATGCTCCTTGATATTTCCTGTGTTGTCTCAATTAGTGGCCCACAAATCCTGGGTTTTAGATTCCCACTGAATTCCCCCTCTATGAGACTTGCAATCTGGCACTCAGCAGGCACCAAAGAAAATGACTAGTGTGGATAGGTATGCAGCAGAGATCAGAAGTGTGGATACAGTCTACCTGTCCATTCAGGCACTGCATGTTTTCAGTACCCAGGCATTCAAGTCTCACATTCATCACGTTCAGAGCAAGACAGAATACTTGCTTTTATGTGCACCCCATTCAGTGTACAGGGAATCTATACCCACATCCATCACATTCAGTGAAATAGAGCCTATCTGCAAATGTTGAGCTTCCATTTCCCAGCAGTGACCTGAATTACAATAGGCTGCAGGTGAACATGTTAAATTTCTGAATTGGTAGAGGTGAAAAAATTCTGCTGGAGTCATTAATAAATGTGGCTAATGTGGAGAAAGACTCTTTTCAGAATATAGCTGTGCACCAAAAGGGTGCTGGAAAAAGCTCTTTTTCAGCAAGCAAATATAATGCTTATGGCAGATGTCAGTGTGTGTAATAGAGATAAAGATGGAGCATCTGCATTTATTACTATACCATGCAAAATGCTGGTATCCATAGTGTGTCTACCCAGGCAATCCTGCTTCTAAACCTTCAAAGGCAACATCATGCATTTTCAAATTCATTCATCATGACCACATTGAACTCTTTCCTTTCTCACTGACAACCTATCAGTGATGCCAAGTACCAATGATGAAAACCTGTTTTTGGAGGAAAAGTCTATATCATGTATAAACCAGTGAATGCCTGTCAGGCATTTGAAATAGTGTTATTGTTCTCAGGCACTGCTGGCCACTGTGATTCCACAGGAAAAAGGAGGAGGGCTTCAAGTGAAGCTTGTTCTCAGTGCACCCTTGCCATAAGTTATGCAAACACAACTCAGAATAGAAGAAAAATGGAACTCCATATGAAGACTAATTCAATTCACAAGTCATGATAATGCCCATAAGCCATCTGGGTATGTGAATAGCTTGTAACTGCAACCTTGAAGGGAGAGATTTTGCTTTCTGGGAAAGAATAGGATTAATGGTTGAATACTGATTAGTTAGGTAAGAGCACGTTGGTCCCTCAGCAATGTACTGGTTTGTTTTCTTTTTAATCTCTCCTGCTGTACCATTGGGAAATAGGGCATCTACTGGTTTCAATGTCTGAAATTAGATTTTTAGAGGAAAGTAAAAACTCCTAATGTATAGAGCATTAGAAACAAAGCAATCCATAAAGATGAGAATTTAATGATTTCTAGTAAATGGGTAGAGGGCTAACAGAGACCCTGTTGAAAAAAAGATCCCATTCTTGCTGCCATAAGGACAGTACATGTGCTATTCCTGAACAAAGGTCAGATGAAGGGTAATAGGAATTGACTATGAAATTGGATAAAACTCTGATAGCCACCCAAAAAAATAACCAAAACAACAAAAAACCCCAAACAAACAAACAACAACAACAACAAAAAAACAAATCCAAAACAAAAAAAAATATTCAACAAAACAAAGCCCAAACTCAAAACTGAGTACCAGAAGAGATGATTCAGTTTCAATTTGCTTATCCCTGAATCCTTCCCAGTTGGGGCCTCACAAAGCTACATCATCTTTCCCTAAATCCAGGATTTCTGCTGGAGCCATCCTGCTCCACACCCCTGACTCCTGAATAAACCTCAGTGGCCTTCACATGGGAAAGCACAGATGCTGCTTGCTGCTGATTATTCCCTGCTGAGAAGCTGTGCATCAGTTGGAGATGGGAACTGCCCTGTCCCACTGACAGGCTCTATCAACTCTAATTGCACAGAGTTACAGACTTCTTTAAAAATCACCTTTATTCTGCCTTGCTCCAGGCCAGAAACTAGTTGGTTAAATAAAACATACAATCTAGTACAGAAAAGCTGTCTCATGCAAGACATAACATGCTTCTCTAACTGTCAGGGACAGAAAGAAAAAAAAAAGAAAAAAATAACTGTCCCTTTCCAGGATGGCCTGGGAATTTGATAAATTCAAATCTAGTGGTCCTAGACAAGTACAGATGCACCCATCCTCTCTTGGGCTTAGCCTGAGAGCCCTCTTAACCATGAAATAATGAAGCTAAGATAGCACAGTGCTGAAATGGTATCAAATGGACTGTGGAATGAGCATTATATAAGAACAATTTTCTTATAATAGCAAATCTTACTTATTTTTATGGGACTCTAAACAATTTCTTTCTAGACTTTCTATGTGGCTTCTCAGCAGTGCATAGATGAATCTCAAATAGCTATTAAAGGTCTGTCCTATTTCCTTTCTACTTCCCTTTTGGCAACTAAACTTCTTTAAATAGGAAAATGTTTGATACTGATATCTGATTCAGAATTTTGGTGATTTGAAAATTACTGAAATTAATATGTCTAACAAGAAAATGGAGTATGGAAACATGCACATTCCTAAAAAGACCTCTTTTAGACTTACAAGCTTTTCTCATTAAGTTTTTATGTTTGAAAGAGGCATTATTAAGTACTGTGTTTTAGTCCACAAGCTACCAAATAAGAACATCTTTTTTATATTCTCTGAACTCTGGTGCCACTTAAATTTCTGTTCTTGTTAACCAGGATGTTTTTTATACTTGTGTGGTCTAAATAAATCACTTCTGTATTTTTTCATACATTACCAGGACTGTTTTTATTATTATTTTTTAAAGTATGCAGCTGTCACAAGCTAGCATTAAAATGTCACCTGGAAAACAGCAGGAAAAATGGATCACTTAATATCTGCTTCAGCAAATAACTATGCAGACAATATTTCTTGTGGTCCCCTGAAATCTGTGGCAAGTCCCATTTGTTTGTCAGTGGTTTATTACTATAATGCTGACATTTCTGTCATAAGGACCAAAAGACTTCTCTCCTTCAGAGAAAAAAAGAAGGGAACATCCTCTCTGCTTTAGGTATTTAAAATGAAGATGGAGAATTTCGAGATTTTCTCCAATTCATAACCATGCAGCTTTTAACTTGTATTTCTGAGATTGCAAGTTTGGTCATGAAAGTTATGCCAATCACAATTCAGGGCTCATTTTTCAGTGCTGCTCTATTTTTTGCAATGTCTCTTCAGTCTCTGTGGAATACAGTATTTATTTTAGTATATCAGATACTACAATTTGACAGATTCGTGCTCCTATGTTTTTGTTCTTCAAAAACAGTTAAGGTTTCCATCTAGTGTTTGTTGAAGACACTTAGTGTCATGACTGACAAACTTAAGACTGCAGGTAGCCCTAAGAAATTTGGGCATTTTCCATCAAAAACATCCTGTATCTCTTCCTTCCTGCTTTCCCCTCCTCCTGCAGACCTGAACTGATTTCTCTCAGCCCTGCTGTACCACTACAGACCCAAACCAGTGGCTTTTTTCTTGGATACACGCCAAAATGAGCTGCTTTCTGCTACTCTCTGAATGTGCTGTAGCCTTTTAACCTTTCATTATTTTCACTTTTGAAGGAGAGGCTTATAAGGAAAATTGCTGGGCACCTCTAAAACAGTAGCAGTTTTTCTGTACACTAGCAGAACTCGATATTCTTCCACAGGCTACAGCACCTAACCTGCCGCTTACATCAATATTAGTACTGCAGCCATGCCTTTCCTTCTGGTCTTTCTGCATTCATTGCTCCATCCTCTCTCTTACATGATTTCCTCTTCCTATTTTCCACTGATAATGTGACAATTTCTTACTACCTTCTTTCCCTGCCTTTTGATTAATGCTGCCTCACTCCTCTAGGTTTCCATCTGAACCCTGCCAGTCAAGGTGAATTTTTTAACTAAACATAATCACATGAACATTTTTTCATTCCTGCATTTCCTGCACTTAGCTCTCTGTCTGTATGTTTATTTTATTCAGACTGTCTTCTAATACATACAAACCAAGAACTTCATCTAGGCTTCTCTACATACTCAACACACATTTTCTAGATTTTTGATTCTGATTCCCAGGCAGTTTGACTCTTCCCACCCATGGCACAGGACAGGTCTGCCCCTCATTCACACTGCACTGCAATCAAAGTTGGGAGGTGCTCTTTAAGCCCTCGAGTGAAGGGCTCTTCCTCTTCTGCTGGCAGACAGCCATCTGTTTCCTAAAAATCCCTCCCTGCAACCATAGCCACCAGCACTGTTCAGTCACTTCTGCTTCCTTAGTTCCATTTCACCTGCCCACTCAAAAGAGAAAGCAATTGGTGAAGAGTGCAACTGAGAAAACACCACTCAGAAAACCATTATTCCTGAAGGACCTGTGGAGTTTGTTATGCCAAAATGTGAATGAGCATTTCTTGGAAGTTACTAGTTGTGACTGAGAATTAAAATATTTATTTGAGGCACTAAGAAAAGTAAACCTCAGATTTTCAATACCCAGATGTAACGACTTACTTACTCCTACTCTATTATTTCACTACAAAATTTTGCATTACCCCTTTGTTGTTTTGAGGTTTTTTAAACTGACATTCTTTCTTCCTTTCTTAAAGTATTCATAGCATATGTAAAACACGTTACAACCATATCCTTATTCTGTACTCTATTTAGAAGAGATACAAATCTAAACAGAAATGTCATTATGTAGATATTAAAATACAAATTCTTGAATCAGATATGAAAATCTGAGGAAGAAAGATCCTACTTGCATTCAAAAGCAAATAAATGCTGGTTCCATGTAACACAGAAGGAAATTCCAAGCTTTTCTGCAATAAAACCCAACACTAAATGATCCAGTGCATAAGTGTAATTTGTACAATAAATAGTAAGGTAACCTCAATGGGATACAAGCCTTCAAATTTGAAATTTTTCTTCTCCAAGTATTATTCTGTATAGATGTGAATCTAATTTGAATTTTAGGTTCAAGTAGTACGTTAGAGCACTTTAATTCCAAAATCATCTTTACCTTCATTAACATATAGTAAAAAAGTGCAAATGCAGAAAAATCCAGTTCTTTACAAATCTTTAAGCAGAGTAGCTACTTAATATCAAGGATATAAAGAGAAGCTTGAAAGCTAAAGAGATCACTTCATAGGATACAGCAGTGTAATTGGTGTGAGGACAGTGTGCTGTGTTTGAACCTTGGAAGTGTGAAAACATTTATCCCTCCTTAGATGTCAAACAGCTTTTAAAATAACACACAATTAGCCCTAATAACATCACACTTCTTTTTCAAGCTACTGCACTTTGACTGTAGAATACACTTCCTCCAATGCCAGAAGTTTTGGAGAGATACTTATAATGCCATTGCACAGAGAGACAAAATCATTAAGAACTAACATCTCTGAATGTTACAGATGGTTGGGAGATACTCTTAACTGTAAATGTCATATTAATAAATTGCATTCATCTGAAATACAGAAAAACTGCCATCCCTGAAAAGAATTATACTTTCATTTACATATTGTTGGTGCACTTTACCCTGCCATGAATCCAAAGTTTATGTTGGACCTCTGATAGTTTTTCACACTCTCAACTGAAACACATGGTACGTTCATGTGGGGTTAGAGCAGTGTTTTCACTAGACACTCACTCTGTTTTATTCACAAGACACTAATGCAGCTAATTTATACTACAGAAAGCACTCAGCTCCTGCAAGGACACTTCTCTTTCTCTCTCTTCACTTCTGAAGAACATTGGGAGAGGTAAAATGAGATCCCTCCAAAAAATCATTCCTATTCACTTAAAATTGTTAGCAAAATAAATTAATGTATTTTTTGTCAATGTTTCAAATCAATTCGCTTCCCTTTGTTCTTTAAGGTACTTTTAGAGATCAATAATTAATGATATTTCAGGGACTCAAGGAAATAAAAAAAAAAAATCCCTAATAAATATATTTAGCAGAAGTGTTTCTCCACGGACAACAAATGAAAAACAGGTGAACAGGTAAGTCCAGCTCTAATTCATTCCAAGGAGCAGGAGTGACTCACACGAGGTTGTGCTCTGACCCCTCTCCTTGATAACTCAGTTCAAAGAACATTGTCAAGAACAGCCAGGGAGTGGGAGCTGTGAGGAGAAGAGACATCACAGAATGCAAAGATTGAGATAAAACTCTTGATAGTAAAATCTAAATTTGGTATCTCCTGAGTTTTGTCCAAGTGAGCAATTTCCTCTTGCCAGTGCATATGGGATGCTCCAGGGAACTGGATTCACATGAACAGACTTTCTGGGGACAAGCACAACTACCCTGTTTCCTGTCTGATTAAGGAGAGGGTTGTTTTAGCAATATTTATAAATTATACTTAACACAACCTTACAAGTCAGCAAAGAGTTACTAAAATACAGGTTACTAAAATACTAAAATCTTAATCCATGAAAAAAATAATGTACCTCACTTTTAAAAGACCATAGTGTAGCAGCATGTGGAACTGATTTGGTTAATACCACCTACTCATAATATTCATAGGTGAAGTTTAATGCTCCTTCATAAGAAATATTTAAGCATTACTTTTTCTACCAAAAATGGTTTCACACTTCCAAATAAGTGACAGAATAAGAACCACATTGCCAATTTAATGAAGCTGTGATTTTTTTCTTTTCCTACCAAAGCTGAGAAAGGGCCCCAAATGACAGGTACATGGCAAAAATAAACCACAGAGCACTACAAAAACAAGAAAAAGTGAAGTCATCAAGGTTTTCTGTGAAACCTTGGAAAGACACCCACTGGGTGTTTAACTTTATGCAGCATTTTGAACTGAGCTGGGCTAAACATTTCTACAAAAAACTGTAATCAAAAATTCACATATTTTCCACTGGAAATTTTGTTTTCAAAAAATGGAGTAAAATGCTAAAGAATTAAGCTCATTAAGAATTAAGCTCGTAAGTTTATTGCCATTAAAATCACCTAGCTATTTTCCAGTTAGGAATCTGGCAAAATGTTTCAAAGACAGTCTTCAGCTTTACCAAGCCAAGTATTTACATGCTGTGTACAGCCAAGAGTGTACTAGTGGAAGCACGTACGTTAATTACTTTGTGATTTAGTTGAGATTACAGACATAGGAAGAAAAGTCACTGCCTACCTTTGAAAACTTAATTTGAATACTCATACTGCCCAGCAGGGGCCTGAGAGAACTGAAGGCTTTGTGATGGGAACAATCACACTTT
This sequence comes from Oenanthe melanoleuca, assembly GCF_029582105.1. Taxonomy (NCBI): domain Eukaryota; kingdom Metazoa; phylum Chordata; class Aves; order Passeriformes; family Muscicapidae; genus Oenanthe; species Oenanthe melanoleuca. The sequence continues at coordinate 103,938,915 of NC_079336.1, read as the reverse complement.
CTCCCTTCCCCATTCTCCCCAGAAAAGGCAGGAGGCTGCAATCAATCAAGTCACATATGTTACTGAGGCATGAAGTGAAGAGCAGCTTAAGGCTGCTCATATCATAAGAATAACAGAGAATTTGTCAGGTATTCCTTTGTGCCAGAGACAATGTTGGTGGCATGGGAAAGAAGAGTTCTGTCTGAGGAACCTATCCTCTTATCCTGAAACAAAAATTGCAGAGGATGCCCGAGAGGCACCAAGGATAACCTTCTCAGAGAACTCTCTCTATGCAAGGAAGGTGGTACATGGCAAAATAGAATGAATGTATGTACAGCTTACAGGTCGGACTGAAGCTGCTATGGCATAAACTAACTTTCTAAAGTAAGCTATTTCAGACTGAAAATAAGATTATTACTGAGCAACATGCTACATATATGCATTTGCTTTCTAGTTTGCTTTGGAAGATGTTTGCATTGGTTTAGTATGGAAAGAAAATGAGCATACATCAAAAATGTACCTCAGGCCAAATATTTTAATACCCAGCTCTGAGCCAACACTAGTGTTAAAACAGCAAACTAGACATGCATTCTGGGTGTGGGCAGGCAAACTGCACAGCAAATGATCTCAGATGGCGTCAGTGTGTTGTACCTGGGTCTGCCACAAGAAGTAGCTTTTGAACTAGAAAACATGCAACCATGGGAGCCCTGATTTTATAATATTTGGAGGCTCATTAGCACATTTCAACAAACTGCCTGGGAAAATAAGACTTAGTACTGAGAATAACGCTCAAGCTGAGAACGGAGACACTTCCAGAATCCCGGCTTGTGAAACAGACAGGAACAAACCATGTCATTCACATGCATGCCCAAACCTGTTTGTTCCCAGAGCTGAGACAGCAGCACTGCTCATAAACAGCTGTGAGCGAGGTAATGGCATGCAAATGCTGAGCACAGGAGATTTCTGTGCAAAGCAAAGGAAGTATTTATGGTATAATGCACACTGTCTTCAAGTCTTAGTGTATCACAGCCTCTGTGAAGCTGTGAACCTGTGAAAAACCATTATAGAGGGTAAGTTTTATGGAAATTATGCTCATACTCAGAGCTGATTAGGGAGCAACCAAATTTACAGCAGTGCATCCAATTCATGAAAGATGAACTCTGTTTCAGAAAACTCTCAATTCTCAGAAATTCTTTCTCCGTTGGGAAAATGTCAGTTTCTGATTCACACAATCATTTCACTTTGAAGCATTTAATAATAACCAAGACGCTTTATGTTTTGGTAGACAAGGCTCTTTAAACAGAGGATGACAGGAGGTCTTTTCTAAAGCCCTGTAACAATTTCATAAGACTTGGTGCCTGGCAAGCCAGGATAACATAATTGTGTACAATACTTCACTGCTCAAAAAATATTACTATCCTAAAACAGAGAAATGAAGGAAAAGAAATTGCTGTGTTTTATAGTAAGATTGCAATAGTGTGTTCTTAATCCTGATACTCCTGCTCTTCCCGTGCCAGAGCCCCAGAGAAGGGAGAAGTGCACACGTGGGAAGATCTTCTTCACTCTAATATATGCAAGTTGTATGTTGACACATACATAGTATCTGCCTCTTTTAACAAGGAGTTGCACCATGTGATTACATAAACTACATCTGGGAAATCTGGTGGCAGAACTTGGCCGTATTTGCCAAATAAGATAAAAGATCGCTTTTCAAAATATTTCTTTTTTTCATTTCATTGAAGCAATAAAGCAGAAACAACAGGATTTCCCCACAGCTTTGATGAAACTTGAGCTGCACTTTGTTGAGTTGAAGATAGGTGGTGCAGGGTTTCCCTTCTTTCAGAGACTTGACAGGACTGTGTCGAGCTCCATTCCTTGCCCACAAGCCACACTCAGAGAAAAATACTTGGGAGGGGGTCCCTTCAACTGAGTCAAGTCAAGGCATCATCCATCCTGAAGTTGTTTTTATGTAAAGTTCTTTTGCATAAGTAGGTATGTACACTTGGCAAAAAAAAAATAAAAAAAAAAAAAAAAATCCCAAATCATGCCTTCTATTGAACATGCTTGGTCATCCAAGTGAAGGCTGGCATGGATTTGTTGTCTTGACCATCCTGAAAACTGTCACGTTTTAATCTAGGAAGACACGTAATGCAAAATTTACACAAGCAAGTTTATGTAGGTTTGGGGCTTTCTTGTATAGAAGTCCTCACCTTTGATGACTTCAGACAGACAAATAGATTACAAAGGCATCTGCTCAGCAACGCAATGGGTGTCTCCTCACTACAGGATCTCATGATTGAATCTCAAAGAAAATGTGTGGGTAGTCTTCAAGGAAGAGTCCCAAGTGATATCCCTTCAATTAGAAAGGATCTGATGCTGCAGCAAAATTCCTTTGTAATGCTATCTGATGTAGGTGATGTGAGGTGCATGTAATTTCAGGGCCATCCCCATTCCACTGCAGCATAAGGACTATTTGTGGAACGCATCTCGTTTGGCCTCTACCCCAAAAATACCTCAAGAGGGCATGTCATAGGGTAGGAACTGAAATACCTGGTAGTGCCTGTGCTTGGCAGAGTTGAAAGAAAAAGCAATAAGGCAAAGATAATCATACCCAGTCATAAGTCATACAATGACTGCAACACCCTGAAGAAACATGACGACTTCTGACCCAGTCTGAAAATAGGTAACAGGCATCTGAAGAGGTCAGAAAGGATGAGCTCTCTCTGGTGACAGCCCTCTGGACACACTGCAACAGACCACTTCTGACCCACAAAATCCTTTGGACAAGACTAGTAAACAATGTGTGGAATAAGTGTGTATAAATGCAAGTGGAAGTTGGGGAAGAAAGGTGTCACCCACTGGCTTTCCTTGTGCTGAGCCAGATCTACCTCAGGGATGAGTGGCCATCACAGTTTGCAGCCAGCAGAGCACACAATACAGCATCAGGTATATGGTACTGTACTACCAAGGCTTGACTAATCTGTTGGATTAATGCTCAATTTTGGTTGTTGAAGTGATAGCATAGTAGTTTAGCATAAATAATACTTCTTTGTGTTTGTGGAAATCCGCCAAAATATTCCCATCACAGTGATCCCTGATTTCCTAATCAAAATAGCTGCTACACTTCCTAAATCACCCATATCTAAACCATCCATTTGCATACCAGCTCTAACAAATTAGAAAACTTGAACTGGATTAATTCCAAAGTTGAGCCCAACGTACCATTTCAGAAACCCCAAATTCCTTGTTGCTGAAAATAAATGAAAAGCAATTCATTTACATTGAAGACAGGCAGGATCAGCCAGCTACCTCTGGCAAACATGCTTGAATGTTGGGTACAGACTCTATCTACAAACCTACTATCTCAGCCAGGGAATCAGACAAACAGTCCATCAAGAACACAAACATACCTGCTAGTCTGGATTGTACCAAAGGACAAGCTTTCCAAAGCTTGTATTCTCTCAGAGCAGCTATGTGCACAGATAAAGACTATGGATCAATGCCCAAGGGACCTCAGGAGTGTAAAGAATCCCTTTCATGTGGTAAGTTCACAAAACTGAAGCAAGCACGGGAAAGCTTTCTATTTAATGCATGAATTAAACACCCAAGACACACAGCTCGTTACTGCTGAGGACTGAGATTTCCAAGTGCACAACACCCAAGCAGCAGCATCAGCCTGGCTGCCTCATCACGAGTTCACTGCTATCTGAGACAGGGAGCGTAAACACCTCTCGTCTCAAGAGGCTGGAAGCAGCCCAAGGGACAGCAAGACAAAGAAAGCTGTGTCACAAAGGCATGGGTAAGTGTACAGAATGCTTGGCTGTGCAAAGCATACAGGAAAAAAGCCTGTGGAGAGAACTGAGCTGTAAACATAAAACCTACAAGGCAGCTAAACCCCAGATCTCGGTGTACTGCAAACACGGACGTACGTGACTGCTCTGCACAGGTGGCACTGCATTTCTCTTTGTATTGGAATGGCATTCCCAGAGGCAGTGCCACAAGAGTGGGGAGGCTTCTCTTATTCTATTAATACAACACATTAAAAGTGTAAAAACAAACATAAGAAACTGAGACAAACCATACAGGCTTGTGTCGCATCCCTCCAAGTAGAGACTAAGCGATGCAGTTGGTTGACTACAGAGAAGCAAGATGTTATGCAGCACATGTTCTTTGATAATGCCCTACTTTAGAACCAAAGAGCAGTCTGATTATGCTTTGAAAGCTACATGATCAAAGGAATTCAGAAAAAGCCTTTTGAATCATTTTCCTAGATGCTTCTATCAAACTGTATTAGGGCAAATCCGCCCTTTCAGTTTGAACAGTTTGAGCTATAGCATTAGTCTTCTGCTCCTTAAATCTATTCATAAACAAAAAATAAAAACCTTCCCCAAAGAAATGACCACACTAACCCATTATCTTGTGTAACTGAGTGCAATCAAAGACCTTCATTTATTTTATGTAAATGTCGTCTCCCTTTCCCAGGCCTAAGGTTTTCTTGCTCTCATATCTAAGCTAGATACTGAGATCATCTGGGTAGAGATTCAGGGTAAAAAAGTCACTACTGACTTCAAAAACATAGCACCATGGTAACTCAAGATACTTTTGCAGTAAATACACTGGTTTCTTCTCTGTCTACAGTATGTTAAAAAATATTTTAAAAAAGCATGGATGTAATATATCCAAATAGTTCCATATTAATCGTGTTCTATTTTCTGACAATGAAAAGATTACGACTCCTCATGATGCAAAATCAAGAGTGATTTTCAGTAGCCAAAGATGTTTAAAGCAGACAGGCCCACAGGGTGATATTAAACATGGAATTCCTTGATGCTTACAGCATTTCCTCTGTTGCTGTTACTAACCCAGTGGTAGAAGTCAGAACTGTCTCCAAAGAGCATCACTCCCTCTGCCACTATGCCAGTGATGTGTCTGATTCAAAGGCAGCTGCTCCATTGTCCACAAGTCCTACAGCACAAAACCACAAGCCATGGCACAAAGGGGTTAAATGTGTGATGGCAGGGACAGGATTTTGGGGGGACATTAAAGCTCTCTGAAGCCTTGGCAGTTCATTGCTGAAGTGTAATAGTCCCATGTTTGTCCTATGGCTGGTTACAACACTTGTATGGGAATTCTTACTTACCTCCTGAAAACTACAGTGCAGTGTTGGCAAAAACAAAGGATGACTTCTTGTTTTTTGAAATTTTGATTTTGTTGATGACATTTTCTGGACCAAAGTCTCTTCGAAGATTCAGACACTAACATTCACTAAACAAATGCAAAAGGAATATTTGCTTTATATGCTTTGATGCAGTAGAGTTTGATAGAAGAGATTTTATCTCTGTTTTCCTTTGTTCTGTTTTCACTTAACAGGAAATCTCTATGCATCGGCAGCCAGATTTCACAGCTAAAAAAAAATATTACCTGCCTTGAAAATTTGAGTCTTTCATCTATTTTCTTTTAGTGTGCATCAGTGAGCGTTTCATCTGAGACACAACAGGATATACACTGAGCTCTTAAACACATTAAACCAACTGGATCAAGTCCTTTAAATGTGTTAACTTATGCCTGCTTTGCTCTTCATTTTACATCATAATTTCCTTTTCATTTATTATTGTAGTAAAGCAGAATAAACCAAAACTAATTTTTTTCTCAGGCCATTTTATATCCACTTTTCCTTCATTCCCTTGCCACATTATGTATTTACAGGATTCATAGCTCAGATAGGCAAGCAGCATCTTAAAAACACCAACAGGAAAAAATTCAGTTGTTCCTCTTTCTTATTGCATCCCTTATGTTTCCAACTATCAGTGAAATTGCCAGTGTTTCACTATCAAATGAAATTCATACTTCTTGGTTTGCATTCCTTTTTTCCTTCCCAATAGCCTCTTCTACAGTTTTTTATTTACTTACCCGCTGAAGAATTTTAGTAGCTATCTCTTAAATCTCTAACATTTTCCTATTCATGTCCTAAATATTTTTCATAAAGAGGAAAGGATCCTCCTCTTCTTGTGCTTCTACATACCCACATTATCTTCCACAATTCCTTTTATATACATCCAGGATATTTTTAGCCAAGGCATTTCACCTCTCCTTACACTTTGATTGTGTCCAGCTTATGCTTATTCATATTTAGCTATTAACCTTTATTTATACAAAGTACAAGTAATCATTTTACTCATCCGTGTAATATTATATTAACCCATATTATCATTATTGGTGAAAGAAATTAATTCTATCATTAACTTCAGCATCACTGCAGTACTTAAGACTTGCACTGGAAGCTGATATTTTTATTGATGATGTTGTTGTTATTATTCAACATTATAAAAGGTCATAGAGCTGGCTTTTGCAGTGAGCTAGGTCACATAATCTGTGATACCTTTACTTTATAGATACATACTAAACATAACCAAAATGACAGGGAAGAGGAGCCTCCAATCTGCCATGGCACAGACAAGTATTGCAGCGAGTCCAAATCTACGGTTTCAACAGCCAGGAGATCCATCTGCAGGATTTAGGAAGTTATTTCAACAACTCTCTTTGGTAGAACCACATCTGAGCTCAAACAGCCAGAGCAATTTTATTTAAGTGTTTCACTTAAATGTTGGGGGACCTTTTCCACTCAAAAGCACTTGAAATAAGTAGAAGGAGGCAATTGCTTTAGATTGCATTGGTTTTATAATTTGGTCTGTTTGTTGAAAGAGAGGAGTTGATGACAGGGCCATAACTGCTGTGACGTTTTACATATGTAACTCATCTCAGAAGCTCTTCATCTCTTAGACTCCCTGCTATCTTCAAACATGCTAGCAAAAGAAATTGGAATGGGCAGAAATCTAACACCCCTAGAACCTAAAAAAGAATCCTAATGAAGGGAAGCAGTGAGAAAATACTCACATGTATGGCCAGCTCCAGACTTGACCACAAAAGCCTTACACTCCACTGTGGCTCATCTGTAGCAGAGGAATAAATCTGAATCTCAGTTTTATTCCTAGGCTGCACGAGGCTAGTATAAGCCTGTGCTTTATACTTTTTAAATATTATTTGCTTCTTGGAATGAATTGTATCATTTTTTATTTCAGACCAGTATATATAGCATAGAAACAAGTTTATTTTTTAACTAAACACATTCTACGTTTGTACAGTCACCTTTCCCTACACTCAGTTCTTCAAGACCTCCCTTTCTATTGGGGTCCTAGATGTGACCAGGGACAAATGACTGGATTTTCCATTCCCATGGACATACTGAAAGGACAAGAAATTATAACCTCTGTTTCTGTTTATTTAGCTTTCTTAGAAGCAATAGTAGAAACTTTAAGTTCAGCAAAAAACTAAATCACAGCTTTCTCCACAATACTTTCCCAATGCAGTGCAATCCATGGTGAGCCCTAACAAGCAAATTTGGGATTTTACCAGCCATTGCTGCTTTGCCCCAAAGAAAGCCATGGGCAGGTGTGGGCTGTATAAATGGCCCTACGTGTCTGTGTTACTCAAACAGGAACACGTTACATGAATGCAAATTGCACACGGTAAAAAACAGGCAAAAAAAGAGGGGAAGAAAGGCAAATCTCCGGAAGAGAAATACATTATTAAAGGATATATTTGTAATATACACAAAGCTGTCTTTTTGACTAAGTTATTGACCAGGGAAAAAGGACTGCAGGTCTCTGTTATTATGGTGCACTGCCAGCTTTCAGCTTTATACACTTACATTTCCAGAGAGATTTGAATATCCTCATCCTTTGCCATTTTTACCCTCTCTCCCCAGCATTTGACTGAATTTTAAATGTCTAATACATTGAAATTCAGTGAATGAGATGGAACAAAACTGTGCAGTGAATAATCAGCAGTGAATAACATCCAGAAAGGACTTGTGTATTTCTTTCCTACTGAGAAAAACGTCCTAAACAAGATTTGATTTATCTACCCCAAAGTTCTCCTTACAGGGGCTGACATTGCTGTTTACTGGGCATTTATTTATGATCAGTTGGTACCAAGCTCTGTGGGTTTCATAGCAGGAAAAGTGAAATTCATTACTCTTGCCATACTGCACCATCCATCCTTTATGTCTTACATAGTGCACCGATTTACTGCAGGTGTAGACTTGAAAATCTAAAAAATGAATATTTAATGATTATAGTATTATATATGCCCACATTTTATTGTAAGGAAAATGTATTCATGTATTTTGCTGCACATGTTTTTCTAGCAGGTCAGTATTTGCAATGGTACTGCCCTGCTGTTGGTAGCAGACATTTATTTCTGCTTTACCTGGCATCAATACTAACAATCCTTTCAAGTAAAAGAGGTTCCATGAAAAACAGGAAGACCAAGATGACATCCCATCAATGAGAAAAAATATTGAATCTGATAAAACAAGACACTTCTGTTGAATCAGAATTAGTCTACTCTCATATCTGTGCCTGGGAACAAAGCTGTAGTCTCAGCTATGACCATTGGATTCAGAATATTAATTTAACAGGTGAGTTCTGACAGAAATCTTTTTCAATAAGGAGCATTCAAAAAGAAGTACTTCCAAAATAAGTTTCTTACTAAGTTTTTCTTCACAGTTAACCTATATGCAATATTGTGGTTGCTGGCCTTAAAGGCAATGTGCATATATTTCTATTTATAAGCTAAATAACTATGACACACAAATAAATGCTTCAGCTTATAGTCTAAACCTTGGAAGTACAGAGGTCATCATACTAACTCTGCTTAATTCGCTTGTGTGTTATCACACATTATTAAGATACATAAAAAGAGAGCAGACTAACACTTCACATACCAGATTTGATGTCAAGCATATAATGGCACAGCCAACCTAGCATTCTTTAGCATTGCTAATCTATAGCAATGAAATGAAGCATAAAGGAATGAGAAAAAAGGGGGGAAAGGGGAAGAACATACGAAACCTCAAAAGAAAATAGCAATTCAGTTATAAGATATTCTATGAAACCATGAATATTTATGAAAAAGGAAGGAGGGGCATTTTTTTCACTTAACTTCCAATATCTCCTTTAAAAACTCTTCTGAAATATTAGACGTAATAAAAAAATAAACTGTGCATATATAAGAATGAAAGACATGCAGCTTTTAAGATAAGCATGCTTTCAGTGCAAGCATCTGCACTCAGAAGAGCATTTACACAAATTAACATATTTTATCCACTGTAAGGACCATAAAGCATTTCCAATTCAGCATACAATTTTTATTTCAATTGCCATGACAAAATCTTTAAGTGTAGCACTAGTAGAAGATATAAGAAGCTGCAATGACCAAAGGCAACGGTGGATTTCCCTGCATAAAGGAATGAATAACAATCAAAAGAAGGTTTGGGTATTTGGAGCAGAGAGAGGATGTTATTCTCAAATTCACAGAATCAGTTTCTTGTTACTATGATGTTTTGAAGCAAATATAATCTCTTTCTGAGTGAAGACAGAGAAGAAGATTACATGATACAGTACAATCCCTTTGCTAGAAACATGGCAATTTTGTCATCAACACACAGATGAGAGATGTCATTACTCTTGGAAAAGAATTAGAAAGCTACTGTACAGCTCTCAGGCACGGAGCCTTGCCTGGCAAACAAGGTCACTCTGCATTCAAAGCTCTATACCATTTGCAGATTAAGGTTTCTAACACTGGAGCTAGTTCCTTCATCTCCCAAAATTCAAATTGCTGTGCTTTGGTACATGCCACAGACAGGGTTGCTACAGTACAGCACTCACAAAAGCAATAACTGCTTCCAGCACTTCGCTTCATGGCTGCAAGGACTTGTCTGCCCTGATTAATTTTAAGTTAGTGATGGAAATACTAATAAGACTGAAACAGGAAAAGCAAATTTAGGAAGCTACATTGGCTCTTGGACTGTGCTGTGATCTACTTCAGTAGATCAGTGCAGTAAAGCTTTCAAAAGAGACTGTTACTTCTCAGGTACACATAGGAAAAATACTAAACTGCCTTTTAAAGATACAGGACATACATAATGTCCAACATGCACTGCCATCCTCAAAACACTTTTCCAGTAACAAACTGTCTTTTGCCCATGCTTAAGGGTGGTGTTTATCCATCAGACACTTCACAAATATGCCTGAATTATCAACTTAGGTGTCCTTCCTCAGGAGGGAGGAGGGAGAGGTGGGTGTGCCTCCTTCAGTCACATCTGCAGATCCCCCAGTTAAGCACCCAAAGAAAAGACAGCACAAATCTGATCCTTAGCAGGCCACAGTCTCCCCAGCAGACTCCACATCCTCACCTGAATATTCTTGTGGAATCGAGATTTTGTTTGCCTATGGCAGAGCTCTCTTTCACAACCCTGTTTCTCAAAGGGTTCTTAGTCACTCCAGACTTTTTAAAATAACAACAGGGGCATGCAATACGGCATATGTACGATAATCTGTCTGAAATCTACAGCAAATTATTCAGATGTATATTACTTTTAGTGTATTTCATTGCTTCATGAGCACCACAATCTTATATATTTAGAAATTATTTTCATTTACAAGGTGAGAGTCAAGATCCAAGTAAATGTAAAATCTGACCCAAGATAGGTGAAAATACTGTGAAGGAACTGCCATTAGCAATACATTTGAATCCTCAAAACTAGAACCTCCACCTTGAACCTGAAGTTGAAAATTAGCAGCCTGGACTAATGCATGAAATCATGGCAGCTGCACTGTCAAATAAAAATCTCACTGAAATATGCCTGAAACGATACCAGTAATTTGTTAGCCTTGCTCAAACAATGTGTAGGAGAGAAAGGCTCTGGTGACTCAACATGCAGGCAAACTGGCACTGTATTTACCTGTTGTCACTATCTGGAACTCCAGAGTAATAAACGGATGAAATACAGCTCATAAAAATATTCATATGATGAAATTTATGGCTTACATTAAAGCATGTTTAACTTGAAAAATGACTGTGTAAAGCTCAACTGATCTGCTCCCTGTGTATATTCACAGTCATATCTGTTTACTTTAGGACTGCAGGTTTAAATTTATTTCCACTTGTGCATATCCAAACTGCGTGCAAGTCCCAAACAGCTGAAACTTTTTGTCTCCTTTGTTTTGCCTTTTTTTTTCTTTTTTCCATTTTAAAAACTATAGGCAGGTACTACATTTAAAACAGAGCCTGACACAATTCAATCTTCTTGACCACAGACATGGCCAAACCCTGAGATGGGAAGTGCAGAATTCCAGTCCCCTCCCCTCTGTAAAGCCAGGGCAGGAAGGATGGGTGAGCATCACAGATGGTGGTGGAAGTAACCAGCCCTGCAAAGCCCATCTTGCCAAGTTCTGCACCCAAGCACGGGTTCCTGTATTTTTTTAACACACCATTCACATGGGAGGAGACGTGGTTACCCTCTGCTCACAACACAGCTGTCTGTGACCATGGAGGAGAACATTTCCAACACTCAGCCCTCCCTGCCCTCCTCAAGGGCTGCTGGGGGCAGGAGGCAGCAGGAGGAGGTTTGGCCACATGAATCGACCTGCACAGGCAGAGCCAGCAGCTCCTGCTTGGGCAACCCAGCCTCGAGCTCCACCAGAAAGCTGCTCCACAGATGCAAGTATAGATTGCATAGGTCTTCTTACTTATACCTCTATTACCATAATTAACAAGGAGTAAGCAGGATTCTCCTCCAGGAGTAAGCAGGATTCTCTTCCAGTCTATATGTAAAACGAGTATCTCCTGTAAGTCTTTTATACTGTAGATAAAGAATGGAAAAAACTTTCACATGCTGTTAAGCTTCTCAGTTTTCCAGCAACAACAAAACTTTCTTTTTTGGGGAACAGCAGAAACATAATACTTCTCAATTCCTCTCAGTGTAACATCCCCTATGTTCTTATTGTGTGACCTTTTCTGTGGTATCTAAATTTGTAGTATACTGAGTTAAAATAAATATGAAACTTCCTCAATGAAATCTTCCTCATCTTCAAACAACACACCACAATCTCAACATGACAGAGTACCATAAGAAGTCAGCCCAAATTCCTTGCCAACAGACTTTGAAAGCAACTAGAAGTGAAACACCTATGGACAATGTTACTCTTTGGATACATTGCAATGTATCTGAGAAAATGAAAAATTATAATTTTAAAAATACTGATGTGGAATAGTGACAGAAGATGATGATTTGCAAATTGGACTTGCACTTGAAAGGACAGCACTAAACCACAATCCAGCACAGAATTATTTTCCCTTCATTTCACTCACGAATACAGGTCACTCTTATGGAAGTAATCCTTCAAAGACAAAAGTACAGTTTCCAATACACACACATATCAATCCATGCCACAGTGAAATTTCTGTTCCTCATGTAACAATTGATGCTTTTATATATAGATATATCTCTCTAAACTTGAGTGCATTTCCTCTTTCTCTTCCCTTTGTTTTGTCACCAACAACCTGAAAACCAAAGCAGGATCTGCAGAGGAGGACAGTCAGGGAGACTTGGGAGAAACCAGATGACTTCTCAAAACTGTTGTGTATGTAGATGTGACTACTTGCAATTTAATTGCTATTGCTATGCATTAAGTGGATAGCACATACAAGGGTTTCAAAATCAGCATCTATTCCTAATTCCACGACATCCAGCTAGCTAAAGAGCAGTCTCAGCGATCCACCATTTATAAAATGAGCATTCCTCAGAGACAGACACATTTAATAGGGGGTGGTGAAAGACATAATTCAGATGAGACATGTGGACTGAGAACCAACCTCTTCTTAAATCTTTTCTGAACCATCTTTTATTGCTCAGTTGAAAGGAATTTGCAGTGCAAAACGATAAGAAATACAAACCACCTTCTTAATCCTTATGCCAAAACATTTACTTTTCTTTTTAATGCCACTTTAATTCCTGGTAAAGTTCCAAACCAAGGGTTTATATTTCATGATATTGTCAACTTTGCATAAAACTACTGGTACTACTCATGACTTATACAGCCTCAGGGAGACTATTGATTTTTTTCCCTTTCATAAATCTGAAAATGCTCTGTCTCTTCCCCGTGGACCCATTATATTTATTGGTATCTATCCCAAAACAACTGCTCAAGGTTATAGCTATAAAAATATTCAGGGCTCTAATTCACTATACAGAGGCTAGAGAAGCCCACAGATTTGGGCTAAGAACCCAAATTTTGCCCTGGTTACAAAGGATAGTTGGGTTCTTTTAGTATGTGTCAGGACCACAAGATAAACCTTTTTCTTTGGAGAGCTTATATCCTCATAGATGGAATACTAAGCAAATTTGAAAGGAATTTTAAAAGTGACACATAACCTTCTTTATGCAGCAAAGATCAGACAATAACAGTTAACAATAAATATTGGTATAAATATTTATTGCATAAATATCTCCATAAAGCTCAAACTTCCTGCAGACTAGCTAAAATAAAGACATCCTGGCCCTCAGGAGTAAACGCCCAATTTTTGAAAACCATTTGAATGTCTGCCATCTCAGATGGAAATAAAATACATAGAGACATGGTCAAAGATGAAAAAGATGATTTAGCTCTTCAGGTCATTAAAATACAGTATGCTGTAATGACTGATTAGGTTGCTACTGCTTTAATTGGCAGTTGAATCTTCAAAGATAACCTTGCATCAACTTTCAAGCTACTTTAGCAAGAAGAAGGCATCATGCAATAATTTTCTACTTACTATACCTGTACTGAGTCCAAATGGAAGATTTGCATGTGAATTCTTTTAAACTATACTAAGCCACATATCCTATGCTGTAATGATCTTCCAAGAGAGTCTGTGCCTGTGGGATGTTTCTCTCAGCACAAGCAAACTGCTGCCAATATAGACCAAGGCACTTTAAACTGAGCCATGGGACTATTTAAGAACTTATCCATGGCCACCCGTGGAGCAGGTGTGAGAAACATGTGGAAGAACATCAGAGTCATGATTTTGATTTATTTCCCTGTTATTAGTGCAGACCTGAGAAGTGGGAGTACCACCAACCCTACCACATTCCCTGTCCCACAAAGCAGCTGTGCACCATGCTGCAAGGAAAAGAACATCGCCTCCAAAATCAGCAGCAACAGCAAAGCCATTCAGTTTAAAGACATGCAAAAATATAGTCATCACAATAAAAACTGTAGCCTTTGCCAATGGATTTCACTAAGTGGTATCTGAGATACCATAATTTTGATTACATTTAGAACAAAAGCATATGCCTAGTGTGCAGTTAAAGGACACAAATGCTGACTATATATTGCTTTTCACTGTACTTTAATAAATTAAACACAGAAATTGCAGTATGTTATCCATATTCTACATGAAAATACCTACAGTGTAATTTATACCTGGCAGCTGACCAGCTGGCAAGGCAGGCCTAGGCTTCACATATCACATGAATACATAGTCTTTCATTTGTAATCTAGCTTTCATTAAATGAGCAGTAGCAAATTTTCAAGTCTGTAAATCCTATGCTGAACCAACCCACACCACTATAAAATCTTGCGTCCTGAGAGTATGACGTGCTCCAGAAAAAAAGAAAAGGTTTTATTTTTGATAATTTTACAGTGTCAGCTTTTATAAACATACTTAGTAAATATATATCAAGGCACACACTTCTGGTTTTGATATGAACCTTTGATAGAGGAAAATTTCCAGCAACAATCCAAGAATAAGGGAAATTTCCAGCAACCAAGAGTGCCAAATGTTAACAGCATGAATTTACATGTTTTCATGAGCTGGTAATTTCTGTAATGGTGGCATTTCATAACATTGCTCTTTTCCTTTACTCTTCCCAATACTAAAGTAATTATCACCCAATGATTGGAGCATGAAAATTATAAAAAAATATTTCCTGCTCTACTCAAGTAATATTTAACAAATTCAAAATGAGAAAAAATGTTCCATGTGCATGTTCCAGTGATTGTATGTGGAGTCCATCATAGACACACGGTAATGACAGAAAATGTAGCTTTCAGAAATTAATTGCTAATACATTCTCATTTAAAAAGGTTGCATTTACAACTTAGAAACTCATTGTCATGGTGGGGAAAATTCTTAGCCTACAATCATAGAATATGTGAACTTCCTAAAATTTATACACTGTATTTTGATCTAAGATATATTTTAAGAACTAGCTTTTCTGTGACAATCTATGTTGGAAAAATGTGGAATGTAAATTTACAGATAATTTAAATATCTTGATATTTAAGAATAAAATATCCATATAAATTACTGAGGCTGCACTTAGGGAGGAAACACAAAGAGAATCCAGGCTTGTTTCAGGATTCAACTGACTTCAAAGGAAATAAAAACACCTCTGATAAGCACAAAACATGATAAAATGCACCTTTTTTAAGTAAAACCTTCTGTCTCTAGGGGAAAGTGACAGTGGTGCATGTTAAAGGAGAAGTGGGAAGGACCACATGTGAGCTGAAAGCCACACACTGTGCTGTAGCTTTTTCCTTGGCTATTAGAAGCAATGAGCTTATGGGATGTGTCAGGCAGGTTCCAGTGACAGCCCTTCATTGTCCCATCTTTTGGGACAAAGGGGTGTGACTGGAAACCTGCCTTTGGCTGTCCAAGAAATCACCACACAAACAGAAAAAGTCACAAGGTAAAAAAATGAGGGCATATACTTGGTGTTATCTTGGTATCAACATGCCAGTGAACGTGGCATGATTCACTTGCTCCTTACAGACCAGTTTATCCCAGTACAGCTCTCCTGCTGCTTCCCCTTTTTCTTCTGAGAACAAAGAGAAAAAATTATGTCTATAATTTTCCATGATTTACCATGTTTCCCAGACTATTCTCCACTGACCCTAAAAAAAAGCAAATTACACAGAACTCTCTATTAAAATTTTCACATATATCTGTACAGCAAAATGAACGTGTGATTTAGCATTTTCAAGACTTAATTTAAAGTATTAGATAAGTTGGACTATTCTTTCCTTTCATTTGCTAAGCAATGAAACAGAAATGAGCTGTGGGGCTAACCATGAATCCATCTTTTGAAATCACACTCACTGAAAGAAACACGACATTCCCAACTAGAAACAGCTAAAATTTCAAATGGAATTGTCTATAGAAGTTGTATTTTCTTGGTATTTATTTCAACTGCAGAGGCTCTACACTCTCTAAGGATAGTTACAGCTCTGAGCAAACACCACTAAACTCAACCCTTTTTTTCCAGGGAATATAAGCCTGTGTAACACTGCTGGGAAAAAGATTCTGCTACATCATGTTTAGATCACTAAGAAATTGTGGCTGTTGTAAGAAAGTGCCCCAAGAGGCCAAGGAGTGAGTCATGACACTGTGATTTTGCATTGATTTTGTAGAGAGGATGTCTGAACGCTGCAACAGTGAGTGGTGTGTTCATCTCCTCAGGCCCACAACACAAAAAGAAATGGATTAGTTATTGAATAGCAATTAACTGGAAAAGATAACATGAAAATGGGGTTTAAAAACAAGGTGTGTGAGGAGAAACAGAAGATTTTTAGTGAAGTCAGCCATTATTAAGAAGTGTTTTGAATGGCACATATAAAGTTATTTCACTTTCACCTACACAGAGGTTGTCTTTCCAGAGGTATTTCACCAAATTACATTTCCTACTCTCCTTCCTCTGTTTACTGCAGTTTCAAAAGAATGCATATGAGTGCCATATGAACAGCAACAGGAAATGAAATCTGATTTTAATAGGAGCTACTTAAATAAAGTTTAAAAATAAAGCACTTATTTTCAAAACTAGGTTGCTTAATTTTTTAAGGGCTTTGGCTCTGCTATATACAAGGGTGCTCTAAGATGCAGATACCCAAACCCCCTATTCACTTTAAAAATTAGTGCTCTCTTAGAAGTATAAATTGCTCCATCTGGAAGTGATTAGGGTTCCAAGGATGTGCAGCATTAAGTAATTTAACTTGCTGAAGTGCTTCTTTTTTAATAAGCTCTTCAATTTAAAAATAAGAATAGTTTTTAAAAAACCCACCTTCTTCCTAGTACAGCTGTTTGAATCACATGAGCCACTTTATTCATCTAATATCCTGAAAAAGATGGGGAAGGCACTGCTTGAGGCCAACAGTAACAACTGTGTTAGCAACAAACTAGAGGTACAACTGTAGAGGAAAAAAGTGAAATACTTGACCTTAAATGTCTATCTCTGATAGCCAACAGGCTGTCCCTTTGCACATCTACTACCATCATTTATCTCCTGGTGGGAACTTCTTCCTTATCTGTCTTCAAAAAGTTTTGATTAAAATTTCTTAGGATGTTTTCACGGCATGGAACAGAAGATAAGTTAAAAGTTGGCATTTGACAATGGTAATTTCAGTATTTTTCAGGTTAAAATCCCTGTGTAATATTGAAGGGTTGAAAAGTTAAAAGTGAGAAATGCTAATTGCTCCAGGGAACACGAAAATTAAAATATATTTTTAACTTGAATGAACTGACATGCATCATCAGTTGTATTTTCAATTAAGGTTCTGCAATGTTGATTAATTCACTCATTTGAAAACAATTTACATACAAGATGGTCAGGGAAGTGGAATGTTGCCCTGGGGGAACTCATGAGAAGAGTCAAGGATCAAAGTCTGAAAGCAAATTGACATATTTGGGGAGCTTTCAGTAGCATGATAGTAGTGGTTGAAGATCAGAGCAGGGAGATGAATGCTTTTTGCTTAGATGATGATTACTGCCATCACTGAAAATTTAAGGCTTCAGATTTTTCATAAACACACAGCCGTGCACTTCATATTATTAAGAAAATTCCATCAGTCTAAGGAAATATCTGAATACTGAAAGGGAAATTAGCTTTAAAATTTGCATTTAGGAATGTGTAAGCATGTGGACAAGCTTTTAGGCTAAGAAACTATTTCCTTGTTACAACCTTTGCCAGCAGACTCCAGAAAAGCCCTGACATTCCCTCCATACCTGGCTGTTTAGATTAACCAGGAATATGGATGGAAAATTGACCTATTTGTAAAGTAATTTAGAGAGAAATACTGCCAACAGTTGCTACTGCATTTCAATGGGATGCCCCAATGTTTAAATTGCAAAAATAATTCAAATAGCAATCATCTGTGTGGTCTCTTTGAACTGCATAAAAAATTGGAGAAGCAGTATCTGAGGAAATTGTTGTAAGTAACATTTTAGAAGCAATTCAACCAATTATAAAATTTACTCACAATGCTGACACACCATGCCAAGACTGTTGGTTTCACACTTCCCATGTAAGGAAATGTTCAGTCAGTAAAAAACACATATTACACATAAGCTAAATCTATGTCAAGCAGAAACAAAAAATTTAGTTAAAAATCATTTTGAACTTAGAGACAAAGTAGAAAATATGAAACTGCATGCTTTTTAAAAATCCATTTAATAATGAACAGTTAGAAGTGCCTTTTACCAGCTGTTGCTGGAAAGCTGTCAGTTCATTTTTAAATAGAGATGTCAAAGGTCTGCAAACCTGTTATTGAACAAGACTGAAAAGCATATGCCAATGAACAATTGAAAATGACTGGGGTGATGGGGTTAGGTGCAGGGACACATGATTTTAGTCAACCTTTTGGCTTGCCATATTCTTTGAAACTCAGCTCTCTGCAGCTTTCAAGGCTCTACTGTTACCCAAGAGATATATAAATTCAGGACCACAAAGCATACCTCAGCCTCTCTGCTCTAGAGGCTCTTAATGAGTTAAAAATGAGAATGTCAGCACAGATGAACTTTCAGAAGTGAAAACTTATGCTGTATAACTCTGGGGGTAAAAAGCAGATCTAAGTCTAAGCTCAAATGCAACACACTTCTGCTCTAATAATAAATGCTGCCAACAGAAAGAAACCCTGTAAAATACCATCTCTTTAGTGCCAGATGCATAAAAAGATGTTTAAAACTCTTAGCCTTTATGGTGAAAAATGCAATTCTTTATTGTTTAAGTAATTTTTCCTATGATGGTGTGAAGATACGCATTTTTGTTAGAGTAATTGTCTAATCCACTCTGATGCAGATATTCTAAGCAGGAAGATGCATTGATGTAAAAGTTCCACCTGTGCCAATGTACAGCACAGGAAAAAAAAAAGTTTTCTATTTGGGTCAGACTTCTAATGCCACAAAAAAGACTGTCCTTGGACAAAACTGAGCATCTAGTCTGGATAATATATGAAAGTATATCAACAGATCCTCTCTACATGAGAAATTAATAATGCTGTGTGCAACAGACATCAAGGACAAGCTGCCCCCACCTGCTACATTTAGCAATGGCATCAAAGGCTCATTAATGCAAACAGTGAGAAACGTGCTCCCTTTTGCAGTGGGGGGAGAAAAGGATGAAAATGACAAATGTAAATAAAAAGGGCAAACTAAGTGGCTGGTATAAATCCTAACTAAGGCAATGAAACATGGCTGCATTATCCATTTTGATAATCCAATGGTCAGGTTATTTATTCTCAGGGAACAAGTCAAAGCCCATTTAACTAACTCCAATAAAGAGTTAAAGCCTATTTAACAAAAAGCCTGTGTAACTGGATGACTGTAAGGATCCTCATGTTAAAATATCAGAAACATCCAACTACTTGAAGAGTGCACATACGACAAAAGTCTTATTAGGCAATGAAAAGAATATGTCCTTTTCCCTTCAGCAAGCCTATTTATATGCCTAAAATTAAACACAACCCTAATAATTAAGCATAATTAAATTCTAATTAAATTCTGTGCTTCTTTAGTATTTTTTTCATTTCATTCTAGCTTCATCAAAATGTGAAAACCAGAGATGTGAATGGCTGAGATTGACTGCCATCCATTTCAGCCACGTTTCAGCCCACCCTGGAAAATGTAAGCTTTCTGTCATAAGCTGTCAGTAAAACTCACGTCTTCCAAACAAAGGTTCTGAGAACTGAGCTTACATGGCACCTTTAGATTTTACATTTTGTTTGACATCTACCATTTGTGAGAAATGGCATTTTATAACTGCTTCCCATCCTGTCTGTCCCCATCACCACCACCCCCACCAAACATAATTGCTTTTACTATAAATATCTGACAGTGCTACTGAAAGTAATAGAGTGAGATTTAGAAAACTCTTGTTGACTGCCTGATAGATTTCTCAGAACCACAGAATGGTTCAGGTTTGAAGGGACCTTACAAATCATCTTGTTCCAACCTCCTGCCATGGGCAGGGACACTTTCACTATACCAGGTTGCTCAGGGCTCCATCCAGCCTGGCCTTGAACACTTCCAGGGATGGGGCATCCACAACCTCTCTTGGCAATCTGTTCATTTACCTTCAAAAAGAAGAATTTCTTCCTAATATCCAAGCTAACCCTGCCCTCTGTCAGTTCAAAGCCACTCCACTCTTGCCATATAAGTGCAAATCTTCTAGTGTTGGCATTAAGAAGTTTATTTTCTACCAAATCAAAAGAGAAGAAAGGAATAAATCATTTTTTGAAAGTGGAGAGCACAGTCTGGCCAGGAAAAAAAACAAAACAACAAAACAATTCTTGTACTTGCAGCACGTTTCAAAAGTTAGCTTATTACATCAGGCAGCATGCTACATACAAGTTTCATCTCAGAGATTCAATATTAATGTCCTTTTTTATTGGTTCCTTACTTGAACATATCCTATATTTTGTAGGTACAGTACATTAACTAAGCAAAGGAAAAAGAATCAGGGTTGCCCAGGTAAATGCCATTGTTTTCTGACTCAAATAAACATTAAAGTAGGAAATAACTGAGATGACACACTGCATTAGCTGCTGTGGAAAACAGCTGTCAATGAATGTTCAATTTACTGAGTGGACATTAAAAGTGTTCCAGAGTTGCCAATAATAACAGTGGAGTGGCAAGCCTTGACAGGAGAAAAGCAAACCAATCGATCTAAAGTGGTAGACACAGAAAGCAATCTAGCATTAAAAAGGAACTTGAGCAAATCAAGTAAGTTTGATTTAAAAGATAATTCCAACACCAGTTATAATTTACAGGTATAATTCACATTATTTGTGTTATTCAAGGCACCAACGACCTTCCAAATTAAAATTGCTGGACTGTCTCACTACAGAAATCATCCTGGTCAAATTAAAAGGGAAGATGAGGATCTAAGTAATTATTTGGGCTACTCTTACCACTCAAATAGATCTGTAAACTGAGAACAAATCTAGGGAAGAGCTATTATGAAGACACAACCTTAGAGAGCAAAGCAAAAGGCTTTTCCAGAAATGTTATTTATATATTTCTGCACGGAGTAAAAGGCCTGGGTTTCACAAACAGCCAAAGCTTGCTCCTTCATGCTTTTGCAAAATTCCATCTATGTAAAACATATTTTGCTAAACTCAGTGAAGAAAGGATCACAGCCAGAAGTTCCCACCTTCTCCCCAGGATCCTGGGAAATGATGAAATCCTGAAGCAGCACTAGGACTGATGCATATCTAGTGATTTCTCACAGGATTACGCAAAGAGCGTGAAGAGGAGGAAACACAATTTCACAAGCAGTGCCAAAGTTCAGGAATAGATCACAGCAACCACAGCCTGAGGAAAAACCTTCCAGCAGTACCCCTAAGTGGAAGTGACCCCCTTCCCCCAGGCTACCCCATTCACAGCCCAGACCTTGTTCCCTGCCTTGCATCCACACCCTGCCCCTGCAGCATCCTCTGAAGGACTCATGTGTTCCCAGATCATCCAACACAGGCACCTACAGGAGGAACTAGCCCAGACGTGACAGTAACTTGCCTCTGAAGCACAAGGGACAGCTTGTACCTCTCAGAGCTGCCATTTCCTAACATCAAGAAGTAATTAATCTAAGCTGACTTCCATCATGGCATGAACAGTTTGCCAACAGTTACCACATAATATTATGTTAGAAATTATACATGTTCACTGCACTGGAGATGTGCCTAAGGCATTAACTGTAAATGGTATTTTTCAGCAGGGATGTGTATGTGGGCATGCACACTGGAGCAAGTAAAGCCCTGACAGTCATGGATTGCACAACGGTTTCCATAAACAGAATTTTCTGTTGAGAGCTTTTGCCCCTGCTGTACTAAAGTTTTCCATGTTTGGCTCTGGAAAAAAGCAAAATTGCTCTAAATACTTCAGGCCTGAAAGAACTGCTCCCATCTCAAATCCATCACCAGGGAGAGAAACAGGAGTCTGATTTCACTGTGTTTGTTCTCATCCCAGATTTACTTCAACACATGGTACTTTCCCCATTTCCATCTTTAATTTTTGATTCCTCCATTCCTAAAATATTTACTGAGGTAAGGTTTATGCAGATGGATAAACATATCTGAGCAGAAGGAAGCCCTGTCAGTGCTTGGAATCAGCAGGCACATCTGGGGATGGAGGGTTCCTCAAGTGAACCTCATGAAGTGTGGGCATGTTAGGAAAGGCTGGGCATCAGCTTATGTCCTGCCTTTTGTGTTTTGAAGCCTAGAAAGGCACTGAAAATCTGCAGCAGGCATTAAACTTCACTTTGTGTAGATGTGCTAGGGAGAATAGAAGAGCAGCAGTGGCAAAATTTGTATGTAAAGATCATGGTAATCAGTCTAAAGCATTATTAGCTAAATTTAGTGCACTGGATGAAATTCTTTAATGGAACCAATTCCTGCCCTACCTACTCCCTAAGCTGTTATTTCCTCAGGTAGTGCATAAACGCTACGATGGCATTTTAACAGTGTGATTTCACACTGAAGCATTTCCAGAACTCCTGTGAGGTATGAAGATCTATTGGGCTGTTTCAATTTGTTATTTTCAGGAGACTTTCTCAAGAAAAAGCTCAGGACATAAGGGAGATAAGCGCCAAGCAAGGCGATGTATCAGTCACATGCACAGAATAAAGTTTTCCCTTTACAATCTGACATTATCTGCTTAGGATGAAATACAATCTATGCTATAATCTGTTTGAAGCATTAGGAAAACAAAAGCCCAAACACACACATTAAATTGCTATCAAGAGGAAAATCCATATTATACAGGTGACAGGTTTGTCTACAAAGCTTTTAAAAGAGCAAAGTACAGAAAATACCACTGCCTGCCTACAAATACTTGCAAAAAAGGTTAAGGAATATAACAGGCAAAAGAGGAAGAAATATTAGCACACAACAGCATAAGCTAAGGTGCAAAATGTTAATTAGTGTATTGTAATGACTTCTGACAGTTTCACATAATGCCTTTTCATCAGCATACTGTTTCAATTACACATTCTCCACTTCCCACATTAAAACCAGCTTCACTATGATTTTTCACCTGCTGCTTCAGTATTAGGTTTAAGCCCCATGTCTTCCAAGAAAATAATTATATTTCCCTAAAGTTACTCACTGATTCCTTCAAGAAACACAAGGGAAAACATTCTTCTGCTTTGTGAAAGCATAAAAGGAAAAGGGAGGGAAACGCTACCATGTAGTCTAACTTGTTATCTGCAATACCATGATCCTCCATGCTGCACAAAGCCCTTGATTAGAAGCAAATCATGCAGCTCAGAGGTGAAGCAGACTGGAACAGACACCTTAAATCTGGACTAACTTTCCCCAAATACTGAATAAATGATCACAGAATGGCAGATATGCTGAGCTGGAAGAAGGAATTGAGAAGGATCACAGAGTCCAGCTCCTGGCCCTGCAGAGGACCATGAAACAGCCCTTTTTTTTCCCATCATCTATTGCACATGGAACCAAATAAAGAAAAACAAATTAAAAAATTAAGAAAGACGTCTTGAAGTTTGATCTAATAACAATTAAAAAACTGTTTGATATTTCATTCCTAGTGACCAGATAGGGAAATTTGTGCCTCCTGATTTCTTTTTTACAAGCTTGTGCCTTGAGGAATCACCAAGCAGGGCACCATGGTGTCAAGCACAAAGGCTTTAAGGAGCACAACTCCAAGGCAGATCCCTACAGCCACACACAGCAGGCTCTGACAGCAGACCTGGCCCTGATGAATGGGTCTTCTCCTACACACGCCTCTGAGCTCACTCTGGGGAGAGGCAGAGGCAAGAGGAGGATGATTGCCTCCAGAAACAATCTTTCCCATCCCAAACTGCACAGGACACACCCTATCTCCAGTCATGGTACGGCTGGAAGAGTTTTTTCCATGCACTCATAGATTGCTCTGTTTCAACAAGTCTGGTACATTCTTCCTCCATCTACAGCTGAAAGGTGCCAGGAAACCTGTAAAGCAAGTTGGAATGTTTAGCAGTGGCTCTGCTACTCCACTGGCTGCTCTAGAGGTGCCCAGAGCCTGACAGGATTTGGTGTTCAGGGCATGGGCAGAGCAGTCACACAGTTTACTGTAGTCACCTTCAATATACCCATGTTCTCAACCACTACTCCACTCATTTTATGAAACAGTCACACAGTAAGAAAGCTCTTGGCACAGGGCCACAAAACAGAAACTCCTCCTTGAAATTTTCATG
This sequence comes from Oenanthe melanoleuca, assembly GCF_029582105.1. Lineage (NCBI taxonomy): Eukaryota > Metazoa > Chordata > Aves > Passeriformes > Muscicapidae > Oenanthe > Oenanthe melanoleuca. The sequence goes on along the minus strand of NC_079336.1, from coordinate 103,914,587 downwards.
CAGCAACTCATCACCCCATTATTCCTCTTCCTTTTACATCTCACTGAATTTTAACAAAGGAAAATGGCAGGGAGCTAAGAGGCAACATTTTGGCCTAAATTCTGTATTTGGTCAGAGTTTGAAATTCCTCTTCTCATCTGCTCCCTCCCCCCCATAACATAATACTTTAAGCCCTTAATTCAGGTATGTACAGCCAGGATGACACTCCCAGGCAATGCAAATGCATGCCTGGAGGTTTGACAGCAGCATCTTCTATCAAGCAATGCACCCCATAAAGCAGCTGCAACCTTTCCTTAAGGCATCTGGATGCTCGCAGCAATCATAGACTGCTGGAATGAATTTTCAACCCCAGGCACACGTTAAGCAAGAGTCTTCAGGCTCCCCAGTGCCTTTTTGCTTCTTTTTTATCTGGAGAATTATTTAAAGGCCAGACCTTCCACGTGCCTAGTACCCATCCACTCATTCTGCAATCTCTCTAAAAAGGCTCCTAGTAAGGTCTTAAATCAGCACTAGAGTGTTTAGAATTAGTACGTATTAACAGATTTAGGCAAGGAAATTTTAAGCTACTGAAGCTTATTATTTTCATCCTCAAAATCTATTCATGTAAGTGCAGTCACCTTTTAATTCAGAGCAGAAGATTTGAGATTTAAATGTAGGTTCACTTGAAGTGAGTTTAGCACACAAAAAGTGACAGGAGTTGGAATACAGCTCTTTTGTGAACTGAAGAAAAAGAAATGAAAGAATAGAAGCAGCAAACAAATTACAAGACCTGTCAACCTTGTTAGATATTGTGTTGAGAGCAGTAGGGATGAATGGGGACTTCCCACTTCTATGCCTATCACAAACAAATGAAAATATATGCATGGTTTTGAATAAGGTATTTAGGAAGTGACAGATAAGTCTTAGGAAGGCGCATTTGCTTTCCCTGCTGAGAAAATAACAGATCTCAATAACACCACTTCCTTTCAAATTCCTTGGGACAACAAATCACAGAGGGCAATTTTAATTTACTTTGACTGTTTACTCTGTGTTGACAACTTGAATTGGTAGCTTCTGATATTCTGCTGCAGGAAGCAGTCTGAAACATGACAGCTCAGACTGCAAAGAATTAATACCTTCAAAATTATACATCTCTTAACCAACTGTCTTTTTTCCCAGCTATTCCAGCCTTAATTTCAGCATTCCAGCTTTGCATTTCTTTTGTTCAAAAGGACATCCCAGAATGTTATTCTTCCCATTGTTTTGGAATTACAAACATGCATTAAACATGCCTGGGAAAGCCCAGGAAAAAAATTATTAAATTATTGGCTGTCAAGAAATTGCTGTCCTTCAGAAAGATCTGGGCTCATTTATGCATTTGAGAAATTCCTTCTTTTTAGATTTCACTTGTTTTCAGAACATGACCATATGCTACATGAACATACACACTCAGTGCTACCCACAAAATGGAAATGGATTTACACAGACAGCACATTTAACTCTACAGCAACCATTTTAACAGAAAGGGCACAAGCCAAGGTAAGAAAACCCACCCCTGATACATAAATATAGATTGTGACACTGCCACAACCTAACCAATTGTTGTTAAATGTTACAGGAAAACTTGCAAACTACATTAAGCTCCTCGAAAGGCTTTACAAGCAAAAATTCTCTGCCACCACTCTGTTCAGGCTGCTGAAATGACAACTTCAACAGAGGGCAAACTGAACTGTTTCTCATAGAAAGTCTCAAACAACAAGAACCATTCTACCTCTCAAGAAAGAAACTAATTTTTTTTAATTGCTCCATTCCTTTCTCTAAGTAGAAAAACTACACCCTACTATTAGCTAGCTATTGTCAAGTAATCTGAAATGTATAGGGATGTAAAATTAAAGCTCTCACAAAACTGACATAAGCTTCAAAAATCATTCCACATCACTTGAAGATTCTTGCTTCACTAACTTTAATTGTTCTCCAGTCTAGTTAATCTTCTGATACGTAATGGTTATTGTTCCATGTATTCTGAAGGCTCATACTTAAGCAGGAATGTGGGAATGGTTGTGTAGGTAACTCCAAAATGAATCCCATTAAGGTAAAAAAAAAAAAATATTGATGCCAAAACTCCTCTCTTACAAAGATAAAATGTAAATGCTCTGCAAAACGTGAAAACAGCTCCTCAGGGAATTGTTAGGAACTGGGCAAAAGAGCAACACAACGATTCTTAGTCAAGCAGGAACTTGAAGGGAGAGAACTGGGAGTGTTTGAGAACAGCACAGCTCTGCCAGCACGGGCAGCACCAGAGGCACCACTGACCTTGCACGCACATGGAACGTCAATAAAGTAAAAGGAAATAGATACAAATCTGTGCGTATAAAGTATATGCCGGTTTTATTCCTTAAAGGATTTAATAAATTCCACAAGTCTCCAGAAACATAAAGATAAGCCAGCTGCTCATGAAGGGCAAAGCTCTATCAGTTTTCAAACCAACTCCACTGAGTTTAGGAAGGACTTCAGGGAGAAATGGCATTTAATAACATCTCCCGCTGCTCCTAAAACACAGAGCTGCTGCCTAAATGGGAGCCATAATTTAACCTTCTTTGCTGCAGAACACTGTTCTCAAGAAGACATATCAAAATGAAGAAGGAAAACCAATTTACTTGTCTCTTTCTCAGCTTGTTTGGTAGGACTGAATTCTCCATACATTACAATTACACTCTGAATGCATTAAGTAAGACTGATACTCAGGAAAAAACCAGCAGTTTATATTAATAATCTGTCTTAATTTCTTTGATCTTCAAAATTTTTAATATAAGAAAATATGAAAATGTTAAGGGTGTTCAGCTGGATGAGGAAAATTAGGAAGATAAATATAACACAGCCTCTTTAATCCAAACATTTTCTTTAAAATAAATTCCACTTTCAAGCTTCATTTACAATCTCATTTGCACAGAGTTGCCAATCCTGATTAGCCCGAATGAACTCCCTAAATATGAAGGTGAAATCTCCCAGACAGTGATGTAGCAGGAGATTAGAACACCTGCAGACATCCAGTGTGCTACAAGAGACTTTCTTTTTACTTGGAATTACCCTCAAATGAATACCTTCAAACATAAATGTACAAAAGAAGGGACCTCACAATCCATGGTTAAACAGAAACTTCACATTTTAAAGCTAAAGAAATGCATTCTGTTTGAGACCAAAAGCTAAGAGACAAAGAAGTCTTTCTAGCTTTCAAAAACAGTGATCCTTTAAAAAGGGAAAAAAGCATGATTCTTATCAAAGTCTCAGGACACTTTTAATAGGAACTAGTCATGAGTGATGTTACAGTAGGCAAGATAAAAAAATATTTGCTCAGCCCACCAGTGGAACACATAATTCCCTATGTACACCTAAAACACAACCCTCTAGAAAGCCACAATTTCTTTTAAAAAAACCAACCAACCAATAATTTTAAAGATATTATGTATATTGTAAAGACTGATTGTAAATGAAAACTCGAGTCATGAAAGTAAGAAATAAAGAAGGTAAGAAAGTAATAAAGAATGATTTTCACACCCAGCAAATCATCACATGCCATCTATTCCAGCTGATTATGGCATTTATTTGGTCAAGTATTCACAAGTTAAAACTCCATGTGTTTAATCATAGTCTGGCCTGTTATAAAGCATTATGTCTTAAGACTTTATTTGATCAGAAGGCAAGCTTAGACTAGTTCTTGCAACTTTGAGAAATTGCAGTCAACCATTTCTCAATATCTGATAGGCAGGAAGGAGAAATGAAAAATGGGTATGGTTTGATCATTGATACACAAGCCATGTTTCAAGAGCTGTGACTGATAAAATGAAGGGGGATTCCCTGAACATATGGAAGAGAGTATGGCACCTCATGTCAGAAAAAGGAAATGTCTATTATCTTTTTAATGCATATATTAAAACAAGGTACATAACAGATGAAGAGTAAAATAACCATGAAAATACATAATAATAATACTGAGAAACCACCACTTGAAGTGACTGCACAAGAAAGTGCTGGAAAGAGGAAGGAAAGCTTGAAGAAGTAGAAAAATGCAGAGGCAGGAGAAGGATGACACACTTGCCGGGAGCAGCATGTAAAGAAGAAACTGTACACTTAATTGTACACTGTTAATTGTATGCCTGCCATTTTACCAGTTTGGAGGCTAAAGGTACAACATGCAATGGATGCTGGGCTTGGAGCCAAATCACAGCTCCTGATGTTGAACATCCAGATACTGTAAGCCAACAGAGGTGCTTTTATGATTTCAAACACTGGCAGGTAAATACATTGTTACCCAAACATCAACAGCACATCCCCAATACAATTTCTCCAATAAAACACACAAGAATTCAAATGAGCACCATCACTGGTTTGTATTAAGGAGGGATTGAAGGTAATAGTTAACAACAAAGCCCACTTTTAAAGAAACACACTGAATTGCTCTGCCATAGGCTAGAACATACGTTCATTGGTTAGATAATATGGAAAAGTGAGGGAAGTGTGGGAGGGGAACAAACGTGTTTTGCACGTGAGGCTATAAGGGGCCCTACTAAGAGGTGACCCCCCTTGGAAACATTTATTTCAGAATAGGGCTCAGTGCAACCAGCCCTGCCTAAAGATCCCCAATGTTTGAAGACACCAAATTCACCCCCTAAAAAAACTAGGCAGATTAGGAAACCATTCCTTCACCCTACAGGGGTACATCAAAATCTCAGACTCCTGAAGAAACACAAGACAGGGACTTACCATACCTGCATCTAATATGAACCACCATTTATTTAATAAAATAGGATTCTTAGAAGGAAGAAGATTAGATAATGGGTTACAGAGCAATTGCTTATACAGCTCTGATTCAAATCCAACAGTGAATAAGAGTGACAGAAAATTATTACCAAATTATGCCAGCTCAATGGATTACTCAAACTGCTCTAAAACCCTCAGTTTGTCCTTACTGGGTATCACTTCCATACAAAAGTCACATCTATAGTTGGAATTAATTCAAAGAATACTTTTAAAGCACAGAATATTCCAAAAATTAAATGTTCCTTTCTTAATAAAAACCAGTCAGCCTAAGTCAGATTTGGGAACTTTTTCCTTCCCATTGTTGTCATGCTAGTCCCTGTGTCTAGTGTGGATTACACACACGGAGGGGCATTTTTTAATTTTAAAAAAGCACTTAAAATTTTGCATCCCTGCAGGCATGAGGGTGACTCTGAGCTGTTTGGGAGGAGCAGTAGAATGAGCTCTGAAGCTACAATTTCTTCATCTGCTACAGCCAAAACACAACACACCAAGCAGCATCACAGTGTGAAAAAGGCCAGAGCCCCCCAGCTCTTTTGTATAGGAGGTGAGGGTTTGTTCCACCTTAGAGGATTTCCTTTCAGAAATGCTGTGTCTGCCATACAGGGGATTTACTCATTCGTGTTTACTCATTTCTGATTCATGGTCATTGGGCCTCTAAAATATTGTTACTAAAAAAAAGACCAAAGAAGTCCTTTCTCATTTTCAGACTCACCCTCTGTGCATGATCACAAGGGATTCTCTGACCCATGAACTAACTGCTCTTTTTGACACAACCAGCTGGTAGGAAAGCTAAAAAAAGCCTTGTCTCAAACCAACAACAAAGAGACAGAGAACAAAAAAAACAAAAAAAAAAAAAAAAAAAAAGAAAGGAAATCTTACTGTGGTTTTAGAGATCTTAGAAGTGTTACAAGTCACATTAACTGGACAAAAAGTGTCTGGGGAAGGCAGAGAGAACCCCAGATACTCCAACCTAAAAATTAAAGTTCCATAAAGAGAAAGGACTCATGGATGTGTAGGTGCAAAAGGACATCCTTGTATCTGATAGACTCAGAAATCTCCATCAGGGATCTTCTGCCTCTTCTCTGATGCCTTTGAATTCCCTATGGTGGGAAACCTGTATAATACAAGTTTTCTTTACTTCTACCCTAATTATTCCCAAGCTAACACAGTGGTAGTCCCTAAGCAAGACAGGTAATAAATATTCTTTAGCAATAAATCACAACAAAAGGAGAGTTCTTATGTCTTATGTCCTGTGGGGGGGAAAAAAAAAGCCAAAACCAAAACCCACAGAGCAGGGATCCATAGTTCTGGAGCTTTATATCCTTCTTTATGCTAGGGCTAAACATTTAAAGGCAAAACTCACTCTCAGAAATTATCTTTCTTTGCCAAGTGTAAGATTGTGATTTACAGTAACTTTTTTTACATATTTGTTTTGTTCAGCTCTCTAAAGTGAAAGAAATCCAACAATGCCCATGGCTTCCCAGTCAATTTTGCATTAACTTCACTTTCAGCTTCTAATGAATAGGGCTGTATTGCAACAAACTAGATTTCAAACTTGCCTGGGACCATTTCTGCTTCATTTAGTGGGGGGGAGAAAAAAAAGTTGTTTTGAACAAGATTACACCTCTGACAGGATTATACGTGACATAAATGCAATCTTACTTGATTGAATTGGGATTTTCAAAACTGTGGGCTTTCAGAGTGTATGTACATGACATTATTTTGGGTCCATGACACCTCAAAGTCTCAAGGGTTTTTTTTCCTCACCTCTCTGCGTCACATATAAATACATGTGGAGCTTCCCCAGTTCTGCTGGAGGATTAAAATTGAGTAATGCAGCTGTTAAAACAAAAAGACTTCAATAGAAACTGTTGTGTTCATGGGTACTTCAAACAGTTTATAGTCTTGTCTTGATGACCTGCTGTTTACAGACTGAGATATTTAACAATATTCTTATTGTATTCTTACTTTCTCAAAGCCAACCCACGTGTTTTAATTCTAATGAATACATTGTATAAAATTATACTGAAAGTGTAGTGAGAAAGTTGCAAAAAAAGAAAAAAGTGATCCAGACAGACATAGATGTAATCATATATCAAAGGGGTTATTTTTAGTGCTGCAAACCATTTCACATTTATGTATGTTTGTTTTTATTTATAAGCCTTGGAAAGCTACCAGCTATTTTTATTGAAAAACTAAATAGGAACCATACTTAGAGTGCAGTGAAGCTCCAACACATTGTCATGTTGAAACATTAAGATGGTCAGACATTTCTCTGTCCATCTCTCTGACATATGACTAGGAATACAAGATGTCAGCCCACTGTGTTGAAGGAAATTCAGTATAACTCACTTTCTCAAGGAGCCAGAAGAGAGATAAATATCATGACAAATAGCTAAGTAAGGGCATGTAAGAAGGTGTAATTCAAAGGTTGTGATAGTTGTTTAGTTAATAATTTCTTCTAGCTTCTTACTGTATAATTTATATTATACTAATGACACTCACCTACAAACCAACACATGGGCAGAAACAGCCATCAAAAATTTAGAGTATTAGATCTTTCATTAATACAGTTTCCTCCTAAAACTGGTCCTAGAACTATTTTCAGTCCCTTGGATTACTGCTGAGTCTTTTAAATCACCATTTGGGTTTTCTGTTAACATTTAAAGACATCCAGAAAAGTCTAAATCCCAGATCAGACTGCTGTGCCCTGCAGATGATGGAGTTCAAAGCTCCTCTGTATTCCCAGCAGTGAAACTTCAGTCCAAGTCCAGCAAGCCCTGACCAAAACCATTAAAAACTTCTCCAAGTAGTCTGTAAATGGCCAAAAATAAACCACATCCAGAATCTATTTTTACTTATCAGCTAATAATCCAAAAGATAATGCCATCTATTCAGAGGAGAATAAATGGTACAACACTTGCAAGAAATGCACTGATGTAAATAATCTGATATACAGTAATGTAAATGTGTCTCCTCCATCCCTTGCTTTGGCTTTTTATGTGTTTGAAAAAGGTAAAAAAATCACTGATGACAACTCAAGAATCTTCATAAACATCACTAAAAACTCACAAATACCAAACAAGGAAGAAATTAATCTGAGAGTTATAAGAAATTAATAAAAAAATCCTAGTGTATAGTCTTCAACTTGCATGACGAGTCAAACAAAACTTAAAGAAAAGAATCTGTGTGAAGGCACTATTAAGAAAAGGGGGATGCTATCAGAAATCTAAAATAAAGGGGGAACTAATTTCTAGTGCTGAACAGCAACAAAAAAAAAAAAAAAATCCACATGACTTTGATCCCCATACTTGAAAGCAAAACATTCTGGATTATATTCTCTTTTCACCAGTAGTGAAACAGCATCTTCAACATGTAAAATAATACCCATTTTACTTGTTTTTACTATCTGATTAATCAGTGTTTTTAGATTCCTTCCTACAGTAATTAAAGCATTATTTATACCCCATAGTCTCACACCTGCTGTTTTCTTCCTAAAGAAAAATGTTTCAAATGCTTGACCTTAGTTTTCAACAAAAAATCCCCTAAGTATATAGATCAAAACATTTTTATGTGGAACAGCCTCAAAATTCCTCTGATGGGTGAAACAAAGATTTCATCCTATCCACTTAAGCCTGGTCTAAAGCAATTACATTACAGATAAAGAACTCACAAAACAGTCCTGGCTTTTTGTCTGTATTATTCCTTCAAAACATAATCGGGAAAAAAATCCCCAAAACCAAATTAGCACCTTTAAACTTCAACTGTGAGGTTTGTGGGGGAGTGAAGAACTCCAAAAATATCACAGCACCTCCCAGCTTCATATTATTCCTTCTGCTTTATTTCAAAATAGTAGAAAGAAAATCCTTATTTGTTACCTACCATCTGATTACTTCCATTTGCAAATAATTCCTCATATTTTTGGCTGCATAACGTGCAGTTTCAGCACAAAAAGGAATCCTATTCTTTGCTTTCAAGAAAGAAAATTAGGCTGTGCTGTTTTTAAAACGTTCCAGATACAATCATATAATTATTATTAATCTGAATAAATGATATGAAGGTAATGACCTCTGAGGGGCTCCAATTTTAAACCTTTTTGCTACCCTGGGGAAATGAAGGATCAGCAGTTAGTGAACTAATTCGAGCCCCAAGCCTGTGCCAACACACTTTATAAGCTAAATCCAGGTTTGGGAGACAGGCTGCATATTTATCAGAGACTAAACCAGCATAAATCACCAAGTGCCAACACACTCTGAGGTTAATGTTGTGTTTTACTACAGTAAGCAATTTCTATCACCATTTAAAATGAGACAAGCAAAATTCAGGCAGACAAAATCTCATGCATCAAAGATTAATTTTCAAGTACTGAGCATTGGCTTTGACTACTGAGGGAACATATTAGAGTGGGAGCAGCAACCACTGCACTTAAAGGAGTATAAATATCTCCATTCTAACCCATTCTAACCCCTTCTCATTGTCAGCTATCTGTAGTGATGAGAATTTTGTTTATTTTTCTGCCACACATTAGACTTTTTCTTCTTTTTATTATTATTTCAGTAAAAAGGACCAACTATATCCAAGTATGGAGGAAATAAAATATATTAGCCTTAAGGGTCACAATGTTCTGCTCCAGCACTAGCATACCTGAGGAATGACTCTATACCACCAGTGTGGAAAGGTATATACCAGCAAATTCTTTTGCACCTAATTAGGAGATATTTTAAATAGTACCTTCCACATAAATTAAGCATTAGGAAAGTGTTTACACCTTGTAACTCACTCTCTGTTCCATCAAGGGGGTTTCCAGACGGTGCTGGATGCTGATGCCAAACAACTGTGATAAACAGGGCAGGCTGCTGTCCCAAACACATCACCCTGCAAACTCAGTTCTGTGACTGCCTTCAGTAACAAAAATCAGACCTTTGCAGAAAATGTAGCTGTCCAGAATTACAGAAGTAAGGCCAGAAAGGGAAATTCATGGCATCAGGTTTTTACAGCATATTAACACACACCTTGTATTTTTGCCAATGGTGGACCCAATTACTGAGCAAATGACTCAGGGCTTCTCTAAAATTTCTCAATGCCCAATTCTGTCCTGGAGTTCAGTACTGAGTGACCAGATTGTAACAAGTGATGCCCAGAAGAGGAGGATTTAGATTTAGCAGTGAGGATCGATAGTAAAACATTTCCTTTAGCCACAACACATACATTTGTAACCAAACAATTAGATGTGAAACGACAGCTTCCAGCAGAGCATGCCATGAGTTAACCACAGCATGACACTGCAGAGAACACTGCCAAACACACACTTGGGTCCATTCACAAATTAAATTTTAAAGAATCTATCCATTAAAAAGAATGTCATGAGCTAGGCTCAAATCCAAGGACACAGATCATATACTCTTGTGATGGAAGATTCTTGTTGATTCATAACCTCTGGTAGCTACAGCACTTGTCCCTTTTCCTCCCAAACTGATGACAGACCCTGAAAGAAGATGTTTGAACTTGTTTAGCTGAAGTTGATAAATGCATTCCCCATCATCCCCAGGAGTCCTAACTTCTCTCTTTTCATATGTGTGTAGGGTGTGGGGCTGCACCTAAGGAAGAGACAAGCTGTAAAGCTTTGCAATAAAACCCTCTCTAAAACCTAAGGAGGTTTTAGGACCAAAGAAGTCATCATTAATACTTTCCTTCCAACACATTCATGACATAGGCATGTATGTGTGTTCATGGTGAATACAGCAGGTCATTAAGATGACTGGAGCCAATTAGATCAAATTAAAACACAATAAAGACACGACTTCACTTACTTTCAAAATGGTCATAAAAAACATAATATGATCACATAAAAAAACCCTTTGTAACCCAGAAACCACTCAGAAGAAAAACACATAAATATGTGGTAAGTGGTTTTGTTAACTATAAAGAAAACCTTTCCCAAAGGAATCTGAAAAAGAAAAATATCTCTCAAGAAAAACAGGTCTTGGAGTTTCGATTAGTAATAACTAGCTTTGCTTAATTTTCAAATTGTTTTTTAATGTATCAGCAACAACAATGATTTAAAGGGATGGCAAAGAGCTGCTGCAGCTCAGTGCTGCTTCAGGAAATCCCTGGGTTTTTCCAGCTATATATTGCCTTCCCAGGAGGTGTCATGCAGTTTGGGCACAAGGCTGACAATAATGTGAGGCTTCTCATCTGACATAAAGAGTAGAAATACATCTCTGCTGGAAAACTTTCCTAACTTTTATGAGTTTATATGCCATTAATGACTGTGTCACCTTAGGCTGTACATTTTTTAACTGAAATTTCATCAAACTTCAGTCAATCATGCATCAACTGTGGGAGAAGATCAAGGATCTTGACCAAGTGAGAGTTAGCAGCCAAGCTAGTCTTCTCTAAGCAACCTGTTTTGTCCACATATTGTTCACTTTTACACCTTCCTGTCCAATTTCCAGACATATTTTTGAATTCCCAGACTTACCTTTTACCAGAATAAAGAGGGAGGTAGCAAACTAAACAACCATCAGAAGCATACAGAGGAAAGCAGCTCTTTAACCCTCAGACATCAGAAATTTAGAATAACTTGTAATAATACTTATGTGTTGTTTTAGAAACAAGGTAATAAAAATAAGTACACAAATTTCTTTGGGGAATCCTGGAAATCTGAAAAATATCCTTGAATATTATGCCCTGTTGTTCCACCTGGCCAGTTTCGTAGTACAATAGAGTTTTTGAGTTCCATTTCTGCATAAATCAACCTTTTAATTACAGCTCTGCAAACTTATCTCCAAGAAAATTAGGAGACATTTAAAAATCAGTACCATTACAGCCTTACTTGAAAATAATACTCTGCAAATATTCATCTTTTAAAGACTGGAAATCATGTCTGCATAACAGAAGCACACTTTTTAATCTCTACTTTTTAATCTCCACTTTTTAATCTGATTAAACAAATTTAAAAGCTGATTCCTCCTACTGTGTTTAATACTAGCACTTCTCCAAACTACTTATTTCACAGCAGGAACTGTCTCAGAGCACATTCACATTATTACTCCAGGCTGATCTTGGACCAGAAGACTTGCTATTATATGCTATTTACTCAGGGACAGTGCTTAAAGTACTAAAAATGTCAAGCAAACAGAAAAAAATATTCTAAATATTACAGATTTATTATGAACATAAACCATTGTATTAGAAACTGCCTAGCAAGGTGTCTCCACCAAAAGTCCACCTTTCAGATTTACTGATGGTTGGTTCTAGCCCATATTAGAGGCAGTAAGATTTTATTTTCCTAGCTTTAGGGGTTTTATTATCAGACATTTTTCAGAAAAAGAAAGAAATTGTTACTAGACTTAGTAACAATAGAAAAAAAGTTAGTTTGGGGGTCCTTTCCTGCCTAGATCAGGGTACCACATTCTGGTTTTCAATTGTTTTTAGGCCTGTTAAATACCAGGCAGAATGGGACTCTATTTTCTGATGTGTCCTGACAGGGTCCTTTTTTATAGTGAACCTCTGCAAGCAGATAACAATCCACAAAGCTGTTATGGACCCCTCGTTCCAGCCATAAACACAATTTACATCCAGACCACTTTCTGCCAGTACAGCCAACTGAGACTATTAATCAAATGAGAAAGAAAACAAGCATTTGTAGAGCTTTAAACAGATACTGTTCATCTGTTATTTAAAGCATGTCAGAATCAGAGTACTGCTCAATGTTTGAAGATCAGCTGTACAATATTTAGAATGAACTGTTCTTTAAGAGGAACAACAATATGAAGTACAGAAGTTAAATAACTGATGATTGGTCTGGGACAGCATTAAAGGAAACTGTCTCAGAGCAAAAGGCACTGCCTTTTTCAGCCCTCCAGAGCACTATGGAAACTTGGGTGCCTGCAGAGGTGTTTGCTGAAAAACAACAATAGATGACATCAACCAAATTATGTATTCAGCAAATAACTTGGTTGGCATTTGGGGGGGCTTTGTGTAGGCTTTTGCAGCACAGGAGGCAGATGGTGATTACACTGATTTCTGTAAAACTGTACCGAATGTTACATTAACTGGTAATTAGAAAACTCTATTTGACTTCTATTTTCCAACAGAATACCTTTTGGCATAAAAAAGTGTATATCTTGAAAAGTTCATAAAGAAACATCTCCAGGCCACAGACATGTTAATCTTGGTCTGTTCACATTATTACAATAAAGAGCTGAGGAGAATTAGGAACTATTGTATATATTCTCTCCCTGAACATTTGCTGTTACTTGTGTATTTCACAAGCTGATTTCTGACTCAGATGCACCAAGAACAAATCACAGCTTATATCCTACATCTTTGCATTTTTCAGTCAGATATTATTTTTCAATTTTTCCACTATGAAGAAGTTATTTGTCAGACCAGTTCTTATTTAACCTAAGCAAATACAACAAAGTACTCAATAAAAATACAATAGATCATAAAGGAGATGGCCAGAGTGGTTTTTATTTACCAACTACTGCCTACCTAACAAAGCATACCTTCCCCTCAGTGCCAAACTTAATCCCAGCTTCCTCCAAGTAGTTTATAAAACAAAGCAATATGCTGCATGATCTTTGAATACTAAACCTTTTTTTAAGATGGAGTCCTTGCTGAAGCCCAAGTCCTGCATCATACAGCACACACAGGCTGCTGCATCCCAGGGCAGCTTTGCTGAATTCAGCAAACTGTTTCCAAGAAAAGAATTTCAGGACCAAGAACTTGAAATGGGAAAATCCCAGGGGTAGGAAATGCAATTGTAACATTTTAGAATTCTGTTAATAACAAAAAAAAACCCCACCCAAACACAATTCAACATACTAAGAAATGCATTTTACATTTACTATAATTGTTTGTCCAACTACATACACAAGAAGAACAGAGACAACAGAATAAATAGTTCACTACTCAAAAAAGTGTTAATTGATTATTGTAGTTGTTTCTCCTATCCACAAACAGATCAATGAAAAGCCAACTGCTTGTGAAAGTTGGAGGTTAGCAGTCAACCATAACCTTCAGCAAATTGCTGGCACACAGCCTTGGGTCACAGCAGATCAGGATGGGAGAGTCTGCACCTCCTGTCACAGAGCTGCTTTGCTCACAAAAGTCAAATGCAAGAGTTCCCACTGTTAAACTGCCATACTATTCAGACAAAGTGACAGAGTGACAAAAGATATCCACTAGCTTTACAGCTGTCTAAAATATGAAACCAGTCTTGACTGCTTGATCACTTTCACATAAATGGTTTAAAGTACAATAATTTAATGAGCAAACTAAAGTTTGTAGAGGCAAAAGTACAAGAAAACAGCATTTGGTGAGAACATGAATACATTTTAAGGAAAAAGCTAAGAAATCAGACTTTTTAATTCTCAGCCTCTGCATGAAAATTTTATGTTTCTCTCCCTATTGATGTTAAAGGTATCCTTTCCCCTTCTCATGTTGATGCACAATCAAATACAAATAGACATGGCTTTGATGCAATTTCAATTTCTAAGAATACTGATTAAGAAGAATATTGGCTTTTCCCCATGCCTGGTTACAGGTTTTATTTCCAACTTCAAGTGATAATGGATTTTCTAACTGTTTTGGTTATTATTCCTTCATGAAGAACTAAAGTTTTCCTTTAGCCTTCAAACAGGATCCCATTTTTCAAACCCAACTCAAGCAATCCCTTGAACTCCTTGATACTTTGTATTTAATTTCTGTCACTAAAATACATGGGAGGAATTGTGCACCTACTATGGAGCAGCTTTTCTGTCCCTCCAGAGATACTTTTTGGTTAAAGGTGAAGAATTAAACACTAAACATCCCCACCAGAGTAAATTATGATGTGTCATCCAGCAATCCTATCCCTTTAATGGGAATCTGGTGAAGATTTGGTATACAAACCCAACCTAACTACCACATTGAAACTTCCTCAACAATTTCCTTGACCTCTAGTCAAATAAGCCCTTCATAAATGATCATTACCATGTCATAAAACTATATATAAAATATAGCAAACTTTTCTTGCACATAGAAGTTACCACTGTCAAGGAAATAATTGGAAGCTCTCATCATTGTCATCATAGCAAGAGCAAAAAAATTGCTGGGAAAACAATTTTCATATCAGATCTAAATATTTTTGAATGAGCCATGTTCCTGCTGCAGCCTGCATATCCCCCCAGATAAATAAAAGAGAACTTGAATTCCATTTTTATGAAGTTTGCAATACTTTCTTGGTATTTATATCTTTGTGTCTTAATACACTATTCTCTGAGATCCTAATTTGCAAATATTTCCTACTTCATATTCTCATATAATAGACTGGCTGACCAATGTGCTGTCAACATGTTAGTGTTTTCCAAGACAAGCTCAACATCTACACAACACAGTCAAATAACCATCTTCCTATTTGAAACAGGCAGAAAAATTCTGACAATTCCACTTTCAAAGTGCAAAAACTTTCCAGCACTGAGCTACACTCTGTTGAAAGCTAAAGTGTGACAGATGCCTTCACAGTAATTGCCAATCAGACACTACACAGCAGCTGAAAACACAATGCATCACTTTGATCTCCTGGGCCCTCAAAGTATTCACAATCAAGGAATCTGCATGAAGAACATCAAATATGCAACATTTCCAAAAACTGTCTCCACGGAACTTAAATATGATAATGTATATTTTGTTCATATTTCATAAAGCATTTCAAATCCTTTATTATGCATATGAAAGGATAGGTTTTAGCTTGCAAAAAACAAACATGAAAGATGCTTTATGTTTTAGAGCCATGTAAGTTTCCATCGGATAACACAGGTGAAATAATCGTTTAGAGAAGCCTGAATTGCTTTGAGGGGAAGACATTATTACAGAACACGCTTAATTAAGCCCCACTGCTAATTTTATAAAATGAATACCCCGTTGAATTAAGACTAGAGGGAAATGAACTGTGCACACCAGCCACAAAACAAGAAAAGGAAACAAGAGAGCAGAGAAAGGCCTGACTCACATTTTGCAGGTAGGTCGTAGCCACAGGTGATTTTGGCCTGCCCAGTCTCACAGCCGCTCAGGTTGCGACACTCGGCCACCAAGCAGGGCCCGGCAGCTCGGTGGATGCAGCCATCCACTGCAAAACAAAACCAGGATGCATTAAAAACTGCTTTTTATGTTGTCTTCTCTCATGGTCATAAACATTTACTGCCCCCTTTTTACACCCAACTGATCTGTAAGTTGATATCTAAATATATACAATTCTTTATTTCAATGAGTTTTGCAAGAAACAGTGTTTAGTCAACCTCTGCTAATTGAAAAGGAAACATCTAGAAAATGTGAAGTAGAATGAAAGTTTCAGTATTAGAAAAGGATCATATTGAAGGCTCTAAGAAATTCTCACTACAAATTATGAAAACAAATTTGATCCCCACCTAAATGCCAAACTCTCTTTTACAACATACTTCTGATACTTCTACAACTGTGCAGGTCATTAATGTCACCATTCTACAAATGCCTTATATAAAAATTCCAAGAAATAATGCTTATTGATCTGAAACAAAAAATACTTTTGAGCTTTTTTAATCTTTCCACTTTTAAAATTTTGCATTATTCATGCAATATTTTGGAGTTGATTAAAAAATAATTACTAAAGGTTGCAATTGCAGCTAAGTATGCAAGAAAATTAGTAGAGTACATAGATCTTATTACCCTCAGGAGCCAGTAAAAGAATAAAACAAGGCTGTTTTATTGCTGGCACAGCAATTCTGCTCTCTCAACATGCAATCCAAGAAATCATTTACTGTAATTATAGCAAAAAGTTTGAGAAAAAGGATAGAAAATAATAAAGGAAGTAGTGTATGCATGAACTTATTAATTAGAGTAAAGCCCTAATTCAGCAGCAGTTGTGGAGTTCAACTAGAAAAAATAATTTTCACATAAACTACAACATCAACTCGAAAGGTAAAATAAGCTCAAGTAGAAAGGCTAAACAAACACTTGTGGAGGTAAGAAAGGAAGAGTCTGTATGAACATCATTGAAGATTTATTTCAGATTTTATTTTAGATTTTATTTCAAATTTAACAAGTTCAAACTTAGAGCTGTGCCCTGCAGCACGTTTGAAGCAATTAAACCAAAACAGGTTTGGAAAGCCAAGGGGGGGATGAGTTTTCAGGAGATTCACATCACCTGGTCACAGCAGGAGCTGTGCAGCTTTCCACAGACTCACATTTGGGCAACCCATGGCACTCAGTGCTCCCACCGACCACACAGGGAGAGGGGAAACTCCCTCACCCTGAGATCAGCAGCCCTTCCTACCCTCAGGCCATAACTGGTTTTATAAGGTGCTGAGTGTTTCCTGAAGTCAGGCATCCCCAAGTGGGGAGGCAGACAACATTTTCAAATGGATGAATCTGTCTTCTGCTAAGTGCTAGAAACCTGATTGTCTTTTCTGAAAAGTTCTGTACCAGAGTTCATATTCAGGTGACACATTAAAATTGGATATGCAGTTCCTTGTAATACTCCATGCCCATCCTGGACACATTGCCACTGATTTTCAAAATAGTTTTTGTAGTATTTTATATTAGAAAAGGATAACTAAAGAATCATGCGATACTGCACTTTCAATAAAATTTTCTAAAATTGTTTATTGAAAAGACCATGGATGCTAAGCCCCCAGCTGTAAGCACATTGCATAATCTCTGTCCCAAGACACCAAGTTCTACCTCAGCTGAACTTTTGTTTTTAACTTACCCAAAATCTCAGCTCAACAGACTCCAAGATGCTACTGCAAGAATAATATTCTGTAACACTGGGGGGAAGAAAGAATGTTTGAAATCTATCCTGGGCTCATAATATCCAATTTAATTGTTTTAACCCAATTATTAAATGCTTTTCCAAACCAAGCAGGATAAGTAAACCAGTATGCATTGAAACCTCAAGTGTATTTTTATAAGCAGCACCACCACAATCTTTACCAGCCTTAGTACTTCCTGAGACACCAACATAAAAACAACACAGACACTTAGGACTTTCTCCATGATTATTTACAGAGGGAGAAGTCCTGGAATACTGGACAAGCACTCAAGTCCATGCAAGGATTCTCTTGGTGGCTGAGGAATCATTTCCACCCCTGGGATCCTTCCTGTCCCCAACAGTTTGGCACTGTCCTTTGAGCAGTGTCTGTGCAAGGCTCAGCTGCTCTCTTAACTATATAAACCAACCTCTTCTTCCCCAAACTCCATTCACTTTAGCAACAAATCCAGCTCAGAGCACAGCCAAACAACAGGACCTGCAGAAGAAAACCATCAGCTCTGCCAAGGAAGTGGAAGCACAGGTTTGCCACTTGTAAATCTGTGATGGATTCAAATGCCCAATATCAGCATTCCATGTGTCAGAGCAGCTGTAATCACACAGGAGGTCCCCTCCCCATCCAGAACCCCTCTCATGTTGGAAGGGTGCTCTTTATACCAATATAGCTGTGATAAACATGGTCTATCAGTAGTTTCCTGGAGCTGAATCCACATGTCTGTGTCCAGCCTGTACAAGCAAAGAAGCTCCAGAAGGATGAAGGAATAATTGAAAAAAATCGAATTCTTAACAGAGGAAAATCAATTCTATCACAACCAATCCTGACATATGACAAGGAAAATGGAAGACATCTGCCAGAAGGGAACAAGTAGACATGCATACCTCCCTTATAAAGATGGCACAAGAGAAAATGATTGAATACCCCAGACAGGCTTAGATGGAAGAGTAGAAATTAGCATTTGATATACTTCAGTGACTGATGACATGGAAGAATGAAAGGAGAGGGAGAACACAACCAACAAAATCGAAATCCAAACAGCAAACCACCCAAAACTTTCATAAAAACCTCTTTTTCCTACCATACTTTATTAAATACATGAATAGAGATGACCTCTGGCCTACACATGCATTTTTTATTTCATAACTAAATAACTCATGCTAGAAATACTCCATGTTTCCAATAATATATACACTTCAGAACTTAAGTTAGATAATTCTTAAAGTAAACTCCAAGCACTGAAATATATGGCCAAATATGTGCATAACACAAAGTAAAATAATTGCAAAGGTAGAGTAGATTAACAAATCTGATTCTTCAGCCTCTGTTAAAACATGTCTTAACCACATTAATTAAGAAAAAACCAGGGAACAGGCATGTACAAAATATTACATGAGATATTCTGTTTTCTGGAAGTGTGCACCAACTTGTAATGTCAGTGTAGAGAGAGGCAAGCACTATTAACAGGGAAACTTAGTGGAAATTACAGATAATGACAACAACCTCAGGAAGGAAAAATGATGGTCAAAGACATTTTTTTATTCTGTAGTAATGAGGAAGAAATTTACATGCTAATAATGGCATGCTGCCAAATTAATGGGGAAGAGAAGAACCCTTGATATATTGGTTTCAGATATTTCATCTGTATTTTCAATTTTCAGTTTGCTATATAGATGCTTATCTGCATTATTCCAAACAGATCTGGGAAACATTAGAGCATATCCCATTGCCATTATGCAACTGGCTGAAAAACCCAGTCCAATCTGATTTGACATCACATGACAGTGATGGAATCCATAATGAATTGTGCTTTCTGACTGCTTTCTACAACCAATAAAAATGTGATTTCACTTTGAAACCCTGCCTCACCTCTCAGTGTGCCTCTTTTCCACAGGCTGCCTTCCTGTCCAGGTTCATGGAAATCACATAGATATGCTTTAGGTCATTTTCATACACAAGTGACCTGCCATTTAAAATCAGAGGGAAAGATGTGGGAAAACCCCACAGATGAAACTGCCAATCATAACTGAAAGAAATCTCATCTCTGATCTGCATGCTTGTCAATTATCAGTACTTGAAGGTACTAAAGAGAGGGCTCCTAACTATCCTTACTGTGGAAGAACACCTTTCTCCTCTTCTTCCTCCTTTTGAATAACTGCAAAGACTTAATGAAGGCCAACCTGTGTTTTGAAAAGTGATCATGTTACCCAGTGCCTTCATGTGTGGAGAGCCCAGAAAAACCTGGGTTTCTGTATTTCTTGTTTCACCATGCTTGGGTGGACAAGCACATGGAAGGGGCTTCTCAGTTTTGAAGACCTACAAACATGAACTATATTTTGAGGGTTAAAAAGTGGCTCAAAGAAACTTCAGATTCAATTCACCTCTATAGTTCAAGTTGTTCATGCTTGTGTAAAGCTATTAAAAGTAGTACTCTAATTTCTGGGTTTTTTCATGACAAATAATAGCTATTTCATTGCATGCTTCCATAAGTTTCAGAAGCCACTGGGGACAGCACTTTGTTCTCTCAACAATACACCAGAAGCCATTAATGAAGAAAAACTATTTTCAAAGCTCCTGCAGTCAATGGCATTGGTTGCACAAAGAAGTCAGCTGAAAATAATTGCTTAAAATACACGAAAAAAGTCAGGTATCAAAATAAAAATCCTACACAAAAGGACAGTGTTAAATAAAAGTATGTAATCTTTGACACCATATTTCTCCCTGTGCACTGAAGGACACTAACAGGTGAAATCCTTTCTAATTAATTTATTGAAAAACAATTGCATTTGTGCTCCAGAATTGAAGGGTTAAAGTTACATAGTAAAAAAACTGGCTAATTTACTGGTATACAATATAGAACAAACCTATTTCTTACAGAAAATCTCTTAAAATTGCAAATGAAGCAAAAGCACAGGAAACACAGAATTAAAGGTATCATGGGATGCTGCTTAAAAAAAAAAAAAAAAACCTCAGCAAAACTAGCCTTGCAGTGCAGATGGTAATAAAAAAGGGTAAGGTAATCTAACACCACAGCAAAAAAGACAAACTCCTGCAGGAATACTAAGGCCCAAATTTCTTTTGTGACCTTGTGTGCAAGGCTGAAAAAAGTGAAGCTATGATGTAAACAACATATGCAGATTTATTGTGTTACATTTCATGAATCTGTATAGCCTTTCTTCCATAGTAATTCCTGTTCTCTGGTGCTTTTTCTGATTTTCATTTCTCGTTTTTAGTAGGAAATTCATGAGGTTTTCTTATTTAAGAAAGTCACCTGTGCTTGATATATCTCTGAAGTTGTACTGCTCTTCCACATGGCAAATGCCAGGAGTGCACAAAAGCAGGAAAATGTCATTGCATTAAATCACTGCTGGGGACAGAAGAGGAAACTACTTTATGCCTCCCTTTTTGGGGACCTTCCAAAAATGCCCATTGCAAGGATGTGTGTGGCAACCAGAAGGAAAACAAACAAAAAAATCACAAATAAACAAAAATAGAAAAACAACCACTCTGCAAAAAGCCACCACTGAACCCCCAAGTAACAATCCAACTCACAGAACTCAATGAACCAACTCACAATGGAACCCAGCCTCATTCTGCTAAAGTACCTCTGCAAAGTTCATTGGAATCACCTGCTGCCAAAGTTGTAACTGCACCTCTGAGACCAATGTCAAGAGGAAGTAAATCCTGCCCATCAAGAGACAACAGGTGCTGGTCTAATGAACAAAGGTGGGGATCTTAAAAAGATCATAACACAGATGCCAGTCCACTGCTGGGAGCAGCAGTTTTTATTACTGAGATGGACTCTGTCATTGAGAAGTTTAATGAACTGAAGGTTTTTAATCAATGCACCAGTTTATAGGCCTCCAACATGATTAATTTTAAAAACTTAGCAATTATATGGTATTTTCTGGCCAAAATCTCAGCGTTTAAAAGCATGTTCTTAAGCTTTATCCTCAAAATCTCTCCATTTTAAATACAGAAAGCACGGAGGAACCATTTATTTTGAGATGGCTACTTGCTGAATTTGGTTCACATTTCATCACAATCTACATTTGTGTTCCTTAAATATTCTTACTTTCAGAAACTCTTGGTGCATGCACCTAACTTAAGACCAAAATGAGACCTGCAAGTCTTGATGCTTAAACTACTGAACACCTAATGTATCAATCCACATTCTCTGTGCAGTGCCTTCTTTTCTTAGGAATCAACATTCTGAGGCTGCACAAGGGATGTTCCAGCAGCTAGGATTACAACTGGGGATCCTCCCAGCCCCAACAAACCACGCTGCAGAGCAAGTTTAATGAAAAGTAGTAATAAAAAATAATAAACCATTATTCCATAGATACTGCAAGGAACAAAACTACTCGTAACAAAGGCAGGTGTAAACCTTATTGTTAAGTCAGACATGGGAAACTTGTATTTTAGAGTATTGTTTAGCTGAAATCCTATAAATGTAGCATTACAAGCCACCAGTAATTGCCTGCCACGGTGAAAAGTACTAGAAATTAAATTTTAAAACCTACTGGTTGTTTTAAGAGAAGGTTGACCTTATCTGGATGCAGTTCACAGTCAAGCATAGTAAAAGCAGCTGAAACATCCAACATAATCAATGTCCTTGCCATAAACTGACAAAAAGCCCATATGGATAAAGAAATCAACAACAATTCAAAATAAAGCTCACCCATGGATCTCTTAAAATTTAAGTGTCCTACCTTTATTGTACACAGCCAATTATTCCTACTTTGACAGAAAACAAACCAACAGGAAACTCACAAATTTTGGAAAGTATTTTTTTTCAGTTAAATATCTCAGGATACCAGAAACTCATATTAAAAACAAACAAAAAGCCAAGTCAAAGTTGTCCTGTCATGCTAGCAATGATGATTGGCAAATTCCTTCCATAAGCAACTGAACAATGAAGAAAGTGTTTGTTTATCTCACACTTATGACGTCATTTTTCTTAGTCTTCGAGTGCTCTGCTCCAATTTTGCAGATGAGAGCTATAATGTCAATAGGATTCACACTTTTGTCAGCCCACTCAGGCAGCATAAGGGCTCAGAGAAACACAGGGCTGATAAACCTGTCTGAATGTCACACTTTTGGCAAGGAAGAACAGTAGGAAAGGCTCCAATAGTGCTTCTCCATTTTTTCCCAGTCCAAACTGCTGACATTAAGGCATGTGTGAAGGAGCCATTCACTTCCTTTTAATTGTGTTAGTGTTGAGACACCTGACATGCCACACTCTTTTCCAGATGGAAAGGAGACAGCTAAGCCTAAATACCTCCCGGTAGCGAGTGCAAAAACTGCTTGTTGTTGTTTACCAAGGAGGGAAGTGAGAAGTCTGGAGAAATTCAACCTACTCTGTGCTATTAAACCAAGCTCGGCTCTCACTCCTCCCAGCTCGCTCCCCCAGCTTCCCAAAACAGCTATGCAGAAGGTGCAAGTTGTTTTAGGTGATATCACCCTGAAGAAATGGGTCTGGGCACTCCAAAATCCTTTCCTCAGCCTCCTGGGCAGCCACAGTACTTTGTTTCCATCTGGATATTGCACAGATTGGAAAGACAACAAAGGTTTATCTACATTTCATTGCTAAGATGCCCAATTTGTCCTGGATTTTTATTTATGTTGCTGTGCTATTATTACAGGACTGTAATTTCTTTAGCAAATATCCATATTATTGCCTTCAAAATCTCCCTGAAACCATCTTTGCCATGATGGCTATTAAGCTATTGAAGACATTGGGCTGCTAGTGTCATACCAAGCTCTGTGTGGTTGAACTATGGATTCTTTTTCCTCCTGCACTGCTCAGACACTTTAAGTTAAACTCAGAGAAAGGCTAAAGGAACAAGTATCTGATAATAATATAAAAGCATGTCTTATTGGGCAATGAAAATCAGATTTCATTTTTTAAAAAGCTATTTACTGATGTTCTGATGTTGCAATAAAGAAAACAGAAATGGAAAACTTGCTGTCCATCTGTCTCAACAACCTATGTCACTTGATGGCCAATGAAAATGCTTAAAAGAAGAGGGCAAGAAAACAAAAATAAATTACCAGGGCTTCCACAACACTGGAAAAAATCACAAATGTGAGAAAAATGTCCTTTCTGTAAGACTATGGCCTTGCTTTTTACCTTGTGGTTTTGGCATTTTGGTTTGGGTTTTTTTTTGTTTTGGGTTGGGGTATGGTTTGAGCATTTTTTAAGGGTCTCAGACTCAAACACGCTTTTGAATTTGTATCTTCCAATTTTATGTAGTCTTCTGTGTAATGCACACAAGGAAATTAATACCACAGGTTATTCTGGGTAAAGGCATATTGCTAACATAGAAAGCAGAATGAAAATAGACAAACTTTCTATAATCCTTAAGGAAGTTTTTTTTTTGGGGGGCTTTTTTCCACCTCATTTACAACTCATACAGCCAAGTGCTTCTTCTCTGTTGTTTGATGTCTACTTTTCTTTGGCTTTTTTTGTAATACATCTTTTTCTTCTCTGTACATTTCAGCATTTTAGAGCTCAGCACAAAAAGACAGGAGACTGCAGTGGTGTGCTCCATTACTTACATATTTTTTGAAAATACTAAGTGCATGGGCTGGTCAAAGCAGATGAATTGTGTTAAGCCAGAATAGATATTTGCATTATTTGGAGTACACTTATTAAGCAGTCATCGTGCAGTGATTATACAAATTTATTCACTATGATCAGCCTGCAGTTGACAGGCACAGGTCAAGGATTTAGATGGAGCAGGCTATCAAGTAATAATTGTAAAATGACTGCGTAAAAGGAAGCCTTGTAACAGTGATGCATCCTCACAGCCCAAAAGGCTTTGGGCACGTCATTCCAGAGAATTTTAAAGGTATAGTGAAAACTTAAAAAAAAAAAGTGTAATGTTAACCACTCTTTCCTCACGAAAATGCAAAGGGAGGTGATAAAAGCCCTTCTCGACAGAGAATGTGGAAGGAAGACATTCTCACATAGGTCTTTGTGGATTTGAAGCCTGAGGGCTTCCATAAGGAAATATGACTTCTAATTAAATATAACTAATCCAGACATGGGAGAAGGTGATTTTTCTCTTTAGCCATAGGGTGCAGCAAGCAGCAGAACACTATATATCACTGCTGGAATGAAAGAATACATTAAAGCTTCTGAGAAAGCCTGGGAGAAGACACTGAGCCGGAGCCAGACGAAGGAGGTACAAGGTGAATAGCTCCACTTCTGAAAAATCTTTCAAAAGAAAGGTGAGCAAATCTGCCAAGAAAAAGCTTTCATGATTTACAACTTCAAATATTACATCCTATACAATTTTTGTGAGCAATTTGATTGATTTTTTCTTTAAGAGCCATCTCTTCCCTTTCCCTCTAACCAATACAGGCTTAGTTTGACCATTCACGAAATCTTCCTGGAGGTTTCCATGATATCCCAACTGTGAGAGAGAGAGAGAGAGAGGGTGAAGAAAGTACCAGAGGAAAGGTCAAGAAGCAAAGTACATTCAATGCTGGGCATACTTCAAAGGGGACTTAAAAAAACCATGGGGATGGTAGGAACTCTAAATTAGGGCAGCAGCTGGAATGCACAAAGGAGTAAGACTGAGCACCAACAAAGGAGATACTCTCTGGCTCACAGCAAGGCTTTACAGGAAAACTTAAAGTTATTTACTGAGGACCAGCTGGTTTTCCTATTTCCTGCACCATTTTCACTTCTGCTAATTCACTTTTATTGGGAACCATTGAAAGGAGAAAACTTGGTTGAGATACTTCTCAGTTTGCAATCACAGAAACATCCTCTCAATCTGGAGTGCTGTTTCAAACCAGATTAATTAACAGTATTAATTATACAAAAAATTGCTTTGCAATAGGTAAACCAATTGAACATATTACAATGTATTCTAAACGGAATAAATACAAGGGAAGAAAAAGGTAAACACTAGATTAACCAGTAAATTATGTATGAACAAGGTTCTTTCAGACAGCATTTTAACACAAGCCTGAGATGCAATTACCCATAAAAACAAATATTCTCAAATATTCTTTTCTTTTGTTGAGAGGCTGTGACAAATCATATGTGCAACAATCAAGAAAAAGATTGCTTTCTAGATCTTGCCAAAAGATAACTTAGAAGATCAAGGACACAATCAACATTTAGCAATGCTGAAATATCAACTTGTTCAGCCACATGCAAAAGTATCACATACACTAAATACAACTTCCCCTGTAAATCCAGTATTGTATCCTGATACAGACTCACACTGCAAATCAAATACAGAAGAGAAACTATTTACTCACACTAATACTCAGATTGCATTGCAGAAACTGACAAATCAAATCTATAAAAATATTAGATTTATACCTCAAACTATAAAAAACCACAACCTTCACACAAAATTCACTGTATCTACAGTATCAGACCATGCCTTCCTTTTCCACTGCTGGACAGATTGTCACTGACAGCAAAGTTCTACTTCCAAGGTAAATGGAAAAGCCTTATACTAACTTAGGATTAGATATATTCAAAATTATCTAGTGGAAATTAATGACAGAATAATAATGAATAAAAAGAAAAAGAATAAAAACCCTTGAGTGTTTATTTATTTATTTAATGATAGAAATAAAAACAAGATAATGGCAAAGCTTGAGATAACATGCCTTCCACATTGGCCACTGTACTTGGGGGTTATCTGCAGTGCAATCACTTTGGACAGAAATAATATAAAAAACCTGAGAAGGGTGCAAAGCCTGATAACGGCAAGCAAGCTTCAGAGTTAAATGCAAGACTGATTCCAAAAGTTGCACGGGGAGCTTCTCTGAGCTGTTCCTTGCCCAGCCCTCCACAGGGCCACACCACAAGAGCCCTTTTAATCAAGTCCCACACAAGCTTTTTTAACCTACAAAAAAGGTAAACCTATAATTAATGAACTTATTACTTATCTGAGCCGGCTGCAACCCTCCTTATGCTCCATGAGTTGTGGGAAGGGAAATTAAAGTAC
Organism: Oenanthe melanoleuca; assembly: GCF_029582105.1. NCBI lineage: Eukaryota > Metazoa > Chordata > Aves > Passeriformes > Muscicapidae > Oenanthe > Oenanthe melanoleuca. The sequence continues at coordinate 103,888,021 of NC_079336.1, read as the reverse complement.
TAAGCACAGCTTAAATTTACAATCTAATAGTTTTCAAGTAAGAAACAAGACATCCCACACAGATGGCTATATTTACCAGTTTGGTAATTCCCTCCCAAATAACTTTATGTTTGTCCTGAAACACCATTAAAGCATAGATAAGGAACAGAAGAACTAAAGAGCTGGTTAATCTGTGTAGCATCATTATGTATTATTTAGTTTAATATCTTCTTGTAGTAAATACAAAATCATTATGTGCCATTTTCTTCAAGAGAACATTGTAGTAAATTTGGTGTTGCAACAGAACCATTAAAGTATAATAGTGTACACAGAAAAATTCTACTGATTAGCAAACAAAAATATGTAATTATAGCCACAGTGTGGGACTCAGTTGGCTGGTGTTTTATTGCATACTGTTCTGTAAGACTACTTTGCTGCCAAAAATAATGAGGAAAATACTGAGTTGCTAGTTCCAGTTGTACTAGAGGTTTTTGTCTTGATTTTATTGACATTTATAAAGTGATCATCACATGTAACAAACAAGTCACATTGCCAACACTGTGAGCTTCAGTCTGCAGTGATTAACGAGTAAACAGCATCAATCCCATAGCAACGTTCTATGGATATGGATCAATATTAACTGATTTTTTAAAGAGGTAATTCTGAACAACACTTTGGCCAAAGCACCTCAAGTGCTCTGCAGTTTGAGCAATATTAACAAAATAATACAAGAGCACTAAGACATGGCTTTAAAATGAAAAAGCAGCACAACATTAGCCCATAAAAGCTTCAGTAAACACATTCAAGTGTGCATCTTTCCAATATATAAAAATACAGTTTTAAAAGAACATATATATAACCATGAGTAGAAAGACTGAACAATATATATCCTGTGATACTTGGTATTATAGTTAAGCTTCCTGATTTTATTTTCCAGCTTTCATTAAAAGGAGGAGAGGTAATGATATATATTTGTAGCATTGTACGAAAGAGATGGTGCCAGTTAAAAAGCTTACAGAGAAATCAAAATCACAAAGAGTTAATCTCTTTGAAGAGTTACATTGGAATGTTTACATCAGAGGCATTAAACCATAGGTAGTTTATATCTAAACTGCAGCCTGATACCATTAGAAAGGAGTAACCAACATGACAAAGTGAGAGGATAGGTAACATTGGCTTACAATACTGAAGTTTCAAAGACTGTATCTGTAAAGAACCCTGGCAATAATTCCTCTTCAAGTTTGGCCTCCTTTCTGGAAACATTTATAGCACAAAATCTTTATCCATTTTCAGAAGAAAAAAACAAAACTTAGTAGTTTGTCAGTAGCATCAAATGCAGAATCAAGTTCAACCTAATTCTTAATATTAGTCCACCCACTGTTGGAAAACCCACTTTTAAGAACAGCTTCACCTACTTACTTTCACAGCAGTCAAAGGCTTGCAAATAGCAAGTGATACACTGGATTGGGAGAAGAGACTATGGTGAATTGGGCAAGGCATTGTGAACAGCCATCTATACAAAGGGGATATTAAGACTTAACTGCATTTTTCTACTAAAATTTACCACTTTGGGTACATCTTCATTAGCAAATGCAGAGGACCAATAAGAGCACACCTGTGGAGTAAAACAGCTGGTGGTGAGAACCTGTTGTATAAATACTACATAAAGTCCAGGTGCTTTTTAATGGTGGAGAGGGTTTTTGTTTAGGGATTTTAGTTATTTTTATTCTCAGGTAGGTCTTGTCTGGTCCTAGGGCTGAATGCCAGTATTCCAGAGGAATGCATTAGGGACACATTACAGTGTACTTTAACCAGCTCACGTGCTCCAAGGTACATGATAATGCTAAATACCAAAGTATTTGCCCACGGGACATGGGAATTTCCTTCAAAAGCACATGCTAGGCCCTAACTATAAAAAGCAAGGTGAATGAAATGGTTTGAGTTGAAATTTATTTGAATTTTTTCAGGATTTTTAGCCACAGATGAGTTAGTGTACCTGCACATAAAGGGGAAAAGCCCCATTCTCACTCAAATAAAACAAATCTTTACATTTTCAGTGCAGCAGTTTGGTGCTGAGCCCCATAACCTGTATGAATCAAAGTTCAAAAGATCAAAGTAACAACTCGCATCAAACTCAAGCTCTGTATCAGCCACACAAAGAAGTCAGCACGATAGGATGTTCATCCCTCAAGGTTTTAGTTGCAAACAGGCACTAACAAACAACAGAGCAATGGCAGAACAAAAACATTCAGCAGCCACCCCAGGGTACAGGCACAAACAAGCCCTGTCTTACAATGACTAATATGTTCTGCTTGCAGTGGGATGTGTTAAGGATGAAGCGTCAGGAATGAGACTGAGGACAGGACTGACAAACTCCTTTAGAGCATCAAGAAAACTTACACAAATAACCTAATCCCATGGTTCTAGTTACTTCTGATGGGAAGATGGAGAAAAGAAATCCTTCCCCACCTTCGCAGTATTATACACAATATTTTACACAGCAAAGTCCTTGTGAAACACGCATCTAAGGTCAAACTAAAAGCAACATGGATGAATATGCTGAGGAAACATTTAACAAGACATTTAACAGGTCTCCAGAAGACCAATGGTTAACTTACAGTCCCACACCATAAATATTCCCTGTATTGCACTATTACCAGCATCACTGGAAAGATGGTGCCTTTCACTCTGATAAATGCATATCTTAGATTTACAAGCTTTTGTATTAATGTATTTTACTTTCAATATATATGCTTTCATAGAGTCATAAATTAGGCTGGATTTGGGCCTTAAGGGTATGCAGTCCCACCACCTGCTCAGGTTCCCTTTACAAAACAAATGCATAGTTGAACTAAATTGGCCTTCCATCCTTCTGAAGGGATGAAAAATTACAGAAAAAGCTGAAGAGCTGTTCCACCATCTAAAATTTGTTTATTGTTATTATTTTTACTAATTATGTTTATGCTCCAGGGTAAAACAACACCCAACACCTACATGTTATTGAAAATAAATGCTTTTCAATTATTAAGATGGAAGAACGAAAGCTAAACAATAACTGGCACAAAAGGCTCACACAAAAACAGTCCCAAGACGACACCTAGGCAGTTTGGCAAGGTGCCCGTTTGTGGTGACAGCCAGAACCACAAAAAAATAGGTGTAGCTAAAGTATTAAGGAGGATGAAAGGTCTAAGCTGACAGCAAATACAACCCAGATCAGAGTTCTGCAGGCAGACTCTGTTTGGGGAGGCCAGGCTATTATTTGTTATCTGAGGACTGAGGTATGCACAACATGGGCTGGTGCTGCCGGCTCAGGGATGAGCCCAAAGAGCCTTAATGAGAGACAGGCTGAGGCCTCAAGTCTCTCTGTGTAACACAGGGAGAGGAAAAAAAGAAAGGGGTGACTTCTAACACAGCCTCCAGCAGAGACCCAGGGTCCTGATTTATTTTTCTCACATGTAGATCTTCTTAATTTTACTCATTCTTTTCAATGAGGTTTTATTTATAACTATCTCTTCTAATTAGAAGGCAAACTTCCTGATCTCTTGACCTATTGCAAAATATGACTTTAATTAGTTCACACTGACATGTAAAGGCCTGGAGTTTAAGTATTGCTTTGCCTGAACAAACCTATTTTCCCATTGAAATCACATAAACATGCCAACAAAAGATTTTTTTAAAGCATTTTTAAAAATATTATTATGCAAAATTAAGTGGGATAGAGTAATGTTGTAAAGAGTGATGTTTATGACTTTGTGAAACAATTTTCTCTGTTGAACTACACATCTTTCATGATTTTTTAAAAAATTAACAGGATTTTTTTATTGAGTACCAATATGTCATTCCTTCTAAAATAATGTTTTATGTGTATGTCAGCACAGATACAGATACTACAAGAATATTTGTTTTTAACAGCTCTTTTATCAGGGAATTTTATGTACTTTTTAAAGGAGATGGACAACAAATAGGAAAACACAGCGAGGCAAACTGAGGGTAAAATGATGGGTAGAATTTCCAATACTGTTCATATCCTCCCTGTAGTTCCAGAAAGCCCCAGATCTCCTGCCTCCCCTTCACTCAATTCACACTCAGCTCTTCCACACCTCCAACCTGGACTTTTGTGAGTTTCTGGCCAGGTAAAAGTCACGTGTGCTATAGCTAATCTGAAACACACCTGATTCCTGCTACCTGATTCCAACAAAGCACATAATGGTGGAGTTGCCCTGGATTTCCCCAGCTTAACAGAGGTTTTAGCTTCTCTAGGGATGCCATGTTTTAGAAATCCACTTGTTTTGAAACTTGCAACTCTCTATCAAACACATCTGCAAATAACCCTTAGATTAAATAATGCGTTGGGAATTAATAGTAGGTAACAGACAGCAGAAGGAAACCAGAGTAAGAGTGTTTCAAAATTTGCAGACTGCTTATATAGGATGGGGCACAACGAAGCACAAATTGATACTATCACGTATTTCCTTTCCAGTCGGACAAGAAATCCCTGACAAAACTGTCTCGGACTTCAAGGAGTCCCAGGTCACACTATAGCAATCAGCCTATCTGTGAATGAGTAAGAGAAGTCTATGCACCTGTGGTAAGGACACTTATTAAATACAGGAAAGATCATGGACGTGACTGACAGGATGATTCAGTGAACATCAGGCCTTGAACTTCCACCTCTAGCATTTATTGCTGGAAGATTGACCATCATTCCATCAGAACGTTTTCTCATGTTCAGCAGATTCCCTACCAAATATGAGTTAGTGTTGCAAGTCTACCTACTTGGAAGCAACAAAATAGGTCTATGAGACAGCATTTGCACTTTTTTAGAGCCAGAGTTAATCATTCTGAACCTACTGATGTTCCCTTGATATTTTAAATAGATACCCCAGAAAAGTTCAGAATAAAAAGTGACAAGGAAAAAAGTTTAGAAAGCCATGCTCAATCTTTCTCTTCTATTATTCATTAACCTGCAGGTTTTAAGGGAGAACACAGTTGTTAGGGCTTCTCAGAGAAATCTGGCCTAATTAAGTTTTAATCCCAGCAAATCAGGAGGTATACTTTGTCCCTGTCAAACACAGAGGCACATTTAAACTGCATTTCCCAAAAAAGACAGCGTCCCTTGGTAATTCCACAATTGATTTAGTCCAAAATTTGGCACCGTCTGTTTAAAGGTCTTTGTGATTCAGGAGTCCAACCAGCCTCTTCATTTGTAAGATCTTGGCCACATCTGCCTCCAGAATTCTGTGAATGATCAAAAAAATCATTGCAGAACAGCTCCAAAAGAGCTCCTTCCTTCCTCTTGAACCTCTTTCTACTTAATGGCTTCAGGCTATGCTTAAACTTAAAATGATGCAGAAGTGCTTTAATAGTAACACTATATATCCATATAACCCAAGGTTCAATGCCTTCAAACATCAAAAATCAGAGGGACTGCAGCAGGGGAAAGGGAGAAGTGCAGAGATTCATATGTAAAGCTTTTTATAGTGTATCAATGCTAGGATGAGACAGAAGACCCAGTAGCCAGTGTCACTATTCTCATTTCCACAGATGAATTCCTAAGTTAATCTCAAGGACAAAATTAATCATTCCCACAATGCAGTGGACAGCAAGGAGAGTGATTTCTTGCCATACACAAGATTCCTTAACTGAGAGGAAAGCTTCCCCCTTTGTTGCCATTGGTCTCTTTAACCATCCTTTCTAAACATATTCAGGTCTTGAGCTTTGTGAAAGAAACTCAAGCCTTGCTAAAACACTCAAAAATAATGTGTGTATGAGCCTAGCCATCACCATAGTCAATTAGGTACTCATGGCTCTGCTCCCATTCCTGCTGCAGTAGGTGTGATTGTTGTACTTTTTCCCCAGTTCTCACCCTCCACTTACTTACACTAGGCCAGATACCGCTTCACTGCACATCAAAACAAAAACTGCTACAAAGTAAAGCAGAAGTGGATTTATGCTATACAAAAAGAGGCATAATTATTTTAAAAAAACCAAAATTGGATACAATACACTTGAGGCAGTGCAGAAGGTAAATGGCCTCTGAGATGCCTCTTCACAAATGAGGATTTTGAAAGCATTTTCCACTGGATGCAGAGACGCTTGGGTGAATGCACAAAGCACCACACCAACTGCACTGCTGCTCCTCCTTGGCACCCGTAGGGGAAAACAACAATTAAGCTTTTGTCAAACATATCCCTTTTTCAACAAGCAAACAAGTTCTTTCTAAATACCTGTGCTGCCAATGTCTCTCTCACACGTATAATTATATGGCCCTTCTTAAAACACTACAGTCAAATGGCATTAATAAATAACCAAATGTGTTTTCTCTATCTTACTTTTGATTATTCAACATTAGCACATAAATTGACAGTTATTAAGCAAATGATAAATGTTATCTATTCATACAAAAAGTGCTTTACTGAATCAAAACCATTAACAGTTCCCAAGAGCATAAATGTAATTCTTCTATACTACTGAAAAGAAAAGCAACAAAAAAAAAAAATGGAAAAAAGAAGAAATGTTATTACACTCAGGAACATATGCAGACATTCCCCAGAAGAGCCAAGTAACAGACCTGACCTAACATAGCACAGCTTAAAAAATCATTGTAAAAGGAATTTAATGTGTGTAAGATTAGAAAACATGAAATTTAATTTCTTTTCCTTATGCTTCAGACCTTCTGTAATGCTTCTAGTCAATTTTACCAGAAGAAGAAATACTACAAATTTGAAGCATAAATCTACACTTGTATATTTTCTTTTTGCTAATATGTATCCTTTATCAAGCACAATGATCACATTAAAGAATGGGAACATAATATGAAGTCATTTGTGTTCAAATACTTCATCTAGCTCAGAAGATTTGAGAAACAAGGCAGGAACTGGAAGGACAGATTTTGGAAATTCTTTAAGGACAGGTATTGGTGACTTAAAGTTACAATCCAGAAGATGCCCCATGTTCCCCTGCCTGTTCAAATGGTGTCACTCTGACATCTGTCAGGGAAAGGAATTGAAAATATGCTGTGAAAGGACCAGAACTGTTTTTTAACTTGGAGAAAAGCACGTCTCCTTGTAGCTGTAAGATATCCCTCCCCCTTTGGATGACTTCTTGACTTAGCAACACCAGAGTTTACAAAATGCCCATCAGCAACAACCAGCAAAGCCACAGAGCAAAGCCTTTTCTGCTGGTTTTCTTCCCTCACACTTTTAAAGCAAATGAGTGATATGAGGTCTCAAATCATAAAGTGAATATCCTACAAGTAAATGGTTTTCCCTAAGAAAGGGAACAGAGGTACTTCTGGCTAGTGAGACAGGAAATGTGTAAATCCCTTCCCACTTTCTCGTTTAGGGAGTTTAATAAAGCAGCCCTGTATTGTGGCACACCAATATATTTTGGCAGCATTTGGAGAGATAGCACCTCCTGAGCTGTGAGCACCACATTTTACTGCACCCTGTCAGGTTAGATAAAAGCTGTCTGCAACTTTTATACTTTTCCTAGACAGAAGAGTTATGCAATATTGCCAAGAAGCTTTAGAACCATACAGGGTAGCCCATCAGTACTCCCAAACAATTTTTTAAGATTCTATTTCTCCCTCTGTCTAAAAGGTGTTCTGGCAACTCTATAAACATTCAAGAAAGCAGCTTTTTTTTTTTTCTTCAGCTACTCTGCAACACACATTGAGACAGAGCCTTAGAGAGCCTGACTTTGGAGACTGACCTCTTGCAATTTCTTAATTTATAAAACAACCTTCCCATTAAATGATTTTTCTTCAGTTTCACAGTTAGAGCACAAACATTCTTTAAAAATGAAGTTCCTCCCTCCAAAACTAGCCCTAAAGGAGTAAGGTAAAAGGAACAGGGGAAGTAAGGAAATAAGAGCACACAGTAAGTATGTCAATTATTTCACCATGCTAAATATGACTGGAGAAGAGAGAAACTCCAGTTAATAGCAGGCTGATTATTCCAGCAGGGCCACTTAATAGTAATGATGGAAAGATACCACTTGTTTAACTAGTGTTTGTAAAGTACTTTACATTCCTCAGATGGAAGAACTACAGATACGCCAAACACCATCATCATTACACCGGCTGCTGCTCTGACTCCTGTGAATAATGAAAGGCTGGGACATCATTCTGGGTTAGCATATCGTAATGTAACATCTGGGGATGGGAGGAGCACACATGACCAATCCCTCCATCCAATATTTGATGCATGAGGAGTAATAATTTATCGTGTGGTCAGAGCCCGGTCGCCAAGAGGAACAGCTTGGAGCTGATAATGCTTCCTGGAGAAACTATGGAGTTCCTCTAGGGAAGACACACAGAGGCAAGCTGCAATCATAGGGGTTGACTCTCAAAGCACTCTTGCTTTTAAAGAAATTTTTGTTTACTTTACTGGAAACTCTTAAAAACATCTTCCAGTCCAGTGCTCAATACCTTTAGGGCACAATTACACCTTTACCAAAAGCACTAATTAATTTTAATTACTCCTTCTGACAAATATTTTGAATGGAGTGTAATATAGGTATGTTTTATTAATATAGGAATTTAAGATTTTACAAAAGAAAAAACACCCCACCTGTTCTATTATAACAGCAATAATTAAAAGAGTAAAGATATAAAACATGCAACACAAAATGTGCAAAACTCTGAGTTTCAAAGTTAGAAGGCAACTTTCTGCAACTCTTTTTTCAGATAATTTATGGTAAATACAATTTAAATGAATTTGGTTTTGCCCAAATTATTTTTGCTACTCATCTATCAGGTAAAAGGCAACAGTAGCAAACAGTGGCAACAGTAAAGGGGCAGTGAAAGTGGAATGGCATGATAAATAAACCTGTTCCAGCACAGAGAAGACAGAGAAGTTTGGTGATGCCCATTATTTTCAATGGTGCGGTGATTCATTAAATGGTCTTGGGCAGACAAGTCTGTCAATACTGGAACTACATACAAACCCATCATTTTAATTAAGGACTTAGAGGATGGCCAGAGAGTTAATTGCTATTAAAACACACATCAAGAATGTTCTTATTTCATTTGACAAGTGTTTTCTTACAGACTCTCACAGGAGAAATGCTAAGTGTGACGATAAAGTTTTCTGTCTTTCTGTGCAGGAAGAAATTATCAGCAAGCTAGGAATTAAATTCCATTGGATAATCACTGCACAGTAGCTAATTTTAAGGTACACACGTGGCTGTATTTTACTTAAATATATATTTAATACTTCTAGAAATTCTAATAACAAGACGCTGCTTTAAAACATCTAAAACCAAGCATGCTTGCAGTAAAACACCATCAAAAACCTTGTTAATTGTATAAAAAAACTGAAGTTAATGAAGCTGGTGACACTCAGTGTGTCAAAAAGCAGCTCTTTATACCTAAGGTGACCTTAAACTGTGGCTGGAGATTAAAGAACTACAAAGACAAAAAGAAAAAGAGAATGATCAACACTGCATGACACACCATCCCAGAAAATCAGTTATATTCCACAACCCAAGTGCAAGAAGGGAATCAGACTGAAATATGGTGCACAGCAGTCAGAAATATTAGTGAGAAGAAACCTGCAGTCCATCCCCTGATGCAGGGCATGACAGTCCCCAGACACCAGAGCTGGTCAGTCTCTGCATGTGTCACCTGATGTGGCTGCAGGGGATGGGGCAGCAGGAATTCCTCCTCAGAGGAATGCAGTTCCCATCTTCTCGCTGCTGCTTCATGTCATGATCTGACCAAGAGCTCCTGCAGTCCCCTGGGAGAGCAGGGAGGTGTCAGGAGGAGACAAGCTGGGTCCCTGAAGCCACTGGGAAAATCTTCCCCAGTGCTTCCAGCAGATGACCTCCAGCATGCTCCCCCTCATTAGCACTGTGCTTCAGGCACCCTGCTTTCCACTTAGGTAATGAGGAGCATTCATCAAAACCACTGCCTTAGCTTTCCTCACTACACTATAGACTTTGCAAAACTAATGCTCTTTCTGCAAATACATTTTCCTCACCTTACCATAACATTTGTGCATTATTTATTAGCATGGCTTTTTCAAAAAACTTCCCTTTTGAATAACATCTGACTACTAGCATTGTGTTAAATATAAAGAGAGGAGTTTTCCATGCACTTGGGTTAGTTTCTAAAGACTTGTTTCAGAGCTTTTCTGATTCAAAGCCAAACTCCTGTACACACTTCCTTCAGTATTACTCATGAGCTAATTTAAACCCAGGTATCACCCAGTTTTGGTGAAAAGAGTGAAATGAAGACCAAGATAATAACTTAATACAAGATGCTATAATATGATGAATAGGACATTTTAGAAGAGCTTGCTAGGAAAATAATTCACATTGTATACTAAATAAAAAGGATCATACTCTCAAGAGCTTTTGAAATGCTCCTTTCCCCTTGATGAATTACAATGCAATTTTCTAGCCAACTAATTTCACTGAAGAAGATAATGACTTGAGCAAAAGGGTAATCAACTGCCAATCAGGGTTCCTTGAAGCACAGAATGTCAAACATTCAAGCAAGTTTTTTTACAAGTTGTAAAAGCACTAAAGTTCCATGATATGTCATAAAACCTGTGATGAAACTCTGAAGTTGATGAAGCATTCTTATTTCTCCAGTGATACTCTTAAACAAACAATTTCCAGCTTTAACCAAATCTTCCATTAATATTCAGGCCTATTAAAGAAGCATCATCACTACACAATTAGCTGTGTAAATGTCAGTCAGAGAACTAAACAGATTAATCACCCAGGTTGCCTTCTCTAGCAAGTGCCTGAACTGTCAATGTTATTTAATTTCTTCAGGAGTGGAGGGTGAAAAGGGAAATGTTTTTTTAAATCTTCCCTTATTAGACTTTTATCATGATAGTGAGTGCTAATTTATCACGACTATTTGGTGTTAATTTAAATCCACTTTGGTTTTTTTGTTCTGTAGTATACCACTTACACCTTTTTCTGTAATTCAGCATAAAATGTTTTAGAAGAGAAGCTTTCTAGAAAAACAATTGCCATCATCTTTTCTTCACAAGAAACACAGGTCACTGCTCTTTCATGTGTGGCTAAATAGCAGTCTCTGAAGGTAGGACTTCATTATTTTTATGTAGCTTGTCTCTTCCTTTCTATTTTTAAAGTCAATAATTATTTGTCTGGGCTTCTATTTCACCATCTTGTGTATTTTTCTGGGAAGAAAACAGGTCATCTTGAACCTCTATTACCCACTTGATCCTTTTATGATGTTTTGAGTTGGATGCATATTACAGAAGCAGAATATTATCACTGATAAATACAGGAGAATGGAACAGAAAGTCTTTAAGATTAATCTAATCTAAGTCAACAGTGTTTTCAAACTCCTGAAGTCTTGGACAACAAGAAGGAGAGAAGCAGGCAGTCCAGTCTCATGTTCTCATAGCTTAAACATCTATTTCTGAAAATTAAGTGTACTGCATAATCTCAGAAGTCACTAGGAAAAAAAAAGGATTATATGTTATAGATTAACTCAATCATTTTAAAACACGATATAGCATGCCAACTGAAAGTATTCAGTTCATTTTTGGTCCTTCCACAAGTAAAAAATATACCTAGATATGAGAAATTAAAGTCATCAAATATTTTATTACAACATCATTATTTCACCCTGCTTCAAAAATCTGGACAGTAAATGCCTGTACTGACTTAGGCAAACAGAATTGGTGCACTTCCTGAGAAAAGCTTGAAGCCCAGGATGGACTTGATGTGCAACATGTATTGAAGCCCAAAGTAAGAACAAATCCCTCCCCTAACCACAGAATGAGTTATTCCTGCCATTTCCCACTCTCATGTGCCACATTTCTCCTTACACTAGTCCCCTCTCCTCTGCTGGACTTGGTAGACCTGGAAAAAACATTTTGCCTCTTTTCTTATACTAATAACTTACCTATGAAATTCAGCTGGTCTCACTACCACTGATATTTATTTCCTGGATACAGACTGCAAGCAAATAAAGACCTAGAGTGGCCTGCTTCACCTAGCCAGCTGCTGGCAGAAGGGATTCCTTGACAAGAGCTGCTACTGACTAACCCAAAATTCACAATGACCACTTCATTGTCTCTTGTCCTCTTCTTACTCCATGAGCTCTTTAAGGCAGGGATGGTCTTTCATTGTTACATGCTGACACCAGTGCAAACCAGCAGTGCTCTCTGTGGTCACTAATCAGAGCCACCTGGAGCTACAGCAATTTTTAAAAGGGTTTTAAAACATTCTCAGAGACATTGGAGGCATCAAATCTACAGTCTTCAAGAATTTCCCATCAAAGCATAGATGCCTGACAGAACAAAAGCAGGCTTGTGAGAGAAACAGCCCCAGGCCCTGTTTATTGGGATTACCATTGCTGACCTCGCTTTTCTACAAACTGGGGAAAAATATCAGAAAGGACAAAACTCTTTTTAATGGGGAGGAAAAAAAGAGATATGGGTAGAGACAGGAAAATTTGGGGATTTCCAAGTCAATGGGCCAACTCCTCAGCCAATACCAGAGAGACAGGAAACATCATTCCATTTTTTCAAAATTGATTTTATTCATGTGTGTGTATATGTATATATACATATGTATATTAAAAAACAATGTGGATGTCAACATGCACAAAATCTAGGAAGAGAAAGATATAAAAACAGTCCTTGACAAGACCCCAGGTCTTCTTCAGGCCTCCATCTGTTCCTAGAAAAGTTCTCTCTCAACAAAACTACTTAGTGTCTTGTTAAGATTTTTACCTCTTTTTTTTCTATCAATTACTTTGGAAACTGTCCTTCTCTTTCTGAGAGGGAGTAGGAACAACTAAACTTAGGTTTGCTGAACAGCAGTTCCATCTTCCCACTGGCCTCCCCAAATCCCCCAGGTCTGAGAAAATCCAGCAGGTGATGACAGAGTCAATCAGCTCGGCATCCAGTTAAAGGAAATGTATTAGTACAAATTCTCACCAGGCAAATAAGCATGGAGAGCACACAGCTGGAGAAAGCCACTTCTGAACACTGACCTGCCCAATGTACATGCTCAGGAATAAAATCACAGACCAGGGAAAAAAACAAAAACTGGGGGGAAAAAAATCTGAACAACTCTACAGGCACCAAAGTATAAAATCAGTTACAGCACTGCAAGCACAGTAAGACACTACGTGTTCTGCAGTTCTTGGATATTGAGTCCAAGAACATCCTTCGTCTCGCCAAACACTTGTTGAATACTGAAGTATTTTAACATATCAGGTTTATTAGATCACTGATTGGAAGCCTTTCCAAAAAACACTGATCTGGCAAAGCAATTACTATTCCAGGGAGCATAGCTGAGCTCTGGAAAGCCACATGTGCTAGAAAAGCTCCATTTGTTTTAAAGCAGTCAGTGGAAGGGCAGTGTGAAAGAACAGGATAGAAATAACTTGCATTAAAACTCCAGATTTAAGGAAATACAGAGAGAAGTTAAAATGTTCACAAAGGCCCATCAGATGAAGGCCTATCAAGCCTAATGAAATCAGACTTCCCAAGAACTTAATAATTTTCCAATCATGTATGTGGACACTGTAGACAAACCACAGCCCATGATTTTCCAGTGCAGAGCAGTTTGCAGATGCTAGTACACTTTTCCAGTATTTTGTTTTTCTGAGTCAAGTGAGATGGGCTTTGTCTTTGATGGGAACATATGAGAAAATACCCAAACCAAATAGTTAACCTGTGTCATAGAATCACAGAATCATTGAGATTGGAAAAAACATCTGAGATCATCAAACCCACCTTGTCAACTACAACATGGCACTGAGTGCAACATCTAGTCTTTCCTTAAACACCTCCAGGGATGGTGACTCCCTCACTGCCCCAGGCAGCCCATTCCAATGTCAAACCAGCCTTTCTGTGAAGAAAATCTTCCTAAAGTCCAACCCAAACTTCCACTCCTCACAGAAGTAAAAAAATGTGTCAAGTTTACACTGTATGTTGCAGCCTCCTTCCTTACCACCTTCCCTATCACTTCTGTGGGATTAGCCCTGCCTGATGTGTCCCTGAGTGGTGTGGAAGGACTTGGAGTGAAACAGAAATGCTAAATCTTTCCTGAGAGACAAAGTGTGTCAAGAAAGAGACAATGCAAAACAATTTTGCAGTCAACTATCAGAACATACTGAAATCCAGCTCAGACTTTCCAATATCCCTGCTGAAAATTACTTGCACACAAACAAATTAAAAAGAATGTGATGAGACTGCTTATGGAGATATTAGAGAATCACTGAGGATTTTTTTCCTTATATTTATGCATATATATCTAACCATCCTGTTCCTGGATTATTATATGAAACAGCAAGTCTCAAGTGAAATCACGCCAGGGAGTGATGGAGTGGAAAGCAGTGGTGAGGACTATGACAGGAAGGATGAGGGTGAGGTGGGAATAGCAAGGCATGTACTGGGATCTGCACAGGCTGTGGGTTCTTCACACCCATGGCACGTTGCAGGGCAATGAAGCACCATCTGTCTGAGGGGTTTGCAGCCTGATGGGAGGGAAGCAACAAAGGTACTTGCCAACCTGATGACCTGTGACTTAGTTTTCCACTATGACAAAAAAGTACTACCAGTTTAATTTTCCTGAATTTATATAGCCACATTGTCTCTGTCTCATTTATTAACAGCATTTCTGACTGCTTTTCCCATTTCTGAGGAATATGCTCCAGAGCCCTGAAACTTGCTGATGCTGGAGCAAGCTTTATGCACCAGAATGTGGTATCTTAACATACAGAAAATTTTAACTTTGAAGGCTAGACAGAAATAAAGATGGTGAGAATATCGTTGCTGCATCACCTGCTTTCAGAAAAATTAGTAAAGACAATTTGCAGCAGAGATCTTCTTAAATCATTGGTTACATTAACCAAGAAAAAGGACATTGATTTCTCCTGCTTTTTAACCCTTATAAGCCATTGTTTATTCTCCTTCCTGATCTTCCTCTTTGTATACATTTATACAGATACTTTCTCCTTCCATTTTCCTGTCTCCACCTCAGCTTTTTCAACAGAAGAATGGCTTTTGCCATCTGTCTGTCTCTGCTTCTGCCACTAGGGAACAATGTCACAGACTGAGCCTCATATAAAAGGCCATGAAGATCGAGTGAGCTGTGGGACCCTGAAGATTCAGGGATGCTGAAGCACCATGCCCCATGTGCAATAAAAACATGGAAGTGCACATATGTCCCAGACACAGTGCTGTACATCCTATGATTTTACTGAAAATAACACGCTTCCCCCATAGCATGGAGTGATGGGCTGTCATTAAAAAATGGCATTCAAGTGAACTGGTTGGATTTTAGTCCTAACTTCATTCTGCTCTTGATTTGCAAGGCTCTTCTCTTTTTAATGGTGCACTGAAGTAGTGACAAGTGCAGTCCCTGTTCTGACACAGGTTGAGATGTCTGTGTGAGGTGACCCTGTCAGTGCCCCAGGGCTTTCAGAGCCAAGGCTGCAGGCTTCACCTTTGCTACAAGGAGAAGAAGATGCAGGCACATTTTGTAAAGAAATTGGAGACAGATCTAGTAATGCCTTCACCAGCAAAGATAGAAGAGCCATATTCAACATCAGTCAATAAATACTAACTCATACAGTTTCTGTGTCTAACTTGAAGTTATTTTTTTTCTACTGCTTTTCCTTGCTATGACTTATCAACTTCCCCTTTTTCAATATATAACTTAACCCTCTATTTAATTAATACCTAACTCTACTGTACAGAGACACGAAACTTGCAATAATGGGCCACTGCTGAGAAGTAAATACTTAAAAACTGACAACTGCATTAACTTGTGCTTAAACTGGCTTCCTCTTGATGATCAAACATCTGGGTAGATAATTTTATCTAAAAAGCTCGATAAACAAGGTGCACATTAAACAAACCAAATATGTTCTGAAATTCAGTTTCATGGGTATAAAAGCAAGCAATCCACATGCTGCTGCCAAAAGCCCATGAGTGCAGTTCTTTCTTTAGATAATGTTCGCTTTTCTGCTTTCTTAAAAAAAACATTTATCTAGTTTATGATTCAAAGTCTAGGTAAGTGCCTGAATATTTTGTCTCACAACTCCACACCTCATTTTAAAACACAGGCAATTAAGGAATAATGAGAATTTGTTAAGTAGTTGGAACATACTGCATATAACAAATGGTAACACTTGGGATCACTGATGGATATGTTATAAAAGCTCCACAGCACTGTCTTAAAACATAACAGGAGAGAAATGCTCTGTGAGGCAAGGCAGAGGCCATTGAATGCCAATAGTTCAACTTCTAATTTACACAAGTAGAAATGTCCTGACTCCTCTTTCTCTCCCTTTTACAACCCTTCCACCTTCATCTCCCTCTGCAGAAATCCTTCAGTCACATGAACAGCACTTTGGGGGAGCTGCACCTGGGATGTATCAGTACAGTGATGGTCCCTAATAGTCCTCAGCAAGGTACAGCACTGGAAGTTCAACCTGGAGTTATTTGTAAGGGGTAGCAGAAGAGACAAATTATATGTTATATGCTTTGGGGCAAATCCCCTACTGACCAGAGATATAACAAAGCTGCCAAACACAGAAATTAACAGTGATGCAATGAATTTCCATCTCTCCAGTAAAAACTTGTTTCAGTAAAAACCTGTTTTGGTAAGGATCACTCATATATAATACCTAACAAAATATATATATATATAACAAAACAATAAACTAACTAAAGGGAACTAATTATTTGAGAAGCTTTAGGAAGAATGTCTGCCTTCCCAAAAATACACAGAAGCCAAAAACACAGCCAAGAAAACTCTGAAATTACACACATTCATTTGGTGTGTGAAGAACAGACACCTGACATGAAAATTAGAATTCACAGCATTGAATTCACTCATAACCATGCAAGGTGGAACCACAGAAATTGGGGAAGGCAGGAGTGCAGCAGCACTCAGAAGGCTCTTGGAGGAGCATGTCTGTGATGAAGGGGAGCTGCAGACAGGTATGTGTGACACTCAAAGCTGCTTACTGGCTGAAACAACCAGGTATGGCAGGATTCAATTCAGTCCCCAGCTTGTGCTGCTGTGCCTCTGCTGCAGTGTAGTGCACAGATATGGACATGGATATTAAAAGCCCAGGGCAGCCCCAAGCCCAGGATAAATTTCCTGGGTGTTTATCCCATAGTGCAGGCCTGGCTCCAGCAGCTCTTGGTTACTGCTCATGCCCAGACAAGATCTGCAGTGACCACAGCCACAGGTATCCTCAGGAGAAGTCAAGAACAGCAGATTTAGTACAGAAAAAGAGAACATAAAACCCTCTTATGAGAAGAAGCTGATTTTGACATACAACTGAGTATCTGATCCAAACCTGAAGAGTAATCCTGCTGCAGAACAATTCAAACTGTTGCACTCTGAAAGCTGCTTTTTACCAGAAAGTGCCATTTTCCCAATCTTTCATTTTACCTGAAAGGAATCTAATTTTGAGAGGCACTCTGTTGTTTAGCTTCTCAATGCCAAGTGTTGTCCCCATAAAGGGGCCTGGGGAGCACGACAGACTGGCTTCTCTGCTGGAAGGAGCTGGCCCCTCCTACAGCAGAGCATTTCCCTGGCTGGAAAGGAAAAGGGGAGACAAGAAAGGGGGGGCCCACAGCAACATGTGGGGAGCCCATGCTCTGACAGAGGCTCCCACAGGAGGCATGGGGTCAGCAGTCAGCTCTCCAAAACCTTCTTCCCATCACCCTGCTGCTATCCAAGGGCACTGGGCTGACTGAAACAGAGCTTGAAAGCAGGAAGCTGCCAGCCAGGACAAAAGGGGAAATTGTCTGCAAAACCTTTTTGTTTTGGTTCTGTCCTGCCTAATCACTTCAAGTTTTCTCTGTAAGATGAGAGAGACTGTAGTCCACATCCAAATACAACGTGGCTTTTGGAATCTATTGGCTTTGCCATGGGACAGATCTTTTTCCCAGCTCCAGCCAATTCAAAATCCTAAAAGAATTTCACCATCCCTTCTTTCTAGGGTTAATCCAACTTAAATGACCACAACATTATTTAGGGTATTTTACCACCTTAAATGTATTGTTCTTCCTGCAAGGTTTTCTTCAATCCCAGATAATATTTATTTTATGCAAGTCAGTGACTTTCTAGTGCAAAATATGGGACCACACACCCACCATTCACCAGTGGTCTGGAAATTCATAGTGGGTACAGGAGGTAGGATGTGCTTGTGATGTGAAAAGTGACTTCATACTAAATGTTGGCCAGGTGGCTAACAGCAAAACGGGGTGGTTCCAGGGGCAAAATGTCTTTCCACCCCATGAAAATGTGCTTTGCACCTATACTTTTTTTTTGTCCAAAGAATTGCTGTGCTTCAGAAACTGAAGAAGGAAAGGTGCCTCACTCTATGAGGGGAAGCAGAAGGATCACAACACCAGATGTTACAAGACCCCTTGACACCGTGCCCCTAAAAAAAAAGGCCAGCTGACACTCAGAACGGACTGTCAGGGGAAGAGAGCAGTCTACCAAAAGGAAATACATTCTGTGTCTTTCAGAGTAAAAACATTACTAAAAAATTACATTTTTCAGGCTGAAAAAAGACATTACTGCCCACAAAAAAATTATATAACCCCCACTTCAAATAAATAGCAGTAACCACACATTTTGATGTTATTGTTAAGAGCAACAATGTCAGTAGCAGTACAGCATAACAATATTTTAATGCCACAACCTACGCAGAAAAATTCTGCAGATATATTTATAAGTTGGAGCAAACTTCATTAACTGCCTGCAGCATTGCTTCAGTTCATTATGTGACACAAACAGAACAAATTTATATAACTGTATCTAAAATTACAAACAGGTAGTTCTATACTTATATCTAAGCAGTGGCATTTATGCAGCCATGAATAAAGTCCTGATAGCATTTTGATTAAAAATAAAACTGTATTTGTAGGATTTATTTTATAAGTTGGTCTGAAAAATGTGATTTATCTTCAAAGTTACTACTAAGATTTTGTCTTTAGTGATTTTGTACAATAAGTCCTTATTACTTAGAATAATTTTACATAGACTCAAATTTAAGGAAGTCAGTAATATGAAAATGAGATTATCTCTCAGAGAGATATTGACAAGTTCACTAGGACAGAAATTTGAACTAATCACAGATGTTCCAAATCTAAAATGGTCTGTGGTGGAGCTGAGCATCCTTTTTGGAAATAGCAATGGATGTTTGTAAGGGTGAGAGTCCTTACAGGAACATGATAATGTTATAAACAAATGCTAATAAAATGCCAAGAGATTAAAGGCTGAGATCAAATAAATATACCAAAAATATTCATCTCTGCAGATGTTTACATCAGATCAGTTCACAGCTGTACTCCTTTGTTGTCTTAAAAGAAAAGAAAAGAAAAAGATCATGAAAAGAATCACACCCTACAACTACTTCTTCCCAACCACAATATCTTTTGTCTTGGACACAGAAGCAGCAGTGGGGGGTATGGTTTAGTGAGGTTATAATTCATCCCCACTGAGTTTTCTGACAAAAACAGCATAAAGTGTCACTCTTCCCTTCCTCTGGGAGTCGGTGAAAGTGTTTCTGTCTTGCTTTTTTTCTGTCCCTTACAATATAAGGTGTCAGAAGCTTCCAGTCTATTCCTCAGGTTTTTCTGATGTCTTTTGTCCCTTTTTATTGCTTGGCATTGTGCCCTCCCCCCAGTTTATAGATCTTTGATGGGATCACATGCTGCTGCTGGCTGGAGGTCTGTATCTGGGAGGTGCCAAGGGTGCAGCACCTTGTGACACTCTTGTGCCAACAGCTCCCCAGACATAACTTAACTCTTAGGCCACTGCTATTTACTGACTCCTATGGGGCCTGTTCACAACATGGTGACAGAGGCATTTAATTAACTGCTATGAACACATACCTAGAGACCTTACTGCCCTTTCCCTTTGCCCCTAAGGAAATCAAGACATTTTAAATATTTCAAATATTTTTGGCGAACATCAAAATAAATAGCAGGTAGTTTTCCAGTATCTTTTCAGAGCAAGGGAAAAAAAAAAAGAAAAAATGAAATAGGAATATATGCCTGACTAAAACCAAACCAGCTGGCAGCTGAGGCCTATGACTCTAGGACAGGCTCAGATGTCCAGTGCTGTGTTACTGTGGTTACTGTTTGAGATGTAACAAACCAACACCTTGGACCATGGTTCCCCAGCCCCACAAGGTGCAGGATCCATCAAATGAAGCAGGAGTCCACCAAGAACTGGCTGTCTTGAACCCATCACATCTGGAGCTAAGGGAGAAATGGGTAACAACCTGGTAAACCTTCTACCTCCAGTGGGCACAAAAATTATAGTGAGACAGAATAAGCTGTCTACAATGTGTCTGCAGCACACATCAGCAGAAACACCTGACATCAAAAACACTCCTGTATATCCCCAGCACAGGAAGGACATGGAGCTGTTGGAGCAGGTCAAGATGATCAGAGGGATGGAGCAGCTCTCCTTGAGAAAAGGCTGAGAGATTTGGGATTGTTCAGCCTGGAGAAGAGAAGGCTCAGGGGTGATCTGATTGTGACCTTCCAGTACCTGAAGGGAGCCTGCAAGAGAGATGGAGAGGGACTGTTCACTAGAGCATGGAGTGACAGGACAGGGAGGAATGGACCCAAACTGACAGAGAGTGAGTTTAGATCAGATGTTACAATGAAATTCCTCACTGTGAGGGTGCTGAGGCACTGGCACAGGTTGCTCAGTAAAACTTTGGCTGCCCCATCCCTGGGAATGTTCAAAGCCAGGTTGGATGGAGCTCTGAGCAGCCTGGGATAGTGGGAGTGTCCCTGCCCATGGCAGGGGAGTTGGAACTGAATCATCTTTAGGGACCTTTTCAACACAAACCTTTCTGATTCTATGATATCATAAACTAAGCAAAGATCTGAGTCCAGCAAAGCTCAGGCAAAAACAAGGTTCATATCTAACATATACATAATTAACCATCTGGAACAGCTTCTGACACAGGATGCTGTAAATTACTGAGGAGCATATAACTCAGATTTTTTTTTTTTTTCCTGGCAGATTTTCATTTAAAACATTCTACAGAAAAGCTATTCTGACCCCAACAAAGAAGAGAAAAAAGACACCAATCACAAACAGGTAGTACAGATTAAAGGGGAATTTTTATAGATATGTGAGTGTGAGATGGCTTTTTCCTAACTTTAAATACAGAAAGACAAACCTCAAAACCTTCGCAAACAAACAAATTGTGTAGTTCACGTGTTGAAGAATCTCAAAGGGGAATCATGCTAAATCAGTTCTGACTCCTTTAATCTGCTCCTGCCCTGGAAACTGTTGTTACAAACAATAGGTTATTAAGGAGGGTATTTTTTAAATTGTTATTACTCATGCAGGTGAAGTATTTTAAATATGAATCATAAGCTGATGCATTGCATTAAAAATCCAGGCATTTCTATGTCACGTCTCACAAAGTAGCTGCCACTGAGATGCATTAGACCATCACCTAAAGACTCCTCTCCAGGGGAAAGTGAAGCACTAAACTGGACAAAAAGCTATCATTGCTTTGGTGAGACAACCCTGAATGAGCCAGCAGATGGGAGAGATGACCTAACAAGATTCATCTTGTCAAAAAGGAGAACCTCAAGGGATTTTAAAAAAGAAGAAAAAAATAAAGGGGGCAGGGGGGATTTTTTTTCATTTGAAAATTGTAAAAAAATGTTTGTTGGTGGAAGGAACAGGCTAATGGGAGTAGCTGCTTCCAAGAAAGATGATGAACAAATTCATCAGGAAATTATGGTTTTTCTTCCTATTAGCTGTCATCACACAGGGGGAAAGTACAGCTGCCAGACACTGCCTGGGCCATGAGGAGTCTCTCTTCCTCCCAGACAGGTGCCCAGCTGAGAAGCAAAACGTGCAGTTCCCTGCTTCAGTCCATGGTGGAGATTACCCAGACAAAAAAATAAAAATACACTAATGCAGGTTTCCATTCACACCCTTGTGAACTCTTGTCTTTTCCAAATTTCCAGTGAAGGGAGCTCGATCTCCAAATTATATTAAAGCTTGATTCTAATGGCATCTTGATATAAGTGAACATCCAGCACTAAGGGAGAGAAACACCTCCAAAGGAACATGGAGTGTCACGGTAAAATACCATCCTCAGCAGGCATGAATGGGTAAGCTAGAAGCACAAATGTAAACACATATAAACACCAACAGTTTGAAACAAAGTCTAAAGACTAAGTAATACACCACAGAATCATAGAATGGTTTAAATTGGAATAGACCTTAAAGATGATTCAGTTTCAACTCCCTTGCCATGGGCAGGAACACTCCCACTATCCCAGGCTGCTCAGAGCTCCATCCAACCTGGCCTTGAACACTTCTAGGGATGGGGCAGCCAAAGTTTTACTGAGCAACCTGTACTCAGCACCCTCACAGTGAGGAATTTCATTCTAACATCTGATCTACACTCACTATCAGTTTGGGTCCATTCCTCCTTGTCCTGTCACTCCATGCCCTAGTGAACATCCCTCTCCATCTCTCTTGCAGGCTCCCTTCAGCTACTGGAAGGTCACAGTTGGGTCACCCCTGAGCTTCTCTTCTCCAGGCTGAACAATCCCAAATCTCTCAGCCTTTCCTCAAGGAGAGCTGCTCCATCCTTCTGATCATCCTGGTGGCTTCCTCTGGCCTCACTCCAACAGCTCCATGTCCTTCCTGTGCTGGGACACCAGATCTGGACACAGCTCTGCAGGTGGGGTCACACTGAGTGGGGCAGAATCCCCTCCCTCACCTGCTGCCCACAGGGATTTGGATGCAGCCCAGGACACTGATCTAGGGTTTGTGTGCAAGAAGTCTTAGAATTGAACTTGCTAAGCAACTGCCAGGGGAAAATCTGACTTTATTTCTCGCCCTCTTCAAGTGTTTTCAAAACATAGTTGTCATTTCTGCCTGGAGGAATTTTTTTTCCTCATCCCAGCCAACTAGCTATACCCTGAATCTGTAACAAGGGCCTGTTAACAGAGTTTTCTGGTTTCAGTTTCTCTTCTAAAAGCACAAAACATTTTCATGCTGCTGTGGATTCTGTTACCAGAAGTTCTGATTTACTCAATACAAAGGCAACAATATTTTTTTTCCTAGGCTTACACGAGAGGCAGAATTCAGCTTGATTTAACAAAGCTATTTCAACAGTGAGGCAACATTTGGCTTCGAGTCTGCCATTCAAACTGCTTACCTTTGGGAATGAGGAGGATATTTTTTTCCCAGAGCTAGATTTTTGTCATGATGAAAAAGTTCCTGTTAAGCATTGATGCATATAACTAATTTGGACAAGTTAGGAAATGCACTCTTTGCTCATTACCTGGAATTTACAGTATCTGTGGGAAAAATATCAGTTATGGCACAGATTCTCATAATGTCATCTGTGCTTCACCAGTGCTGAGCTAAGAAGTTTCTAGATAAGCTTGCTATTATCTGATAGCAATGGGTCCTCTGCAACTGCTGAACTGCATTAGGAGGAACAAAATACTCTTGAAATATTTATTTTCCTTCTGAGCAACAGCTGAAGTATTGATAAAGCAGAAATGCAGGATATAAAGTCAGAACTGGAAGGCACAGACTCTGCAACCTAAAGTAAAGAAAAAATGTGGGCCACACTGAAAACATTTGCAAGCACTTGACTTGAAGCCCTTAGAGAGCAACAGACATGTTCACAGACATGTTTAATAAGGGAAAACACTTACATGTACAGTAGCTTAGGAAAAAAGAGAACTGAGATTACAAACAGGGGCAAAGCAGCTCAGGATGTGTAATAACAGCAAATTATTCTGCACAATTTCAGATACAGGTCTCCCCAGCACACAGGTTGACAGCAATAGCATTGAAAATGTTTCTTTTACAGCAAAAGTATGCTTCATGATAATTATTGTATGGAGAACCACTTAAGAGGTGGGAAATGCTAGTTTGAACTCAATGTGTATAGACTTGATTTGGTTCTATTGTATTGTACTGCATAGGTGGCTGCTTTTCCCCAGATGACACTGCCTGACTTAGAAGAAGGAATGGATGTTCTGAAAATCTACTTTTTGCTATTGAGCATGAGGCCACTTTTTGTTTACTTTTTGCTCAGGTGCTGCTCAAAATCAGCCATGAAAACCAATTTATAAAAATATCCTGGCAGGAGTCATGACATTTGACATGGAATTATCTGTGTGCTTAAAAATGTTCCTCAGCTTATTTTCATACTAATGAAATAGCACTATTATTTGCATTGGAGAGCTGCATGTAAATATATTTGCCTAAAAAGTCTCTTTCATCTCTGAAGCAGACCATGTTCCACATGGATGCACTCTTTACTGAATATGTTTGTTAAAATATTAAGAAGACTGAAAATGTAACGATTGGTCAAAACTTGTGTAAGCAATAAAATACTATCAGACAGGGGCAGATGCTTGTCCTGTAGCCAAATATTGAATCCAAACTCCAAAACTCAGAAGGGTTACAGCTATTTCATAGAACAATACCAGTCTTATTCTTGGGAACTGGAAAGCAATTTTACCTCAAAAATATAAAAAGTGAATAAACATGGCAAACATCCAGTGATGAATATTTCATTTTGCACAAATAAGGGGACAAATTTACAAGCAGTAGGAAGATGGTTGTATGCACAGGATCAATCTACCTCTGAAGTATCCAGCTGGGGTGGGTTGACCCCAGCTGGATGCCAGGTGCCTACCAAAGCTGGGCTATCACTTCCCTCTTCAGCTTGACTGGGGGGAGAAAATATAATGAAAGGCTCATGGGTTGAGATAAGGGCAGGAGAGATCACTCACCAATTACCATATTGGGCAAAACAAACTCAGCTTTGGGAAATTTGATTTCTTACCAATCAAATCAGAGATGAGTTATGAGAGAAAATAATCTTAAACCTGAAAACACCTTCCCCTCTACCCCTTCCTTCTTCCTGGGCTCAGCTTCACTCCTGATGTCTCTGTCTCCTCTAGAAGAGCACAGGGAGACAGGAGATGGGGATAGAGGGGTGGCCTGTGATCAGTTCATCTCACATACATGATTTCTGCTGCTCCTTGCTCCCCAGGGAGAGATTCTTCAGACTCTCTAGTGTTGGATCCCTGCCATGGGACACAGTCCTTCACTAAATTATCCAATGTGAATCCATTCCATGGGGTGCAGTCCTTCAGGAACAGGCTACTCCAGGGTAAGACCCCCCTGGGATCACAAGTCCTGCCAGCAAACCTGCTCCAGCATGGGCTCCTCTCTCCATGGGTCCAGAGGTCCTGTCAGGAGCCTGCTCCAGCACTGGCTTCCTCAGGGGTCCCAGGCCCCTTTGAGCATCCCCCTGCTCCACCACTGGCTTCCTAAGGGGTCCCAGGCCCCTTTGAGCATCCCCCTGCTCCACCACTGGCTTCCTAAGGGGTCCCAGGCTCCTTTGAGCATCCCCCTGCTCCAGCACTGGCTTCCTAAGGGGTCCCAGGCTCCTTTGAGCATCCCCCTGCTCCAGCACTGGCTTCCTAAGGGGTCCCAGGCTCCTTTGAGCATCCCCCTGCTCCAGCAAGGTTTCCTCACCATGGGCTGCACCACAGGCTGCAGGGGAATCAGCTCTGGTGCCTGGAGCACCTCCTTGCCCTTCCCCTGCACTGCCTTTGGCGACTGCAGGGCTGTTGCAATCACATTTTCACTCCTCTCTCCATCCAGCTGCTATTGCTCCTGCACAGTAACCCTTTTTCTTTATTAAATACATTGTCCCAGAGACTCTCCCATCCTTCCTGCTGAGCTCAGCCTTGGCCAGCAGCAGGGCCATCTTGGAGCTGGCTAGCATTGGCTCTGTTGGACATGGGAGAAGCTTCTGGAAGCTTCACAGAAGCTACCCTGGCAGCATCACCCATTTTCTCTTTGGCATCACATCAAGTAGGTACATCTCTAGTTTAGTAATGAGAGATGGAAGTTTAAGTCCCTCCAGTTCAGACCATCACTGGCTTTGTCCTTCAGATCCCAGTGCAAAAGAGAGGAAAACATCCAAGGCACTGACATGCTTCCACTTGTCTGGACTGGCAGTCACAGGGGTACCTGAGACAGTCAGAGATGCTCTGTGCTAACAGCAGATCTTAGCAAATGTATTTTTAAAAATAATTCATACTACAGCAAGAAGAACTTTTTCCTTTAAAGAGAATATGAATCATTTAATGCCCCTAGAAATTCATTACTTTCATGCACTGTAGCAAAATAAATATTTTACAAACAATGAACTTCCATCTCTCTGCCTCTGAATTCTTATTCATCTCCAGTTACAAACTGTTTAAGCCTGGTTTGCCATCTTAGAGAGCTAGAAAAGCCAGAAAGTTTCTGCACAAATGATCTTTTCACAGTGTGCTTGCTATTTAAACTCACTTAATTAAATATGTAAATCTAATTATTTGTCTCAAAAGTTTCTGCATATGCATTTTAAGAATGCAATGTACAAAAGTCTATTTGTAATGCTGAGACCAAACCCTACAGTCTTACAGAAGAACCCACGACCAAATAAACTGACATGTGGAAGAACTAATTCAGAGAATGAGATCTATTTAATTAGTCCACTAAAACAATGTATACAGTTGTGAAATCTGTGCTATTAGAAGCCTTTTTCTTTAATCTATGCTGAAACTTTTAAAAAATCTTTTCCATGAAGTATCAGCAGGTCTTTAAGATCAAGTATTGTTAGCAAATGTTCTCCTGATACAACCCATCTGTTAGGTGTTAGTGTTGATCTTTTATCAACATTCATAAAACACTCTTTTCTCTATTGTACATTATAAGTATCAGCAACCGTGTAGAAACAGCTTTGTTTAAATCTGCCAAGACCCTCTGTCCTGCAAAATGTTGAGTATTAATTTCCAGTAAAAACAAATTCCAAAGGATTTTTAATCTTTTTAATTAGTGTGTGCTTTTTAATCTCATTAGAAGCATAATCAGTAGATCATTTGTTACGTAAACATTACTATTTCTGTACATCGAGAACAAACACACAATTTTTATTTTAGAATATTAATTAATTTTGATGTTGAACTTATCAGAAAACTTGCCAATTTGCATGTTAGTCACTTGC
The DNA here is from genome assembly GCF_029582105.1 of Oenanthe melanoleuca. Classification (NCBI taxonomy): domain Eukaryota; kingdom Metazoa; phylum Chordata; class Aves; order Passeriformes; family Muscicapidae; genus Oenanthe; species Oenanthe melanoleuca. The sequence goes on along the minus strand of NC_079336.1, from coordinate 103,860,990 downwards.
AGTCTTTAGACCGTACAGAGAATCTATTTAGACATAAACAGTTAAACACTGAAAGATGAAGCTAAAATAGCCATAAAAGGGACAAAAGAGGAGGAAGCACATTTTCTACATCTGAGGCAAAGCAAACAAGTGCAGTAGTAATTATAGCCCTTTTCTTTAAAGGAGACTTTAGACCAATTGTCCTGAGGCCACTGAAGAAAGAACAAGATTTAGTTACAGTGGCCATTTGATACTGCAATTTATTGCTTGCAGTATTTTCCTTGAAACAAGATATTCAAGAGAGCCAGTTGCTTGGTGTTAAAAGCTTAATTTTCAAAGCAAATTTGAAGAATGATTCCAGATTTTGACATGACCAGTCTTCTTATTACTGCCCACATATTTTCCTTGGGCTATGAAAACAATTCCAGGTTCTTTTTTTCATTTTGACCATAGCAAAAGAATAATGTGGCCATGCAAGTGATACAGTCAGAAAATCAAGGTCAGGCAATTCTGCTCTTAGGGTCTTTACTCATACCCAATAATAATAATGTTTTATTATTAAATTACATGCTTAAACATGCCTATTTTAAAATGCTTTATATGATTTGTAAAATTATAATCAGAATATATTTCTGTTAATAATTCTTCATATAATAACTCAGAATGACCCAGAAGTAATTTTAAGAAAAAAAGTTCTATTTATGCAATGAACAGACAAAAGAAGCCCAAGTCAGGGCTGTCTGTAGGTATATGCACAGACTCACCCACATTTTTTAAGATTCAGTACATAGAATGAGATCAAGATTGTCATCAGGAACTTGAGCTGCTAAAACTATGTATTAAAACTTTATGGCTGAGATTTTTCAAACATCCTATACTGATTTGACTTTAAACATATGGAAATAAATGGCCACAGTGAAGTAATCTGATGTGGGCAAGTCTAACCTGCTGCTTGCCCTCCAGTTAGGGAGAGCTGACAGAGCCCTGAGCCTCTGGAGGAACAGCTTGGCACTGCACACAATGGAATTTTTCAAGTGCTTGTGCGACAGAGGATTATGAACAGGCAAATACAGACTAATGGATAAAGTGTTTTCAAAATGACAGCTCCCTTCTCTAAATGTCCAACAGACAAGGATTTGCTAACACAGCCTGGAAACAGAGGGAATATGATGGTCAGTAAATATTGAATGAGCTATGCATGTTCCTTTCCTATAGCTGGAAGGGGCTTTGCCAGGAAATGATTAGGAAAGCAAAATAGCCAAATGATGTCAGAAAGGGCATAATCAGAAGATCAAACCAAATGAAAGTAAAATAAGGAAACCTAGAGAGAAAAAGAGTAAAGGAAAATAGCAATAAAGTTCATATTAGATTAAAAAGGAGCACTTGAGAGAGGACAGATGAACACACAGCTGCAGATCACATAGGCTGGAGTAGAAAATGGTGGGAATGGGGAGACCAGGAACATCTCCAAAGCCTGAGAGCTTCGCATGCAACTGGTTTGACAGGCTCCTGCCAAGTCAATCTCTGTTCTGAGCCTGTTTCATCTCAGTGACACTCTTCTTCCCTAAACCCACATCACACAGGCCAGGCAGCATGCAAAGCATCCTGCTCCCTCTTCCCCTCCTGCCTTATCTCTGCTCCAATGGTCCCATGCTGCTTCCTGCCAGCCACCCAAACACACCCAGTAACCTGAGCCAGTATCAGGGCTCAAGTGCTGCTTTTCCTTGTTCCACTCATCTGCCTCTGCTCTCTGCCCACAACTGGGGGAAAGAGAAAAATCCGTGCACATGCAGCTGCTCAAGGAACAGATGGGAAATAAGAGAACTGATGAATGTAATGCCAGCTTCTCGAACATCTCACCATTAAAACATACAAAATGATTTTGCTTAGTTTTTCTTATCTGTACACTGGAATTAACATTTCCAATCTATTTGTGCAGAGTCTTTTAAAACATGATGATGAAAATTCCTTTAGCAACTCTAAATATTAGTACAATTAATGTCATGGCATGTTTGAGAGTAAAGGTATTATTCAAACGGTTATGAGAATTTGTCAAGTTCTTGTCTCACTCTGACTTCTCAAATACTGAAATGAAAAAAAGCCCTAAAAATAGAGTGAAATGTGGATGCTGTCCATTTGAATAATATTAAAAGCTAGGTATTAGTAACCTCAGCTCAGTTTCTGATATCTAGTTCCTCACAGTTACAGCTGCTCTTGATTTGCCTTGTTCATTACTAATAGCAAGTGTCTTGAATGTATCAGAAGACATTAAATCAATTAAAATCTTATTTTCCCATCAAAAGTAATTAGCACTTTTTTTTACATCCTAGCCAGGTACTTCTCTTATTACTAGTTATTCTCTTTGGCATGCACATTGCCTGGGGAGAAGAAGCTTATATTTTCCACTGCCTGACAAGATAATTTATTCCACAAGGACTACAAGCTAAATCATTTCACATATTTGTTTAAAAAGATCAGTAGAAATCAATATGCAAAATCATCATGGCCACAAGAAATTCCATGGTAACTATTTTTGGCAGAATCACTGCTATCTGAATTGAGGAAATTAGAATACACTGATGACATTAACACCACCAAAAAAAAAAAAAAAAAAAAAAAAGGTGGAAGTAAATTTGCAAAGTGATGCTGTAATTAACATGGCTCTTGGGGGTCTTGAACTGATGCTCTGCCCAACTGCAGAGAAGAGTGGAGAAACTTAAAAGGCACCCAAATGCAATTTCAGCCTGACACAGCACTATCTACCAGAGCAATAATAGCAATAATTTGTGTCAATGGCTTCAGAATTACTGTTGCTGAGATGTACTTTATTACGTTTCAGCCGTCCTTCAGCAGACTTTCAGTGCTACAGAGCAGAAGAGGAGCTGGGTAAGAAGCAATAACTCACCATACAGAAAATCATCTTGATAATGCAAAAAAAAAAAAAAAAAAGTAGTTACCATTTCTGACTTACAAAAAATTCAAAGATTGCTTTGACATCAAGATTCACTCATGCCAATATCGTTAGGACAGAAAGGCAAGGAATACATCACTAATGATCCAGTTTGTATTTCCAGTTCCTGAATCATATAGGGCTTTTTGTCTCAGGTAGTAATCCAGCTTGCTCCAAGTTTTTTGTCTCAGGATTTAAAGCTTGGATGCTTTTTAAGCTTTATTTAACCATCCATGCAAACCAGCTACACCCCAGACTCACAGCAAGCTAGTTATAAGCATTTGTTTACTCTTGACTCCTTCCTCTGTGCTTAATTTATGTTACATTTTAGAAGCTTTTAATTAGGGAGCATCTACTGATAACAGGAAGGATATGGTTTAAATATACAAGAACAAACATGGATAAGAATTGAGTTAAAATAAAAAGAAAACATGAGAATGTTCATTCTAACTAAAAGCTGTGACTTTCTTGCACCTTTTATCACTAACTACAACTTCTGCTTTACAGAATGTGGACTATAAGGAGATAAATCCTGTTTGACATATGAGAAAATAGCAAGATTGAGAATTAATTTGTGTACTATAAGGTGTTTCCAAATTCCTTCAGTATTGTTCAAAACATTCATTGAAAATTACATTCACGAGGTTTTGCCACACAAGTGTTTCCAACACCATTTCAGAATGGTGTATTTCACAAATGATAATAAGCCAAATACAAAATAAAAAATAAAAAAGTACCATTTGTGCAGAGATCCAAGAAAGGAGAGCAAATCTCCTGGGGTAGAGCAAGAGCTGTGAGACTCATGGCTCACCCACAGCAGGCTGGGGAAGATCCTCTCTGAAGCTCTGGATCAAGTGTACTGTGAATGGATCCCATAAAATAATTTCTTACTATTGCAAATAGATCTGGTACACAGCCCAGAACAACCATCTGGAAAAGATCCAAAGCTCTTGGCTCTCACATCTGCTTTCTAGATAGTAGTCTTGCCTTTTTTCAAATGAATTTATGATTTCATAAATTAAAGATAAGGTTAAGAATATATGACCCTTAATAATTGGCTTTATTAATTATCTTTAGAATATATTATTTTACATTTGGTACTATTTCTACAACACCATAAAACAAACACTCTTAAAACAGAAAATAAACAAATCAGTAGAAAACTGGCCACCAGTACTTATGAGAATATCTCTGACCTTTCCAAATGTACTTTTCTGTCCTTCTTCTCTCTCCTCCCTGCATTATTTTCTCTTTTATAACACGGCTGTTATTTGTCTGAGCCTGATAAGCTCCTGGGACTTTTTGGCAGTTTGACCTCTCAAACAAGATTCCAAGAACGTAGCCATCACAAGAAATCAAAATAGTGCATCCACAACAAACTAGTTTAGAAGTTGTGCTTATCACAAACCTTTTTAATTATCTTACATAGCTTTGATTCCTTTCCTTAGGGTACTAATTACATGAGTGTGTTTTGTTTCTTTTAATGTTAGGAAATAACATCCACTTTTTCCACATTTTCAGGCAATATTCTGCATGCACACTACTTTTAAATGCACAACACTCAATTCAAGCCTTAGTAGTAGATTGACTTTAATCATCTGAAACATGCTATGCCATCTCTCTAATGTCAGAGAGAAGCCTGATTTACTGGATAACCTAAATCACACTATAGCAGGTTTGGTACATCAATTACTACTTACTTTTCAAGTTCAATTACTGCTATGGAAATGCAAGATGCTGGAAAGTGGGTTGAAAAATGCAAAGTAAATGCTAGGGGTAACAACCTTGAGTTTTCAGACCAGTTTACATAACTTGTCATTATTTTTTGGTCCACAAATCAATGGCTAACTAAACCAAATCAGCCACCAGTGTTTCACTGGAGACAGATATCCTTCACTCTCAGAAGTTAAGTTGTTATAAAAAGGTTTTGGTACATAGATTTTTATTTTCTTTAGGAGCTCTAAAATTTATTTATATGAGAAAAGGGAGGCTTCTGTTCGGCTCATAATCATAAAATAAGCCAATACTAGACTGTCAAAACCCACAGTTGCAGACAAAGTGATACAACCAAAGAGTAAGGAGTTACTCTTTGTTAGTCTTAAGAACACTTCTTCAGCTTCCCTATTCATTTGTCTTCTTACTCTGCCCACAAAACAAAAAACTCCAATACTAATGACTGCTCAAACCAAGTATAGTTATTTTTTTCACCTTCAGCTGAAAAAAACCTCCAATGCTAGCTAGAAAACAGATGTACTATTAGAAGAACATAAAGTGGAATATATATTTAAACAGGACAAAGGGTTTCTTATATCAACTAACTAACTGTATGTTTGATTTGGATACTTTGTGATGCCAGGCTTTACCCCGTGGGAATGCCTACAGACTCGTCTGGGTAACTGAATGCCTATGCTGCTAGATTTGCAGAAATCATTCTGGGCATTTGATGATTTAATCCTGATAGTTTACACATCATTTATGTAGGCTATGGATGGGAAGGATTTGCTTTCACCAAAGTTAGTACCAACCAACTTTAGCTTTACTATTCTTCTCAAACTCTTTGTCAAATGACAGGCATCAAGGAAATGGAAACCCTTTAGTTTATAGGGAATGAAAAGTGTGCTCCTGACAAATACATACTCTCCAACTGTCTGTGATATGATATTCACCAGTCAATGAAACAGGCTGTGTAGGAACAAATGTTTTCCTGAAGCATATTGCACAAAACCAATGAAAGGAAACTCTTATCTTGGATTAAGTGTTTTCCTTTGTTTTTTTAATCCCAATAGTAAAAGGGATCCCCTATCCTATTTATATTTCAGTCAAAAGCAACAAAAAAGGTTTTAAATTAAAGAAAAAGTAGCTATTAAGAAAAGCTGGGTTGTATCTACACTTCACTGAAAATAGTTATTGGCAAGTCTCATGTAAGTTTTGCAGGTAGAAATCCTCCAACATGCAGAAACAAAGGAGGGAAAGACAAAGACTTAAAATCAGTAACAGCACCATGCAGGAAGAGGTTCAAATGTGATCAGATCTGCAGGGTGTTGAGTGCCCTCACCTCACACCACATTAGCAACAGTCACAGGAATCCAATAACTTACCAAACTGGGCCCAGAAAGAATGAAACAGGACACCTCAGTGCTATTAATTTTTCATTGAAAAACACAATCAAACAAACAGTCACCACCCTGAATCCAGGCACTTTCCATCACTAGATCCATACACAAAGGAGAACAATCTTCCCAGCCTTTGCACAATGCCAGAAGCTGAACGCTTCAAAGCTTTATACTCCCCTGTATAGCAAAAATGCTACCTGAAAAGGGAATTTTCCTTTGAGCCACTGAACATAGGAACACAGAAATCTCACAGAAAGTGCATGGCTCGTTTCCTTCGGAAAAGAAATGTATTGTTACAGACATTAAATACAAACTACCTAAATGCATTGCATAGTTAGATACAATTACTATTCCTACTCTTTCATAAGCAATGCCATCTAAAAGGATAAAGCCAGGGTTAAAACCTTCATTTAAACTAATCAGAATAAATGTCAACATAAGCATCAGCAGAGAAAGGCATGCCAAAAATAATAGAAAAATAGTGAAAGCATAACAAACAATAAAGCTACTTAAAATCATGGATACTGATTTATCTTATGATGCAGCACAAAATACTTGAAGGCAAAACAAAAATCCCACTTAATTTTCATTTGTTTAAAAGATCATAATGTAAACACTGGTTTTCATTGCTCTTGTGACTTCAACAAACAAATTATTTTGAAATAAGTTCTTTGCTTTTCTTTTAAGGAACTATCTGTGCTAAGCTGGAACAATCCTGAAAACAGAAATGTGCTCAGTCAGGGTGAAATAGAGAAATGATACAATAGGAAAGGTTTTTCAGGCCCAGCTCCTGCTGGGCATTGAGGCAGAGTTTTAGTGGACACAGATCAGGTGATGCTGCTGGGACAGGCAGGTGCATTAGCACAGTGAATTTAGGTAACACACTCACAAAAATTACGAAAAGTTACTGTTACCTCCAGAGCCAGCATGCAAGTTAGCATTCTCTAAAAATTTCCAAGGCTATGAACACAGTCATATCTGGTAAAACAGTGGAATTATACCTTGGAAAAATACAAGCCAAAATTAGGCAACTGATAAGGGAAGCAAGCATTTCTCAGCTCAGATTGTTCCAAGCTCTGGCTGGCACTTTGTAAACATTCATATCAGGATTCTTTGTTAAGCCTCAGCCTTGGGTCCCCTCACTGAGTGTGCAGCTTGCACTGCTCAGGTGCTGACCTTTGCTCAAGCTGTTCTCTGTGTCTGGACACTGCCTGGCTCAGGGCAACAGTCCAAAGCATTATGGGCTGCCTAGTATATTTTTCTCTTCAAATAAAGCAACTGAAACACTCAAAGGCAGTTATTAAAAAACAGGGAAAAAAGCAAAGAGGATGACTCTAAAATGATTATTAAGTCTGACCAACAGACTTAATAGCTTTTTTCCCCAAAGTCTAAAGTATTGGTGAACTGATGTCCTGCATGCCATGACTACATTGGCTGCTGGGAATTGCTACTCAGATCCAGAAAGCCGTGATGCATGGAATAATTTCTTTTAAATTCCTATCACTCATTGCTTAATATGATGACACAAACTTGGGCTGTAAAATGACCTACTGTAGGCTCATTAGTCACATTCCTCTTTTGTACAGAAATGCGCTGGGAATGACTGCAGATTAAAGGAGATTACTTTTAAGAACTGTCCAAATAATTTGTAAAGTCTTACCCTCTCTGTTTTTATGTCTACCAGTGGTCTTGCCATTCCATACCAAAATTAACCTTGATCTAAGTCATTTGTTGCTCTATGAGTGATTTACCAAACATTACTACAGTATGCAAGATGTATATAAGACATTACATTTGTCAAGCTAATGGCAAACATGGGTTTGCAAGACATTTTCTCTGTCTCAGTATCAGCAAAGTATAGCTGAACTAAATGAAGCAAAAGACATTAATCCTCTAACCTATTTCTGTAAAGTGTACCAAGCTATTTAACTCTTTAAACCAAGACAGCATTTTGTGTGGACTTGAATTCCACATCTCTGAAATTTTCTGAAACAGGCCATTGCATTTGTTTGGAAAGACCTTGCATTTGGGAATAACCAGTTGCAGGATCAATAACTCGATTTAGAAGCCTGAAAAGCCAGGACTGTTCCATTTTCCTAAGAAGTTATGCATGTTAGTGGTAATGCACAGAATGGCAGAAGACTTATGGAATTCTCTCCTGACGTAGAAATAACTGTTCTGGCCAAATTAGAAGATTTTTAGGCATGTGTCTGTGCTCCTCTTTCCCTCCATTTGCTGCCAAAACCTGATTGACTTGGAGAGGCATGTACTGGTTGGTAACATTATGGCCAATCTGAGTACGTGGGGTTTTAGCAGCACAACAAAGGGTTAACACAGATGGAAACCAACCTTTCCTGTCACCAAAGGAAATCAAGAACTACAACCTCAAATGACAAAATACTGCTCCAAAGAGAAAAAGGACTAAGTACAACTTCAGCAAAGTGGCACAAATGGTAAAATAATCATCTAGCATTTTTAAAAGTGAAGTAAAAGTGACAATAAAGGGGTTTAGGTGGTCTAGAGCTGATCATCCACCAACACCTCTAAGGGCTTTTGGCAATTACAGAGATTTCAAATATGAACAAACACCTTTTTTCTAAACTGCTGAGCACATACAAATGGGAATTAACCATTTACTGAGACAAGCAATTAAGACAAATTAGAAAACAGTTTCATGTGCTTTCTGCACCACAAATACCTTATAAATGCTTTTCAGTGACCCAAAAAGTGAACAATAAGCCTATGTTAAAGGCTACTGTCAGAGAGACAAAGAGCAAAGACATGCAAGCTTTGTCTACACTCATCTAGAGAAACTCAGCAAATTGCTCTGTCATGCATCTTGTACCCTCCCCAGCAATCATGGGAACCTTTGCCCTTTTGCCCTGACAGATTAAATCGAAGCATGAAGCAGTAGGATCTTAGCCAAAGAATATTACATTTTAAAAGCTGACCTAAGCTCTTTTTATTTGCCCTTTCATTTTGATCTCATGATGATGTTTCAGTACTTTCTTCAGATATTGAGTTCATCAATCTCCAACCCTCTCCTGATGTATTGTGGGTTTCTGCATTTCTTCCATTTCAGGGAAGGATGATGTGCTTTGCACTTTACAGACCAACTGTAATAAAAGGGACTGCATGATTCAGGACATCTAGAATACTTAGCCATAAAGAAAACTTGTAATCTGGATCTGTCTCACCTCTCAAACTATGAATATTTTTATGTGCTAAGACTCACAATAGTAAAAAAAAATATTTGCTTAAATACTAATTTTGAACTTGCATAAAATTTATAGCAAGGGAAAGGATCTGGGCAAGCATCCTCTTTCACCCTTGTATCCACCCCACCCACCACTGCTCTTCCTTAAACAGCTGCATTAAGAACCCTCTAAGAACTTTGTAATCAGGTGCTTGGCTTTTCCTAGACCCCTAAAACTGACAAAAAGATTAATGACATTTGACACTGTGAGTGAATAACAGCACAGATTATTATACTATTTTATCAGAAATTAAAATTCTCTAGTCTGCTACAATTACCTTTTAAATGGGACTCAGCTTTCAGACCTGAAAACTGAGGGTGAAATCTGCACAGCTCAGGACTGAGCAATGAAACACTGAATCTTGTAGCTCATCACTCCCAAATTTTCGAAAGCCCTAATCACCTTGCAGAGGTTAAAAAAAATACCTGGTTGCCTCAATCTAGCTTTAAATAGATGTATTGCTGTTATCAATGAGAACAAAAGCTTGCAGATGTTTGAAATACTCTCAACACCTTTCCAAGGGACTGAAGTTTGTAACACCTTGCATGAGCTATCAAAACACTTGCTTGGACCATTTCACTTGTGGAAACTCCAATTCATATAAAGCAAATGAAAACACTTTTACAGAGAATAATATTGTAACAATAAAAAGTTGATTTATTAAGCAACATACAGGCAGAGTATATCAACTCCGAGTTTTTATGTGGGACACACACTACACTAAGCACAGACTGAATTTATGTAATTCCCAATGACTAAGAAGCTAATATCTCTTCTTTCTACACAATGATCTAATATTGCACACCATCATCCAAGCCTTCCTGACAAAGTAGGAGAAAGAGTACATATATTTGTACACAAAGGATCAATACTTAGAGACTGCATAATCCTTTATCTCTTTAAATGGGTCTTCCTAGAAATTAGTCATCTTTTAAACTGATATTCCTGCAGAAAAAGGATTTTTTTTGCATGGATATAGAACATGCAAGCCCTCTAGATATATTGCTTTTTTAACTTTTAATTAGAAGACTCAACTTTTTTTCTATACCATTTTTCATAGATAACAGTATAGAAAAGTGGTGAAGTAATAGTCCATGTAAGAGAGGAGTTAAATTTGATTCTGAGAAAAACAATATTCATACAGATTGTTTAAACCACTATTTAGTAGCATTTTATGACCAAATCTCTTTTAATATTCAATGACTATGAATGCAGGAATGAAGACATTGCTCAACTGTTAATGATCCCCTACTCTTAGATTTAAGGACTAAGAAATTCCCAACAGATACCCAGAGAAGACAATGCTGTCACTTACTAAAATCTAGGCCTAACAATCACATAGAAAACACAAAAATGACAGATAAAAAGGAGAAGAGGAAAGGAGGAGTATTATGGAGGATACAAAACATAGATGTTTTCAAGCCTTCAGCTTTTGGACATAAGTATATCTTTGCAATATCTATATTCACACATAAGAACAATATTTCTCCAGTACCTAAGTTTGCTATTGGCCAGTCAGCTCTGGAACACAACAGCCTGTTGTTGACACAGCCCAAGAAAAGAGTATTTCAGGGCAGTGCATAAATGACCTCAATTTTGCTGCTCCAGCCATAACAAGAGCCTGTGTTTCCCACTGCAAACTAAAAAGTACTATAGAGTCACACAACCAGCATATTATGGCTCACAAAAGCAATTTCTCTCTCACTTAAAGTCAATTGTTTACATCAGAGAACATCCCAGAAGGGTTTTGCATACAAGTGATCATCTCTTAACTGAACTAACATTATTAGCAAAGTAATAGTCTATTATTGGAATATCTTTTATTATAATGCATGGGTTAGCACTTCATACTTACCAGAGGACTGTACAAAATTTTTCTCTACTCATTGAAATAAAACCATTCCAATTCCACAGAGAATGTCTATATGCTTAGATAGAAGCTAAGAATGTTAATTATATGTGTACTTAGAATGATGACTGAGACATCAGCTACTCCTATTCTATGAAGAAGAGTCCCAAAATATTCCTCTGGTCCTTAAACTGCTGAGGACAATAAGGTGCTCATGGCCTCACATCCTTACATTGTTTATCAGCATATTTTTCACTGTGACTTGATACATTTTGTACAGAAAATGTAACTTGCTGATATCCTATGAAAATAGATTTGGTGGGCCTGTAGGCATTTGATTTGATTTCATGGGAAAAACGTGCTGAAGATGTGGATGGCTCTAGGGATGATCCAAACAATGCATTTCAAGAAGGTTGCACTTCAGATATTTAATGCAATTCTGGCAATCCCTTAATTCCCCTCCTTATCCAGCAGCAATAAAGCTCAGTTCTATAATCTGACACCTCCTTTGCTTGAATGTCCAATTAAATAAATCTAAACAAGATAATGACTCCTCAGAAATTGCGGGTTTTCCACCCAAAAAATCCCTTGAAGTCTCTCTCAATAGGCTGATGCAAATAAGAAGACATTGCTGCAGACAGAATGCAAAGAAATTAGGAACAGATCTCAAGAAATCACCCAGCTCATCATCTCACACTCTCTGATGCCACTTAAATATCTATGTTATCCTTGCCAAATATTTGACCAACATGCAAAAAGCTTTTCTGCCTATTTATTATTTAATGGTTTTGCAGCTGAGATGTCCTCCTAGTTTTAGGAGGAAGTCTGTTCTCTTACAACAACTTTAAGTTGTTATTTCTGCTAATGTAGCCACCAGGCACAGAAAACAATTGATCACTATTCTCTTTCATACAGAACAAATCCAAGTCTGTCAACCTTTTCTCAAAGATCAGATTTTAAATATATTTGAGTTTGACACCTTTCTCTGCATTTTCCTCTCTAAAACTGCCTGCATGAGAAGCAAACCAAGAAATATGGGATGCTAAAAGGCATCTTGAATCCTTTTCTGGCATGAGAAAGGTATTTCACTTTAATCATTCAGACTCCTGTATCTTTAAAAACTCGGGGCCAACCTTCACCAAATCCTTTGTAGCTGCTGGATGTGTGGAGGTTCTCAGATATTTCAGCCTACAGGAAAGCCTTTAACAGCCAATTAAGCTTCATATCTCTCTTGTACTGGGGAGACCACAACTGGACACAGTATTCTGATGTTTATTTGCTATTTATCATTCCTGAGCAAACACACAAATCATATAGCATAGTACTAATTCTATTTTTAAAATGTGAAACATTGACAATGTAGGTGAAATTTCTAAAATTACAAGTATTGCAGTCACTGTGCCCTTGTTCATGTATTTGGTGAGGACAGAGAAAGCTTTTTAATTGCCATTAAAAGGCCAAAGGCAATTACTGCAAACTCATCTCTGACATCTAAACGTGACATACACAAACCACTTAACAAATAATTTCTTCTCTTAGGATTATGAAGCCAATCTAAATATGCTACTCATAGATTATTTCTAGGCCATTTTATTAGATCCAAAAGAAAGGGTTTTTTCTATTTTACAAAACACAGGAACTAAAATAAAAGTGAGGCTGACGGGCATTTGGTTGAATGAACTTACCTAATTATCAACCCCCAGACCACAGAACTGCCCAAAGGAAGAGGGATAAAAACATGAAAAAATTATCATTCTGCAATCCCAATATCGTATAATACAGAGCGAGAGAGTGGTCAAAATTGACAGCAATTAAACATTCAAAGGAAAAATATATGCAGCAGAGATATAAATCTCTTTTCATTTCTAGAACTCATAATGCAAAGAAGGATGAAATGCATCAGCAAAAAGAAAAAAAATATTTGAATCTTAGAATTTGAATTAGAAGGACAAGAGTTTTGTTTTCACCAGATTTTAAATTTTGCACTTTAGAATAAACAAAGAAGCCCCCCCTCCAAGCCCCCCAACAAACAAACATAAAACCCAAACAAAAATAAAAATAGGAATGGCTTTCAGCCAAAAAAATTCAATACTTTTACAAACACATCTGGACTATTTAATCTAAGAACTGAATCATAACAGCTTGGGGGCAGGGGAAGGAAACTAGACAGAAACATGGACTTGGGGAACTCCTACTTGGAAGGGTGGGAAAATAATCCAGGACAAAAGAGTTAAGAATTAGAGAAGAGGTTACAAGCAGGGAGGCCTGAGCACTCATTTCAATATTTCTGTGTTATGCTGAAGTTCCTTTATTCTCAGTTTACTTTACCTACATGCAGCACATATAAGAACACACCCTCGCAGTGAAATCTGATGTACCAAAAATTAAATTGTCTCTAAGTTAACAAACATTAAGAGACTGATGACAGGAAACTACTGAGACTCAAGAGAGAAGAAAACCGGTTTTTGTTTTCCTTTTGCTTTACATGCAAAAGTCAGCAAAGAATAAAGCACCTTAATATTTACAGTATGAAATACTGTATTTCATAAAACCTGATGCCTGAAATAATGGAGGCACTACAGACTTGGCCAGCTCCATGTTAGGTCTGAATGCAATAATTAGCTTTTTACAAAAGGCATTCATTTCATTTCAGTGAAACCACAGAAATATTGTGTGTTTACATTATCTCCTCCAAAGTCTCATTTCCTTTTCACTTATTACATATATGAGACAGGAAGTTCAAATAACAAAGCTGAGGTGCATTAATGAAATGGAGAATTGCTTTTTGTTATTTGCAGCACTTTGCAGGAAGAGCTACATGCATGTGCCAAAGAAACTTGGGTGAGCATCAGCACTCTTTTTACCTTTTAGGACTGAAAATAAATTACCCCAACACAGATGATTGTATGTTTCATGAAGTGTTGAATGCTAAAGTAAGGAATTAGATGCATGACTCTAAGGAAAATCATAACACACAGGAATTCTATATCTGGTTTGATCATCAAAATATCTCTGTGGAATAAAGGAACAAGTTATATTCTCTTCCTGTGTTTCAAGGGATATCTTTATTTTTGCAAGTTAAGAGAAATTTCTTTCCATTTTATAAATGGCACATTCTAAACTGGCAATGAAGGTATGACTGCCATCTTCTTAATATGCCATATTTATTTTTTAAAATGTACTATCCTGTCCAAAGGAAGTTATGCATATAGCACACGGCCAAGGCAGTGAGAAATTCTCAGACACACAAACTGTCTGGCAGAGCCTGGGTTTGGTTTGCCTCTTCTTGTTTGTGAATGTAGGTAGAGAGCCATAGATTTCTGAAAATGTGCCACCAAAATGTGTCAACAAAATGAAATGAAAACATTGATCACTTCAACAAGTCAGTGATGTTTAAAGGAAGTTTAATATTACTGCCTGAACTAGATTTCCAGAGATCAGTCCAGACATGAGACAATGATCCTGTGCCCAGAAAGGCAGTATTGTCTTGCTGCTTCCTCCCAAAAGGCCTCCCTTTCATGCCATGATCCAGCAGCAGCACAGATAACATTTAAGTACTGCACATAGTCCCTTTCATTTTATTCATGCCTTTTTTCTAAGAAGAACCCGATTTCCTCTCAGACCATGCAAACAACTCCCCTTTTCCCTGCTCTGTCCACAAAGCAGGAAGGGGAAGACACACAATCCTCCCTTGCTCCATCTTGAGGAGATCAGAACAACAGTATAGCCTTTAGTATTTTCTGGTATTCATTTTTGAATTATCCTCACTTCCTAAATAAACTATGTTGATATCTGGACACCGCCATCTCCATCTGGAAGGAATATCAGTGTTTTGGATTACCACTGGTAATTCAAGAGGTACTGGGAGAGGTTGTTACAAAACTTAAGCAGAACAAGGCATAATTCTGCTTGGGTTCCATGCCAGCAGTGGAAAGACAAACCACTGAGGAGCAGCATTATTTTACCCTAAGATGAGTTGAAAGTGTTTTTTCTGACCTCCCAGAGAAACTCAGAAACTTGGCTTCTAGAGAAGGAGTAAACAAACAAAAAAGGTCCTCCCCAAAAGCTATATTGTTCTGAGACTTCAAAAGATCAGGCCCATGCTGAGTGGCTTGTCAATCACTTTTGTGTCCATACATCACTTCAAAACACACTTCAAGCCTTTTTTTTAATTCTCTTTTGAGTTCTTGCAAGTCCCAGAAGTTTAGATAATTTTATCCAGCTGGTCTCAAACAACCCTTTGCAACTGAAACAGCTGACAAAAAAAAAAAAAGTGAGAGCATAAAAACCGAAATGAGATCTTCTAAATTATTATATTTGTGTATACAAACATATTTAGATGGATAGATAGATGCCCATCCTTGTCCCTGAGGCAAAGAAAGCCAGTCCCAAGAGATTCCTGAAGCCTCTGACCACCATCACCAAGTGACTTGCAGAACTGAGGGATTCAGACTCACTCCAGCTCAGCAGCGATGTTTTTAATTCTCTCCAGATCAGCCTCCTCTTCACTGGTGTTTCTACCAATACATGTAAAAAATTCAATTTCATATTTAACATTTAGGCTGCCTTTGGTTTATCAATTTGTATCTTTCTCAGTTGTGGGTTGGTTTGGTTTTTTTTGCTCCATTTTCAGACCCAGAAGTTTCAATCTGGTAATATCCAAACAGGTCTTGGCCAAACAAACAACAATTAAGTTGCTATTTCAGTTTTTCAGATGCCCAAACTGCAATGGAAAGAGTTTTGGTTGAGCTCACAGTGAACTCAAACCCACAACTTCAAAGGAACTCAAGATTATATTAGTTTTAGTAATGGCTTGATGGAAAAAAAAACTTTTAAAACTATTATTTTTCTTCTGCTACAGCAATGTCCTTAATCAGAGAGTCGCTTTTTCTGAACATGGTGTGATTAATGTGCAATAGAAGAAAAAAAAAAACCTGCTTCCACCAAAGCAAAGAGCCACTGCTTAGAAAGCAACTACTACGCCAAGAATTGTTTTAAATAGCCTCAGATTTCTGAAATAGACTCCAAGATTAGCCACACTACATTCATGCCACATCATGAAAAAAAAAAGACTGATTAAGATTGTCCTATATAAAATTCCTCGTCTGAATTAAAAGAAAAAAAATTACTCATAGTATGCCTCAGATATTGAAAACTACCTTTCAAGAAACACATATATATTAGGAAATCATAACTGTAGTAAACAGCATCCACATATTTCCTAAAAACTGTGCAACATGCCATCTCTTTTTAGGTTTCAAGGCTTAAAACTGTAGGAAACAGCTTTGTCTTACAGGAGACTGCAGATCCCCTAACACTGTAAATTTGACTCTGTAAATAATACGTTGCAATAATGTCAGACAGGGGACAGCAGAACAAAATGATCAGCCAAGAACAAACCCTGGGTAGTTGGGTCTTGAGGGGATTCATCTTCCAAGGTATAAACATGCCAATCAACCAGGACCTTTGTTTAAAGCTCTTTTTGATAAGTTGAAACCTCCTCATGGCCTAGGCACACATTATGGCCCCTGAGGTTGAAAAATACCCAAAAAAGGCAATTAACCCCAGTGCACATCAGGATTGTTTTTCTGGAAACAGGTCCTTCTGTCCAACAGTTTAACAGCAGATTCTGCTTTTTGCAAGGGCAAAGTCAGAAAACTCTGCCAAGAGAAAACAAACTAAGAGAGGCAATGGCGAATAAGGTTCAAAAAAGCCATTCAGAAAGGTGATTTCTGTGTACACATTCCCCCACAATGACTACAATCTTCTTTGTGCTGTATGAAGCTTTGCCTGGGCATTGCTGTGGTGCTGAATAGGAATCAAACCCTACATCCCAGTATCTCATCTGAGCATGTAATCACTTGACAAATCAATCAGCACTCACTTCACTCAGAAATACAAAGGGACAGATTCACCTCCTATTTCCAGAGGGATCTGCAATCAGAGATTGTGATGAAAAGAGCCCAGGACTTTGCCTGTTCCTCTGCTCTGCCTGTTCTGCCTCAGGCAGCTCCGGCAGGATCCCAGTCCTATCAAGACCAATGACTAAGAGGAGGCACTTTCCCTCAACTGGCTTTTCAAAAAATCCAGAAGTCAGCACAGGAATGGGAGGTGAACAGGAGTCAAACTCTGTGCCCCGGCTCTGCTCAGGTACCTTCCCCTGTGCTCTGCAGCTGGAGCTGAGGCACAAACCCCGCAGCCCGGCAGGGAGGCACCATGCTCCTGCCCTGCCAATGGGCTCTGGTTACACAAGGGAAGTAGGACAGAACCCCACCAAAGGGAAAAACACTTGTCCCACAGGCTTCCCACTTTTTCTTCCTGAGGGAAGAATCTGCCTTGTGGATGAACCAGACACAAGGCAAAGCTTACAAAACATGAAACAGTGCTTGAGAAGAAAGAGAACTAAAAAATCCTGTATAAGGGAGAAAGAGCTTTCTACTTGTGCTACCCAAAACCAAGGGGCTTTGACCAGAGATCAGTTCAACCCTGCTGCACAATTCATTGCAGCAGACTGTACCTCTGAATCTTGTCAAGTGCAAGATCTTAAGGAATTCACTGAAAATTCACTTTTACATTGCAATGGGAGACAGAGCATTTATATCCTTAGTAATAACACATTTTTGCAGTGGAAAGACTGGCTTATACCAAACCCAAAGTAGTCATTAGAGTGTCTGCAGAGATTGTGCCGTTTTCCTGCATGTTTCAAAGCCAGTGCTTGAATCCAAAGCACCCCAGTCCTTCCCAAAGGAATTTTGTAGCAGGTGGCGTTAATAATCCCTGAAACAGGATTCTCTTTGCTGCACCAGCTAAAAGTTCAGGGAAAAGGGATTATGACAAAGACTTCACCTGACCCAGTAATGCCTCTGTCATTTGTCACCTCTCATGTCAGTTTTAGAATAAGCAGGTATAACGTTTCAATCATAATACTGCAGATGTATTACTACACTTGCCAAGGTTGAAGGCTAACGTGCTCTGAGCCATTCTCCTGCAGGAAAATATATGGAAATTAGAAAGACCTACAATTCTACAAGGAACTGCCAGTTTTCTGGAGGGCTTTTACAAACCCCTTCTCCTCTGTTTAATCATAAAAGAAAAAATATATTTTAAAAATAGAGAGACAGAAAAAAAAAAGCACGGTGAGATAGAGGTCAAATCAGAATGTCTCCAGTGAAATATCTGTGTGAGAGTTTTCTGAAGTCACCTTATTGAAAGTAACATTGCCTCTTGTCTTAACATGAATGCTTTCTAGTTTTCATTTATGTTGATTGCTCATGCATTAAAAAATGTCTGGGGCACCAGTGTAATATCACATAAGGAAGAGTTGAAAGATATGAAACCTTTCTAATATCTAAACCCTACGGTACAGATACATCAGAGCCATTATTTTGTCATTAAAGATCTGCCTTTATAATTAATTAAAGACCTTTGGACCTGTATTGTACACTGGAGTTATGTAAGTACATAAGCAAAGCATTTCATTATTAAATATGTACTTTTCTAAACTGCAATAAAAATAATTTATTTCACAAGGGACATTCACCAGACACTTAAAATATGCCATACAAATTCTTGGATGTTTTTCTCTAAATATTTAAGGTGTGGAGGAGAAATATATCAGATATTAAATAACACTAATTGGTGTTTTAAACTAATTCTAAACTATTCAATATATTTTTAGGCACTTTAGCACTTTAAAATGCTATAAGATAGGTATTTCCACATATTTGAAAACAACTCCAAAAGGCAAAATCAGTATAATAACAACAAATTTAGAAAATCAGTGCCTAGAAATCTAATTTACAGGGTTTTTTTTAAGGGAAAACAAAAATTTTCAGAGTCATCTCAGAGTTTTCACTTTCTAGTGCTTCTGGCCATAACTAGAAACATTAGTCTGAAATACTCTCATTTGTCTGTGAGAAGAACAGAGCACCACTCTTACATATGTCAAAAACCCAAATCAACATATATTCAGTTTAAATAAGAGTAAAATGACTACAAAGAACTACACAAATAATATAAAGTTGTATAAGTTTTTAAAACCCTTAATCCTTTGGCACTTGAGGGAGATGTTTATTTAAAACACTAAGCTATTGAGAAAGTACCTTTTTGTGCTTTAGCTCTTCATAAAAAAATTGACTAATGTATTCTACTACTTGTTTTTAGCAGATACAGTATGTCAAGACCTGGTCCTCAGTGAGTAAAGCAGAAGCTATTTTACTATAATCAGCCTAGTGTCTTTAAAGAAAACAAGGTATTTCAGGAATTTTCCTTCCCAGTCCAATTTACTCCTGCCCACACTTCCCAGTGCTTGCAACCTCACACTCTGATTTCCTGTTCCTCCCACTCCCTTTCACACACTCAGAACTATTATTTTCCCTTTCCTTTTCAGCCCATCTCCCTTTGTCCTTCTAGCTCCATTGCTCCTATGAATACACCTCTCCTCCCACTTCTGCTATTTACATATTTCTTTTAAAAAAACCAAAACAAAAAGAAGTTCACAAAGAAATTCCCCCTGAAAAAAAGGAAACAACCCTGAAAATCAAATGTCAGTAAAACCAATGAATAACCCTGCAACTGTACCACTGCTCCACTGATTTGTATGCAACATCAGACTTTCGTTATCTCCTGCCTTTTCATTTATTTAGACTATAAAACAAACAAGTTAAGATCAGAGATTTAATTCAGTAGGTCACTTATTTGATTTCAGGATGCAAAGATGGATGGCTAGAGTAGTTTAGGTGGCTTAAGCAACTACTGAAAAAAAAAAAAAAATCCAGACAAAATTAGTCTTCCATCAAGGAGATGTAAGATCCTTCCTAAATTCATCGTCTTAACAGCATCCTGGCTGCATCAACAAGATTACTTACATCTTGCACTACAACCAGCAGCAAGCTGGAGGGCCCTGCAGTGCCTGGTTGCCATGTAACTATCATCCACCATCCAAAGATACATTTATGTCTGGAATAAGAACTAAGCTTTTCCCATGTTATTGGTTTAACTGGAGTGTGCCTTCCCCTTTATCCTCCCCTCTCTGGCTTCTCTACTTCTGTTGTGCAGGCACTGAGATTAAGTGCCTATATATCAAAGGACAATTGCCAAGGAAAGCAGAAGTTAGATTGTAATCAACACAGAGCTGGAGCCTCAGTGCTTACACTCCTCTTATGGCTGCTATCAGAACAATAAATGCTCCATAGGCCCAAAAGACACATTCAGCCACACGTACTCTTGGCCCTTCATGGGGCAAGTGTCACCAGCCTGCAATGAATAGTGCACATGCACCTGCACAGATCTAAAAATTGAACCTGAAGTTCACATTAATAATGGAGCACTCCAGGTGGTCTGCAAGCTGGGGCCGTAATGAGGAACTTTCAGTGACACATTAGTTATCAAATGCTGAGCCAGGTCACTACACATGAATAAAGTGATCTCGCCAGAAAGATGAAAGGGGAATTATTTTTTCTTTTTAAGAGAGATTACACCAGCCTTCTATAAAAGGTCTGAAGAAAGACAATGTGCTAAAACAGTTAACTTGATTAGACTGGAACTGAATAAAACACATCAAGAGCTATCAAAGGAACAGAAAATTATTCTGAACTGTATATGCAACAGTGGCTAAATCCCACACGATGCCCTCTGAATCCCTGCTGACAGCAGACCTCTGAGCTGGGATTGCACTGCCTGCAAAACCAGTGGAGGAAATGATGCTGGTCTCACGTGTGGCTGCTGGGGCACAGGGAATGTCAGAGGTGATAGCACCAGCCTTGGGAAGCAGGAGCACTTTTCCCACAGCCTGCCTCTGCTGACCCACTCCAGGGAGCAGGCTGCCCCAAGCTCTGCAGGCACAACCTTCGTGCAGGGGGGACATAACAAACACAGGAAGGAAAATCAGGGTCTCCTTCAGACTGTAAGAAACTGAGCCCCCATTTCCCCTCCTTCACATCTGCTCTGTCCACTGGCAAGTAGGGAGAGACATGAAAACACTCTGACAGGGAACTTGTTCAGGTCAGAGGACGACAGAGAATCTGTAGAGGATCATTCCTACCTCAAAGAGCCTGGGCATTGAATAAGAAACATAGGACACAAAACTGATGTCCCATGTGGCCTTCACACAGCCCTGCTGGTAGGCCCCTCCAGGAGATACCACACACACAGTTCTGACCTGTTTGTTCCTGTACAGCTCATCCAAGAACATCCATTGGCGTTCTCAGACAAAACCCAGAACATCACTTGGTGTTCTCAACCAATGGCAATAGGAAGGCAGGTCACTCAAACCTCAGGCATCCTCTTTCATCCCACAAGGAGCAAAGAGAATCAGGATCCAGAAATAAGAAGGCTCAGAGGGCCTTCAGCTTCACAGACTTCTAAATCTTCACACCCCAGTGCTTCACCCTGGGGCAGAATTACTTTTAAAGGTTTGTCTTCTGAGAAAGAAACACAGGTGACTGTAGGAGGGAGCAGAGGAGTATTGGATTGCCTGCTCATCAACACGTATTGCAACTGCAGGTTGATGAAATCTGCAAATGGGGAAGGGATGAAAGAAGAGAGCAGGATGGTGTTCCTAAAACTTGGCAACACTGGGTCTGTTCAAAGTTCTCTACGTGTTGTAGTATTGCTGTGAAGCACTAGAACAATACAATTGTGCTATAAATCAAGTTCAGTTCAGACTAGAAAAGCTCTTCATCTATTTCACAGATGACCACAGTACAAGGACATGGAAAAATTAAAGGACTAAAGTCTCTGCATTTTGTTAATACTTGGTCCTGTAATCAAAGACAGGAAAGCTTTTACTACTTACTACTCTGCTGTTTCATGAAAAAGGAATTTCAGTGAAATACCCAAAGATATAATAAGAAATAAAACTAAATACAGAATAAATAAGTTGTTTTTCTCATAATTAAAGCACTATACAGAAAATATATCTAAGTGTTCCTACCAATATGCACAATTCAAAATCAACAGCATTCAAACATCTTCAGAAAGATTAACATAAATGAAATCGCACCAGCTTGGGGAAAAAAAAAAAAATACAACCCACAAAAATAAGTCTGTCTACTGAATGACTCTGGAAACTGAATGTAAAGCTCTCCCTGAGAGAAAGCCAGCTCCCAATCCTATGAAGCTGTTTTAGCTTAATTGTTTTGAGATGCAAATGTAAACAGTGCAGAGTGACATTCTTCAATTGGGAGAAAAACCAAAACCAAAGAATAAACACAGTTGCTGGATCTGAAGCAAGCTGTTCACTGTCCTGAAATGATATAACTTACTTAGACATGTTTTCATGCTGAGAAGCTGGAGAAGCCAAAGTGCTGCTTAAGGCCCATTTGAGACACTTCTGCACCTAATGAGGCCAGCATATTTTTTGCAAGATAGTGTTATTTTCCTTTTTTCCAAGCATCCCTACATGGAAACTGATACCAGTTTCTGAAATACCACAGCCTGTGTGTTATCACCCAAATAAATCACTGTACTTCTGGGGAAAAAAACAGCTCCTGGAATAGGAATAAAGGGAAAACTAATCCAAAAGCCAAAAGCATATAGTAACTAAGTGAAAAGTTGTTATTCCCATCAGTATCAGGCCTTGCTGCCAGAAAGCATTAATCCTGATACTAATTTGAAGATCTAATCCTGATACTAATTTGAAGACCTCTATGAACTGATACTAAACATACCTATTCTAATATATATTTTTAATTCATTTTTAATGAAACCTGACCACTAACTCCAGCAAGCTGCTCTCAGAAGTCAAGCTTACTATTTTTCACATCATCTGAAACATGGCTGCCTGTCCCTAACAGGCTCTTTCTGAAAAAGCAGTATGTTAACATACATTACTGTAACCCACTCATGTATAGTTTATATGTGGTTTTAAAGTTTTCAACCACTTTTCTTTGATGCAATGCATAATCAGTAGTAATTAAAAGACTACCTTAAAAAATTGAAGCCTCTGAACAAATTTTGTGATAAACCATCAAAGGACTGGAGTTTGAAGTAAAGGCCTGAAGGGCAAGAAACAAACTGAACCTGAAACAACTTAAGTCTCTAATAAACATGGCAGGAGTGGGGGAGATCTCTACCATTAACAGCCCTGGAAAGCTTAATGAAAAAAAAAAATTATCAGGCACAGCTTGTTTACCTGGATGTAGAATTAAATCAGTGGATATGGTCTTTATTGCACCAGAATAAATTGGAATTTTTATATTTCTATACTGAAAATGGTTCAACTGTAAAATCACACTTCACAGCTCAAGGCAAAATGATCCCACAGGATTCTTAAAGAAAAAGCAGTGTATTTTGGTTCACTACCACTGTCTTGTGGTCAGCTTAGAATCCTTCTCTGAATGAATCCTTGAAAAGTAACTAAGAGATGCTGGCAGCATTCTTGAACTGATGGTACATACAGGCCATACTTCTACAAAGAAATGTATACTTGTTCACAAGAGGTTGCAAAATGCTTCTGCAGATAATTTTCTTTCTTTAGTAATGGAAATGTTGCATGGGTATCTTATGCTTTAGAATAAACATGCATCAATAATTTATCTAATTTTTGTATTACACTTCATGCCAAATTTATCTAATAATAGATTACTGATTAATGACTAGAAGCTAGAAAATATAAGCTTTGCTTATTTTTACTTAGTAGATTAAAACAATTGCCAATCTGCAAGTGGAAACATTTACAGCATTTCCTGTTCACTTTATTTAAAAATTAACGTTATAATTTCAAAACCTTTTGAGAGTCAATTGTCTCTAAGCATACTTGTACATCATTTCAAAGCTCAGATCCTTGAGCTTTAAAAATAATACTTGAGTTTACTCTTGCAGGCAAAGAATTCTGCTGAAAACTCTTTCAAAATGTTTGAACAGGCATTAATAAAATGGTATCAAAAAGTTCACAGAGCCAGGCTGGCAGTCACAGGAGCAGTTTCACCAGTGCTCCATGAAATTCAGCCTCAGACAACAGACCCCTGCATAGTTCAGACTTTTTCAAACAGACAGGAGCAGATCTGCTGGGGAGTGTGGCAAGTCTGCCAATCTTCAAAAATCAACAGGATACCTGGGAAAGGGAGCCTGAACTATTGCAACACCTGAAACCAAAAATGTAGAGCTCATAAATGGCTCTGAACACATCTAAATTAAAAGTAATATAAGTGTTCAGAACTCATTAGTACTTCCTATGTATATCAATCAGAAATGCTACTACAACTCCTTGGAGCAATCAAATAGTGTAAGCACTTTTTTCACTGCAAACTGAAGATACAGAAAATAATTCTTGCATAGTACAAAGATAAAAGACTGCTTTCTGAATTCAGCTACTATTAACACTTGCACCTGGTGGTTACATAATTAAATACAGAAAACAACAATTGTACCCTAAGAGAAACTTAATTAGATTAGGCATGTAGTAACAAATGCAAAATTACCATCATTAGTATGTCAGTGTACTACAAATGGAAATGCTTAAATGCCAAGCCCACAGCTCCCATTTCTGATTTATTCCCACAGATGAGGAGGAGACAGCGATTTGTTCCATTTTGTAATTTCAGGACAACTGTATCTAGGTGAGATTTACCCAAACAGGAGCAGGCAGGAGTACTGCTGGCATCTCTCTCCCCAGAAATTCAGGTGCACTGCTGTTGACAGATGTTTTGTGCTACAAAAGCAAAACCAGATTGGGCAGTGTGGAACAAACTAATGAGTCTACAAAACTCCTGTGTGTCCTGATCCTTTCACAGGCACCTGCTTTGCTCACAGATCAGGCTCAGAACGATGCAACAGCTTCTTCCCCAGCTGAAAGCAACAGGAACCCTTTAATTTAAGGTTTAAAGCTGTACCAACAACCAAAAAATATAAATTAAGATTTCAGGAAAATGTTTCAATGGCATGACGGTGTAGATAGTGATGAACTTGAAAAGACTGCCTATGGAAGCTGCAAAGTAACAAGCAAGAAGACAAAGGAGGAGTTTGAGAATGCTCCACCAAGAGTGACCTAAGCAAAAGTGATACTGTCTGAACGAGTCTTGCTTTCCCTGATTATCTACAGCATTTTTTTAAATACCTGGAATACCCTTTTCCCAGCCTGCTAAAGATCAGCAGCTGTGACACCTGTGTGCAAAGTCACATGAGGGAAAGGAATGATCTCCACAGTTATTATCAAGTAAGTTTCCAATTGTTTTCTACCATCTTAGGGAGAACTGTACTCACAAACTTTCAGACCCACACCATGACAGATCAGACTGAGTATGACCAAAGACAACTGTGGATGTCACAAACTCGTAATCCCAAAGGTTCTATTCCGCAGCAAATGGACACACCACTGCAAGTCTGTAGTTCTCTAAATGCCGAGATACTCCAATTTGTCAGGAATTA
The DNA here is from genome assembly GCF_029582105.1 of Oenanthe melanoleuca. NCBI lineage: Eukaryota > Metazoa > Chordata > Aves > Passeriformes > Muscicapidae > Oenanthe > Oenanthe melanoleuca. The sequence goes on along the minus strand of NC_079336.1, from coordinate 103,835,475 downwards.
CTGTGAGCTTAAAATGGATATTTAAATGCTTTGTACATTTAATCAGCTTTCCTCAATTACTACACTACATGTTTTAGGGCATTAATTTGCCCAAAAAAGCTCTTAGGGACCACAGCAGCCTTCCTGGATAGTTCAGGGCTGTGAAATAATTTAAACATTACCACTGGAATTGTGAAGCCAAACAAGTCTTGCTCACAGTTGTCTCCCCTGGCAGGACAGATATTTAACTAAATCTAGCACCTAAAGCTACATATTATTTAAACAGCTTTTTGCTAAGAGTTCCAGAGGAGACCTGATCCAACTTGTTCAATAAGAACTATTAGGATTTAAATAACATAAATGAGAAAAACGCCTGACTAAGAGCTCAGGTTGTTTTTAGAAAAGTAAAGCCATATCCTCATCCTTGATGGCAAACCTGTCATTGGGTTAGTTTGAACTCTGCCATACTTGTGCTGCATTACTAAAATTTGCAATTTCTCCTGGTAAAAAACCTTCCCATTATTAAGAAAGCCCAGAGAAGCACTAGGCAACTAAGAATAGTACAAGCTTTAAAAATAAACTTAAGAAATAAAAACTTTAAAATAAAAGAAAGAAGCCTGGTTTACGATATTTTTAAGGAAAATCAATGTATTATGGGGTATAGAATACAAGATTGTTTCTGGAGAAATCTATGGATGCATAAGGTTACCCAGCTGTGCAGCCATGAAACATATTTTTCCTGAATAAATAAGGAACTATAGCAACCAAGGGTATCATGGCCTCACATATGCTGTAATAATAAGACATAATGAAGGGTCTTCTGGGAGCTTTTCCATTACTGCTAAAATTTTATAGCATGCAATTTGGGAAGTAATTTTGAAAAAGAGAGAATCCTATTTAATATTTGATGCCCACTGGTACTTCTTTCCTTTATAATCAAACAATTTCCTCTAAACATCCACATTCTTTATGTTGAAAAAAAAAAATCAACTGCTCCTGCCGAATCAAGCCTCAAAGGGAAAGATAATAATATCTCATATGAACTTCACAGTATTTGCTTGGTATATCTTATTTGCAGATACCATCTTATTTGAATAATCATATGTTTGCAATTTTCCAGCTCCTGATGAAAAACTGACCTGTCATCAGAGCAAATTTCCTTCAAAACTCACACACTACTGTTATCTGGACCTGGTGTTATAAAGAATATCCCTTTTTTTGAGACTCATTCCACCAGTTATCTATGTATAAACTTATAGTGTAAGAGCTCTTGTCTTACTTCATGGTGAGGACATGTGACTTTTCCTTGCTGTAAAAAGTGACTTGAAATATAATTTTCTCATTAATCTTTCAATTTGTTGTCCAGCTGCCATTTCAAGGGAAAAGTTTTCTGCTGCATCTGTTGTTCCCTGCAAGGGCAGGCAGTCCTGCCTGCAGTGCTAATTGCTCCTAAGCCCAGAGAAGGGGAGAAATTCCACAGCAGCTGGGTTGTATCTGCCTTGAACAGAGGCCCCACCCTTGGACAAATAATCCCCATGGAGAAATTACTGCCCAGTCATCAAGGGTGAAGAAATACAAAGAAGGTAGTAGCACCAGGGGTTTTATCCTTTTACAGCAACAATAGCACCTTCATTCCTAAAAAGCCATGGAACAGCACTGGGTTAAAAATTTTAAATCAAAATTGTGATGGGAAGATAAAGAAATAGGCCAGTGACAAGTGCAGGCTTTCATAAACTTTCATAAACTTTCATAAACTTTCCTTCACTTGCAGCAGCTCTGAAATTGACAGTTCTCTTTCATTTGTCTGAGTGATGAATTCATTTGGCTTAAGAAATTACTGCCTTCTCAGAACATTTTTCCCTTCATCCCAGCACAAACTGGTGAAAGGAAGAAGTGCCACTACCTGCATTTAGAGGCTGATGATATGACTGAAGATGAGAGGGACTGGTGACTAAAGCTGTGATTAGGGTATGGCATAAGAATACAGCTGGCTATGAAAGGGCACAGCCATGAAAATTCAAAGACAGAATCTGGGAAATTGACCTGGGACTAAAAGTAAACCATTTCCCAATAATGAAACTGGATGGTGAGCCAGGGGCAGAGAGGAACTGTGACTGGCTAGACATGGAGACTTGTTTTTAGAAGTGAACATTAAGGTAGAAAATTAGAAAGGGAACACTCACTCCCTGCATCCCAAATGCTTGAGAACACAGTCTCACATTACCACCTGCCCAGCAGTAGAGGAAGTTATCACTCATCTCTTCCTCTCTACACTTGTTTCCACACCCATCACTCCTCTCTCAATCAGATCTCTGCTCCTTAATCACATCAAAGCACCTTTTTAAAGCCAAAGTTTAGAAATTACTCTAGTAAAAATGCTCCCTAAACCAAATTCCTCTTTAAGATGTAGATTTAGGCCTGCAGTCTTCAGAATGGATGAGAATAAGGGAGTAGTAAACTGTAAAATGCAGGTAGTGATACTGGGAACAAGAAGTAGAGATGAAGGTGGGAATCTCAAGGTATATTTCAACTGGATGATTTATAATCCAGTGTTACATCTTAAACTGATATACAATTTGCAGCTTGAAGAATCACTTGGAATTTATCAGACCTACTTTTTGAAAAAAAAAAAAAAAAAAAAGGACTTCCATTCTCCAAATAAATGCTGCATATCCTAGGCCTTAAAATTAGAAATTCTGATGTTAATCTCTAGGTTTGATTTTTTTTTTTCTTCTTTTGATGAAGGCAACACCATTGTTTTGGGGAAGACAAATCAACTACCCACGAAATCTTTAATTTACTTATCAAATCATATACCAAACTGCTAAGTACCATAGAAATACTTGTGTGCAGACCAGACTTGAAATATTGGGTTTGCTTTGAGCGAGGAGGATGCCTGAGATGATGTTCCAGCTGGAAGAACAGTGAAGTTGTAGAGTTGGAGGCAGTATCATATACATACACACATGCATAGAGACTGTGAGCCTCCAGGCAACTTCAATTTTGGCACTTCCTAACTTTAGGTACTTGGATTTGCACCTTAATAACATTCTTTTAACGTTGTGTGTGTATAATACGCTCACAGATCACTCAGCCAAGACATAATTGATATAATCAACCACATTTGTGAATTATTTGGGAAGCTTACTCCAGTTTGCTAAGTTGCAGCCCTGCCCAATAAAAATTAAAGCAGATGCCTCTGTGAAGCCCAGAGAAACAAGCTGATAATGTAAAAGGAACAGACTGAACTGTAACAGAAGTGTGACAAAAAATATTTTGTTCTTTGCTACTGTATATGTAGCCAAAACTACAACACTACAGATCTGCCAGTCCAAATGGCAAAAATATTTTTAAAAGAAAATCAGCTTTTAAAGAAACTTGAATTATAAACCCTACACATTATGAGGCATTTTCATAAAGAACAAGGAAAAAATATGTCAATTAGGTGACTCGGTAAGGACAAAAAAACTCCAACTATTCTACATATAAAGTAGCATTTTTTGTAGGAGAATCACTGAAATTCTTCAGCTGTTGAAAGAGGCTACATTTGATTGATAATAAAATTCAATATTTTCTTAATCCAAAATACTTCTATCATCAAATATTTTAAAACATTTTTATTAATATTATACAAATTAAAATTAGAAATGAACAGTGTTTCTCTAACATAATGAAAAAAAGGCCCAATAAGAACACTGTATTTAAAATTATTAATTGTAGTAGCCTTAAATATATCACATTTGTTCTATATACAGATTTTCTCCCTTTAGTGTAGAACTGTTTATCTAGCAGTACTTATTTCCAGTTGGTAGTCCTGCCATTCCCTCAGAGAATTTGCTGTATCACCAATTAGGTCTAATTGTCAGAAAGTTGCTCTCAGCAGACTATGTTTTTCCTTCCTCCAAACACCATCCTGTTTTTACCAATAACATCCATACAAAAAATTAAAATTCCTCTTCCTTCCAAACAGGAATCAAAATTTCTACCTGCAAAACTGATCTAAGTTTTTACATTTTTGCTTTGCTTCAGGGAGCTGATTTTTGCTCTTTTCTACATGGACCTTTTGTAAAATGTACAGTTCCCTAGTCACATTTTCCAGCTGGAAGCTGGAGAAAACATTACTTCTCTGTTCACAAAGTAATTAGGTCTGTGGAGTATTTAGACTGTGTGATAATAATGCTCACAGAAACGAGGTTTACCACGTGTTTTCCTTCATGTCCACGCCATTTTCAGCAGTTACCAGCCCTGGCCACTTGACATCTCAGATTACTGTTTCCCCACTACTTTTGGTTTTAAAAACAAAGTTGTAATTGTTCCTACAAAGTCATTCAGGCTAAACTTGAAGCCCTAGAAAGGGCAGGGAGGTTTTTATTTGCTTCTTAAATAACAAGAGCTGCCTACTTCGTATGTCATTAGAATGAAAATTAGCAACTCTAAGCTGCATTTCCACCCAATATTATCAATTCAAAAAGATGAGCAACTGCAAAGATGGACTTGTACATGCCAGTCTTCCACTAAAGAGCTTCTCAAAAAGCAGTTCCACAGATGTAAGAGTCTTAATCCTTCATTACCAATCATGACATTTCATTTTCTGTATTATGCCACAAGTTCATTCCACTTCAGACTGTCTGATACAAGGTTCTTAATGCTGGAAGGAAGAAAAGCACACTGAAAACAAAGGACAGATTTTTCCCATACTCCACTATCTTGCCATCTACTCTGCTGGAGATTTTCTTGGCTTTTGAAAAGCTAAATGTTATAAAATCTGTAAGTACTTTGCTTAGAAGAAAGAACTTTGGAAAAAATGTGATCAGGAAAGAGCAATTCATAAATGAGTAGTGAAGCTCTGCAGAAAGAGCAGAAAATTTGAAATAGAAGGTGAGAGGTGAATTCAGACCTGATTTCATATTCCTTCATTCTATGCAGCAAGAGGAGAGCTCTAAACTCTTTCTGTAATATCTGTAATTTCAATACTTGGGTTTTCCTTGGCTCTGTAGTTTAATCCTGGGTTTTATTCAAAATTGTCTTTGAAAATATAGTGACTAAGAAGTAATTGCTTTCATTAGAAGAAAGAAGAAACTATTGTAAATTCTTTTCATTACAGGAGGTGGGGAATTAAGAGCGATAACAATCTCCAATCTCTGTACATCAGCAGACAGCAGTACAGAGATCTTCTCCTTCCTTCTGGGAGGTGTGAGAATTATGTAATGTCCATATTCTCCTTTTATTGGACAGGAGCATTTTAAAAGAATAACCAACAAGAATCAGCAAACATCTGGTGCCATTTTTCTATGCCTTCATGCTCACACCTGTATACACATTTGATGTAGAAATTAATGAGCTTGGGGCTTAGAGATACTTTTAAGAAACATTCTACTGATTAAGGACTTTGTTTTGTATTTAGGTACACCAGCATGAAAGCTTCAGTAAATGGGTTGATATTCAAAAGTGCCTCTATATCTACAAGTCAAGTACCTCCATCACTCCTTTATGTCACTTCTATTTCTTTTACTACCCCCCTGTAAAACCAATTAAAATAATTTTAAATGCTTTAAATTGCATTTTGCATTTTTCCTCCTATTGTAGCCTGGTCGTCCTACAGGACCTCCTTTCCTGGTTCTCCTCAGGACCAGGAAAATAGCTGTAGATCTTACCTCTGAATAATAGATTTAAAAACATCACCACCCACTGTTTGAGCCTAACAAAACACCTCTTTCCTGCCGTGTCTGCTTCATTCTTACCTCAGCAAAAGGGACACTGTTGAGATTGTTCAGCAAGAAACAGAACACCTTTGACAGATGTCCCAATTTACTGATTTTTCTTTGAGGAAAGCGACCAAGTGCCTAATTTTAAAAACCACCTTCTGTAGACTGGTGCATACATACATTCAATGCTCAGCTTGGTTCTCACTGCAGCACACAGAGATGTGCATCACTTCTGGCACTCCCACCTTGGTTCCCCTTGGCACCTGTGCCCCCCATCTTCAGCCACGGGAACAGAGCCTCAACAAAAGGCTCCAAGATGACTGATCAGCACCTTATGAAATGAAAAAATTATTTTTTCTGCATGCAAGACATGTGAGACATACATGTATCTGTCTGAACAGGGAAAATGTGTTTACATTTTAGACCATGCTGCACTGACATAACAAACAGGCTCTGGTTTGCCTCATACATCAGGTGGTATCTGTCACTTAGGAACGATCACTTGTCGTTTGTGATCTCTCTCCCAGATTTGCAGCTCTGTCCCCCAAGATGAAACAAAAAGAAAAAAGGAAAGAAATGCATTCCTTACATAACCACCTGCCTTTTCACCTTTGATTTGTATCAAGAGTGCCTCAGATTTTCAATGACCATGAACCAAAGGTCCCAGTCTAAGAAAATTAATGTCCTGTTTTTATGCATTTATTTATGTACACACATGCTAAATCTGACTTTATGAAGCAATTGCAAGATCAAGTCAAAAACATATATAGTGACATCCATATACATATATGAAAGTCATGTATAGAGAGCAGAAAGTGTGTATGTTTATGCTTTACTTGTGAGTACATAACACTGTAATCACCTCACAATGAAATTAAACAAAATGAGGAGAGCTAGTGCAATGATCTGAGAAAGAAACCTCACAATTAAGTGCTAGTTTAGAGCGCTGTGGACTGAGCACTCAACAAGTGATGAGTGAAAAGTAAAACACCACTTCCTAATGCCCAATTTAGGCAACAGCAATATTATAAAATTTATTATTAATATTGCAGCAGCAATATTAAAAGCCTGAGGACAGCAGTGAGTATGACTGGATGGACTACATCTTAGATTATTAACATGAATAAAACAGACAATCATGTTTCTGTATCACCAGCTGGAACAGGAGCACGCCTTTAAAGAATCACAGGCTGAACATTTAAAAAAAACAAAACCAGAAAACCTCAAACTGATCACATAGATGTATCAATTCCTGTAAACAGCAAAACATAATTTATTTATTTTTAACTAACTGCTCGGAAAGAGTAATTAGCAGGATACAATTAGGCAACAACTGAGAAATACTTAAAATCAATCCAGAGACTTCCTGTTTATGGTTATTATCCATAAGATTGTATAAAAAGACTGGAGAAAGGAAGCTGCCACCCTATTTAGCCAAAGAGCAAAATATATATCATATTTTAACAAAAACAAAAAAGAAACTAGAGTAGAGCACACATTTTAAATACAACCACAGCAGTTTATGTTAAGGGCCCATTGAAATAAACTGTGTTTATTTATTTATAGAGCTTTCATCATTGTATCTCTAGATGCACTACGAAACAAGAAAATCCACTAATTTTTATTTAAAGCTGAATTAAAACTCTGCTGCAATGACAGAAGGCAAAACCAAACAAATACAGAAAGAGAGAGGGGGAGAGGGAGAGAGAGAGAGAGGAAGCTTTTAAGAATAACTGACCTGTAGAGAAAGAGTTTGCTTGCATAGGAAGTTTGAATAAATTCTATAAAATATGTTAAATTACAGAGAAATCTATCTGCTTTGATTTGATACAACAAAAAGCTCATGAATAACAAGATTTTGGGCTGAACCAAACACCTTGAAAGGGTTACAGTCTACCCTGAGCTGCTGGCCTACCAATGGAACTATTACAGCTGAGCAGAAAAAAAAGACATAAATATTAACATTTTAATTGGCTGATGCACTGTCGCAGTGGGGGAACTCGTGGATACAGCCCTCTCAAACCCACTCTATTTACAGAGATGAAAAAGAACAGCATGCAAATAGTAAAAGGAGATAAAACATTTTAACAACCCTACAGAACTGCAGCAGCAATCTTCTAGCAAAAAGGGATTAATTAGCAACAAAGGCAAATGGCCATTTGCCTTAAATTATCAGTTCTTCCCATGGTCATTATTCACCAGGAAAATCTTTGTACCTTCATAGCCATTATCTACATACCTAGGCTATGACGATGCAGTGTACAAAGCAACTGAAAGCTTTTGAAGATAGCTGAAATCCCAGATGAAGCACATTTGTTCCATGGAGCCATTTGTTGTGAGAGCACACCCCAATCTGACAAATGCATTTGACATGATACAAGAGCATGCCAGCAGACTGACATAAAAAAATACAAAATAATAACGCTTATTTTCTTGATGAAAGAATCCTGTCAGTGCTCCTTTCCCAGACTCTTTCTGCTCCCTCTCATGGGATGCATTTCATGTTATGCACATGTCATGCACAAATTTGAACTTTGGATTTAAACCCCTGCTTCACTTGCCTTTAAATTATGTAAATATCAAATCCAAGCCCTGTGAAATCCAAAACAGAGAGCATCTAGTCCTGGTTTAGGACAAAACAGGCTTGTCTTCTTCCTGTTACACATTCTGAATGGGCAAGTGCAGGGCAAGTCTGGTATTTAAAGTCCTCTCTGTTATATGTATTGCTACAGGGTGCTCTGCAACTTGTCTCATTCCTGCCTCCAATTTTCTCTTGTACAACTTTCACTTCTCAGTGTCATTAATATTTATTTGGTAAACTGATGTCAAGTTACTATTAAGAAAGTGCAAAACCTCCTTTCTTGTTTTTTTTTTGCTAGGGATTTAACTATCAGAAGATAGCTGGACATGGCAAGTGATGTACCTAAGACACAGCTATGAGAATAAAAATTTATCCCTGGCTAAGAGGAGGGATGTCAAGATATTTGTGTCAGCTGCTCCTTCCTGACGCTACTCACTGGATAATCACTGGATTTTTTAGCTAATTAGCTGACAATTAATTGACAAATAGACAGGGTGGCTGGCAAACAGCAGTTGACACATTTGAAAGGACACAACTCCAGGATATAAGTCAGTCTGTGGTAATTTCTTTTGGGAAAAAACACTTTTCTTGGTCACTATTATAACATAGCATAGATATAAAAGAAGCAAATCCCAAGTTCAAAATGGAGTCTATGCAACAAAGTACAGAGAAACCCAGCTCCCTGCTGTGACCATGAACACAAGTTCCCCATGCCATAAGACTTGCTTAAAACTCTAACTACAAAATACATCTTGGCAGAGCACACAGGTAGGTCTGGTCCTCATTTAAGATATGCTAAAATACTTGTGGCCATACAGGAATTAATTTTGTTCTGTGCTTGCAAAAGCCTTAGAAAAAAAATAGTCACACTGGCAAAAAAAAAAAAAAAAAGAGAGAGAGAGATGGAGAGAAACAGAAAAGCAGACAGATCTGCAGCAACCAACTTAAACTGGATCTAAATGATGCTTCCAAGAGACTGCAAATATAACCTGTCCTCTCTTTGAGTTTGTAATGACAAAATTACCAGTTTTAAGTACAGAGCTGAAAGAAACTATGCTCGTAATAGGACATGCTAAAAGGATCTCTCCTTCCCAAATACTAGCCTAGGAAATAAAATCTTATGGGAGTAAAAAATATCCAAAATTAAATATAACCTCACTTTAAGGTCAAAGAAATCAAGCCAATGCAGAAATCAGCATGAAACAAGAACATGATTACAGTCAGCAAATCAAGTACAGGAAAAATGATCCATGAGGAAAATAACTGAATACTAGGTGGGAACAGCAGCACACAATACCCAAAAATATCCCCACAGATTACCCAAAGCCATAAGGGAGGACAAACCTCAGCTCTTGCTCACTTTGCTTGAATAAAGTACATAAAATCATATGCTTTAATTCCTTGACACAAATGTGAAAGAATGTAAAGAAAAAAGATTGCCAAGCAAAATAGGGCACTTCGATTTCAAGTCAAAATTCATGTCACATTTTTAAAAGAGCTTACTTTCTCTCAAAATACCAAGTGCTTTTCTTCACTCCCTCCAAATGCTGGTAATTTTCTTTATAATTTTCATCTTTGCAGTGTTGAACATAATGGGACGAATAATACATGATGCACAAATAAGTTATAATGCTCCATGTAAGTTATTAGCAGTGAGATGCTGAATGTGTGATAAACCTAGATGTGAAAGTGAAATATGCCTCCTAATTAAAAATCAATTATTAAAAACAGTAAAGAATGGAAAAGAAAAAAGGCTCACTCACCAAACTCATAATGAAATCCTAGAAACTTCTGAGATATTTGAAAAGCAGAAAGAAACTTTCAACATCTATATTTAACTAAAGACTCCATTGTGGGTTTCTTGATTTTATGATTAAACAGTTCTATGAAAAATTGTTTCTGGTATCTTTTGTGCTTTTATCTCTTCATTCCAAATAGTCATGAAAATGAACTGATGGCATGTAAATGAGGAATGCAAGAACAAACCATTGCTCTGGCTCTGGGAAATCAAAGTACAGGAAGGGATGCCCTGATGTGGCTCCGAGGTGATGCAGGGGTGATAAGCATCCACCCAAAACCACCAGCCCCTGAACCTGCAAGCAAGTGCATGATGTTCACCCACAACACTGCCCATTGGGTTTCTTAGCAGGTCTCTCCCAGAAAATAGCTTTAACACTCAGAGAAAGTAATCTGCAAACATTAGATCAGGATGTGCAAATAACTATTCCAAATTAATTTGTGTTTAGTTCTGAACAGATTTCAAACACAGAACAGCTCAAAAGCAGCTCAAAATCACACCTGTTGCATAAGGTTGGACAAGCAGAAATTTCCAGTTTTCATTCTCTGTAAAACTAACACATGTATTCATACCTCCAGCAGTGACAGAGAGATTAAATTAATGAGCACTACTGAGGAGATCTGAATCCTATTATTGGAAAAACTACGCTGGTATTATGCATTATCATAAATATTCAGCATCTGCAATCAAAAGAAGGCTTTGGTGTTTACGTATATAATAAAGTTTTAATAATTCACTATCAATATTTCACACAGAGTGCTATCACTTTCACACCATCACTTTCTTCTGGATAAAAGAAAAAAACACACCCAGAATGCAAAATCCACGACCATTCCTCTGGGACTGCAAACATTTTTTCTACAGAGAAATACCTGTGGAGAGTACCAAGGTATTTTTCCAAAAGCCAGGGGCTCCAGGCTCCATCTGCCCATGGCAGGTGGGTGGCTGGCCAAGGCTGCTCTATCTTGTGCATCTCTGAGCAGGATCCAGCCTACAGACCCCACACACTTTCCGCTTCTCCAAAACATGCACCCCATGGTGCCTGTCCAAAATCTAGAGTGCTTCAGCAATGAAATTCTCAGGGTTTTTATTCAGAAAACGTGGAAACCCCAAGTGAGTGTGCTCTGAAGACATCACTGCCCTACCCCTGGGCACAAACACAGCCTCTCAGCCACGAGCAGTCACCCCTAAGCCATTAAACTGCCTATTTGGTATTTTACCTGCACCACAAGCAAGAGGGCACATTGGCATCCTTCCACCAGAGATCAAAGGATTGGGGTTCTGGCCATGGTGGCTGCAGCACTCCCTGCCTGGAGGAACCCACTGTGTGCCCAAACCCAAACTCCCACAGTAGCTTCTTCCTCACAGCCCTGAAGACACTGTTTTTTAAAATGGCAGTAAAAGCCCCAAAAGATGTCAGGGCAGGAAGAGGGAGGGAGGAGAAAAAGAGGAGAAGGGGCAGCCATCACCTCAGCCTGCTATGAGGGGAGAGAACATATTTTTAATTGCCACTTTTAACACATAAAATACTGAGAAAATCCCAACTTGACCCACAGCATAGGCTCATCCCATCTGCTGCAAAGGGAGAGCCACATTATCAAGGGCCACGCTGAACAGACATCAACTTCTGAAGCACAGTCCAGCTGAATAAATAACATGGAAAGTTAATAGCCAAATCCTTTCAGCAGCAGCAGTGCTCTGGGAACCTGATTGGAATTTGAACATTTGCATTGATTTATATTTTTTTCTCGATGTTACCAGCTGGGAGCAAGTGCTGGAGAGGAGGTACAAGAACAGCTCTGCAGAAACAGGAACAGCTAGCAAAGGATTACCTCCTAAAGGATTATCTTTTAAACAAAGAAAAATTTGGTATACTGCAAACAACTAACTCAAATCAAAAGAAAGAGATTAATCCAACAGGATTAACAGGTAAGGCTGCCCTGTACTTTAATGTCCAGACATACAGCTAAGAAACGTGAATGGTTTTATTTAGATGATTTTATTTAGTTGTCAAGCACCTTTTCATAGTCCAAAATAAGAGCTGCCTGTTAAGTTAAAACAAAAGTCTTGACTACTTATCCTGCAGCCTCACAAGCAACAGAGATCTCCTGTCTTTTCACAGAGCCCTTTCCTTTACCCTTGCATATGTAAGCTCTGATCACAGAGTTCTTTTAACTCCCGCCAGGAAGGAAGATTAGCTGCTGCCTGCACCGCTCCTGCGCTGTGAAATTTCCAGAACTGAGCTCCCTTACTTCCCTCTGGGTGGCAGGGGAAGTCACTGGAAACTGTGATCAAACTCTTCATGGGTTCATCTTTCCTGAATTGTTACCACTCATGTAGATTTTATGGCCACGGTAACACCAAAAGTAGCAACAATCTACTAAAATAAAACAGCATCCATGTATTTGGAAGCAATACAGTGATATGTACTTGAGTATCCCTGCCTTACTAGTAGACATGTTAGTAGCATCTCTGATGTGCACCAAAGATTTGTATTGAAATCTATTCTACTATTTTGGCAAACAGAGTGAAGTAAGCAACCATGTTTGAACCATACAAATATTAAAAAGTACAAAGACAAAGCCCCACTCATTTACAAAAATGACATTTTACTGTATTTTAATATTTCAGCATTTCTGTTAAAATTGTTTAATAATCATACATTTGAGATTCCCCTGGGGTAAATTCAAAAGCCTAAATACTCAAAAACACAACACAGCATAAGCCTGTCCAGCAGTTCCTTTATGTATTAGTCAGCCTCATACACGTGTCAGCCCCTACTCTGTCCTAGAGGTGAAAACAAATTCAGCAGTAGTTGCATACCTTACCTCTTGATGATAGGAAAGATTATTGACTTTGGTAAATTCTTCCATCTAATAAATTTATATTTCCAACTTCTGAACTTATATTCTCTTATAACCAACTAGCCTCTGCATTGGTCCAGCATATATTTCATGTTTGTTTAAGAATGAATTAAGCATTAAACAAAGACTCACCTCCTCCACCTCCAAGAAGGCTGGAATTAGCTGTAAGAAAAACAAAAAGGGAATTGTTAGTATTGAGCTTTGTAAATATACAAGAAACCAAAACAGATGTTTCACAAGAGGTTTTCCATTGTTTCAGTAACTTTGCTCCTCTTCCCTTAATACACTTAATACAAAAATAATCACTTATTGTAAATTGCAATCACAATCTTTACCTTTGCAATATCTTTGAAAATGCGAGCTAATAAACAAAACAATAATACAATTACTAAAGCTAAAGCATTGAATAGGTTATGAAATTACAATCCTGCATTTATAATTCTATAAGCCTTATTCCTTTGTGATTACCAAATTAATTTAAAATTTTCATTGTAGAGAAACTTAAATAGACTTTGATGCAACTTCTGATTATCTCTCCTTGTTTTCTATGCCATGGGACCTTTGGGGATGACAATGAGAAATCCTGGCTCCATTGATGTAAAAGGTTTTGTGCAATTGAGCTGGGATTTCCCTCAGCAGGCTTAATTGACTCAGCACTGTAACCATCCAGCTACCCAGGCCAGAACTTGATAAATCACTTATGGAAAGCAATTTTCAGACCATGGTGATACAAGATGGTCCTTCAAATTAAGCTAGCACAATTGGAGTCATGCCAAATATTTTCCTTTCACTGCCCAGGCAGAAACAGAAGGAATGTCTAAGCTTCTAAACCTGCCCTTTAAATGTGAGGGAAACAAATCCTTGTTGTATCAGAATATATTTAAAATAAAGTAAGAGTATAAAGGAGAGACAGGAGTATTTCTTACTGTTTCCTGATGAGTAAAGAATAGATACCTCAAACCATGCCCTGCCTCCAGACAAGAGTACACAGCAAGACACACAGAATAAATTAGGTATTCTCTACATGTTATTGTTTATATCATTTCCCTCTGCTTCTTCAATAGAAGTCTGTAAACAGCAAATCCCCTCCCATTGGTTTTTTTTCTTTTCTTGAGACTTTTAAATAAAATTGACATTTATCTTTGTTTTCTTCTTTATCAGATATTCTACAAACACCTTTGACTTAATATGCATTTTCAGCTCGAGTATTTGCAGCCAACTTTCCCTGACATTGCCTTCATCAGAAGGCCAGATTTTCCATCACAGCCAAGATCCACGTTCAAAAGTAACTCCTCAAGAAGTATTTCTACATTAGTCAAAATGCAGTGTTCTTTAAAAAAAAAAAAAAAAATGCAGCTTTACATCCAGCATATGGAAACATACCAAATCAAAGCAAACTAATTAACTAAGTTAGTTACTCATCCTAGGATTAGTTGTCCCACAGTCATTGAGGAAGCCTCAAAACTAAGACTTAGAGAGATGTTCTCATGCATTTTTCTCATCCAAGTCTGGTTCCAGTACTCTGGAACATTAGATGAAGGAAAATGGGACCAAAAAAAGCCTTTTTTCTGAAACAAAGTAATGTGGAGCCATTTAAAAAGAAGTGCTTGTTTGGAGACACAGAAAGGTTGGAGCAACACGCACAAAATGGAAAACTTTAAAAAACAACATAATTATCTTTAAGTGATGACCATCTCTTGGCTATCCTCTGTAAAGTGCTAGCAGGAAACAAATACTGCCATGTATATATTGCCTTTGACAAAGATATAATGAGGGTAATATTAAATGTCTGCAGACATGTTACAAATAACATCAATCTTGCTATATTTACCTGACTGAAATTCACTATTAAACAAAGAAACAAATAAAACCAGCATCATGTATTTTTACAGCTGCTTCCGAAGACCTCCTGTAACAGGTAAAATCACTTTCCCTGCAGTAAAAAGTCTATCAGTAAAGTTTCTACCTTCAACAGAAATCAGCAGAGCTCTTATCAGAAGAAACTTAAAGGAACAAAGTGTCATCTACTGCCTGCTATTCCAGCTTATTTTTTTAGCACTACAGAATACACCTACAATTAAACTATTCTAATCCTTACATGAGTCACGTTCTAGGATTTCAGTTATTATGTTTGAGAGACTTGAGACACACAGTTAAAACCTGTTACCAAAGTTTCCACTGCTAAAAAAGTTTCTTCGGATATCCAGCCAACATCCCCATTGCAAACTTTCATTCAATGGCTTCTCAGAGAATTATGTTTCTCTCATTAAGCTTTCCTGACAATGTTCATCTTTCCAAGACTTTCCAAAAACTTCTTAATAACATATAAGTCAGCACCACACACTTCTCTATAGAAACAGTAAAAACAGTTCAAATGGATTTTTGGCTGCAATGCATCTACTACAGCTATTGAACATACAATAATAATTCACAGACATTCTTTTTTTTTCATTTTGCTTGCATAATAGAAGGAAAATCAAACCATTTTCCTATGCTTCCAGGAAAGAACAAGACTGATTTATATTTACAGTTTCTTTTCTAGAAAGATAATGTGTCAAAAAGCAAGAATTTTTATTTTCAGATTTTTCAGACTCTCCCTGAATAGTTCAATGAAACACACATCTTTTTCTGTATTTGGGAAAGTCTTACCACTACAGAAGTAACTTGTCACTTAGCACCTAATGAATCTTCTCCCACCCAGAGGTCAGCACAGCCCCATGGCTGCAATCACATCATGTTGAGGCCAGGCAAGCACAGCCTCTCCTCTCTGTCCCTCTGTGTTTACCTGCAGCTGCATTTTGTACATCAGTGCTCCCAAACAATCAAGGGCTGGAAAACACTTTGGAACCTGCTCCTGCTGCAGAGGTTCAACCATGGGAAGCTGTATGAGCAACCAGCAGAAGGTCCCAGGAAGTTTTCAACCTCCAAACTTGGGAGGGTCTGAACTGCCCCACAGGTTACACTGCTGCTCCTCCTCTCTCTCTAAGGGCATGTCCAGCCTTAGGTATGTCCTGAGTTTAGTGCTGGCTGAATCACCAGTGCACCCACTAGAATTATCTACTCATTTCCTGCTGTGAGACAGGATTAGGAGGAATGCATAACAGGCTCAAACTTTAGAGGGTACAAATAAACCTTTATTACTAGAAACTATATGGAAAAGTCATAAGAATCAGAACCAAACTTTCAGAAGACTTTTCCTCCCCACACAACTTCTTTTCTTTCATACTGACAATGTACAGAAACAAATCAGTCGGTTTATCATGTATTAAAAAAACAGTCTTTCACCAATTTACACAGGGAGAGGAAACTTGTCTCTTCAGTCTATGGAGATTCCTCAACAAGAAACAGTTTACTCATGGCCTTGATGTCACAGTGATCAGCCACCCAGGAGAATGGAAATCTGATCACTGTGTAAAAATCCCCTCCTCGACTGACAGTCTGCCCACAACTAGCTACTCCTCTCAGAAAAACATCACTTCCATGGGTTGTCTTTAGTGCCAAACCTGCACAGGTAGAACACTTGCCACCATGTGCCCCAAGAAGCTGTGGATGCCCCATCCCTGGCAGTGATCCCAGCTGGACTGGATGGGGCTCTGAGCAGCCTGATCTGGTGGAGAGTGTCCCTGCCCATGGCAGGACAGCTGGAATGGGATGATCTTTAAGGGCCCTTCCAAGCCAAACCACTCTATGATTCTATGATTTTATGACTGCACATTGTAAATCCATCTTGACTAACCCCTTGTCCTTATTTCTCTTTTCCAGAGCTGCACAAGATTCTCAGGTCACAGGAGACCTGGGGTGGGAGGAAACAGGAAGACTGGATTACTACCAAGTTACCAAGGCAAAGAACAATAAAAGAAAGCAAACAAGAGTAAGAAGAGCTCCAAAGAAATGTGAGTCAGGGCTCCTTGCACCTCATTTCATTCCCCATATCACCCTTTCAAAGTCACCTGCCCAACCTCTCTGAAACTGCCTCCTTAAGAACTACAGTCCACAATAGATTCCTGAGCATTAACTCTGAGAATCTACTCACAATACAAAGTTGAAATATTGTTTTAATATATACAGTGATCAGGCAGCCAGCAGACTACTGTGCCAGACTAAAACACAACACACATTGATAGAGCCCCATCCAAAAGATCAGGGGCGATGGACCTTAAAAGGCAGCAGAGGTGAGAGTTCATCTTATTTTAAATATTTTTGCCTACACCAGTAACAAACTTAAATAAAAAAAAAAAAAGTTTAAAAAAGAGCACCATATCTGGGGACCAGTTTCTGCAGTGTCCCTCAAATAGTGGCTTCATGATGACACAAATTACAGCTCTAGAGATGCTGTGCATGACCACTGCTTTAAAAGGAGACTTGAATGCTGCATTCTGAGAGACATCTCATCTTCACAGTCTGTCTCAGGACACTGAACAGAAATACATCTGCAAATGTTAAGAGTGCTTTCAGCCCTTCAGCTCTGGGTTTCTTTTTAATAGGGACATTAGAAGCATTAGCAGAAAAAGTGTTTCTACGAAGCTCAGCCTCATCTCTAAGAAAAAACTTGCTCAAAAAAAAAAAAAAATCACTTCAATGAAAAAACAGTATCTAATCACGAAGGATTATGATTTAGCCCTTAATGAGATGTTTATAGCCCAGATTCAACCAGTATTTCAAATTACTTAAAACCTCAATGGACTAGATATATTTGCTTTTTAACAGCACCAGGACAGCCCTGCTAAAGAAACCTAGTGAACATTAGTATGCAGTTCCCTGAGAAATCAACTCTTGCTTTAAGAAACTAAATTCTTTCCACAAAAACCAATGTGGGGAGAGAAGGGGAAAAAGTAAAGAAAATAAAATACCTGGAAGGAAAGAATTTAAAATAAGCTTAGTTCCTTATTATGGAATACCCACAATGGAAGCTCAGGTTACTAAAATGTACAAATTTTAATGAATATACCAGCACATTTGAAAAATAAGAACTGGACATCAATGTTTTAAATCTCAGCCTTCTTAATGAGTTACACTGTATCACTTTCCAACACTTTTTTGACTGAATAGGCAGACAAGAAACTCTGGTGTGGTAGTAATATTTTCCTCACCATTCTCTTTACAACAATATTCTTGCCAAACAGTAAGGTTATTTGAAATTTAGAGGAAAGCAACTGAATGCTGAAGAAGCTCACCTCAAACGAAACTGAAAATCCTCCTGCCAGGATATACAGAAAGTGAAGGATGTGTGTACGGGTTGGTAAAACAGGCATTTGCAGGCACAGAATTATTTTTCTGCTGTCACTTCTGACGAATTTAGAGAATAGGAAAGATGTGAATAGCAATTTTTGTGATGTCTCTGGAGATAACACACTTTTAGTTTTGTTAACAACATAGCTGAATAACTGATTACTTTTCCTTGGCATATACTCATCTGACAACAGTTTAAGAACATAAATTCTTCTGGGAGCATGTCTTTGTCAAGTATTAATGTCACTAGTAACTTAAATTGACATCTATGTCATGCAGCCATGCATCTGTCAGTATAATAAAAATATACTTTTAAAAGATTAGTTGATATTGTCTGACTTTGGCAGCAGATGTTTGAGCTTATTTTGATGTAAAAAAGATTGAATATTTTTGTCAATACTTTCTAATTGTGAAATTTATTCAAGGAGACATCTTTATAACTGGCAGTATTGTAAGATGTAAGACATTCTATTGCCTCAGACACCATTTTTATTCATCAATAAAACATCATAAGAGGCAGCTGGTGAGCAGAGTAACAGTCATTTATGGAATGGGAAGCTACATTTCTTCTACGTGTTTTGTGAGACACCCTTACCTGTCACTGCATTTCGTTTCATCTTCTCTCAAAAAAACAGAGACAACAAAGAGGAGTGAGATAACAGCTGCACTTTGTACATCCACACATTTTTAGCCAGAGATATGTTTGGGGGCCTTAAAGTAAAAAGCTTGAGGCTAAAAGACCACGAAGTCATTTTGCAGCAGGTATAGTAAATAAAACACAGTCACCACTCTATTTTAAATGCTCTCCTGCATATGAAGCCACAGCAATCAGGAGAGGTAAAATAACATTATAACAACAGACTGGGCCAGATTGGTAAAGTTATGTCAGTGGCTAATGATGCAGAGCAGAGACTACTGGAAATTAGAAAACCACTAGGCCTACAAAATAAGATTGATTTAAAACATTTACATAACCATACCCCTGAAACAGCTCCAGAATACGGGTGGAACAATTTACAGAAGATTCCTACAAACAAGTGGCTCTTCTCCAGGTTTGCTTACTTTCATCATAACCTGTGACATTCTCTTCCCCACTCAAATTCTATACAGAGAACAGATTTTTTTTAAAAAAAAACACCTAAGGTTTGCTATCTTTGCAAATAAAGTAGTCATTGTCTCTAATTTCAAGCTTGTAAAGTGTATGCCAGAGGTAGATTAAGGGGAAAAAAAAAATATAATCAGCATACTAGTAAGTGCTCTGGAGTTGATCCTGTCAAGGAAATTGCCTTCACAGCATTCTGAATTCAATAAGGAAACAATAACTGTCATAAGGTCTCAGTTATTTTTCTTCTTCTAATACATTATCAACTCAATACACAATGTGCATTTTTGCAAGAAGGTTATTTTTAAAAGTTATATATTACATCCATTAAGCTTAATCAGTCATATGCAAAGCATCTCTGAAATCTGATATGAAGAGTAAAAAAAACCCACCAAATGCACCAAAAACCCAACACAGGCAAGGCAGCAGTCAGCAGCATGGGACAGAAATGAGCACACAGCTATCAGGATAACATTTTCAACTTGGCCTAATCAGAGGCATAACTTCAAAACAGAGGGAGCAGAATGACAGAGGTTTTACTCCACAGTGAAATACAGTAATTGCTTTCATGCAGGCTGAAAGAAAATTAAAAGAAATTGAGGTTGACTAACACATCCTGAGAAAAATCCATGAGAGAAGGTGTTTGGCACAGAGTACTTCCTAAATACTGCAGTATAAACTTCCATATGGGCTGAAGTTTAGGCTGCAGCTTTAAAAGAAGTCTAAACTTTACAGTAGCCTGAGGACTGCAACAAAATTGCTTCTTGGTGGGGAAGTCAGACAACCACAACAAAAAAAATGTAACTTAAAAGAATATCCCAAAAACCAAATGAACTTATTTTTTAAGAATGGTCCCAAACACAACTACACAAAACATTTCCAGGTGAAATTTTTGCAAAAACAGCAGTTCAGGCTTTCCTGGTTACCAATGAAATTCACACTTTTCATACCCACTTAGTGGTATTAATTTCAGCTAGACAGGACCATCTATTCCAAATTAAAACAAATAAAGTGATGCAAAAGGAGAAGGTTTCCTGCCAGTGCCCCAAGAAGGACAGTTAGAAGAACCTGTTGGATGAGGCTGATGTCATCCTCAGGAGGGAGAAGACAACAGACTTGTTGAATCAAAACCTGCAGTTTGAAGAGGAGTCAGAGAAGGCTCAGTGTGGCTGGCCAGCACAGAAAGATCCTTGGCCATGTTTTGTGTGTGCCCCTTTGCAGAAGCCATGCTCATTTCCTCTCATTTCAGGGAACATCAGAAAAGCACAAATCAGGAATAATTTCATTCTAAAATACAGGGTTATAAGTTGTCACACGCACTACCAGATGATAAAGGGAAAGAGATGAATTAAGATTTCATCCATTTTGTGCATCAGTTTGTAGTTTCCTCAGCTACTTAAAAGTTGCCTTCTAGATCATGAAGGTATTTAACAATCTAGCTGAGCTGAAATGTAAAGCAACAACAACTTCTTTCAGTGCAGAATAATGAGGACAAAAATATTCAGGTCTACTAGAGCCCATTCTTCATCACACAGTTTAGGCCATTTGTGTGGTTTGTAAATGTAACATTAAAGGGAATCAAAGTGCTGCAGTATATAATTAATCCATTTAAGTAGAATCATCATCAATATTTAAAAGCCTATGCAAAACAAAGTAAGACGTGGTCCAAGGCTCTACTAGCACAATTAGAAAAACAGTTTTGGTAGCAATTATTCCAAAATAATTAGTGAAATTTGTATAACTCAGGCAGCTTTCCAGTATCCCGAAGGAACTAGAATATGTTATCTGGAAAACAGGGGGGGGAAAAAAAATATCAGAGCGAAGTTCTTCAAGTTTATTGCTTGTGTCTTTTCAAAATTACAGCCAGCTCTGAACCTAACAAAGCTTACCTGTATCTTATGACCTTTGTCTTCTATTTTCAATTTTTAAAACATAGCTCCAGTACTTACGATGTAGCTTATCACTAGGTTTCATTTCAATATTTTGCTAGAAAAAAACTGCCTAATATTTGACTTCTCTAAGGAAAATGTCAGATTGCAAAAAGCTGTAATAAAGCAAGTTACACTCTGAAAATGAAAACAAAGTCAAAAGGTAAGAAAAAACTAACACATTTCAGTCCTGAAACATTAACAAATCAATTCAAATCAATTTTTAAAACCCTAATTTGTCACGAACTCAAAGACCATTGTTGAAAAGAAGCTACCTGGGGCCTTGCCCTGCCATTTTTCTATGGGGCAACCAGCAGGAAGAGTTTCCCTGTGGTGCAGGCACATCCCACACTGCTTTACTCACAGGCAAACCAAGCAAGGGTAGACATTGCTCCAGCTGCAGGGTGACCTCAGTGGGTGTATTTTCTAGTCAAAGTAGTACATGTCCACACTACTGTTTTTCCTTAGGATAGTAACACTCATGAACAATTCAGTTTAAAAAAAAAAAAAAAAAAAAAAAAAAGAAGAAGAAAAAAGGGATACCTGATGCCCTACAAAACAGAAACAGCCCTGGTGTTTTGGTTTGGTACGGTTCGGTTTTTTTCAGCTACACAGACAAGACTTCACTTGCAACTTTTGCCTCTAAGTTAGAGGAAGGCAAGCTGTTATTGCAGTGTTTTTGCAAGAGCAGCCTGGAAGGAAGATTTTGACAATGAATTACAAGCTCCTGCAAGCAACTAGCGCAGACTTGTAGGAGCTGAAGAGCCTGCAAAGCACTGAAGTCGACTTTAAAATGTGTCCAACTGGGTGAGTGTAACATGCTCTGCACATGATCATGTTGCATCACCTCTCTAATGATCCTTTCTTTATATAGCCTGAAATTAGAAGCAGCTCCCACTGAGGTCAGTGGGAGCCACATTACAGAAGAAACCAAGAACCTGGTTATGTATTTTAATGTCGTGGGGGTGTTGTTTTCAAACACAGGCCCAAACTGCTCCTATAGGGCTAAATATTTGTATAACAACGGTCATGTACTTCTTTGTGAGGGGAAGTGGAACTTAATAACCTCAGTATTTCAGTCAAACCAGGAATAATGCATTATGGTAAAATATGGACTGGACATCATACAGTGCCTCTCAGAATATTGTCCAAAATATTTCTTTATCTTGCTGTCAAATATACTATTCATACTTTATCTTAACTGTCTGTTTCAAAAAGTTATAGCCTAAAAAAATCTGGAGAAGACCATAAAAGACAGTAAGAATAAAGTGTAGCCATCAACTTACTCTATCAGAGACATCAGAAACTGCCCCTTTTATGATAAAAGTAAGTCAGCTTAGTCAGATCGATCATCCTCTCCATTTTACTGCTCTTGGAACGTACAGTCCATGACACATCTTAAAATGGAGAAACATAAACTAAAGTTTGAAAAAAATACACTAAAAAATACTGTTAGCGTATCATTTTCACAGTCCCTGAAAACTTTAAAAACTCTATTCAGGAACTTTAAAGAAAAGGAGGATCACAAATAATCAAAATGATGGGAAGGCCTGAAGATATTTTCAAAGGCATGACGGAGCCAAGAGCCCAGATGAAATCCCTGGCAATGACAGATTTTAGATTGTGTGGGACAATTCTTTGTTCCTGTCAGCTTGTGGAGGGTTTCTAATCTTTCCTAGCTGCAGATGCTCACAGTTTGTGATTTATCCCAAAAACCATCAGATCGAGTTGTGCTCTGTGGTTACTTCCCTAGCAAACAGTGCCCTGCATCCCATTTCCCTCCCCATCACCTGTGTACCTGCTCTTTGTGGCCACAAAAAAAAAGCAGGGAGTCAGTATGTTATACTCTTAAGATTCCTCTTAAACAGTAAGGTTACAGGCACTTCTTAATGATAAAAGAGAATAAAGCTATTATCAAAACAATTGTAGTAAACAGGCAATGTTGTTATAAGGTTGTGCATTCCAGCAGGTAATATCTGGCAGAAGTGGCATTGAGGCTTTGATGAAAAATTCATTGAAGTTATGCTGGACAAGAAGCCTTCATTTTCTGTGAAGCACAACAGGAGGGCAGGATGTCACACTGTCAATGCTGATAATGCTGTGCAGACAGAAAAATAATCATCAAGTAGCAACTCCTAATCAATAACTTCATTACATAGGCACCAGTGGATCATCCTTACAATTTCATGTCCTTGCTTCCTGCTAGTTCCACTGGTCAGTTTAGATGTGGAAATGCTGCCTTTTTCAAGCAGGACTCATGCTACCTTGTCATGCAGGGCTATTCCCAGTTAGGCAACACATTTCCATAGCCTAGATGAGCCAAGACTTTTGGATGCAGAGCACATGTGGAAGGACTGATTTCCCTACACAGGCAGGCAGTGTCCGGTGGCAACATGGGACATCTGTGTTTTGTGAACCCAAGACAGATGATGTGAATTCACCCTCTGGTGGCAAAGATGCTTGTGGTTAATTTACCACTATCACCACAAGCACTTCCACCACAAATCCTTTCAGACATAACCGCTACCCAAAACCGCAAGAACTGCTCATACTTGCTATTTTTGCTACTTTTTTTTTTTTTCCATTGCTTCTAGTCACAGTTTGCCCACTAATTCAAGAACAGTATCAGCACATAAAACAAGTAATAGAACACATTTGCCCCTTTGCATGGGCCACAACCCAATCACAAGCTATTTTGTGTAGCCTACAAAGTATTCTCACTGAGAGTCTCAATAGAAAGGACTGTGGCTCCTGAATCAGAGCTCAGGACTGAGTACAGGAAAGAAAAATCCTACAAACAATTTCTACAGATAAATAAACCAAAGATAAATTCGGGAAAGCTGATTAATCACTTCAAAGTATGTTGCTCCTTTTTTGCGCTGTTACTGAGCATTTTTAAAGTGCTGCTTAAATAAGGCCTTTTATGCTTTTGGTTTACCCATCTTTCTGTGAGGCAAAAAGGGGAAACAAATACATGTAGCTCAAAAACTCTGCTGGGATGAACAGTGGTTCAAAAACCACACTGGTCCAAGTTGAGTCATTCTTCTCCAAAATGCTGCAATATATGCAGTCCACCTAGAGCAACTTTCTAATGCCTTGCTGTCAATGAGATGATATTTTAATGAGTTCTTTTTCCTTCTATACTTTACCTCGAGGAAAAATAAAGATCTTGAGAAGCTCCAAGCTTTCACATAGGCCATTTGAAACCAGGATTAGTATGTAACTCCCAGTGGTCTATCTCACATCTAAGAAATACAAACAAGGATGCTATCATCTGATCTGTGCACAGCAAACACTTAATTTCACTATTCTAATACTGCTAGAGTGATTTATGAGGCAGCTGAGTAATTCTGAAAAATGTACTAAGAAAACAAAGACAAAATCAGGCAGAGTACAAATGTTGTTTATATGAATACAAAGACTAGTAATGTCAAAGGACATCACAGGCATCTTATGCCATACACATGCACATCTGTGAGGCAGGTAAAGTATGTTTTTATAGCTGTTCAGAAAAGAAAAGATGAATCATCTTTTATAGCTCTATATAAAATTACTTTTCTAGTGGCAATTAATAAAGAGAGGCCCCAGAACACCAGTCACGTGCTCTAACCATCAGGGAGATATAAATTATATGACAAAAAACCCCCCAAACTTTATTGAATATGGAGAATTCTGTTTTCTTTTGAAAAGCAGCCACATCAATCACACATTCTATATACACATTAGCAAAGAGATGGCTCGGTGGAGCTGGAGGATCTGCTGTCCTCAAAGCATCAGGAAGGGAGACTGCAGTCAAAATCCCACATGATTAAATACCCTGCATAAGTTTATGGTCATTATTTGCAGGAAAAGGTGCCCTATTCATTTATCTCACATAATGCTGGTACCATTCCTACCAGTACCTATAGAACCCACCAGTCCCAAAATGTTACCAGAGTACGTTAGAGGCAGCAAAATCCACAGTGATCTGGCTGGAATAAGGGACTGCACTGGAGCACGGCTCTTTTCTTCCCCCAAAGTCTCAGGCAGTCTTTTCTTTATACTTCAAACAAATTAAATCTACTGCAATTAATGATTATAGTTTTTCCTTCAATCAGCCCATACTCCTCTAGGAAATTAACTTAGCTATTAAAAGCCTAAAGGCTGGAAAGGAACCTAGTTAGATGAGTTTTACCTCCTCTGTATTGCCTGTGTAATCAAATGCAGTTTCCCCACCAGTTTAATTCTAATCAGTTTAATTACTGAAAATTACAATGAAAAAAAACCCTTAATTCTTACACTAGAACAAAAGAGAAAAACTACACATGGTAGCAGAAGAGAACTGGGTGACAACACTTTGATACTGCAAGTGCAAGAGAAAATGATCAAAAATAAAGACAAATTCCAATATTCCTTAGACAAGGGCTATCAGACTGAGGAGGTGGAAATAGCAAGCTACAAGCCAAGAATAAAACTCAGCACAGACTACTTCCAAGGTGTGAAACTGTGGGGAGAGTTTATTACTTCAATATTGCAACACCTTGATTACACAGGGCTTGTGTAGATCCACTGAGTCTTAATCTGTATTTCCTACCCAGTCTTTTGGGCCTATATAAAAGTCTTTTTGCTCTAATAACAAAACAGTGAGATGAAAGGTGTCTTAAGCAAGTCTTTTGGACACACATGGCACTATACATTTAGAAACTATATTTCCTTTACTTGATTAACACAGTAAAAATACTTATTGCTGTTATGAAATGCCACATTTAAAAAGAAATTATTTCATGATATGTTTCTCCTGCCACAAGAAAACCTCCATGTTGATCAGAGCAATGAAAGGCAATATCTTGCCTTTATTTCTTCTGAAATACCCAAAACATAAACCAAATCCATTCATATATTGCATCTATTTCCCATGATCTCCTCTTTGTCCATAATGGCTTTGCTCTCCACTTCACAATTCTAAGGACCTCAATCAAGGCTACTTTAAATCTTTTCCATCCAGATGACTAATCCCAGTAATCCCATTTAAACTGCTAGTTTACATTCTACTAATACTGCACAGCCATCTGATCTGTGCAAGGAAGGGCTAGAGCAGACTGGTGACTCTTACTAGAAGACATTGCAATCCCTGTGCAAGCAGAACTGCCATAAATCAAGGATTGGTGCTAGCAAAACAGACAGTGGCATTTAAAAGTCTAAAAATATTGGAACAAGTATTTTATTTTTGCTGAATTTGCCAATCATGTGCACTCATCACAAAAAATGCAATCCTTCTCCGAAAATGAAACTTGTTAAATCCAAGGCAAGTTTTTAACTAATTATGTGCATGATCTTTTAATAATGGAGACTGGGGGGATCCAGAGGGTAGAGAGAATACCACAGAAGTATTCTGGCATCCTGGAATATGCTCAGAAACACAGAAAGGTGAATTATACAGCCCTACCAACCATGCATGCTCTGAGAGAAACATGTCGTGTCTCTCATAAAAAGGCCACTCTGCTGCAAGACAACACACGTGCTTTTCACAAAGCCCCCTTCTGTGCCAAGATACCTGTAGCCATGAATTCTTTAAAAAGTCCCTTACTTTGTAAAGAGCTGCAGAAAGCAGCAGTACCTCTCTGAGCAAACACACACCAAGGCTTTGTCTGTGTCTACAGGGCTCTCCTAGAGGGACTATTTAATCAAGGTCAAGATAGGAACTCCTAGGGTGGAGAAGCCTCATACTTTTGGTAAATGCAAGTCACTTATTCACCACTTTTTTTCTAAAATGCCTGGCCCTAAACATTTTAAAGGCTGTAATGGGATCAAGCATATCTAAAAGAACAATAAATCTCACTCAAAGTTCAAAACAAGTTCTAGACTTAGATAAGATGTCTGCATATATCCTTACACACAATTGTTTTATCCTGATCAGTTAAGAGGGTATTTTACAAAACCCTTTCCCAGGTTTTTCCTAGATTTTCTTCTCTTAGAAGATGGGGAAAGCTGCAGAGATACCTTGAAATTCCTGAAGGTTCTGCCTTTTGAAGCACTTATTAAACCTGCAGTGAATAAAATGGGGAAAGAACTTCAATATCCCAGAAGCATGCATCTACCAGCAGTAACTCCTTACTAGTTGATGGCTATTTTCTGCTCCATTCAGGATAAAATTTGGTTTTCCTCTGCCAGATCAGCAGTTGGAAAACAGAGGAAGAAGAGAGGAACAGAGAAAAAATAAAAAGCAAACAACACAACACAAAAAAAATAAACCAAAAACACTCATAGAAATTAACAAGGAAAACCCCCCCTGAAACCACACATACCAAAAAAAGAAGAAAAAATAAAAAAAAGATAGGCAAGAAACAACAAGAAAGCATACAAAGGCAAGATCATAAAGGATCATAAAGTAAGATATGCAAGAACTCTGTCTCCTTTTTTTTCCCCCAGAAGATACATCAATGTAGCTATACTTTAAATTCACATTATGCATTTTAAGTATACCTTCATGAAGCTATTTTTTTAAAGAACTGTGGTTATAAAAGCTGCAACAAGGCCTACAAGAAACAACACAAAAAGCAGTTGTATGTGTTAGTGGGGGATACCCCCACCTTTAGCACAGGCTGCTTTAGTGTAACAAACTGATGAAAACTCCACATGAATGCTTCTCACATGGCAGGATCAGACAACTGCTAAAAAGGCAATTGCATTATATGTTCCAGCATTGCTACTTAAAAATTAATATTTAAGAGAATAAAATTGTATTTGCTTGAGGCATCTAAGATAGTTCTTTAAAATGAAGCAAAAGAAGCTGAACTGGAATTGAAACAGTGCATGTTAATTTACAGGATATTAACATCTATCACTGCCATTTGAATGAAGCTCAGATTTGAAGTGTATAATGTCTGGTGCACAGAACAGCCCTTCATAAAGAAAAATTCACCTGCTGGTGGGCCCAAAGTATCCTTGAGAAGAATGAATGCACTTAACCTGCATTTCCTAGAGTAAGTCCTTTTGGAGGTCTGAGCACCTTTCATATAACCTACAAGGCTCCCATGGGATCCAGCCAAAGCTCAGAGCTGCATGGAAAGCTCTCATGCCACAACTGCCCCATGGGTCACCACTGACTAAACAGCCAGGCTTAAAGAGATTAAATTTCCTAATCTGAGAAATACGTTGAAGCAGAAGACTGGATAAATTCTAAGCATAGTTTCAGAAAACAAATCTTGCAGCTCAGCAATTCTACTTTTTATGGTAAGGGATGTTACGACAGCTCCACAGTGAATTCATATTTAAAATAGAAATAAGTCCCCTCTTGCATCCTCCAAAACATCCATCACTGTAACTTCAGCCTTTTCATAATTTAAATGAATAATCTTCAGTGCCTAAGTACATCTTTAGTCTGTTTTGACAGACAAAATTAATACCTCTTTCAGTTACTGTTGGAAAGCACTAGAAGCCCCAGTCATCAGATGCTTTGACCTCCCTCCTCCAGCCAGTTATTCACGCTGTCAGCCAACTTTCACAAGTCTCTGTCCTCAGCAGCCTCACCAGGAGCAGCCCAGCCCAGCAAAACCCAGCCCAGCTAAACCCAGCAGACCCATGGGAGCCAGGCCAGGATGAGCAACACTGGCACAGATCTTTTACTTATTTAAGGGGAGTTTGTGTAATTCCTGGGGCTGTCCTGTGCAGGGCCAGCAGCTGGACTTTGATGATCCTTGTGGTTCCCTTCCAGCTCAGAACATTCTAAAGTTCTATGCATTATAGTTAATCTTAATCTATGCACAATTTCTGTCTTGGAACTTTTGACCTACACTGAGCCCTGAGATCCAGTGAAGGGGAGGGGGGAAAAAAAAACGACTACCCTGAGCTCCCCAGTCACAAACTGCTTTCCTAACCAGTAAAAGAAAATGAGTGCAGGAAGAGCAGTAATGTTTTGATACTGTTGCCATGGTGTAAAAGTATTATTCCATACAGGAACTTTCACTATGTTTGTCATCAAAATCATATTCAACAGGTAAAGGAGAAGTACAGGCATGGCAGGCATCAGACCCTGACAGCCTTGAGCAGGGTTGATAAAGACCCAGCCAGCTGGAACTGAATTGTGCATTACTTCTCAGGGTAATTGACAAAATGATAAAATTTGTAATACTGGAAGCTGGTAATATTAATATAAACAGATTTTACCAATATTAATGAAGATGCTTGGTAAATGCATTAAGAATGCTTTATTAACATCATCTATTTAATAATGGACTACAATCATTTATGAATGGTACTGAATTCACAAGTGAAAGAATTTCTTTAAAAATGCAGTAAAAAAAGATGGCATGTTCCACTTCAACACACTGTTTAAAAAACTCACCAGAAGAAAATCCATGAGAAAAGATGCAAGACCATGTTTATTCATGGAATATCTTAGTCTGAAAATTGTAAGAAAACTTGCTGCATCCCAAGGAAATCTTTTTTAAAAACTATAATCTTTCTTTTTCTTACCCAAGAAATATTTTGAGAATTTACACAGCTACAGTTTAAAAAGCTGTAACTATAAATTCTGTATAGTGTCATCTACTTTTTAAATTCATCAAAATGAAAAAATATTTATTTATTTCGGTGACAAAGAAAACTAATAAAACATACAGCACCTTTAAACAGAAAAACATTTTTCCTCTGATATTCCTTTCTTCTTTCTTTCATTTTATTCCTTTTATAAATGGCTGCATAGGTATCTCTAGAACACCGTGTTGAGATACTTTTATTACTATTCAACTGCCTAATGATTTTACTTTCCATGATTTACACTTGGAAGAGTGTAATAGCAAATACACATAATGACAAAAAATGTTTGCTAAACCGGCCAACTGCAACTAATGCTGCTGAAACCACATGGCCAGAAAGCAAATTGGGAATTGGTAAATGACAGTGCTTGGAAGATTAGATTTCACAGGATGTTCACAAATAATTTACTATAATATGCTGCTCTCCTTGGTTCCCCAGGTAGCCATCAGTCTTTCAAGAAAGCAAGTGGGATGTAGCCACTGAACTCCCCATCCTGTGGAACAAACTCCCTCTTTTCCACTGACTGTATGAGGGATCCAGCTAGCTTTAGACCTACAGGCTTTACCATGCATATTCAGGGCTGGAAATCTGCATTCTGGGGAAGATTAAGAGAGCAACTGGGAGCAATTTTCAAAATCTTGAAGCACAAGAGGCCCCAGTGGTTTGGGAGCAGATCAACACATTCGCTTTGGTACGGTACAAAGGGAAGTCCAGGCTTTCTGCCACAGTAACACACACACAAATCCAGCGTTAGTACTGCAGTGAGTCCTTGGCAGAAGCACACAGCAGGTACAGTGGGAGCATTCCAGCACTCCCAGATACTGTCACAAGTGGAAACATATCAGACACCGACTCTGACCAGTCTGCCCCCACTAACACAAGGTAAAGTCAGCTTGTAGGAACATTAAGTTAGCAGCTGTACTTTCACATTGCTCATGACATCTCTCTGTCCTGAGAATCCTGCTAGGGATTGCCTTCTACAACCATTTCACCCTTCCATGACTGCAGTTATGTATAAATAAAGACAGTTGCAAGAACTCCACTACCTGCAGTAACAACCCTTGGGAACTGCTACTTCTGAGAAAAGAAATAATCTTGAGCCCAGATGAGGCATTGTTATCAGGGGCAATAAGCACTATTTGTCTTAGATTTTCTACCAGAGACAAAGATAATGTCTCCACAATTTTCTTTCATCTTGTCTCAGCTCTCAAATCCCACTCATGGTTTCCCTGCCCCTTGACCTAATCTGAACATTTCTCTCCTTCTCCAAGGCTGCCCCTATGACATTTCTCAGAACCACATTGTCTACAGGTACTTCTCCATTCTTTGCTTCCTCTCTCAGCTGCCTTCCACCTCCCTAGGTTTGTGCTGCCCAACCAGTTTATTTTCCTACACCCCTCTGCCCCCCTCACTGCTCTGCTGAGCTGCCCTCTGCCCATTTGCTAGCCAGCTCTCCACTGCAGGATGACATTTTGCCATTCGGTTTCAGCGCATGCAGTTTTCCAGTAACTGGATTAAAGGGACTTAAATGAGAAAGAAGGTAAATATGTAAACAAGCAGCTATAAGTGCCTAATGCAGGTTTCATTCAAGCAGCATGCATGTTTGAGAAAGCAACTTTTTTTTTTAATTGCCCTGATAAATGTTGCCTGAAACTTCCCTTATTTTCTGTCTTTCAGGGTCATCCTTCAATAAAGACACCTCAACACACTCCTGGGGTAAGTCAAGAAAAAAATTCAGATTCAAATTAATTTATCAGAGCTTTCTCTTGAGAGGGAATGCAGCTGCTAACTGGAAAACCTTATCTGACAGCCTGGGAGTTAAAAGGTCACAGGAGACTAGGAAGTAGCTGATTGAAGAATAGCCATTATCTTTTCCTATGCATTATGGTAATTTCTTTCTATCAAAATCAAAGCCCTTAAGAATATTTTACAGGACGCCATACCAATCACTTAAAATTTGTCCCGTGGAGTCTTATAAATGTTGGCAGTATAATTATGAAACTGCAAACAGAGGTGTGTTGTGGAATCATACTATTTGCTGAAAAACAAGTATGTAGGACATAAATGCATATTTACACTCTTAAGATCAGATATTAAGGCATTTTTCAACAACAACTCAGACGTATAAGCAAAAAAGTTTCACTTACTAAGACTCATCACAAATATTGAATTATTAAACAAACAACCTAAATTGGATATTGAATACCAAGCTTACCACACGTAGAAAAAACCCTTGCTTCCCTCGAGACTGGACAATTTAATCAGCCTACAGGATAGAAATACTGGAAAAATAAAATTTAGTGCTCAGTGAGTACTATTTTAACCTTCCTGTTTCAGCAAGATTTAAGATTTGTCTCAGAAGAGTTATCACTTCTCAAATTAACTTTACTCTCCCCCATCCTTTCTTTGACTTGTTCGTGCAATTAGCAACAAATAAAGCTGCAAAATCCTGTATTGAGATTACATTTCCACTGTAGTAGGTCAAATAACAACCCTCCTCCAGCAATTAGCTAAAAACTAACTTTTAGATTAAAGCCTCAAGTTTTTTTACTTATGACCATTTGTCTTGATTTTTATCCCATATTTTCATGATGGAATGCCGATGGCAACTTCTAGGTTCTAGCCACAGAAATAGACAGTGGAAACCAGAATTAATGACAGAACTGGAGGCTTTACTACATAAATTAACCTGCCAGTGTCCTGCCACCTGCTCTACAGGAACTCCTTGGGGTAAAGTCGGGCTCTGTAACTCTGTGCAGTTAAGAAGTTTAAGTCTGTAATACATCATCTGGAAAGCAGAGACTGAGCAGGTATATTTGAAAAATAATTTTATCCAACAGTCCTTAAATAGGAAGGTAAAGCAAATACAGAGCACTTAACAGTGCAGAAAACAGAGTTTATCTCCATGAAGAAATATGGTCTCTTCAGCCACTCTAAACTATCTCCAAATGCCACAGGAGATCTGGTGTATGTATGTCAGTAAAGCTTGGATACTCCTGGGCACAGAAGCTATTCTGAAGTAAATCACAAGCAGGTCTTACCAAGAGGACTTTAAAAATTGTGATTATGGGAGAAGCACTCTGTCTTGAAAAGCAAGTGCTCAGTTCAAATGCACCAAAGTAGTTTTACTTCTGAGTGGACATAAAACAGCTATTTTCTCCACAATGGGGAGAATAAAGATATTTTCCCCTTATTTTTTCAGAAATAAAATTGTTGGGATACTCTACACAAAATGCCACTTTGTGAGAAAAACGAGACAGATTGGGAACAGCTTACACAAAGTGGAAAACTCGGAATTTCAACACATGGCACAACTTTCCAGCTGCTGACAGGCAAGTCACGGAACAGCATGAGCTAACTCCTGCTTTCCACAGCAGTGTCAACCCTCACCAACTAAGCATGGCACAGGGGACAGTACAGAAGCCATGTTTACACAGCCTTTGGCTTGTTTTCTCCCTGCAGGATTTTGCATGCCTGAGTCATTCCTTTATAAAGTTTAGTCCTTCCTCAGCACTACCCTCTAATGGCAATTGGTCCCTCGGTGGGGTTTGTGTGCTGCCCATCAGGATGTGGAAGAGGTGATCAGAGCATCTCAAAACTAAAAAGACAAAATATTGGCAAACTCACTTATTCATCTTTGTATCTCCTTAATTTCATTATTTTTACATAGCTAATCCAAAGTACCCTGACCTCTGAAACATCAACAATGCTCAGAACCACAAAGAGCCATAATGGGGAATAAGCCACACATAAAAACGTTATCAGTGAAAGATTCACCCAACCTTCAGATCTACCTGCTCCAAAAAGCACCAGGTTTAGTCAAATCTACAGAAAAATTGTTTTCACCTGAGTTCCAGGACTGCTGGGAAAAAATAAAAAGTTGTAAAAGCTCAACTGTAGTCATTTTTGTTGTTGTTCCTATTTTACAGTATTAAAAGGGGAAACCTTTTGGAGTACTTGAAGCACATCATCAGTGCCCATTTAACGAGCACAAAAAGATGCCACTTGCATCTGGCAACAGCAATGAAACAACCTCAGTCGTCTTAAACAAAGGTTAAATAACTGGGAAGAAATAGCAAAGCATTCACTAAACACAGCCCTTTACACATAAAGCAGCAGACAATAGAAAGCTTTAGCTGGGTGAATTCCTGGCTGATATATTGACTCTCAAAAAGCATGACTTTAAAGGCTATGAATTTCTAAACCACTGCTTCCCAGAGGCTTAGAAGGTCAAGGACCATTTCTCTTAATTCTATCACAACAGCCTCATCCTTGTCAATGTGAACCTGCTGGTCCACTGGTCAGCCTAACAACGAGATGCTCAGGCTAGGTCCACTTTTCCAGAAAGAAAAAATATTGTGGGCCAAAATAGGAGGTTTGGTGGTTTTGTTAGGTTTCTTTATTTAGATGGAGATACAGTGAAGGCACATTTCTTTGGGTTGCTTAACTAAGAAACAATCATATGCTAATATCCTCTTAGGCAATTCCAAATAACTTCTAAATTTGCAAGCATCTTTATCTTAGCAGCCATGCCAGTCTTCTTAGGAAATGCTACTGCATATGTTGGTTGGTTTGTTTTGCTATTTTTCATTTGTATCTTTGCTTTCTCCTTTGACAAGGAGAGAAAAAACTTCTTGCTCCAAGGCAGATGCTCCTCCCTTCTATACCTGGGTACTAAATTGCACCCAAGGATATATTCCAGAAGCTATGCCCTTAATAGTCAAAGCTTGCTATTCAGAAGTATTTACCATATTATTTAAGAAAGATTCTTTTGTTATATCATGCACACACATAAAATAAGACAGTGGAATCCAACTTCAGTACTTAAAAAATCAATTAACTTCAGTAACTCATTATTTAAGGGTTTTTATACAAGTTATCAGCTGCATCTCATCACAATCAGTGGAACTTTTTTGACAATACCTCAGGATTATCCAAAGTGAAGTTCAGAAATTTGACAGAAATTAAGACTGCAACTAACACATAAATAGTTAAGAGTTTTTCTACACTCCAACATATGATATGGAAAATATGCCAGTCAGTCTTAAATTCTAATCAAAAGGAGTAAATGCTGATTGCCAGAGAATGTGCAACTTGTATAAACAGATATTCCTCCATACTTTCACAGCCACTGAAGATGATTACTCACACAGACAACTCTAGGAAATCTATTTCAGCATCTTTTATTACGGACTAAAACTGAACCCACGCTCTGCAACAATGGAAAAATTGTTAACAACATTGCCTCTAGAGAGGGCTGGGTTTGGGCTTAACACCCTAATTAGCTGGTTTTCCATCACACTATTTTTTGCTGTTGGCTTCAGTGCTATCAGATGTAATTAAAAACATAAAGTATTACAACCTGCCTCTACAAATCAATTCCTAAATCACTGCAATGAAAGTCACTGTCCAAGTATATATATCTTAAATATTACAAGTGTTATCTAGGCTTCACAGGCAATCATAATTCTCCTCTGATTTTTCTTTCTAAAGCATCCTTGCCTTTCCAATCCTGAAAATATAATACTTAATTGCCTGTGTCAGACTGAGTGTCGCTGCTGCTTCTGTAACTAACCAAAAGTCTAAACAACTCCATAGTCCTAACAGACTGTAGGAAAAAACCTACTCAAAAACTATTGCATACAATTAAAATTCACAGCCTTCTAAGTGCAACCATATTGCCTGCTCCTCCATCAGGAAGAGAGACCCCTGTAACAGCATACAGGGGCAAAGTAGATGACATTTTCATCCTTTCCAAGTGCTTCATCCCAAGGACCACTGTGTGCTGCCTCCAGGTCACAGTGGCCCAGAACAGAGGATTTGTTCCCTTAATTCACTATGGTGAGGAGACCCAAATAACCTCTGCAGCCTCCTCCCTGCCCTCTCCCCATGTTCCTTGTTCAGACACACATTTTTGCAATGTAAGGGCCAGGCTGTAGTAATTATGTCGAGACTGACACTACTAGCACCATGACCAGTCCTTTATTAA
Organism: Oenanthe melanoleuca; assembly: GCF_029582105.1. Classification (NCBI taxonomy): domain Eukaryota; kingdom Metazoa; phylum Chordata; class Aves; order Passeriformes; family Muscicapidae; genus Oenanthe; species Oenanthe melanoleuca. The sequence continues at coordinate 103,799,783 of NC_079336.1, read as the reverse complement.
CAACTTTTCTTGCCTTCCATCAGCAGACTTCTCTCAGGCAACCCCACACAGCACTGACTCCTCTTCTCCTCCTCCTCCTCCTCTCTGCAGGTTTCCTTCTTCCTTTTGCATGACTGGCTAAACCTTCTGCACCATCCTTACAAACCATTCTCCTACATCAGGTCAAACTCCACTGTGTCTCTACAAGCAAGCATGGATTCCACACAGCTTCTTTAAAAAAATCTAACTTCCTGTGACCCAAAAAATTGACAAAACTTAGTAAATTTTGATGGAGTTTGATAGGCTGTTTCATGATCATGCTGTTTCTATACTCCAATGGCTGGACAAATACAAGTTAAAGACCACCATGCTCCCAGATCCATACAATACCTCTTAATTTACAGCCTCGGAAACTGAAAAATAAAAAGATCCAAAAGCCTATTCTTTCCAGAAGAGAGGAAAGGAAATCAATACCTATTCTGCCTCTACAAATTCAGGTCCTTCAAAGACAGAGGGTCAGTATAATGAAGCAACTGAGTGAAGTAAAAATGAGGCTCAATGTGCCATTTATTCCCAAAGGATGATCCAGTATGCATACTTGGTGCTTTTCAGCAAGGCTTGTTTGCCAGTAATATGGAGCCCCATGGAGAGTTTAAAGTCCATGTTGATTTTTACATGCAACTTCTTACTGGATTGTGTTTTAACCTGCTCCCTGCAACTGCCTTTTCCACGTCCTGCTTCCAGGAAATGAGTGCTCCTGCTGACAAGCTCGTGCCCGCTAATCTCAGCTAAAAAGGACAGCCTGCCACTTCGTACAGAAGCAGCAAAACAAGATCTGAAAGGTCCTGCCCTCGGGAGAAGCACTTGTTCCTCCCCTTTCCATCCACCAGCCTGGGAATGGAGCAGAGTAGCCCCAAACCCAGGGAAAGTGCTGACGCTGGCACAGGGCACAGAGAGCAGTGATGCAGAAACTCTGGGGCACGAAATGGGAGCAGGGAATGCAGGTCCCTAAGACACTATTGTGAGATCACCCACTCCCCTCCACATGCTCCCACCTGTACCGTTCACATCAGGCAGAGCATGGGATAGGAAACAGAGACTGTAACTCCTTTCAGCCCTCCATAAGAGCACAAACACAGAGGCCCAGCCCTAATCTTCCTTCCAGCATTTCTTTGTCTTCTTGTGAAACTCAGCCTTGTTCTGCAGAGAGGAAGAGACAACAGCCAGGCAGGATGGATACGTGACTGGTCTACTGACTTCTTCCCACATACCACCACAGGAATGTTCTAATAGACCATGTTTTCTGCCATTTACTGGTTTGTTTTTGTATCTGACCTTTCATACATGGCAGATGGTGTTCTGGAAAGAAAGACCACAAGAACTGCAGTACTCTTTCAAAGCAAAGATCCACTAGGCCTGAGATTCTATTTGTAACAGAGGCGTGAAAAAATGACCAAGAACAGGATAATCAAGCACAGTATTCCCAGATATAGTTATTCTTGTTAATACTCCACCTGCTTTCAGTTGCCTTTAGTTTCTAAATAATCCTCAGTGACCTTCTCATCCATTAACTCATCCAGTCTCTCTTTAAACCAAAAGCAACTGCAATACCATTTGGCAACAAGTTTCACATGCCTTCTACTCATTGCACAGCAAGTCTGGCTCCTGCACACTCCGAACCTGGCACTGGCTCTGTTTATGCAGGTGTTAGAAGTATCATTTTTTTATTACATTTCTTAATAACTTATTCTGAACACAAAATGCTTACAGGCCTCAGCCTTCCCAAGGTGTTAAACATAATGACATTACATCTGCCACTTTGTGCACCAAAACCATTTCAGCCAACCATTTACACCATTAGTAAAACACCTTTTTCATTCTGCACGAAGTTTGGGAAATATTTGTTTTATCTTAAGACAAAATATTTAAGTCTCCAACAAGACAGTTTGCTGAAGCATCGATCTCTCCAGTTGAGAGAGGTGGGGAGCATTCACTGCATTTTGTATATCCCTCCCAAAATTTCACAGAAACGAGCTCGTCACTGACCTTCCCTCAGTAGACCTTTTTGCTATGTGCCTTACTTATAGCAATGACATTAAAGACATTTCCACATCTTTTCCATCTTCAGTTTTGGAATAAGAGTTTGATTTCTCTTTACTAATTTGCAGACTGTCAATGGTAAAGGCTTTATCCTGGAAGGCATCATGTGCAAAGTGTGCAAATGGAAAAACCTCCAAAAATGCTCCACTTAAAGAAAGACAAGTGAGCCTGAGACACCTTCAGAAGAAAAAAGGCACTAAATGTAATCAGCTTAAATTCTTCCAGTACTTTTAAATTCATTAGTATTTCAAGGTAGTGCTACAAGTAATGCTGAAGGGCTCTTGGGGAAGAGAGGATCCTGGGTAAAGCAAGTATTTGCTATAATTTGATTCTGATGAGAACAAAATAGATGGAATTGTCTGGAATATAGTTACAACAAAAAGACTTTATTAATCACAGATTTTTGACCCGATCATCCTGGCATACAGGTATGCAACTTGTCTCTACAACCTCTTCTTTAACTGGTGACAAAATGAGAAGAAATGAATTTGAATAGGAAAATGTCACTTAATTAAGAAAACTCCTTTTATTTTCCTATTGCAGGAAACTAATTTCATCTGACAAGTATGAAGTAAGAGTTTCACATATGTAGAATTTTAACGTATTAAAGAACTTCACTTGAATATTTATGCTCAATTTTAGACATGAAACTTGCATAATAGCATATAAGGACAGCTATAATTCAATTAAAAATATTAATTTTTATAAATATTTTTAATCTGTGCAACTCTTCTTTATTAATAGCTGCCATCAATATGCAAATTATTTTGAGTATATTAAATACAAAACCAAAATTCTTTGTTTAATCTTTTGAAAAAAGCCTATCATGATTTATCTTTCCCCAAAATTTCAGACCTATCAACCTCTCTGGCAAAGCCAATGCAATAAAAACAGTTAAAAAATTGATTTCTATTGATGGCATCTACATCTTTTTTCAAAGCAAAAATATTCCAAATACCAAATGAACTAATAAGAAACAGAAAGAAATATGTTAATAATTAGAATTAGTCCTGTGAGTCAAACCAATGCAAACAGTCTAATCAACAAGCAATAAGTAAATAAGAATCAGAAAAGGAGTGTGCCAGTTTAAGTTAGGAATTTGGACTTCCATGTTAAGGTTCCATTCAGGAAAATGAGCAACTCAACCCAGTGCTCAGAGCCCCATGCTCCAGTGTTTTTGCACAACACTGAAACTCGGACAAACCCAAGATTCAGACTGCAAAGAGGCAGATTTCTTCTCTGCTGTCAACACTTCTGTATTTGTGTTGGTTGGCTTGACTCCTTGATCTCCAAGGAATCGTCCTGAAGACTACAGGCAGATACAAAACCGGAAGAACAAAGAATATTTATGCAGCAGAATTGCTTAGTGGGAACATGTAGGTGTTTGAACCATTAAGATTCTGATGTTGTTTTATTTTCAAGCTTCTTTCTAGCCTGAACAAGTTAGATTTAACAACAGGCCTTAAAGCAGCACGCTATTTCAACTGCACTGATGATTGTAATCATTAAATGATTGACCAAAGTTGTTGAAGTTTTACTTCTGGTATTCACCTGAAAGTAAGCAAAGCAAACCAGATAATTTTATACTGTACTTACCTTTTTTTCTTTTTTCAATATATGTTTCTTGAAAGCAAAAGTGGTTGATTTGATCCCAAAGCAATATTCAGCCTGTATTATGTCAACAGGCTCTTCTCCCCTGATGAATGGTCTAATCCATATTAGAACATCTCTGATACTAAAAATTAGGAAAGGAAAATTCTTTGCTCTTCCTGGTTACCAGCATATCAGTGCAAATCCCTTCCAGTATGTGTATTATACCACAGCATTATCATTCCGTATGTTCCACCAAAAGTCTTCATGATACACTCCCAGATTTAAGAGGAGACAAACTTTGGTACCAGAATATTCACCTGAAAACTGATTTCTGACATCCAGTGCAATTTATATAACATACATTTCCACTGCAACATTTGGGACTTAAAAATCAAAGAGGGAAAAATACTGTAACACTTCTGAAATTAGCCTAGTTCTAAGGGTCTCTTACTACAGATCAAACACTGTTTTTTTTCAACATACCTGTTCCGATCCCACTGCATGTCCTTTCCTGCTGGCATGAAGGGTTGCTGTGTCACACCATATAATTAAGCCCATTTTCATCACCACAGAGTTTGCAGATGACTCTCAGATGCAGATGACTATGCCAAGAAGATGAGAGTCCCAAGTATTTACTCATAGTAGACTTAGTGTCCAGTTAAGTGAAGGGACATCTTCCAGCTGAAGTGGAAACCCTCTACCAAGACCTCTATCAGCCTAATGAATGGCATTACACACCTACAACATTTGGGACAGATGTAATCAGCAATATTTTTCTTTCCTCTTGAGTCATCTCCATACTTAAAAATAACTCTGAAAGACTAAATGTTTATGTTTCCTAAATTAATTCTTCAATAGATTCATCACGACAGATGGTTTGTTCACTCACAAACACCAGCTTCAAGCAAGGGAAAGACAAACAGCAACGGTGCTGTAACCACAGATATAATGTCTTGAAGTACCTCATTAATTCTCATAAATTGGAAACTCTGGACAGAAAAAGTACCACAAATATTAACAGTGCCAAACTAATGTCGGAAGAATCCAGAAAACCTTGGAAATATATTATTTTGCTTAGAATCCAAAACTTCTTCAAGCAACACAATTTCTTGCCTCAAATCTTATTACAACATCCAATCAGCAAATGCTTCTATGATGCTTTCTAGCATGCACCTTACAAGGTCTGAACTTTAAAAACTTAAATCAAAATTACAATCTTTTATCTGACTGCTTTGCAGAGACTAGCATTTGGCTGGAATTATATTTCCTGTTATTCCAAATATCCCACTTCTAAAACCCTTCATATTCTGAAGTGGAAGAAAGCCAAAAGACAGTCATAAGTTTCTGCAGCTCATTTCTGGAAAAAGAAAAAACATCTTACTTTTTAGTTTCAGTGTAACATTCTGTTCTAGATTTACACATATATATTTTAATACAAGCTTATGCTAGCAAAAATCAGAACTAGGAAGCTGTTTTAGATCTAAACATGTCATGCTAAGAGAGTTTTGGGTTTTTTTCCCCTAGAAGTAAAAATTCCCCATCAGAAATTCTTTTTCCATCAGAACTTAGCATTTGATCAAACAACTTTCTCCTGAAAGTAATCCTCCAGTCCTTTAAATTGCAAACAAGCTTCCAGGCCACTGGAAAACCTGTTGACATTACTGTTAAAGAAAAGAAATAAACACCTTTCCTGTCTAACATAACCTAATCTGTTAAATTTCTGTCCAAGGCATTCTGGAGTTCAGTAAAATAGTTTCCAAACAAAAGCCAACATTGGAATGAGTATTTGTGCTTCGAAATTACACCTTCTATTATGATTAGGATACAACACATTTGAAAGATCCTGCAGCCTGGTCCCAATAGGATCAGCCATTATACTTGTATAATTTCTTTCCATCTGTATTTCAGTGCATTAGGTAATGAGCTCTCGAAATTTGTAAATTCATATTTTTTTAAACTGCTTTAAATCACATCAGAGACGACAGACAATACTGAATAACCTGCTTACTGTTTCACAAAGTATTTCCATTAAATTACGAGCCCAACAACCATTTCACAGCTCTGGTAAAAATAAAAAATTACACAGCCACAGAATGAAACCCAAGACCATAAAACTCTACTGCATTTTATTTGGCTTATTTTTTTCAGAGATATTAGCAGGAGCTACACAATTTACAGCTACTTAAACACAACTATCACTGCATAAATAGCCAACATCACCGTTTCCCACCATTGACAATAATTTCTGCCACAAAAGATGAATGATCCAATCTGCCAGTATTTACCATTCAAAGGATCTGGCATACTGCTATGTCTAAAATGAACCAGAAAATGAAAAAGAAATAAAAAAAACAACAAACCTAAAACTGTTTTTGTTACAGAGCAGAGAAGAATTCTGAGTTTACACAGCATTTTCAAAGGAAGCCATCATACAGTCCTTCTTCCCACAAGACCATCTACAAAAATCCGTGCCCTACAGAAGAGAGATCTCTCTCCTGCCCATGTCAATTGTCAGAGCACATAAACTCTGTGCCACTGGCTGTCCAAGCAGACACTTGTTATGATGCTGAGAAGGCACCAGCAGCGCACAGCTGGCGACTCCTGAGGATTTGCATGCTCCATGTGCAGTCCCAGGGGTCCTGGGTGCCAAGCAGCAGCAGCAGAGCCACGGGAGTGAGCAGCTCAGGGAAGGCTTTTCTGCAACACCTCTGCCTGGGCAAGGGCCACACACCCCATGTTCTACAGCCCTTTGTTTGCCATGGCTGCAGCTCTCCAAAAAACTCCCTGAAACCAAGGCCCCCACCTCGCATGCAGTTGCATACAATACAGTAAACGAATGCTGGTGAGGCATTTGAGAGTTGAAATTTGGAAAAACCTAGAGGTGGATGCAGGCCCTGAGCTCTCACCTTCAGCAGTGATATCTCTAAGCAACTTCCTGTCTCCTGAATTCTCCTTTTCTCCATCACCCCACCTTGCTTTTCTTTACAATACACAACCCAGCAATCTTCTAGGCAACAGCCCTTCAGCCACAGACATGCTACCTGCAGGAATGAGATCCATAGCCTAAGCAGGGATTATACAGAATTCTGTCCTCTGTTATTTTTCTCTCAAGGCACTCAGGATTTTTGGAATCGCTGAAGCTGCTCTTTGTAGCCTAGTTTATTTCTGATCAACCTTTATCCTGTGTTACAGGGAATTTGTCCAACAGTGTTGTCACAGTATCACTGCAGGGCAAAGCTGAGCTGTCACTCTTACTCCTGGTTTTACATCTCGGTGAGAATCAACCAATGGGACACTCACTCATAACACACACCAGAAATTTTACATCCATTTATGCTGGGGAACCACTTTTTAATAAACTTATAGTATTTTGAAAACTCCTTTTGTGCCAAGATTGTTCACACAGAATAAGAGCTTTTTCCTGCACATGCAAGAGCCTTGATTTGTGTTTGTACAGAAGCTGTGCCTGAATTTCAATGCCTTATAAGCCTCGTTATGAAATGTCTGTTCATTTGTACTGCATGTACCTTTTCCTCCCCTTCTTGGAAACCACACTCCAGCTCATCTGCAGGAATGAAGACACCCACCTGAACTCCTCCCCCCCAGCCTCCTCAATACAGCTTTACAAGTTCCCACCTTGCACTTAATAAATTTCCCCAAGAAGGTGACAGTCTCTGCAAATAACAATGTGCAAGCTAAAACACTGGATTTTATGTAACCTTCAACAAGTTCCTAAAACCTGTAACTGACACACATTTCTCTGAGAAGTAAATACCAGCAGAAAACTAACTTTCAATTAAAATACTCATTTTCACAAGGGATTTTTTTTTTTTTTTTTTTTTTTTTTTTTTTTTTTGCAACTTATCCTAAACCCCTGACCATTATTTCTGATACAGTGATTACAGAGCGTGAAAGTCTTGAGGAACCTCACATTTTTTAGTGGTACTGTATTTGCCACTCCTTCAGACAGGCAGACCTCTGGAAAAATAAAGGCAAATGGGGAAAAGAGAATCCTAGTCTAGAGCTAACCTTCTTGCAACCAATCCTTTCAACTCAACTCACTCTTGCATGTAATGCTTGGGTAACAGTACAAGGTGCACTGTACTGGCCCTGCCAGACCTGAGCACAGAGACTTTCCATTACCAGACCCACAAAAAACACGAGTTTTCAACAGCTCCTCCCTTTTCTCCCCTCTGTTACCACCCAGGCCATGCCAATCCTTGCTTTTTATCCCTCATCTTTTCCACTACAACTTTCCACTACTGAGCAGTTATCCAGCTCTGAAGGAGCTCCCCTTTCCCATCCAAGGCAAGAGGAAAAAACCCTTGGTAGTTGGTACATTCTGCATCCTTTTGAAACATCTTATTTTACAGAAATATGTTATTTCCAACCAACCCATTCTTATTGTTCATTTAGAATAAAACCAGCTCTTTTATTGCAAAATAACACTTAGTGAGAAATAGTCCTTTAGCAGATTTCATTCTTTTGCTATTTTTTGCCCAGCTCAAATGCATACACACAATAAATAAGCTATAATTTTGGTTCTAAAACAGCTGTCATCTCATAAAAACTTGCTGCTCACAAGCAATGTTTGTTGCACATTCAATCCTATAAGGATATAATACACATAATTATGCAATTGTTATTAAGGCAATCATAACAGATACCATATGGACTTTAAAGTGGCTTTGAGAACCATTTTTTAATAAACACAACATCACTGACACATTTTGGAAGAAAAATCCATTCCCTAAACTGCACACTATTGGTAACATATATAGCTTACTCTTTTTGGGTTTTTTTACGCTGTATGCACTGAGAGTAACAATACAACTCGAGCTTCTATTGAGATCTCACTTCCAAAGGCTCTCCAGACTCACTGCACATCATGTTTTTAATACAACGGTGACTGCATGCCAGAATTCAATGCTCCTGCAAATATGCCAACTTGTAGCTACTTTCAAAATGAGCTACTCACTAGGAATTAGTGCCAGGGTAAATCAATGGCACATTCAGCTAGATGTCCCAGCTCTACGAAATGAATTATACGCTATATACAGTCCTTTTGTACATGTCTGTCTTTTTTGCATCTTTATCAACGAAAGCTGAAAAGACTAGAAATGAAGTCCCAGTAGGCTGTAAATTACCCAGCAAAGGATTAGCAGAACAGGAAGCAATTTTGTCTACCTGCATATTTAAATACTGGATTCATGTATTAGAATAAATTCTACACTGTCTAAACCATTTCACCCCTCCTCAAAAAATGCCGCTTTCTTTGGAATGTTCCTGCTGTGACACACACAGAGCAGTGGGATGCTGAGAGCTGCACCAGCAGCCTACTAATAGCTGAGTGCTGGGGTGTTGTAGGCAAAAAAAAAAAAAAAAGTCACTTAAGTTGTAACAGCTAATGGGTGGCAGATAATTGGGGGCAGCAAAACTGGACTTCTGAATGCTCAAACACAAACCTGCCACTTGCTAGCTGCAGCTGGTATGGACACGAGACAGAAACCAAAATCTGGGAGGCAGATCACACGTGCTTCTGCACGTGGGACTGTTAGACTGGGGAAATGGGAGGCCTGGGAAGTGGGAAGAAGGAAGGGAAGATGCTGGTTAGAACCTGGAGCTCAGGCTCATGCATGGGCACAGAGATCTGGAGCTACTTCTGAACCTGACTTTCAGCGCCACCTCCTAAGGCCAAGATCATCCTGGAGGGAAGAGCACAGATCATCAAACAGGGTAAAGTCTCTTCTCTTTTTGGTTCTTAAATAAACTGCAGTATCCAGAGATACTATGTACTGTAGGTTTTTTGGCCCCATTGTTTTTAAAAATAAGTTTCTCACTCTTGACCTGGAGGTAATCTCCTTTTCTTATTAAAAAAAAAAAAAATACTGCCAAGTGCACACTTGACCATTTAGCAACACCCTTATTGCAAAATCCAGTAAGCCTCAGGGCTGTCCATTCTTAAAAACACCAGGTAAATTTTAGAAATAACTGAAGCTTGTGGAGTTGTGTTTGTGAGGGAGAAGCCTTCTCCATAAGGCTAAACAGCAATTTGCAGAAGAAGTCTCAGCAGCCTGACTGTGTCCCATTTATAAAAACTTCTTATTCAGTACCCTTTCATTCCCTTCAGACATTCCATCAATTTTCCATCCACATCTTCATAGTGCGACTGGCCTTACAAGTTGTGTGCACTTGTACCATGTGTTAATCATCTCCTCCTACAGAACCAGCTTCCTTTATCTACGACAACCTCAGAGGAACATGTCTAATTCCACCTGACTTCACCATTCAGAGATAGTATATCATACTTATTTTCATATGGATTACGCACAGTGCCTTAGGTGCTTATACTATGGGCATTTTATAAGTGTAAACTTGATTGATTGGTCACAAGACTGTTTTGGATAGCTGTAAAATGGATTTGGCCCCCAGCCATGGTTTGCTCAGCACAGATACACTGTAAGACTGAGATAACTTCAAGAATTCCTAACACATATGCTAAGAAATATTACAAACCCGTATTTGTACGGTTGGCATTATACATGCACCGCTAAACATTTCTCAATAGCAATGCATACTACAACATATAAGAGAATTCTGGCTGGATATTTATCATGAAAGAAGACTTATGAAAATGTGTTTTCAATAACTGGTGTGAAGTCAGCCCACTCTGTGCTGATTAGATGCAGTCACAGTTCAGAAACAGCCTTATTCAGCATAGTACGAAGCAATCACCCGCTGTATGCAGGCTTCAATTGGGAGTTTCATGCTTTATGCTGAGTGACTAAATGCAAAAAATCAAGATGACTGCATTAATTGCCATCTTTAACTTGAATGGCAAAAAGAAATCCAAAATCTAACCCATCTCAACACCTGGATTCTTTCTGCACAGTTTTCTTAAGTGCTGTTTCAAAAAATCCCCTTTTAAAGATTAAGATTGACTCACTATATAATGCTATTTTTATCAAAGTACAAAGGTACCCTTCTAGAAAGCCATCATTTTTATATAAATTATACAAGCTTAACATTGTTTTTATATGCAGAATAGTATCTTCATACCATTTTATGCTTCTCTTTCTTGTAGGTTGCAAAGAATCCCTTGTGTAAGCTGTTATTTCTATTCTTGAAATCTGGTCTGTAAGAGTCTCAGTCATGAAAGAAGAACTGGACTATTTTCAAACAGTTAAGCCATCAGCATAAATATTTCACATACAGGATAAAAATAAGGTTTTCCTAAAGAGCCATAACTTTCTAGGGTTCTAGAGCTTCCCAGTAGTGAACTGGTAATGACAAAGACTGTAGCCATTACAGCCAACCTTGTGATGGATCTCCACTGTCCTATTTCTATACTACCTTCAAATAATAGTCAAACCAATAAATTTCACTTTAAACATGTAATTCTCTTGTTTTGGTGTATTTGCAAACTACCACCTGTAACAATGTGGAAACATTACAGCCACCTTGATATGGGTGGGTTCATACAAACGTTTGAGAAGGAATTTGTTTTTAATCTTTATGCTTTGAATAATCCTTTCTATACCAACTCACACATACAACTTTATTGCTAGTAAAAAGCAAAACATTTAATTCAGATAAGCATTAGGTAAGCATTTTGGACAGTCTTACTTCTCTTTGCAGAAGAAGCATGGCTCCAACCACGAACAGCAGGAAACTCTCTCATTACCTCCAAACTTTGGACATAGTAATTTTACAAACCTCAACCAAGGAGAAAGCAGCATTTGTCCATTCCAGATACAAGCACCTCTTCTTAAATTTCACGTTAAGTCTGATTTTCTTACCTACAATGAAACAGGCCAGATTTTTTTTCTCCTGCAATAAAACCTAAAATAATTTTCAGGTTGTGTCTCCAAAAAGCTCTGTTGGACACCACTGAATCAGCACTGCTAAGGAAAAAAACCACCTTTTTCCTCTTAGAGACAGCCCTGATGTTAACTTAGGAATGTTCTTGCAGGCTGATTCACTACAGCACCAAAGCATATGTTCACCTTTAGGAGTACACCACTGACGTAAGCGAAAAAGGCCCCTGTTAATGGTTTGCTGGATCAGGTCCTAGCCCACAGTTGGTTACCCACTTCATCTGCTGCTGATCCTGTGCATGCTCACAGGGCCTTGGAAGATGGCATGGGCAAACAGGAATAAAAAGATACAGAGACGAGAAGGACCACTGTGACAGTTCACTGAATCATCGAGAGTGTGGCTTATCAACCACAGACAAAGTTAAATCAAACCAAAAAAGTGTTTGGGGATCAATGAAACCATATTGTTGGAATCATGCTGTTACCTGGCACCTGAACATAAACTAACACAATCAAGCAACCACAGTTCAGGCTACCATTAACGTTAAATTTCACTCCTTGGACTGCAAAGCTTTTTTGACTGTCTTCTTTATAACTTCCTTAAGCTGATTTTTAAGGCAATCTATTAAAGTCACAAAGCATATATTTCTCCCCTCAACAAAGAACATCCTTTAGTGGCATGGCAATGTCACTTGGCCAACACTTAAAAAGGTCTGATTTACACAGTCTTTAGCATCACTGCATGAGACAATGAAATGCTTCCAGAAAATCGAACTATTTTGTATTTCCTGTCTCCAGGGAAAGCCACAGAGACGTGGGCCAACACAATTATATGTCATTTACAAAATGAAACGTGGCACTTGATAAGGAAAGAATATCTTCTAGGAGGATGCTTGCTAAGTAGGTCCAAGCTGTCAAAGCATCAAAGGTATCACCTTTTCCTCCTGTCACTCAGAGTACTGGCAACCCAGGCACATTACCATAAGAACAGAGATACTGCTGAAATTTAAAAAAAAAAAAAAATAGTGCTGGAACCTTTTGTCTTTTGCTCTACAAAAGAGTCCACCAAAGTGAGCTTGGTGGAGGCATGCCAGGGTTAACTTATTTATCTGTGAAAGTAACAATAAGAAAACATTTTTTAAAAATGCAAATCAAACATACCCAATTATAGAATTGTTTAAGTTGGAAAATACCTGCAAGATCTTTCCAATGAATTCCCCAATCAATTAATCTTCAACACCTTGGCAGCTACCACGTTTCACAGGATCATGCAATGTTTTGGGCTGGAAGGTACCCTAAAGACAATGTTGTTCCGACCCCCCTCGCATGGGGAGGAACACCTTCCACTTGGCCAGGTTATTCAGGGCCCCATACAGCCTGACCTTGAACACTTCCAGGCATGGGGAAGATTTCATAAAATTTTTAATGAGATCAAGTTTTTCAGCTCACGTTGTAGACCTGGAGAGGGAAAACAAAGACGGATATAATGGGACAGAAAGGCAGGGGAAAGAGAACCGAGTATTTTGAAGTCCAGCACTCAGCACATGCTGGTGATACCTCTAAACTGGCAGAGATTTAAAAGATGTAGAGATTTAAAAATAATCTTAGGAAGCAGTAACAAGATGCTCAAGACTTTCAGCCACCCAGCCAAGCTATTGACAGTATCTGGTGTCTTCTTTGATGGGCTAGCACTGAACCTTGTGCAGGGTGGCCTGAACCGGGCTGAACCCAAGGACCACCACTGTGCTCCCTTCAGATAGTTACATGAGGCCTTTTGAAAATGTCTGTGCATATTAATTAAGTGGTATAACTCTCATATACACTTTTATAACTGCACAAAAATTAATTAAATTAGAATTAGGGTGCATATTTTTCCTCTCCCATTATTTTCATTTTGGCTTCCTCAGGTGATCCTAAATGCAGCAGAAGTATGTTTGAGTGGGCCTGATGCACTCATGGAGGCCTGATGCACATTCCTCTGGATGGGACACATCCATTAGACAAACGCTGACAAAGTGTCCTTCCCAAAAATATCACCTGATGATGTTTCTGAGCTCTTTGCTGGAGACAAGTGTGGGGAGTCAAGGCAAAAGATAAGCTCTTTAAAGAGAAACAACATGGCTTGGGCAGATCAGCAGTGCAGCAGCAATTGGGTCACTCTCATCAGACACTTTGAAGAGCTGATGAAAGCTGCAGAATCCAGGGGAGTTCTGAACATAAGCTTTTCAGAACATGTTCATTCAGGACACACATTAACAGTCTAAATATCCCTGCTTCCCACTTCCATGTATGGCTGCCAACAAAGATGGACACTGAAGGGGATGTAAGGGACACTCCACACACTTCTCATCACAAGTTACCCACCTGGCAAAACCAAGTGCGGGGGGAAAAACAACAGGGTTTGAGAGTGAAGACCCACCCTCTATCTGGAAAGGTTTTAGAGGCAAAGAGGGAAAATATCCTCTTAAATCTGTCTTCTTTTCTCCCCCAGACAAACTACTTTCTTGCTCCTGCCACATAGCTCTTCTCTATGCTCACATTATCTTACAGGCCTCAAAATCATCTTCTTCCCTTTAAGAATAAATCTTCTGTAGATCTTAAAACACACTCTGATAGAACTAGTGCAGTTAATGAAGTTCAATCCCACAGCCTGGAAGGAAGCAGCTGCCCTGGAGCAGAGGAACAGCCCTGCAGTCTCTCTTCATTTAACTCCTGGTTCCCCAAGGCTCCCACATTTGTTTTGGCCCAATACCATCACCTTTGGTACAAGTACAAAGACCCTGTATCTCCAGACTGGCTGCTCTGGCTTGGGTTGCAGCTACAATTCAGATTTCTTTTATGAACTTGAGCTAAAACCTGTCATCTTTTCAGGGAGCACAGCAGCAAATACATCAAAGTGTTCATGGTCTTCCCTTAACTTTCCTGCTATTTGCCCTAAAGGACATGGCTGCTCCAAAACTGTCATGATTAACTTGGACAAGGGGGAGAGTTGAAGGCAGAAGCATCTTAGTAGAAAGAAACCCAGGATAAGTCCCAAGAGGCTCTCCTGGGAGTGCAGAAATAGTGCACCAACAGTACCAGGGGTGTATCTCTGCTCCCAACACTGGCACAGGGATGCCCAGCCCCGGGTTCCTGCAGTCACAGCCTCAGCTCCTCCAGGGAAATACACACACTTGGTACTTGAGGCAACCCCTGCAAGGCAAATCCCTGGCTGCTCCCTGGAATACAGCTGTGCTGCTCAACTCTGAGCTTAATTTAGGAACCACTTTAGGATTTCAGTTCAGCTTTATTAGTGAAGTTGATGGACTGAGAAGAACTCTCACAAAGCCATGGTCTCCAAGCCATGACTCTTGTAGCATAGAGGTAATTTTATTGACAAAATTGTTCCACAAGTCAAGTAAACTGTGGTTTAGGTGAGCATTGCTTACAGCTGCTGCTTTCTCCTCCAGGGTTATTGGAAAGCGAGTCATTCACCTCTGTGATAAGCATTTTAATGGCAGCATCCTAATGCTGCAGCCACTGTGATATACAGAGGAAACCCATTCCCAAAAAGCCTTCACCTAGGACAAGAAAGGCATTTATATGAAAGCTTGCTAGCTTATAAGAAAACACAAACACACTGAAAAAAGTGTTTCCTGAATCAAGTTAAAGAATCCAAAAAATGCAAGCAAAATAGATGACTTGAGGAAGAAAATTTAAAAGAAGAGTGGGAACAGCAGGCATCAGGCACTGAGTTGCAGGGATGGCATACAGGGATGTTTCTGCACAGTTAAAGATTTTAAAAACAACTGGTGGGACAAACAGTAACCCAGCTAATCCTTGGTACTGGCACACTGCCTATTTTGAGAGAGCAGCAGCTGGTGAATCTGACGTAAGTCCCAAAGCAGGAACTTACTGTAATGAAACCACAGCCCACATTAGAAAAAAGACTGTAAAGTCGGAAAAAAAAAAATCAGGATTTCAATACACTATCTGCTACATTTCCATCTAAGTAAAATTTATCACAGAATATCACAATTAGGCTGATTAAAAAATAAAAAAAACTAACAACAACAACCAAACAAACAATAACCACAAAACCAAGAAAAAATTCCCCAAATCATAACCATCAGTTGGGCTGAACTTCGTATTAAAAAAACAAAAAAAACCAAAAAAAACCCAGGGAAACAGGGTGAGGATGAAGAAATTACATGCCTTGCATCTTCTCTGGTTTGCAAAGTACAAATCTAAGACCTTAAGTGGCATAGAAACACCATTCCAGAAGCCTGAGGCACTAGGCAGAGCTACATGGACTGGAAAAAATGGGCACATTACTGAACCACCTAATTCAGGATCCTGTTACTCTTCTACCCCCACTAGAGCACTGCAAGAATGTCAGTCCCTTTATCTCGGGCACCTTGAGAAAAGCACCTTCTGATAAAAGCATCCACACCTCCCTCTCCCCCTCATTCCCTCCCTCTCCCGGTCCTCAGAGGACGGCGAGGTTCACGTGAGGGTCTGAGCAGATACTCACTCTCTGCATTTCCCTGACTAACTGGTTTCCAGGATTATTTTTTCCTTTCAGAGAATATAATGGGGGGGAAAAAATAAAAAGAGGGGGTTGAGGAACACAGTGCTTTTTAATCTTTCTCTTAGCTGGTTGATAATAATTAGCATGGGAAGAAATTACCATCTGCATAATGGCAGGAGCAATCACACAACGCCCCTGAATCTCATTTCAGGAATTCCAGTTGCTGCACCTGGTAAGGGTAATGGAAGGTGCCTATTTCATGGCCAAAAAAACCCTTAAAAGATCTTTAAATGGGCTGAGAGGTGCACGAAGGGGTGAAGAGGGTTATATTTCATTTAGGGATGATAGAAGAGGAAGTCATCAGGTCATTAAATCGTTTAATTTGCTCTATAAGCAAATGAGTGCATAAACACCAGAGTTCTGGTCATATTATCTCTGACTGACCTTCAGTGTCAAATATGCTCAGTTTAGAAAGAAAATGTTTTCTTTTGTCTTTAAGAGCCAGCCTTGTAAAAATAGCTCCAGAGCTGAAAGTCAAGCTGTGTTCTTTTTTGTTCATGCATCACCATAGAAATTGGTGATGGGAAACTTATTAGAAATTGTCGCTGGAGTCAGCAGATACTGGCTTTCAATAATCTTTGGCAGCACCATCGAGTAAGAAAGGGGATGTTTTCCAGATCAGAGCTCCTCTTGAAACAACCAGATTGTGCCTCCAGGGCTGTGCGTGAAGCAAGGGCACGGAGAGGGGCTGTGCAAGATAAAGGGGGGATGGGACTGAAATCACTCGCGCTTTTTTTTTCCCCTGACTAGCAGATCTTTAATGCACCGCAGGCCCCCGCCCCAGCCGCCGGCAGAATTTGGTCACGTTGTGAAGCTGGGATGAGCTGTCGGCTTGCCAGGAGCTCCCTGCCTTCTCCTGCGCCAACCTCAGCGCCGCAAATGCGCCTCTGAAAACACAAGAAGCGCTCTGAAAATTTTAGCTGTTCTCATCAACCACTCGCACTTCTTAACCCTTTGCTAATTCCCTCCCTCACCACAGCCTGTGCTGCACATTTCAGGGAGATGAACCTCAATTTGCAGCAGGGAACTCTGCTGAAACCAGATCAGCCTCCCTTGATTCAATATCCAGACTGTCTTGATGCCAAGCCCAATTCTGCTCAATGTTCAAAATCTTCACAGATTTCTCTGTGCAGCCAGAAGAACCAAGTTCAACACAGAAACTAAATCTGTCCTACTTTATCATCTTTCATTTCCAGCATTTAATTCCTAGCTTCTAAAGCATGAGAATCAGCACTTCTCTAAATAAGCTTCTCCACTGCTTTTATAGACTGTATAACATTGATCCAGGCTTTCCCAGCGCCACTTGCTTTGGGATCACCATTGTCCAAAGAGAAAGTTTGCTGCAGAACAGCAGTGGCAGAAGCAGCTCCAAAAGGGAATTTCAGGAAGCATTACACATCCAGCCTTGAACCTTCTCTTCTCCTCCCCTGTAACACATAAACTTCACAGGTCTAAGGAAAATTCATGCAGCTCCCAAAGGAGACACACTTCCCTCCCTGGAGAAAAGGCAGCTGGAAGCCTCCATTTAATTTCTGAAATGTTTTACATACCACGAGTGTTATGCATCTCACATTTTGACTTCAGTAAGTTATTATGTGATCACGGAAAAACATTATAAATATTACAGAAGTATAATTTATAACCACTGACTCAAAACTAGCTGCCTTGGAACTCCCAGGCCATGGGGCCACTACTTGCCTTCACTCATCACCTTGTTAACTTTTCTTTCACAAGTGTCATTACGGGGAAAATGGTGAGATAACAAGTTTATAGTTAATAAAGTTGTTTAGCATGGATGAAATTAATTCATATTATATTCATGACAGAAATCTTGCATAAAATTATTTCATGCCTTAATATTCACAGATTTTCAGCATTCTTCACACAGGCTTCGCTTTAATTATCTGTAATGATTAACTACTATTTAAATAGTAAACTGAATCATTTCTGGCACTATGAGAAGGAGGTCAATGAAATATAATAAATGTAACATTATGGACTAAAAGTTGACATTTTATTATTCAAATGCTGAAGTCTTCTTTATATGTTGATACAAAGATGCACTGAAACAACATTCTGTATTGTCCCTCACACAAGGATTAGAAACAGTGTAATCTGCCTGGTCCGTACCAAATTTGGAAAATGCTCTGGAGGCTGGACACCCCAGGAATCTTAAAAGTATTCTATATTTTGGACCTCTTTCCTCAGAAGGGAAGAGCAGACTGCTAAATATTACTCTTGGTAATGGATGATCTCCTTCTGTTGCTCTTTTTCAATCAAATTATTTTTCTTCCAAGGTATCTGCTGGGAAGATTTCCTGGAAGGTAGCAGAAGTGGTTTGGGATGTGATTTCTGCCATAGTCTTTAAAGTCACTCATTTCTGAAATAGAAACTTGGAGACAAAACTTCCTTCATAATGAAAAATTTAGAGGGGAGAAAAAAAGGAGTAGGGTGGAAATTTTTTGAAGGTGTTTACGTGATCCTACTACTTTAAAAGAAATTTCACCTTATTCAAAAAAAAAAACAAGAGTGTGTCTCAGAGAACCCTCAAAGACAGAGTTGCTTAACATGAAGAATAAAGTGTAGATGTAGAAAAGCACAGTGAGGTGGGTTTTTGGCAGATGCACACTGCTCCTTCTCCTTCGCTGGCTGGGCTTTCACACAGCCACACCTGCTTGTGCAGAAGCTTCTCTTGGCAGTGGAATTCACCAGGACATCTCAACTGCATTTTTGGTATCATTTCAAGAGATAATTTGCCAAGGTGCTTTGATGATCCTGAAGCCAATCTGCAACTTTACAGCATTTTGATTTTTACAGGAAGGCTTCTATTAGAACAGAAAAATCTAAACTCCAGCCTGGAAGAAGCTCAGCTGCATATTCAGAAGAGGAGTATCTCAGATACATGCATGCCAGGCCAACATTTCTTAAGTAGTTTATTAAATAATCCCTAAAATGTATACAAAAATAAGTTTATAGTATTTCAAACCATATTGTATTTCACCCCAATTTCACAGTTGTCCTCTTCCCACACCATAATGGCCTAAGTTTCTAATCCTGCCGAAGGGTTTTCTTTTGTTTCATGAAGTAAAACCACGGATTTCTTCATAATAGGCCACTTAGGATCTGCATAGTAAGAGTACTTCCAAAGGATCTGACATCCCTTCATTAAAATAGGTTACATGCCTGGTAGACTAAACGTTAGCTTGAGAAGTCTTAAACAGATGCTGTACAAGAAACAAATTTTTCAAGGCACATGGTGAAATAGCAGCACTGCTGAAACCAATTGATCCCGTGACATTACAGCGAGAAGATGCTGTAGCTAAGAAAAACGTCAACTTCATTTCAGCCCCAAACAAGTTATAACAGCAGCAATGTTGGCTCAGGGCATTTTTAAGGAATTAATAACCAGCTAGGGTTAGTAGCCTGAGGCAAAGTCAAGGATTAAGCACTATGAGGATAAACACATACAGCAGCTTCAAATAATATAGTTGCCTTCAGTTTAATCATTTTGTTTCGCTTTCAAAAAAACTTATGATCTCCAGACAGAAAATATAATTCATATCAGCAAAAGAATATACACATACACACCCCCCCAGGCAAGAGCTGAAGAGATAAATGGAAACACTGTAAAAAGTAAACATTTTCCTCTTAGCAACAGAAGGAGAAAGCTTCCATTGGTTACATTTAAAACAAACAACCAAGAACTTCAGAAAATAGGCAAATATTCCCAAAGGAGGATACAACAGAGCAGGAGAGGGACTTTTGCAAGGGCAGGGAGTGATAGCACAAGGGGAAATGGCTTCAAAGTGACAGAAGGTAGGGTCAGATGGGCTATTAAGCAGAAATTCCCTGTGACAGGGGTGAGACAGAGAACTTAGAGATAGCACATCTTTAGAAATGTTCAAGGCCAGGTTGGATGGGGCTCTGAGCAACCTGGTCTAGTGAAAGGTGTTCCTGCCCGTGGCAGAGGGTTAGAACTGATGATCTTTAATGGTCCCTTCCAACCCAAATCATTCCATGATTGCATGAAAGAATGCCCCAACATTGTTAATGACTGTATGGAAGAGGAAAGGCAACTTAGGTGATCCCAAATTTCAACATTTCCCCCCAAGAATAGCAGACCAAACTTCTACCATAGCCTTTACCAACCAGAACTGCTCACAAAACTGAGTGAGTATACCAATGTGTTTATGCTTTCTTCTTCTGCTCAGCTAGCAAATAAAAAATCACCTCTGATATTTCTTTTGTTTGAAAGCACAACATACTTCTTTTCACCAAAGTAAAATCTACTAATAGGTAAATCAAAATCATCTGAAAGGCACTACCATGAGCCTCAAGTTTTAAAGTTCCAATAAAAAAGCTAAACATCAAAACTGACACTTGAATTTTTAATAAAAGTATTTGCTTGAATCACTCAAAGTCAGAATGAAATAACTGTAGAACAGTGTGCTTCAGCATCTTTTTATTTGAGGTCTAAACAGTTGCTACCCTAACTGTACAACAGTGTGCTTCAGCATCTTTTTATTTGAGGTCTAAACAGTTGCTACCCTAACTCAAAGAGCCTGCAGTTGGAATGCTTACATTTATCTTCGCAGATCAAGAGGAGAAAGAAGCCTCTCCTACCTGGGTGACTTTTTAACACTTAAATAGTACACAGAATTTGCTCTCCTGTAGAAGGCAATTATTTCTTTTCTTTTTTCTTTTTTTCAAGCATGGAAAGGTCACTCTCTTACATCACTGAAGATGTTTAAAGGACATTGCAAAATTCTGATGTTACTTAAAATTACTTTAGGATGCCTCTTTCAGTATTAAATACAGTATAAAAAACTTACAGTTGGTAACTATGAAGATCCCAAGTCGAATCTTTCAGACAACACTTTTCACTTATTACATAGACAAAAATCTCTGGAGTCAGTTAAATATTAATGTACAATGGAAAAGTTATTCATCTTTTCAACCCCTAATTTATATTGTTATGCCAATAGAAATGCATTAATTATTATAATTTACTTTAAAAAATGTATTAAAATATAATAATTTTTAGACAGGTTTTTGATACTCAAAATGTAATCTGACCTCAGTGAAGTCAGAGGATGCTTTATCATGGACTGAATTAAGACCTCACTGTAAGCTTTTGTTTGATCATTCTTTGTTCAGAAACATGACAGTTATATCCCTAGAGATCTGTTTGATTGGAGTTGTTCCTAGTCTAAACATTTCTCATGCGACCAGCACTTCCTGACTCACCCCAAAAAGCCTGTCACTGCCTAGAACAGCATCATCCACCTCTCTGAGCACGAGCTTTCCAGCAAGGGACTCCAGAGCTTTAGTCCAAGCTCCTACAATATCCTCCTGTAGCTCCAGGGGAATATCATCCCTGAAGACTGAGACAGTATTCATGCATGAATATCTCACAGGGATGTTGGAAAGGTTAACATTTTGAGAGCACAACACTTCCATCTTGGCAAAAGAAAACATGCATGAGGGAAAGACAAAACTTGTAAGTTAGTGAAGACAGAATGGAAAACTCGAAAAAAAGAAATTACATAGAACTTTTGGGGGCCTTACAGTCTGATATGGAAAAATCAAATGCTGGAGTATTTTACTAAAGTTCCTTTCATCACAATAGCTGGTGATGAAGAAGGAATGAATGAATGCCATTCCGAGTGCTGAGACGTGTTTTCATTGCCTTTATAGACAGCATATTTCTGAATATTGAGCTATATTCTCCCAGTGCTTTTCTACCTATAAATTCTACACTTAGCACAGGGTTATCCATTTGGTGAATTGCAAAAGCACAAAATAAAATGTATTTTATCATGTATATTTGACAGCCTCACTTGCTGTTAAAGTATCTTCCAAATACTATCTTGTTCTTGAAGATCTCTAAAATAAACATCAAAACCCAACCACAAGTAAGAAGCTCTATCCTCCTGACAATTGAGTGTTGCCACAACTTTACCTCAATCTCAAAGTACACGTATTCAGCTCAAGTCCAGCATTTGCAGGGAATTATCCCATAAATTTTAAGTGTCAGGTGCATCTTCTTTTTAACTTTCTGGAACAAGTGGTCATCTAATTTTTCACTTCTTAGACAAAACAGTTTCCATGCCATCAATCCACAAAGTGGATAGTATTATGAAAAAAGCCATGCTAACAAACTTGTAATAGATTCAGGCTTCTACATTAAGTTTTATTTCTGCCTTTACTCCTAACTCGAAAATACTAGTCACTCTTCATGTTTCAAAGAATGATTTTTCTGACAGCTCATGACAACAGTTCAGATGGCTTAGCTGCCTAAAAGAAAAAAAAAAAAAAAAAAAAAAAAAAAAAGAAGAAGAAAAAAAAAAAAAAAAGGCAAAAACCACAAAGCACCAAGCAAACAAAAAACCCCACATCTTCTCCTTGGACGTCATCTGGTGGCTTCCCGGACACCTGAGTGCTGGCCACCAGAGGAAACAGCTTGGCTAAAACCAGTCTTATTATTATCCAGACCAAGTACAATACTTCCCAAGTACTTATTTTTATACCTTGTCAACATTTGCATAGTCTTTGTGTCTGGAAATTCCAGAGCAGCATGCACAAGCTGTCAGCTACCTTTATGCAATGCTGCATCCTTCTCAGAACTCATAAAAAACTGATTTCTAGTTAGACAACATAGCTGTCACATCAAAATACGTTCAAACATTTAAATGGTAACACGTCGCTCACCCCAAAATCTCTTTCCAAAGCGTATCGGGCACTGAATTTGTGACATTAAACAGACAGAATGGCTGTCTGCTATAGCAGCATCCATAATTAAGCAAGCAGAACATATGAAGTGTGGTACAATAACAGGAAGGTGGGATTTCAGTCACCTCAGGTAAGGTTTCCACGGGTTAACGCAATCAGCTCGCATTTAACTGTCAGAGTTTCCTAC
Organism: Oenanthe melanoleuca; assembly: GCF_029582105.1. Classification (NCBI taxonomy): domain Eukaryota; kingdom Metazoa; phylum Chordata; class Aves; order Passeriformes; family Muscicapidae; genus Oenanthe; species Oenanthe melanoleuca. The sequence continues at coordinate 103,776,805 of NC_079336.1, read as the reverse complement.
GGACAATGGAAAGGAATAAACGGCTTAAGACAGCAATTACTCTAACTTATCCTCAGTTCCTAATTTAATCAAGCTGAATCTCTTTCTGTGATTCATTTCTTTCCATTGATTGTAACCTGAGAGACGTGTAGCTCACATTCAGGTGTTTAAAGGTTAGGCACATAAGAGGAAGTAAGATGGATCTTACCTTACTAACATGTTTCATCCTAAAGCATGAGATTGAGAACAGAGGTTTCCTCCACAGCAAGCTCAAGAGATTTGAGAACTGTGGAAATGCAGTTTCATGAAAACAAACAGTGCATATTGCTAGCAAAAACCAAGATCTCGCTGTAAACACACGCACTGAGATGGTCTGGGCTTAAAAAATGGGAGTGTGGAGAAGCAGCATCTACGGCAGGAACACAATCTGATCTGACAATTGATGGCTGTCACAGACAGTGCAGGCAACAAAATCCCTCAGACTGATGATCACTGGATCCCATCACTCAAACACCCAGATTTTTGCAGGCATGTGTTAAGGACTGATGCAGGATTCCTGAGCCCCAGTGCTCAAGCCTTCAGGAATAAACAGCACATTATGTTTCTTGTCAGCTTAGCCAGAGTCCAACCAATCTTTCCCTCCACAACAAAGAAGCCAAAAGAGCAGATGCAGAACACAGAATGTCAAAGCATTTACCTCATTACCCTGGCAAAAAATGTCACACACCACACAGAATAAACTGCACTACTAAGAAACACCCCAGTGCATGTTTATCTATCCTCCACACAATGTCCTGGCACCTGCCATCTTAGATTTCCATTAACTGGAAATTCCAATAAAACATAAGGCATCATTTGGGCAGTTAAGTACTAGAAGATGGCTCAGACAGGTTGTAGAATCTCCATCCTGGGAGCCATTGGAAGCTGGGCTAGAGTCTACCCCAAGCAAACTGATCTAACTGAACACAGGGTTAGATTGGAAGAGTCCATAAATCCATTCCAACCCTTTGTGCCTGTGCCTGTGCTTTCAGCAGAAAGCATCATGTACTGCAAAACCATGATCTATAGCCACGTACAGGAAAGCAGCCCCAGTTGTACATCATCCTGGGTTTTGATAGTTTCCACACAGAGAGGGAAAAGCTCCCTTTACTCTTGAATAAACATGTTGGAAAAACTTGCAAAACTACCACACTTTTGGCCAAACTATCATTTTGATTACATTTTTGAAGGTGTGAACATCTTTTATTATTCAGTTTATAAACCTGAATTTAGCACCTCTCCTCCTCCCCAGCATCACACCACCCCCAGAAAAAAGAGTCATCACTACACATGGATCAACCACAAACAAAATCATTTAGAGGAACAGGGAAAATTCATCTTTTATCATCTGTGCTATGCAGCAACACACAGTACTGGATCCAAAACATTTGCAGATCTGACACAGAGGAGCACATGAGCATCAGAATAGAAGAGATAAAATCTCCTTTCCCGTTTCAAAGCTTCCACAGGCACAAGAGCTTTCCACTAATTCTGAAATACTGTCACGCTCACAACAGAACTCAAACATTATTTTTAAATTGCATACTTGATTTTTAAGCAAATACAGCACTTGGGGTGTTTTCTGTGTGTGTGTGACTGGTAATTTCATCTCCTATAAATCAGAACCAGGCCAAGTATTTCTGAGGTATGAAAAACTTTGTTGAACTTCAACTACACTTCACCTAATCTGCTGTGCACAGCAACTGAAAGGACAGTCTTTTGTCTTTAAATTATTACAGTGGGCAGACTTTAAATGGACAGGCTTTTAAGACCAGATCCCTTCAAGAACACGAGAATTTCATAGTGAATAAAATATTACTTAAAAAAACAGCGTAAACATAGGCACTCATAATTACTTGCATGCTATTCCTTTATCACAATTTATAAGTCAGCTACTTCAATTCCTGCACTACTCACATGTTCCTGTGCCAGGGACACAAACACTGACAGACTGACACAATAGGTCCCAAAATTGCAGCACATCTGAGGATAGGTTCGAGGCCTCCTGGCTTCAGTGTTCTAGCACTGGAGTAACCTTATTTCAGTTTTAAAATGTATTTACATTAAGCAGTCTAACTATACAAACAATGCAATTGACTTTCAATTCAATAAACAGCATGATATATGTAATTTTAATTCTTTTCAAAAACTGCAAGGTTAGTCAACTACAATACTTGGAGAGTCAGTCTATAATAAATGAAGTATTAAACATCTCTAATTTCAGTCAATAGTCTGGAACCTACTGTAGCTTTCCATTTTTTAGACATTCCTATTCATAATTCACCACTGGATACAACAAAAACAATACTTTATTCATAAGCTGGGGAGAGGGTTCTGCGTGTACAAAAAAAAGAAATTAATTCAGAATAAATTCTGAGAAAATTTAAAAGACATTCCTCTCCTGTTGAGTTTTTCTCTTCCCCTAGAAAAAAAAATTCAGTGGAATTCACTTTAGGAGATGGTGAAAGCACATTTAAAGATTTGTTTGGACAGATACATACATATTCATTCTGACATTTTCATCTCGATTTTTGACCAGCCACTTGCCAACTGAGGTATCTTTTACATATCTCTCTCACTGTCTTATCCTAGCCATTCTGGACAAAGGGAAGTTCATTACTCATCTTTGGATTGCTTTTTAAGATTTTAGAATATAACATCTTCCCTGCAGATTCTGTTTTTTGGGGTTTTTTAAATTAGAATTTAAAACCAGCAGCCTGCTTTAATCTTTGCATGTGGAGAGGACTCCAGGAAAGCGATGAAAGGTTTGCCATGCAAAAGGAAGAGGCAACACAGAGACCAGAATGGAAATGAGCACAGAAGATGAAGCCAAAAAAAATTTGAAAAGAAAATCAGAGATTAAGATGAATGAGGCAAACCAGAAGCTCAGAAGCAAACATAAAGATTGACAGCTGTCAGGGACTGAATCACCTATTCAATCAACTAAGCAGCTCATCATGGGTAGAAATAAGCTCCTCCAGAACACTTCATCAGCCTCCCTTGAATCTGACTGAATGCAGCTCGGGCTTGATCTTACATGAAACCTCATTTTTGCTTTGTTTCTTCTTAAAATTCTGCACTGCAAAGCCATAATCAGCAGTTACTGGTGATCCACTATAATTCAAAAATCCATGAAAACCTGAAAACTCGTGGCATCAATTCACAAAATGTCACACAGTAGCAATTACTGTCCTGAACTAGTTCTCAAATTACATACACAGCACCTTGTCACCAAAATCGGAAAGAATATTTGTTTCTGCTTAAACAGGAGAAGAAAGTCAGCCTGCATAAAACTGCACTCTGCTACAAGTTCCTGTTACAGTTTTAAAGACAAAAGTGAAAATGGGTGCAGGACATGCACTTTTCACTGGGTAGAAGGAGTGGGGGGTTAACCATGGCCAGTGGGGCTTTAAAAATGACACACAGAACCCCTCCAAACTCAGCTCTAAAAGAAAGGTGGGGATATTATTCTCTTTTTAAAAGCTTCTTAAAAGCAGAACTAAATTTGTAATAGGAGATGTGCATAGATTAGTCAAAAAAAATCAGCTTGCTTCTATTAAAACCAAGGAAACTTGGCCTATTAATTTTAGGTATTTTGGGATTTGCAAATTTTAAGTCAGAAAGGTTTGTGGACCGAGTTACTCCTATTCAGGTTTTGCTTCCACATCAGCCTCATGATCTCCATTCCTGCACACAGCTAAATGTTCTTACTCACCAGAACAAGAGAACCAAAGAACCAGAAACATTCTTTCACTTTAGCTTTTCTATTGCCCTGGAATGTACTTAATCAATATTTATTTTAGCACAGGAGGAAAAAAATATTTGACCTTTGTTTAGAGAGCTGATTCTTAGATTTCAATTATCAACAGATCTGTGCTTGTTAAAGAACTTTGAGGGGATTTTAATACAGTGAAGAAATAACCTAGTCATAAACCAGAAAACTCAGCACTCTGCATTAGCTCATTTCAAAGTAAACACAGAAATTAAATGATTGCTATATAATGTCTCAGAGACTGCAAAAACAACAACAAAAGGGTAACTACCATACTGATGTAAATGTTTTTATAGGATCCAATCAAGACATGGCAGTGTTGTTTTGCCTTTTAAGTTCTGTTCAGTACTTTATCCGTGTCTCATATTCTTCACCTCCCACTTCTAAGGAAAAATTCATATTAGCTTACTTTTACTTCTTGACACAAGAACCATTTTCAGCTTGATGCAAAATGTGAAGAGCTGAAGCTTTTTAGGGGAGGGCTAAGGTAGCAATTTTGTACTCCCCTCCAACCTCCAGCCCATCTTGGAGAGACAGGGGAAGAGACAACATGGTACAGCAGATCATGGGGCTGTGGTTGACTTTCCTGGGATTCTGAATATGAAAAATGGGATGCTGCAGAGGTTTTGGCTGGTTACACACAACCATTGACTGCTGCTTTGTATAATGAGTATCTGAGTTATCTGCAACTAGGGGACAGCCCTAACTTTCAGTTTTTCAGAGAAAAACAAGTTATAACATTATACCCATAATTTTTATTACTCACTAAGTCCCTTCTCACCATAACCACTTATTACCCTATCTTTTATTTATCGGGCGCCTTTTTCTTCTGGATACACAAAACACTTTCCAGGAAGGATAACTCCCTTTTCCTTTCCTCAACTTCATTTTCTACACTGGCTTTTCCTGAACTCCTCAAACTAAGTATTATCTTCAAAGTACACAAGTTTTCTTATCTATCATTTCAGCCTGAAGCCCTAAAACAATATATATACTAATAAATCTTCATAAAATGCAAATGGCCAACCGATTCATCAACTGACTGCATCGCTTTGTTCATGATTTTTAACCAGTTTTCAATACATTGCAGAGTGTCAAACATTACTCAACTGTAATTTATTCCTCAGGATGCTTACTTCATGTGATGCATACAAAAGGCTGCAATTCACTTAGACAACCCTATGTTCTTTGCAAAACTTTTAATAATCTCAAAAAGTGTCTCTTTCCAGCAATGCCTAATTATTTCAACTCATCACACTTTCTGCTCACAGCTCCATTATCCTCTGGCTTCTTTGCTTTCCCTTCCCAAAAGGGGAGGATTTAGTTGGATACTAAAGACAGTTTTTACTCAACAAAAAAAATTAAGGCTATTTTCTTCACTCAGTTCACCAGACTTGAAATACGAATCCCCATTGTTCCCTTTGCTTTCCTCCAACAGGATCAGCCTAAGATGTGATTCTGAAGGTAACTGCAGCACAAAAAGAACTAATTTCTTACCAAGTTGGTGATATTTTGTCACCCAAACGTGTCACTTACTACACAGAATAATTTTTCCACCCAGCCAAGTCTTCTATAGGTGTATCAACAGGCTCTTAATGGCTTTCTAATTGCCTTTGCTTCTTTCTCACTGAAGGCTGATCAAACCCAATTCCAATCTCAGCTCCATACCAAGTCATTCCACAGCACTGGCTAAAGCATCTTCACTTCTTCTCCTGGAGAATGAGGATAAAACACCCCATGTTCACACACCCTATGCCTGTGTGTGCCTTACCAAACAATTTGTACCTGCATCTTTGCCTGTGCCAGACTCCTGCTTCTTTCCTGGCACTACTTTTTATTTGTGTTCTTTGTTTATCTGTGTTCTGCTTCAAACATTTTTTCATTTTCTCCTTGGGTTTTTTCTTCCCTCCTTCGCATTAATTTGTTTTGCTTCTAAAATGGAATGTAACAGCTACTTAGTAGTTCATAGCTCATTTATAGTTTATTCACCTTTTGTTGCTCTACATTTTAGTTCTCCTTACTTAAATGAGCATTATGTGCTGGGATTTTTAGCATTAATTAAATGCATTTCTGCCCAGTTTCACCTCTTACGAGTTCCAAACTCATGAAATACGTTATAAACAAAGACCTACAATGGAACATATAAAGCAGCACTTAGAAATCCAGTTTGCCAGTGATGGATTAGGGATTTACATTCCCAAACTACCAAATACAGTGGTCTCCTTGACCACCCAGCTACGGTGATTTATATGCAGTGACAGATTAAGCACTCTTCCTGGTTACATATCATTAGTGGAAATCAAAGTCATGTCAGATATTGATGGTAATACCTTTCAAAGGTACATTACTGGCCAAGCTTTATGAGCAGCTTTCACATTAATTATTCAGTGAACAACAATGCTTAAAATATATGCATATATATATACTCTTGGATCCTTGGACTGTATTCATCACTGATGATTTTGAAGGAACTGAAAATGAACTCAAACTTAAAGCTAACCTGTACATGGAAGCAGCAAGTTCAGGCTTCTCAATTTATAGATTTACTACTGTAAGTCCATTAAATTAAAGTGCAGTAACACATCTCAACTGCAAAAGCAAAAACCCCTAAATATCTAAATTCTAGCATTAAATAAAGACAACTCTTTTTCTTTGGGTGTCACAAACCTATTCAAATCACTAACCAAAAAAAAAAAATAATTAAGCATTTAAACTTCCATTTAAAGGCATGCAGTCATTCTGGGTTATGTTATTGTATGTTATCAATACTCTATTGATTAAAACTAATCTATTATAGGCACAGAACAATCCAGTGTTGATGCTTATTTTAAAATCCAGAAGTGATGAAAGCAATTTTCATAGCCCATTTTAAACTTTCACTCAAAACATGTAGGTTAATGGAAGTTAATATAAACAGCATGGAACAGCAGGACTAGAATCTGATGAGAAACAATCAGAATAATTTGGTCTGCCAGCTGAAAGGATACACATGTACAACTAAATTGAACTTTGTTTATGCCTTTTGATTTTCAAGCCTTCTCTAAGATGATTACCCTATCTCCAGTTCTATCAAGGGAAAAACGCCTCCCTCTTTCTGAATCTGCTTCTAAATCAACTTTTTAAATATTGTTTTTACAATATTAGGTATGTCACACTACTTAGTTTCTGCTCTAAACATCTGCAAAGAAAATGTACCTCCCACATCTCCTTGCCTGCTCCTGACTTTCTCCACATATGCTACTATTATTTTTATAGTCTCTGATTTGTTCTTGCCATTTTTTGATGTAAACAAGATTAGGAGAAGTCCCTTTTTGTTTCTCCTCTCATATACCTTTGAGAAATGGGATCTTAATTACAGTGCCAAACCATTTATGCAGCTGCAAGTAGTACTCCCAGGCACTTCAAAAGAGTTCTTGACCAAAAAGAAATCTCAGATGCTTTATAAAAATAAGATTGTTCACAATGAATGGAATTAAAATGAAGCATTACCTAAGTAGAGGGGCACAGTAAATGATGAGATTTAATACAGGAAAATAGCAAGGCCTCCATAAGCAGCCTGCATTGTGCTTGTGTTTATATTAAAAAAGCTGTGGTACTTTTTACCCTTAAGCACTCGTTTCATTTTGTACACAAATTACATCCACTCTGCCAGACACCATTTATAATGGTAGACAATCAGATCAGACACGACACTCAAGGGTTTTTATAAACTTCACATTAAAAAAGCAGCATGTCAGTAGACTTGGCTACTACAGGTTTCCCCCATCATTTAATTCCCATTTGTCTTAAATTGGCAAATGGCTTAAAAGTCGCTGTACACAGTCGCTCATGTAACCACACCACACATGCAGTGCTCTAAGACTCTGGTTTTAGGAAATCACTTAGAAAAATCTTCTTTTGTGCCATTTTCAAAGTCCAGGGAATGTTCTTCACACTGGAAAGTTTTCATTAGAAGCTTCCCAAATAAATTTTTTGAGACACAAAAATGGTGGGAGCTTTAGTTCAATGGGTTTATTTTGATGCAGTGATGAGGACAGCAGCGGCTTGTTGTACGTCGTGTTGAAAAAAAAACCCCACAGTACTTGATAGCACAGAGTTATCACAACTTAATTATCATACATGAAAATTGTTTTTCAGAAGTAGACTGCAATTCACTGCAAGTTGTGCCTGGGCACATTTTGCCCAGTAAGGTTAGTATAAAACAAATTATCCTGAAAAATAATTATATTATTCAGTAATTTTTTTACAGATCCCTCTCTGAATCTTCATGTTGAGCCTCCACTTATCCACGTTTTTTATTAAGAAAATGGATACCTAATCTAATAATACCCCAGACACAAGCGACTTCATGAATTGTAAAAGTTAAAACTGGAAGAATTATATCTCTCATAAATCAGAGCTCCTCTATTAACATCAGGAAAGGATTGTGGAAATTTCCATTCTTATCAAGTACTGCCCTGAAAGAAACCAGACCTTTGACGTGACTAGCACAGGCTCCCATCAAGACCATCAAGAAGAATTAGTTTCAGATAGGGAAAGATGTGGGCCAGTAACAGAGCCTTGAGTTTCACCAGGAATGAAAGCTTAGACACAGGGACGAGTGGAGGGGCAATGCTAGGGAGCACAGGGAAAATTCATAGAACTACCCTAGAAGTGGCTGCAAACGAAAGGACTCTGAGTGTTCAAACAGGGAAAGCAAACTCTGCTATTCCAAGGGATCATTTCAAGGGATCTCTGGAGCTGGACAAAGGGAGTCCCTTTCTGTGGAGGTTAAGCAAAGGCGCTCACTGCCATCTCCCATGTTGTGGCTGAAGTCAGTGAAGGATATCGGTGCTTAATGGACACACAAAAATCCATCAGAACATGTGGCTACAACATCTGTCAAAACATATGAATTAAAACCTAGAAAAACTCACTATTAAACTGGCAAATTTCCTAGATTTTGGTGGGTTTTTTTAGAAGGATATGGCATGTAAATTGTAGCCAGAGATTCTAATACATTTTTTTTTTGCTCCTCTACCATTTGTTTCATCAGGTTTACAATTAGTTTATTATATCCCAATAGTATGCATCCAGTAGGGAATCCATCTGTTAAGGAGATGCAAGCCCCTTTAATACACTTCATGACTAGGACATGGAAACTGAGGCTAACTTTTGTCTGCTGCAGCACTACAGAATAATAATTCCATTTGAGATGCAGTTCCTAATGATTCAAACAGTAAAGCACACACAATAAGGTTCTAGAAACCAAGGGATCTTAGGTTACGTCGTCAGTGTCTAAATCAACACATCTACAGAACGACAAACACATTTTCTCACATCACAAAGCACATTTTGAGAGCTGGCTAGCTCAAGGTTTGGGGTGGTATTGGTTGTTTTTTTTTTCATCTTTCTTAATTATGTGGTCTTGTCAATCACATAAAATTCCCTGAAAATAATGACCATAAAGAAATAGTGTCATTACTAATCATTGAATGATCACAGGCAAATCAAACCCCAGCAACAGTATCTGACAGCTCCCAGGGGATACAAGTGCTGTCAGTCCAGAACCTGCCACATTAAGAAGTCCCTTAGCTGAGCTGTTCTGCTGATAAGGAACTGAAAGGTGCACAGAGCTGTAAGTAAACAAGTGGAAGACTTTCCTGCAGAAAGCTTGCAGTAGCTGCTTTTTCACCTGGAATGAGAATATCTTGGTCTGAAAACAGCTCTCCTGGCCCTGGCATGGCACCTGTATAAGGACCAGCAGTGCCTGCCCTGCTCATTTAGTACCCAGTGCTTTATCCATGATTTACTATCCATGTGAATTGTTGGTGTTCTGCCCCAGTTTTCTTGCAGTCAGACCCCCTCTCTCACCTTGGTTGCATGCCACAGGCGCAGCTGCAGTATTTAGAATATCCAGGTATGCCACACACTTAGAACTCCTCAGTTTTCCCAAGGCCAAGATGAACTCAGTTACTTCTTAAGAGAAATATACTTCAAAAATATTAGTTAACTTCTTAAACACAGCTGACATATGGAAGTCTCCAAAATACTAATAAGCCTCAAAGAATTTATACAACAGAAGGCTTAGGGGGGACATTCTTAGTACCTGAAGAGAGTCTGCAAGAAAGATGGAGAGGGATTATTTACAAGAGCATGGAGGGACAGGACAAGGGGGAATGGATCCAAACTGACAGAGAATAGGTTTATATTAGATATTAGGAAAAAAAGTCTTTACTGTGAGGGTGGCACTGAAATAGGCTGTCCAGAGACATTGTGAATGACCCATCCCTGGAACTGTTCAAGGTCAGACTGGATACGGCTTTGAGCAATGCAGCCCAGTGGAAAGTGTCCCCACCCACGGCAGCAACTGCATGACTGTTAAGGTCCCTTCCAACCCAAAACTTTCCATGCATGATTCTATGCATTGATAGAACCAAAACTCACTTCAGGCGAAAAAATAAGTGCAAAAGTAGCAACCACTCACAGGGGAGGATGTGAGTATCAGTGAAACAATTTGGACTGGTGGAGAAGGGCACCAGTGAATACAAGAAACGGGGTAACTCTCAAGTACTACATTAGTGCTCTGAGGAAAAAAAGGAAACTGCACTTGGCCAAGGGAATGAGAGAGCTGTAGAGAAAGGGCTATAATATATCCTACAATGCTGGAAAAGTAACACTGGAAAATGAGGAACTTCTTTCACCTCAGAGCAACAATGAAAAAAATATTTGAACCTGATTAGAGTGGTCTATTCTTCATCAGTATTAGAATAAAGCCAGCACTGCACTCCCAAAACTTAAGACTGAAGGGAACAGAATCTATTAAAATCAAATATAAAGATAAAAAAGGTTCATGAAAATGATCCAAAAAGCTAACAGTGCACCTTTCAGAGGCATAAGTAATATATTAATGACTCTGAAAGAGCATAAATATTTGTTTGCTATGCCCTTGATACAGCCCGATAGAATAAGACCTGACAGATCAGCATTTATTTTGCTGACCACTGGGTGTCCAGATTCTTCTGTTGCAATTAATTCCAGTGGATTGAAGAGGAAATACTGCACAGTTCTGCCAGTCACAAGCAAAGGCTGTAATGCAGCACCAGGTAACCAAGTCCTGCCCAAGACTGACAAATATTCTTCCATCCAGCAGCTCCAGGACACTGTTGCAGAAAGGCTCTGACTCCCCTCTTCATCTAAATTAGTTTTACATCAACAGTTCCTACTTTCCTGCTGTCAGCTAACCAATGATGAATTGATAATTCATTTTCCTGAAGGACAGTGTACATATATAATAAAAAATAATGATGCTGCTTCCATACTTCATGATAAAGTTTTCATTCTTTTTATTCAGTTTGGAGACTTACACAAGCCATTAGCTGGATTTCCATTTCAAGAATAAATTCACGGTTCACACAGATGTTATTTCAAAATCAGAAGCTTGCTGAAGATACTGGGATATAGGGCATGTGAAAGTGCTTTGCTAGGGTTTGGGGGGGGTTTTCGTTTTGGTTGTTGGTTTTTTTTTTTTAAACTACCATAGCAATGATGTCAAGTCACCCACAGCCTCTCATTTTTGTGCAACATGCATCATTCTCTGAAAAAAGTGCAACAGTGCAGGTGTGCAAGTAATAAGATATTATAAAGGAAAAGCATTCCTGGCCATAAAGTAAAATGATCAAACATCTACTTAGTTTTGTTGAATTCTGATACAAATGGGCTACGTGAGACCAAACCACCAAGGCCTATTCCACAAGGAACCCATGTAAGTCATCAAGTGAGCCATATTTCCTTTTTTAATTTAAAAAGTTTCATTATCTAGAGGAAGAATGTAGATATGTTTCTAATTTCTGTCTGACTATTACACGTATGAAGAAGGGCTTTTATTAGTAACTACCAGGAAACAGGCACACCGACCACAGATCTCTTGGCTTCACCTCACCACTGCAGAGGAAAGCGCACGCCTTTCATCGAGCACGGCAATATATTCTCCCAGCTTACTACCACATCCTCTCTGAGGCTTTTAACCACGGGACTGAATCCTGGACAAAGGAATCAGATGCCCAGAACGAAAGGCGCAGGGGAGCAGCAGCTATTTATCCACTCTTTGCAATATTCTTGTGACAGTGTGAAGCGAAGCAGCCGCCACCGGTGCCCACCGCCGCTCGATATTGAACGGTGGCGCGCAGCGGAAAGGACCTTTCCATCAGACGTCTCCAAAGATCCTCCTATTAGCAAGACTTAAGGAGGCCTTTGTCATCTCAAATATGCTCAGCTGCTCACCGCATGGCAAAGCAGTGTAAGAACCATTTAAAGATGTGTCTGACATCATTAATCTGTTTGCCCTCTGACCCGCGGAGCTGAACTGTAACTATGGCGACTAAAGCTTGACCTTACTACGCTGAGAAACTTTAAAGCTCGGTCGTATTTTGGGTCACATTGTTAGGATGAACAAAGGAATAAAGAAGAAATGTGACAGTTTCCTGGGAATTAAGGTCAGCAGGTCAATTGCCCTAAAGCTTTATTGTTATATGATAAGCAAGACCAGCAGAAATAATTTTTAATCAATTAAAATTAAATTTAAAAAAAACAAAACAAAACAAAACAAAACAAAACAAAACCAAAATCTAGAGCTTTTGTTGTCTGCAGAAGAAAACTGGCCTTTGTAAAAGCAATATGTAGCCCATCACTGAGCAAAATTATTGAAGAGCCTTCCCTGTACCATTTACAGCACAAACACTGGAAAAAATGGGCAATAGGCATCATTTTCACATCCTCGTATCAGGTTTGTTGTTAATTCAAGGTTTGGGGGTATGTGAAACGTATTTATTAATGGGTTTGTGGAATGGCATTTGCTAAAATTGTCAGTGTTTTCCATCCTCCCTTTACAAATGATTCATGAAAGTAGGTGGGAATATGCAGCCTGAATACACTGATTTGGAACATCTGTGTAAAAGCAGCATATGTCTTAGGCTGGGAATAAATACAGTATAGGGGCTTGTCCTAACTAAATGCTATGACAAATACCAATCCAAATATTTACAGTCTATAAAATCAGGCTTACTAACACTGTTTATACAATTAGGTAGTGTGAAGCAGTTTTCACTTTAATCATGCATCAGCAAAATTCATAGGTGTCTCCTCCATTTTATTATAGCTTCTAATTTATTTAATAAAATTATTCTACATCAGAATTAACTAATCACAAACATATTTTTTAAGCCTAGAATTTTTTCAGATTTTAGGTATTCCAGCCCATACCACGCAGGACCACAAATGTATCCTATAACAGCAGCCAAAAGGCAGATAGATGCAAAAGATCTAAGTTGTGTATTGATTTATCATGTTGGGTTTTTTAATTTCTCACATCATTATGGAAGAAAAACTATTGTAATGCAAAAGTGCAGCACAGACTGCAATAACTGGCCAGTTTAGCTAAGCATTTCACTCACAAAAGAATAGTGTGTGAAGAAAAAAGCATGAAAAGGATATCTCAACATAGTGTTTTGGGGTGCTCCACAATTAGTATATTTTATTTAATTATCTAATAATTCTGTAAGTGGATGCTAAAACAGTGGCACTTAATGCAGAACATTAGTACAGTGCAGGGCAGAAGTACCAGTTCAAGATTCTTATGGCTATTAAAGAACACAAAAGCTAAATTCCAGGCACCCTGAAAGACAGTCCTCTCTGCTTTTCTTTTTTTTTTTTTTTTTTTTTTGTTTTTTAATACTACAGATGTCCCTGAGAAATAGAATTCTACAAAACTGGTTTTAAAACGTGTATAGACTGCCAGTCTGACAAAAAAGCATGGCTAAAGTGTGAAGTGTGAATGCCATCAATAAAGAATTCAAATTTTGTTTAATCTTTTTTTTATTCTGAATTTGCATTGTTGGTTGAACAACGAACTGAAGCAATCACTCCTTCAGGTGTATCCATCCTGGGGAAAAAATGTTAATGTATCTAGAAAAGCACTAGAAAAGCTCTGAAAAAGGAATTCAAAACCTAGAAAATTTGTTTCAGTGTGGGCAAACGGAAGAATGTAATTAGTACACACATCCAACAGCAAGGTAGGAGCGATTTACCTGCAGCCACCAAACCCCAGAATATGTGACAATTCTGATCACACAGATTACTTGTCTTGCTGAGAACGTCCAATGCCACTGCCACCAGGCAGATCACAAATTGGAACAGGTTTTAACACCAAGGGCAGTTTGGAGGACAAGTATGCAACAGTTCATATTTAAGATATGAAGCAGACTATTCACCTTGGCAAATGGTGCCTTTTGAAGCTCTGCCTGTGACAGCCGTGATATCAAAAAATAGTGTCAAGAGGTTATTTGGGCCCCATTATGCAGAAGGCCACTCTAAATGTCATAAGGACACACCAGGTTATTTTCATCTTCTCTCAGCTTGATACAAAACATTTAAGAGTCAAAATACATTTGCTCTTAATAAACTATCCTTTTGAAATCACTGTATTTCAGCATTGTTTTAAAAACAGTGACAAACTAACAAACTTGCCAGCTTACTGCATAAACCCAGGGTGCTGAAACTTGGCACAGAAGGGGGGCATTCCCAGGTGTCACACTCCCATTACCCACTCAAGAACAAATAATTACTCTGGTAGTCAAAAGAGACCCTGGAAAACTTCTAAAACCTCAACAGTTATTACTTTTATACAAGAGAATCCCATCCGAAGTCATACATTGAAGTACTACTGAGTTAGCACAGAAATGGATTAAAGCCAGGAAATTCTAAGTTTAAGCTGACTCGCCATCCTTAGCACACTCTATTGTCCTTTATCCCTAAAATTTAATTAAACCTCAGTCCTGACCAGTTGTAATAAGTAGTACAGAAAACTGATTATCGGAATTGCTTTCCTCCGACGGTCTATTGTGCTACACTTCCTCTCTGCAAAATACAAAAGACCCTATGTACATTTTTCTTTCTCTGTGAAAAGAGGGCTGGAAAAAAAAAAATCCAGTCTGAACTTTTATTTAGTTGCCAATTGTGCTGTGGAATGAAACTAAGCATTTTCTTTTAAAAGCTGATTCAAATTCAGTACTTAATCACGCCATAGCAGAGCAAGAGCAGAAACAAATTATGTTACAATTACATTAGAAATTCTTCTACAAGATTTTGTTTTCAGTCACTTCTAATCTTTCAATAGCTGCTGTTTCTAAGACTTATATTTTCCTAACAGCATTTGTGCCTGCAACTAGCTGCTCTGATCAGAAACATTTGGAATGTAAGGAAAATATGCATGTGCATGTGTGTGCAGAGCACAGACAGAGAGGAAAGCAGTCACATTTGATTATAAAAAAAAGTTCTAGAAGCCATGAAATACTTCCTTCATTCTTCTATGTGGTTTTTTTTTTTCCCTTATTCTGGGAGATTATTTACTCCTGTACTAACCAATTTGTCTTCTCTGCTGCAGATCACTGAAATACACCATTACAAAGTAATGGTTTTAAAATTTTAAATATTATGAACTCCACTTCAAAAAAACAGACCCAAAACAGGCCTCAAGTGCCTACATTAAAGCACATTCACCACTAACTGGATGGATGACTAAGAGGTAAAAGAGCTGGCAGGCCACAGGACACACAAATTGAGAGCCCAGGTTTTAAAACTCCTCTTTGTCTGCAGTGCTCTCCCTCTAACCCAGAAATAGTCAGATGACTTGAAGATATCAAACATCTGTTTTCTAAACAACACACTAATGCCTACAAAATTTATAACACCCACTTTTGAAACAATACAGAAGACAGCTCAGTCTGCAAATCCAAAAACTTTAAAGGAATCTTAATTAGCAATTTCAAAAAGATGCCTATAATCCAGGCAGCATATCACTGCCATGAGATGAAATAAAAAATACGTGCACAAAGCTACCTATGGTATTATAAGGATATCCAACAGAATTTGAAAGCCTTTGGGTTAAAACTATTAAACTTGTAGAGCTTCAAAGTTGAAAGGTACAACCCTTCACAGGCCAGCAACAGGTCAGTGCCTGTTACAGCGATGCCTCATCGTTCCTCTGGAAAATGACTCCTGGTTTGGCT
The DNA here is from genome assembly GCF_029582105.1 of Oenanthe melanoleuca. NCBI lineage: Eukaryota > Metazoa > Chordata > Aves > Passeriformes > Muscicapidae > Oenanthe > Oenanthe melanoleuca. The sequence continues at coordinate 103,760,971 of NC_079336.1, read as the reverse complement.
GCCACAGCTGCCTTCATTCCCATCCACCTCTGCTTTTTGCCACAAACACAACACAGCAACGTGTTTGCTCGCCAAAATGAAAATGCAAATCCCTACCATGTCCTCCTGGCTCTCTGGCCCAGTTTATGTAAATATGTTTTCCTTGTACACAGCATTCTACAGATTGGGGTACCATAGAAAAGGACAAACTGACGTTCCTTGTGTTTCTGCACAGCATTCTTGGGTTTATAGAGGTACAGTGGTATTTTCCCAGCAGTCACTCCAAAAGCTGCTTATGGCCAATGTTAATAACTTCTCTTCACCTCTAAGAAGGGAACGAACCCAAACCACCCTAAGATGAGAAGGCAGGTAGATTTCAGAGCTGGCTACATAAGATTAATAATCATAGAATCACAGAATATGCTGAGGTGGAAGGGATCCATTAGGATCATTGAGTCCAACTCCTGGCCCTGCACAGCATATCCCAAGAATCTCACCATGTGCCTGAGAGCATTGCCCAAATGCTCCTGGAGCTGTCAGACTTGGTGCTGTGACCACTTCCCTGGGGAACCTGTTCAGTACACACCCATCCTACGCGTAAAAAACCCCTTCTGATATTCAACCTAACTCCCCCCTAACTCAGCTTCATTCCATTTCCTCGAGCCACTGGTCACAAGACTGAAGAGATCCTGCCCTGTCTTTGGCAGCACCCACTGCTCAGGGACTCCCAGAATAAGCACTGCACATTTCATCAATAGTTACATGAGACTGTTTCTACTTGAAACCTTAAGTAACACAAGCACCACATTGCGAGAGCAAAGGGTTGCTACAGTCACGACAAAATGAACAGCTGCCACACAATTTGATGAAAGTGCCAGTTTCCATGCCAATACCACAATCCTTTCAATGAGGCATTTGGCCAACATATTAAAATCCTTAGACCATCGGGAAAACAACAAAGTAATTCCACAGTAACAGCCACAGAATGTTATGGCATCTATTGTTATTAAAAATACTAGAATTACAGGTTACAAAAAGAGATGAGTATTTTTTTTTAGTTTCAGAAACTGAAAAGCAAAGAAGAAAAATGTTTTTGTAGTAATATGACAGGCGACATAAACCGTAAGAAATGTGACAGCTGCATATGCCAAACTCGTACGCTTACTAGGAACAAGTCTGTACGAGACCTCTAAGGCAGAAGTTCACAGATGCAGCACTGAAGTCAGTTTTGAATGGTGACGGTGGGTGGAAAACCATAACTAGCAAGCAGCAGGGCTTTGCAGTTGTTTTGCAGGCAGCTGAGAACGGTGAAGTAAATAAACAAATACGTGAATCTGAGCCAGCAGCAATTTGTGACGTGCAGTGTGACTGGCTGTCATTCAGAGCCGCCTCATCTGCTCTTCGAGTGGATGGATTTGACTTGAAACTGTTCCACGCACACATACACGGAAAGTTTCCATTAAATCCATGGAGACTAAACAGAGCACCTAATGAGGCTTAAAACTTGACTTTTCACCTCTCTGAAAAGCATACCTGCAGTACAGTTAAAGCTGACCACAAAAGCCAACTTCAGCTCCACAGTGCAGCACACCAGACCCAAGGGTGCGGTGGAACAGGATGGTCCCACAGCACTTGTCTGGCATCATCACGGGCTGCATGGAAAAGCAGCACCAGCAAAACGTATTTCATTCTGGGAGGAAGTCTGAATTTTTGGCAGCTGGGCTGACTAAAGGCCTGGCCAAACACAAGCTGATGCAGAAGTGGAGATGGGGCTGCCCTCTGCAGCAGCAGCCAACCAGATGCATTCCGCAAACCCATTTTTAGATGCTCTTGCCTGCAGTATTGAGGACCTGAACTCAATAACCTGAATCCCTTCTGTTATGTGCTTCTAGGCTCTGCTGTGTGCACAGAGCACAGAGAGCACAGAGCTGACCCGGCACAGCACAAAATGATTGTGGCTGAACAATCCATAGCAATCACGACTTACTCACTAAAGAATTTACAATTGCAATCAGAACCTCTCTACAACCCCTGGGAAAATGATCAAGAAGAAATGAAATAGGCTTTGTTATATCCACAAAAAATAACGTGAAATAACATCAACTAGAAATAAAGACAAATACTAGGCAGGCTAACAACAAATGGAGTTTTCATTTCTCTCTGGGGCTATTTTTAGATGCATTCATATTTAAATATGAAGGTAATTTCCCAGTGCAGCTGTTAACAGCTCTTCCTGAGATTCTCTTGGAGTTTGGGTGTTGCATCTGCTGGCATTTGCAAGGCAAACTTCTGGTTTCAGTGCATAATAACTACAAAAGCAGATGTTTCAAGAATCACCTTCAAAAATCATGCTTTGCATCTCAGGAGGTATTATGGTCAATTTATTTGTAAAAGGTTTGAGGTTTTATGTACAGAACTATATTGTTATTGTAACAAGCATCTTGCATGGTTTTTTATCTACATGAAGATACGCTGAGGTACATATCAGGTGAACAAAGTCTATAAATGATGTGCTAGTTTGGGCTGCTGGTGGTTTGAGAAATGCATGATTTTAAAGAATCACTGCTAAGGTCAAGAACTACTCCAGTTTTAATGAGGGACTCTGTCTGCTTCTCTCATTCAGATGAAGATTTTATTTTTTCTTTGTCAATAAGTGGTAATTAAATAGTTCTCACACATTCTACTGTATCTGAAAGCCTGCTTATGTGGAGAGAGATCCAGTAATGCTTTAATTAGGACTACAGACATATCATATTTAATTCAGATCATGGGTCCAGCTAGCCCTGTCAATACCACCACCACACAGATTTTGCTTTCACAGCAATGTGCAAAACTGCGTTTTGCACCTCCGAGTTTTTGTCAAAACACCTGAAGATTAGAAATAGATTTATATTCTGGTTTTAAAACCCATCTAGAGTACCAAGCAAAGAAATGAAAAGCCAAACCACTCAAGGGTGTATATCACTGATCTCTCTATCCCATGGCATCACTTACACTCTAATGACTGTGCTACAGACCTCGTGCTTAAACTGCTATTCTGGCAGAGCTAGGCCTGCCTTTGACATTTTTTACAAAAGGGTATGGAGACGAAGCCTCTGGCAATGTCACAAACCTTCAGGAAGAGAGGTGGGGTTTAGGGTGGAGAAGCAGGTGGAAGAGTGACGATAAAGCAGCTTTGAAAATCTTTTTCCCCACCAATGAACTGGATACAAAGCTACTACAGTGTAGACCACTCTTAGGGGAGACAAAAACACACCCAGCTCTGTATGTGAAATGCAGTTTGGTTCTTACTTGTAAGGTGAGAGGAGAAACAAGAAAGTCAAAGAAAGAGTCAGACTCTGTTCTTCACTAACAAAGCTGCTCTTGTCACCTTCTCAGGCAAGTCAACTCTCTTACGTGCTGCACATCACGCACAGCCACATCCTCCCCGGGGTCAGCCAAAATGCCTTTCTTTTCCTGAGTCACAGAGCCGAAAGTCTCTTATGGGTTCCTACTAGTTACTTCTCTTTAGGACTCCCAACACTTACCCCAAGGCCTTGGGATTGGCAGCAGCAATTAGTGTGTGTTCACCAAAGGCCAAAGAACAAAACCTTTGAGGAAGGAGATTAAAGATGGACTAAGGAAGGGGGAAAAAAAAAAAAAAAAGAAAAAAAGAAAATGAGGAACACTGCTCCAGATACGAAGCTTAAAATGAATTTCAGATGCCGAGCCCGATGAAAATCCAGCCTCTTACCACTTCAGTGAACTTCATCCTCAGTAGCAGCAAGTCATACCCACTAAATAATGCATGTACATCACCTGCTCAAAGTCATTCCCAGGTCTTAGGTCTTCTCATCCCTTCCCTGCTTACCAGCAAGTTCTGGGCAGACACCTGGTGGGGGAGAGCTTCTCTCATTCCTCAGTGTCCCTAGTCATTCTAGGTGCTGGAACTGGGTGAAGACTGAAGAGGGATTGCTCTAGGAATACTTGGGAAACTCTCCAACTTGAATGTGCTTCTGAGACTCAGAGGAAGTAAGATGCCTCTGCAGAGGAATGAGATTTCCTTTACATTTGAGGCCAATTCTAAACAAAATTTCATGGTTAAAAAGTAAAATCACCATTAATAATGTACTACTAGGAAAGGAAATGTGAAAGAACACACACATATGCCTTACAACTATTTTTTTTTTTTTGTTTAGCTTCAAGGATCCTTCCACAGCACATTCAGCCAGCAGATGCTGAAAACACGCCAGCGCCCACACCGATTCACGCAGATGGTGCTGGTGGGGTTGAGCCTTGTACAAAACTTACTTGTCTTCTTAACTATGATAAAGTTTATGCATGTGTGTCCCTTTCCTGAGTCAGAATCTCATCAAATGTAAGTACATTTCTCATGGCCAGGGAAATTTCAAAATTCCTGTTAACTCACTTTTAATGACCATATCAACCCATAACTTTCTGCCAACCCCATTAAGTGCTGCTGTGCAAAGCTATTCCTGAAACAGCCTCTCTTGCTGAACAGAAGACAGAATAATAACCCCTGCTCACGACTAAATAAATCCGTTCAGACAATGTAAACTTAGTCCTTCCTGAGAATAAACACTTTTGAGTTATTCATATATTCAACACTGGCACAGTCTTTCGTAATTTCAAACCCAGGTATTACACAAGCAAATCAGCAAATGCACAGACTCCGGCTAGTTGCTAGATGTTAACACAGACTAGACACAAACAACTGGGGTGGCACATTTGGCCAAAATAGTGTGCTAATGCTTTGATTTGATTTGCCTGCAAAGCAGGGGGTGTACATTTTTGTAGAGATTACAGATCACCACCTAATGCCTTCAGCAGCACTGCATCCCCATACACTTACTTTGTGTTTACTGAGAATGCTGAATATTCAAATGGGGGAACTCATACATTATACAAGCGCAGAAAACTTGGCCACTGTAATTTTACCAGATTAGACCTAAGTGAAACTGCTCAACTAATAGGAGGAGGAAAGAAAATAGGAAACTCTCTAACATGCAAAAGGGGCCAAAGAAGGACAGCGAGGGAGAGAAAAAAGTTCAGCAGAAGCAGCTTCTCTCGGCATAAGATCAATGCACAAAAAGCTGGAATGTGAATGTTCCCATGTGGGTTGATGTGTGGAGAAACAACTGTCGGGCACTGGGGGAGGAGGAGAGGAGCTGGGTAAGAGGGAGGGCCAATGCAGAAGGCTTGGCAGAGAGAGGCTGAGTACAGGGAGAGGAAAGACAAGGGCGGAAAATCCTCTGGGGCTATCAGGAAGTAAAAACAAAGAGAAAGGACCAGACGAATTATTTTCATGGTCTGCAAAAAGACTTGAGAGAAAGCCATGTGACTTTCAAGCTTTCAGAATAAACCTAAGAAGAACTGAGATTTATGAAAGCTGCATATGAAAATATAACAAGAAACATGAACTTAGCTCAACTGATTGTTTGACCAGTGTCTAAACAGGCAACAGCAGGAGCAGCAATGAGTTCCAACATTAACAAGCAAAACAGGAACATGGGCAGAAAGGAGTCATCCACCACAAAGCCCCTTCTTAGCAAGCCCCAAATCACCCCTGCCTTGCATATTTCTCCATCCTCAAAGGCTGGCTCTGGGCAACTGTTGCATAAGCAGCAAATAAAGCTCCAAGAAAGAGCCCAAGACCAAAACTGCACCAGATTTTTTTTCCCCTGCAATTTCAGAAGGTTTCAGGTTGTTTTTTAGGTTTCTTTTGGTTTTTGTTTTTTTAATCTATTTCTGTACTACTGGAACTCTTTTTAGAGAGGCAGGTGTAAAAATGCATTTACCACTTTGTTCAGCTCAGTATAGGCCTCATCCATAAAAATGTGAATTTGCAAATGCATAACTACCCTGAGGGCAGAACAGCAGGTTTTTTCCTTCACAGGATTCTTCCTCACACACACTAGACATTACTAACAATCTCAGTTAAAGTCTTCAAGGTTGTTTTGGAGGAATACTATTTTTCCTCCCTTTAACACACTTTCAAAGTCACATCAAGCTAAAGGAAAGTCTATTCTGTTCTGACAGCATCGCTTACTTTGTCAAGTAAGCAAGGAAAAACTCCATGTTCTTCGTATCTGTGAAGGAGTTAGCACTGTTTCTCCTAAAAATCTTGTCATGGTGGCTTCTTGGTTTGACATCTAACAAATAGAAGAAATTGCTTTTAAAATACAAATATCAACTTCAGGTATTAGGAGCAAACTTTGCTGGAATGGACTTTATGTAGTCATCTTTCTATACCCACTGCAGTATGTCCTGTAAATAATAAAAAAATAAATACCTTACTCAAAGGCTTTGCAATTTCAAGTACCCTATTAAGTTATTTAATTTTGCTATCCATAGCACATGATCTCACAAGCAAAATTGTTTATTTGCCTTAGGGAAAATACAGATGTGATTGCATCACTGGTGTTTCTGAGTTGACAGGGCATTTCCCTGGGGCTGTTTAGGAGAGCTGGAAAGAAGAAAGGGGAGAAAACATGGAGAGAAATGGGAGGAATGGCAGAAAATACAGGTGCAGTGGTCTAACCTCCTGGCCTTTACAGAGAGACAAAATAACCACAATTACAACTACTATCTCTCACATTCCTCTGGCAGGGAAAAGAAGCACACTTGAGCCAACCTAATTTTAAATAAGTATTTAGTTTTGGACTCTTCATACCTTTCTAGCTCTACTGTGGAGTGTCTTGCCTGATTACACTCCCATTTTTGTTGCATTTGATACAGAACTGCAGTACCAACTTTAACCAGGTACTCTATACACATACACAATGCTGAAAGCTGAATTTGACAAATGTTTGTACTTGGAAGGAATGTATCCAAACCTGGATTCTAATTCTGAAATGGTTCTGACCATTTAAAAACTAAAGTTTAACACAAAATGCAATATGTATTTGCTGAGAAACTCGACTTATTGTATATCAGGAAATCTTACAGAACATGTATCATACTGAAGTTCATATATCATAGTGTCCTCTTTCCTTACATGTCTCTACAAATCAGCCTATGCCTAACTTGGATTTGGGACGGCTTGCTTTGGAAAATCAATATAACCTCATAAAAGCCTGAAGCTAAAACCCACTAACATTCATTTCAGCTTATTCCATTGAATATCAAAGTATACTCTCAGCTTTATCTGACAGAAATCTGTCCTTGAGATGCTCAACGAAGCAAGGGTTCACTTTTGATTCTTGAAGACAGCCAGTCCTCTCCTTCACTGAGGATGAGTGATCTCAGATTCAATTTCACTTCCCAGTCAAGGTGTTTGGTTTCTCAATATTTCATAAATGTCCTGACTGGAAATGAATATGACTGGAACCTGATCTACAGCAGGACAAAGTATATCCAAAAAGCCTGTCAAGTCACAGGGAGAGTCATTCAGGTCAACCCTTGGCTGAGGGAGTTCCCAGAACTTCAATTCTTATCACACCATCAGGATGTTCAGGAAGGAAAAAAAAAAAAAAAAAAAAAAAAAAAAAAAAAAAAAAAAGCATCATCATTACACACTGACCTAATAGCATGTTATAAACTTGCAGTAAGACTCTGTGAAACGCATTATGAAGTGTAAGTACTCTGAATTTCCCACCCGACACCTTTTAAACCCTCTCAGCCCATGAAGCATTAACAAGATTACCGTGTCTTCTGAAAGGTAATTTCCCTGTAGGTCTGACAAGAACTGCAATCTCAGTGTCATGAGCATTAATTAATTCTATAAACAAAATAACACTATTTTAACTTAAAAATTCAATTAAAATATCTCATTATATTCCTAGTCTTTGGCTCGCCTGTGTTAAATATTCATATCTTTAGTCCCAACATATGAGTAACTCCATCCCTATTAAGAGAACTTCTCTGTTCTCCTGGAATTGAAGACACCTTGAATTCCTACATTTTAAGAAAAAGATAGAGAACCTGGTTAAGATCGCCATGTACAAGAGGATTTTTGTGGAGAGTATTTTAAAGGCTACCCACGTTCTTAAGAAGTATATTTATGGAGTTTACATAAAAGAATACAGTCAAAAATCTGCTTGCAACAGCACATTAAAGACCTTTCAGTACTCCAGAGCAGCTGTGACCTGGTAAAATCTAATTATTTTTCATATGCCCTTTGGAATTCTCTAGGAAGATGTACTGTAATTTCCAACCAGTGCCATAAGCACTGGGCCAGCCTTGGAATTAAGCTGAGAGATAGCTGGATGACTACCATATACATCTTTTAAAAGCATCCCACAGATCTGTGTTAAGGCTTAGCAACATGGCACAGCAACATAACCCTGGAATCTGTTAACTAATGCAGCTAAGTCAGGCATGAGAAATACCAAATATACAGCGTGTTTGGAAAATACTACTATAATCTTAAAAGAATCTCAGTTTAAAAAAAAATAAATCAACAGTATAGCTACAGCATTTACAAACTCTTGGCATTTGCACAGCCCATTCTTCTGTCCCACATGATGAGACCCAGGCATGTTGTAGTACCTGATGTATCACTGTTCATATAATGCATGTACATATGTATCCATATGCCTGCAATGTGCTAGATGTGCATTAAGATGTATATGCAATACAGTTTATTATTCTGAGCTGGTTAGGGCACAGCTCACTGCCAGGACTATCAATACAGACAATTGCACCCTAACCTGAAGTAAATTTATTATTAGTTTTAACATTCCTCAGGGAAAGATTAGAATTGAAGTGACAGCAAAAAAATCCTTTTCCTTCCTTATCAAGGGAAATCGATCCAGATTTTTTCTAATTAGCAGAATAAATACAGTATCTATATAACATTTCATACATCTAAGCATCAAATCCATCAACCAGCATTTAAAAATTTATTTAAATCCTCTTGAAAAAGAATGAGGTTTGCCACCTTTAAGTTTGTCTGGTTTTGTTCTTGACAAAAGATATCAACAGCAATTGAAGTATTCAAACTGTACACAAAGGTGCATCTATGTGGTAGTTTCCATACGATTTATAAAAGTCAAGCCCTCTTTGAAATCAATGGAGCTTGGTCTTGTATTCTTCTGATACCAGCAAAGAGTGCAACTGAAGGAGAACTGGGATCAGCAGAGACAGTTTTTGGGAGTCTGCCTTCTCCCAGACATTGGCTCTGTGCTGGTCAAAACCCTGCATAAGGTGGCCAAGATCACTTGTGCACGGCTAATGAAGAAAACAGGATGCTCATGAAGGCAGCAGCTGTCTGGAGGGAAAGAAACCCCATTTGATGGAAAAATTTTAAAAAGCCAAAATAATAGAAACATCAACCGCATCTGCCAAAACTAGCACTACTTGTGTAAGCTATGAGTAAAGGAAACTGGGGTTTACAAAAAAACACCTGGAGAAGATATTTTCTAGTTTGCCCTTTAATTACCATAAATTTCTGGTTGTGTTTGAAGAGCAGAAACTTTAGGGAAAATCCCTCAGGACTGGAGCCTGGCGAGGTGACAATCATCCTCGATCTCAGTCCCGCCGGGCACGATAAGGTATCTGGCGGTGAGCGCCATCCCGGGTGGGGCAGGAATGAGGCAGTTCCTATCCACCCGATGATTCCAAACAGAGTCACCTCGGGAAAAGCCTCAAATCTTCCAAAGCTGCCCCAGCCTGCAGCGCCTGACACGAAGCGCCACAGACACGGAGATGCAGGGGAGCGAGGCCGCTCACAGCCATGTGGCGACTGGGACGGAGGAAATTTTATTTCTTTGTGTTTTCAAAAGTTTGGGTTTTTTTAAAGCGCCTTCGTGAAACTCGCGGCTTGTCCTGGCGCTTGCACCCAAAACCAGGGAACCGGGATCACCTGCCCAGCCCAAAACCGGGCACTAGGGGATAAACTGGTGAATGAAGTGAGGGACGGAAGAGAGCCACCGCGCTCCCGGCACGGCTACCATCGCTTCTCTGCCAAGGGGAACAAAAAGGGTGAAGAAATAATTTTAAAAGCCCCCCGCGCGGGCCCGAGGCGCCACGTCCGCCGCTCTCCCCACACACCCCCCGCGCGGCGGGGCCGTGGCGCCGCCTGCTGCGCCCCCTAGCGGCGGCCCCGCGCCACGCCCCGGGCCCGGCCCCGCCCCCCGTGACGTGCGGCCCCGCCCCCGCGGCTCCGCCGCTGCCGCCGCGACTTGAGGGGCGCGCGCCGAGCTCCGTGCGCGGCCGCCCCGCGACAGCGCAGCGCTCGCTCCGCACCGCGCTCCGCTCCCGGCCCGCCGGCACCGCCGCCGGCACCGCCCCTCGGCCTCGCCGCAGGTAAGCGCGGGATAAGCGCTCTTTCTCCTCCGCGGGACTTGCGCGGGTCGGGGGATGCAGAGGAGGAGGACGATGTGGAGGGAAGTTTGGGCGCGCTCCCCGCACCACCAGCCGCTTCCCAGCGCCGGGGTGCGGGCACGGCGCTGCGGCGGGGAGAGCCAGCCCGCCCGCCCTCCCGGCGGGGCGCGCAGGAGCGCCGAGGGCTCCGCTCGCACATCTGGAGCGCACCGGGGGCTGCCCGAGCTGGGCGAGCGGTGCCTGCGCTGCCCGGCCCCGGGAGAAGGAGCCAGCGCGAACCCGCCGTGCGCGGGGGCGGGGAGCGGCGCGGGGGGACCCGCAGAGCAGCGCCCGCGCCCCGCGGCGCTGGGACCCCGGCCGCGCTTCCAGCGCGGGTGGTGCGGGCTGCTCCTGCCCGTACCCGCATCGCTTCCACGGTTGGGAAACTTCCCCCTCCCTCCATCCCTTCTTGCTGCATCTATTAAAAAAAAAAAAAAAAAAAAAGGGGAAAAAAAAAAAAAAAAAAGCTGAGGCGATGCGTTCGCGCCCCTGCGCAGCGCTGCCCCCCGCACCACAAAGTCTGCGGGCGAGAAGATGGGCAACAAAATGGTTGCACAGAAAGAATGCAACAGGCCCAAATTCCCGCCCCGACGCCCCACTTTCTTTGGGAAGAAGAGCTGGCTCATAATCCTCCTGCCATTCCATAGGTCCTCGCCTAGTTCTAATCAACTTTTCAGCTGTTTTCAGTGTATTAAGTGATTGCCCTCGTACACGCGCAGATAATTAATTTATAGATGGCTTGCAAATAAATAATTCACTACGCATCTCTACGTGATTCTGACCCCAAAAACCGTTTCACGACTGCTGGATGTACCAGAATCTTTTGTTTTAACCCTTTTCCTTAAACACAATTAGGATCTGCAACTTAAGTTGGTCAGGCAAAGCCCGAGTATTCCTGCATTTCCCAACGTAGTGGTTCTGCTTGCCAGCATCTGCCATAGCTCACAGCACCCAGGCACAGCTTTCTGATTTTGGGGTTGGTTGGTTGTGTTTTTTTTTTTTTTTTTTTTTTATTCCTGTCTAGTTTCCAGGCTCATCCCCTTGGTGAATAAAAGCTCAGCTCTTGCACAGACAGCTGCCTTTCTGGCTCAGTCCTGCTCTTTGAGGTCGCCTCAATTTTAATCTCTCTGACCACAAAGGGGTTTGAGCTCAACCCTGGCACATCCAGGCAAAGTTGCACCGAGTGTTGCAAACGCGAGGACGAGTGTATGTAATTAACTAATTCATGGAATGCTGTTACCGACGGGTTATTAATTTGGGCTGAAGGCAAGTCACTTCCCTTCTGCAAGGGATCAATTCTGCTCAGTTAACAGAGTACAGGGGACTATTTTCTACACCAGATTCACATCAAAATGAAGAATTACTTTACAATTAAATCTTATTCCTGCACGTTAGCTGAATGCATTTTCTCTTTGCCTCTTCAAAACAAAATTATTCACATTTTGCATTTCCGTGCAAGTCATTTATACAAAGTATACAAAGAGGCTGAAAATGTTCAGACTTTAAAAAAAAAACAAAAAACAGTTTATTATCCTGACCCCAATTTCCTTATCTAAAATATACTGCCCAAAAAGAAGAAGCATCAGTTATGCTCACCATCTACTGCCTGGGGATATGGCATCTTAATGAACGCTTCTTTGAATTAGACTGAAAAATGCATTTTTATCAACTCAAGTGTATAAAGAAAATAATTATTTGCTATAAAACAGAAAGATCAGTCTGTGCTTTCCTTGTCAATATATGCCACGCATTAGATCATACTCAAGAGGTTTCAGTGCCCTTCCCTCCCTCAAAAGAAAACCCACCTTCAAGTTTCCTTTAATTTATTCCAAAACCATACAATACAGCCCTGTTTAAGATAGGGTTTCAAATATTTCATAAACAAAAGGTATACCTGGGTTTACAGAAAGCCAATTATCTTAAAATACACTGAGTTTATTTTAATCCTACTTCATGCTGCTATCAAGCTTTTTTATTTTTTCATCCACATTTAATCACTTCTAAAAGCTGTATTTTTTCCTGTCTTCTGTGCTCCTCCTGTGTACCAGAAACACTGACAGCCCTTGGCATTTATTTAAAATGCCAATTCTCTTTCTTTTTTGTTTTTTTGGTACACTTACACCATTTTAACTGGAGAACAACCAGATAAATACTGCAAATAATCAGCATGGGAAATTCTGTAAACTCTCTAAAAGAGTGATTTATTTTATTTTTTTATAAATCCCTCCTTTGCAGGCTGCCTCTGTTTTTCTCAACAGGAGACTTTGTTGTAATTAAAGCAGAGAAGACTGGACAGCAGCAAAAAACATCTGACTTGTGGCTCTTAAAAGCAGAGGTTTTGTAGCATGTACCACCCCCCAGTGGGCAAAAAAACTCTGTAGTAAACTGACAGAGAGCTTTGATCTCCAGAAATAAAGTGGATACATTTTACAGCAAGAACAAAATTAAGATGAGTTTCTGGGTTGGGGTTTTTGGTGTTTGTTTTGGTTTGGTCTTTTCCCTCTGTCACCAGTAGCTAAAAGTTGTCAGATATTGTGTAAGGCAATGGTGACTAATCAAAGCAATTGCTGGAGTTTGCAAAGTTTGCAGTTGCACGTATTTGAAGTGGCTTCAGTTGGGAGATGGCCATCTTTGTCTCCTTGCAGCAGGAAGTATGGATGCTAATGGCTAGTTAGCTCTCAAGTTTTTTCCTTAATCACTTCAAAGCACAGGAATGCACAGAAGAATTAATATGTGATTGCTTACATTTATTTTTAATAAGCAGCCAAATACCACTCAGGGCAGGAATCTTGAAAAGTGTTCAGTACATATCTTACGGGATCGCTAACTCTCTTCAGCTTTTCATGAGCTGTAAGAATCCAAACACTCTTACAGCTCCACATTTTTTCTAATTTTTTGAGGAGCAAACTTAGTAATCAGGAGATAAGCAAATAACTCATTTAAAAAGGAAAGAAATAAAACTACTGAAACTTTATCCAGTGTTTAAGTAATGTTTTTACATGTTGGGAGTTTTGTGCCAGAAACTCCCTATCAGGTATAATTCTACCTAAACTTGTCAAGAGGGGAAAAATAGATTTTTTTACCTTGAAACAATGGCAGCATTTGTTCTCTATTCTTTTATTTAATGCCCAGACAAGTTACCTCAGCAGCAGCTCTCAAAAGAAAACCTAGAAGCCATAATTGGCTAAGCTCAAAGAGCACTAAAACACAAAACAAAAATCCATTGCAAAAGACTCCCCCTCTAAGTGTTTTCTTAACATGCAACCTTTTCCTGCAACAGAGTAGTCAAAACAAGAGAGTGAGAAGGAATAGAGTAATAGTCTGGGTCTTTTCAACCCAGCATCTTCAAAACTAGGAAAGATTTTAGAAGTAAACTTCAGAAGAGAACCACTCGTAGTTCATTTCCATCCTCTACAGCAAATACAGGTTTGGCTGATCTTAGGCGTGGAGTCAAGCTTTTACTCAGAATTCATTTCTAAGTCAGATTTACTTGCATTTGAGAGAAGATCACATAAAAATTTGCATTTTTTAGGACACTTGAGTCAGGCTTAATAAGACACAAGCAGTATTATTCCTACTGCACAAGAAGTGGGAGCAAGTTTTCTGCAAGTAAATGAAACCTCTAACAAAAAAAAAAATTCACCAACACAGTGATTCAGTCTAACTGAAGGGTTCACTCTCACTTTAACAAACTCCTTTGCATTTTTTACCCCTTGGAAAGACAGCTAGAGGACCTTCTGCTTGCCTAGCACCAAACAAAAGACTGGGGCACGTTCCTGAAATATGATGATCGTGGAAATTGCAGCTCCTAGACAGGGTGCTTAGAAAGCATTTTGCTGTCACTATCAACTAACCCTGAGTAATGCACTTAAAGAAAACAAAGTGTGGACATTGTTTTAAGTCTAGATTAGCACTGTGGAACTTCTTTCTTAAAAAAAAAAAAAAGTTGGTGAAGCTATTTACGCTGCAGCGTGACCTTTCTAAGCACAATTGACATTATAAGCAGTAGATGGACTTTGCAAGTATTTTAAAAAATAAGCACATTTTGTGTTTCTGATGTGTTTCAGATTCTAAACAAATACAAAGCTAATTTTGGAATAGAAGTACACTGGTTAAGCAAACTGGCTTATCAAGTATGCATGTTCTAGTGGTGGCTTTGAATAATAGTTTTGTCTTTTACAACCTAAAAATACCTAGTAGTTTCCCTTTCCTCTGTTACTTTGATGGTAAGAAAGAAGCCACTGAGCTGCCAGAGTTCCTGCTGGAGAACACAGAGGTAGATTAGAAATTCAAATAAGCATTGTGTGACCTCAAGTGAGGCAGGTCTTGATTTTATTCAGATTTTATCACAGCTTGGAAAGAAATCTTTGACATTGATTTTAGAAAAAAATCCCAACTTTTCAAATATATCACAACTATTTATTTTGTTAAGCCATTGCCTGCCTACAGTACAGTGAGTACAGCTGGACTCCATACTTTGGAGTAAATACTATGTTCTTCTTAGGTAGTTCTTTTTTTTATAGCTCAGCTTATGTTGAACATTTTAAAATGAGATGTCCCCTTAGCTGTACCACAGTGGTAAGTCCACATGCAATGCCCACATGTTCCTGCTATCTCTGGTAATTCACTTGCTTACACAGTCCACGAAAACTAATTTAACCACGTGGTTCAGAGAAGTTCAGGAAAACATTCAGCTCGGAATAAAGAGCAAAAAGGCTGCTGTTCACTTTTTCCAATGTTACTTATGCTACCAAAAAACAAGGAGTTATTTTTGCATTTAAAAATTAATTTTAGTACAGAGTTTCTAAAATCTGGTCTGCTCAAAAATAATGGCTTCTTTCAAAACCATGTGTCCATGAAGCCTCCCAATCTGATGCTGCAGAAACCTGGACACAGTGTCTGTACCAGTGGGGGTCACTTTTCTTTTCATCCTGCCGGATCAGCTATAATGACTTGGTGTCAGGGAATATTTAGAGACAGCTCAAGAAGGGGAAAGTTGGAGCATGGCAGCAGGATTCCCTTCTTCTCTGTAGACAGATCACTGGAGCCTTTGATATGCAAAAACATTGTTTTCAGCTATAGCTTGAGATATAAAAGGGAAGTGCGAGATATCAAACAATCAAGACCTGAAGAAAACTATTCTAAGTTTAGAAAAGGGAGTGGGGGGTATAGTCTTAATCCACATTTTTGAAACAGTGTCGTCTTCTCCAAAGAGACCTTTTCTTTTTCTTGCTCTTGTTTTCATGTAATTTTGAGAGAAGGGATAAAAAAATTCCAGGAACTTAATGAGCTTTAGTGCTTTCATTTTAATCCTACACATTACTGCTATTATAATAATGGCAATAAATGAAGAGATGACTATCAAATGAAGCACAGAGGAAATAGTTTATGTGCTAGAAGGGTAAAACAAATGAACTTTCTGTGTGTGCATGGATCTATGTAATGTATGCATACTAGAGCCAACGTTTTGCTTAATACTAACAAGTTTCTTACAGCTCAGAGTTCTAAAGAAAATTTATGATTTTAAGTACTTAAAAGTTATTGTAACCTTCAAAGGCCTATTAAAGGAATTTATATTCCTATTTCACCATACTCTTCCAGAAAATACCTCCTATCACAACTTCACATTAGCTCCTAAGAGACACCATTTTTTTTTCCCCACAGCTGCTAAGTTTCTGTTTATTTCAAAGTTTTAGGAATAGGGCCTGGGCTTCTTTCCCCAAACACTTGAGTAATACAGAGCAAGAAAACTACACACTAGAAGAATACAGAGCTTTTTTGTTCCATTTCATAATGATTATATAATTTACCCAAATTACATAAGTTGCCAATAAACATGCATTCCCTTCTATTCTAAAACGTGGCCACACAGATTGAGTTTTAGCCTTAAATAAAGCATACATAAAAATACTTATTTATGCCACAGTGGGGGTCTCTCATTTTGAGTTCTTTTTTCATTGGACAACTGCTGAAAACAAGATGCTGAAAACAAAGCTCAGAGGAGCACGAAAGCAGCAGCAGAAGAGTCTTTCCCACTCCCTCCCTGGGTAGTCACACCATCTCTGAAATAAGGGGCTTTAGGTTTGTTTTTGTTTAAATGGTTAACATTTTTCTATGAAAAAAGAGCAGCAGAATTTGTATCTATTTAAATATATCACTGCATATTCTGTGTTGCTGTAAGGAGCATGAGTGCTCTGTTTTGTAACAGACCTGCTACCAATTGCAGAAGGCAGTTTTAAAACAGACAGCGTTTGTTTTTAGGTAAAGTATTTTACGGAGGACCAGAAGCTGCTCTAGTTCAGCTCCCAGGAAGGCAGCTAAGCAAGCATTACTCAGCACACTGTTCCTGCCAAGCATTTTGGTTCTGAGGATTGTGCTCAGTCCCTTGGAGAAACGTGAAGTCACAAAAGGGAAAAGCAAGTGAACCTCAAGGATTTGTTTCATTTCAGATTTAACCACTTGTGTTTCAGACATGCTACCTACAGGCTTCCAGGGGGCTGGTATATCACTGGATACTTTATGCAGTAGTGATACTAAGTAGCCCAAGTTAAGAATGCTGTTTTAAAATAGTGTTCTGTAAGAAATGCAAATTAAAGAAATAATATTTTTCTTCTTTATAGAAATTTTACAGACTAAACCCACCTATGTATTGCCAAAAAGCTGACACAGATGCCTAGCCAGTCCCTAACTCAGAATCAATATGCTGCAAATGGGAAATATTCATATAATATCTTTGCAAAAATGCTATCACTTTCACCCAGTAACTATTGAACAGTAATTATTAGTAATTCTCTTTACACTTAAAACCAAGGAGAAGGTCATCATCTATCTCTATTTACCAGCAACACAAGCCAAGCAACCTCCAAGGAGGTAACACTGGTATTTGACATCAGATGAGAAACATAATTTCCAAATACTTTGTTACTCCCTGCCTTTATTTTTTTTACTGAAACAAGGGGAAAATACAGTTCCAGCAAAACTGCAGTAACATGAAACTACACAGCAAAACATTTTTTGAAAGAGCTCTGTGGATCTTGCTGAAATGCCAATGCTTTGGGGAAAACAAGGTGTTCTACTCATGTAAAGGGGATGCAACTCTTGAAACTAGTGTGCACCAGTTGTTATTAATTCCAATTTTTTTGTTTTTACTTTTGCAGGACATTAAGAGTTCGAGGAAAGCTTTTCAAAGGGGAGTTTTCTGGGAAAGAAATCGTATTTTTGTGGGGGTTTTTTATAATGAAGAAAACCATCTGCATTGCCTGATGTTTCTGTGGTAAAGTAACTTACATTCTTGCAGCACAGAAGGAATTATTTCCTGCATTACAAATTTGGAAGAAGTGTTAAAAAGTGAGAGTTGGAAAATGGTTCTCTGAAAGAGGTGTGGATGTATCAGGATGTAGCTACTGTACAAAGGTCATACTTGGATAATTCTGGATAGGAAAAAGCATCCCTTTCCTGACCTCCTGAAGAGGGTGCAATCCTTCGAGCCTCAGCATAATGAATGGTTTCTATCACGCGGCGCTAAAGTTCCCTCCTCTGACCACTACTCTGCACAGAAGAGTTTGTAAGAGTTACAAAGAAAGTAATTCCTGCTAAAGGCATTAAAGCAAACAAAAGAGGCTCTTCATTCACAGACCTTACATGAGGACAAAAATAGAGGGAAGCTGAAGCTTTTCTACACTGGGACCTGGTGTGCTTATGTACCATGATAAATCTTGGTTGGAATGCTCATTGAGTGTCGTGCCAGGAGCCAGGAAACACACACCACCAACAAGGAACATCTGAGTAAACACCATCGAGAAAAAACTGCTTCATGGAGTAAACCATAAGAGTGACTGGGCAGAAAAACATCCCTTTACTGGATATCCTCGAGCACACAATTTACTCATACCTTTAAATACGGTAGGATCAATATTCATTTATTTTCCTTTTCATGCCTCCGAGAGTAAAGTTCAATTAATACATGAACCCATAAGAGAAAAGGTCATGACACCGCTTAATGCATAGGTCATCTTGCAGGAGTTCTCACAACCCTAATTACAATGGTAATTGAATTATGTTGTCTTAAAAGCTATAAAAATGCTAATTACCTGAGCTCAGTGTACAAACACACTACCAATGCAAAGTACAATCTCAGTCTCAAAAGTTAATTTATACCATGCTACTAATAAGATGGGAAAATGTGGTTAAACCTGCCAAATAGACTCTTATGAGTGTGCTACTTAGTAAGACGACTTTTGAGAATGACAAATATTTAAACATGAAATTAAGCATGTAATGAAATATTTCATCCAGTGAACTAGAAAGCCATAGCTCTACCAGTTACCTGCCAGTTGTAACATTCACCTTTCTGAACACTCACTTAAGCATGAAAACCAAGCAAAATAGTCCACAGTGTTTGTAAGTTACACACTGTGAAGTTGAGCACTGCGAAAGACTTGGGAAAAGTCTTTACTGGCGTTCACCCTTTTGTCAGCATTTTATGCTTTGCCTTAAGGGCTTTTCTGAACTTCTGAAATAGCTACCACTAGACTTGTGGGTTTGGTAAGGGTTTTATAGTTCACTTAAGGGCTCCTGAGGAAGTTAGCTGGCTTAGGAATTACTTCTTATCTTTCAGATATAGAATGATTTACTTGAACTCTGGTGTGACTTCAGTTCTGTACTTACTTGGTATCTGTGAACAAAGACTGTCAGTACACATGAAAGAATCCTTAGAAAGAGTCTTGTTGCTTAAGCAAAATAATTCACAGATTAGACATACTTGATTATATTATTTTCAATCACTATGCAGAATAACCTATTAAGTTGATTGAATTAGTACAAGTAGTGGAATTATTGACATAAGGAAAAGGGAGTAAAATGCATCTACGCACTTGAATTTTGGTTTAATGTGTGTTTCAGATGTCTTCTGTAATGTTGATTTTTTTATTGCGGTTTCTTCACTGATGATCTGGATAATTGTGTTTGTTTGGTTTTTTTAGATTGTTGAAGATCAGAACTGTATAGAAATCTCATCATTCCTGACCATGATTAGTGTTACCTGGAGCATCTTCCTAGTTTGGACTAAAATAGGGCTGTTACTTGACATGGCACCTTATTCTGTTAGTGCCAAACCATGCCCTTCAGTATGTCGCTGTGATATGGGTTTCATATATTGTAATGATCGCGATTTGACGTCTATTCCTACAGGAATCCCAGAGGATGCAACTACCCTCTTCCTTCAGAACAATCAAATAAATAATGCTGGGATTCCTTCAGAACTGAAGAACTTGCTTAGGGTGGAAAGAATATATTTATACCGCAACAGCCTAGATGAATTCCCCACTAACCTCCCTAAGTACATTAAGGAACTGCATTTGCAGGAGAACAATATAAGGACCATTACTTATGATTCACTTTCAAAAATTCCTTATCTGGAAGAACTGCATTTGGATGATAATTCTGTTTCTGCCGTTAGCATCGAGGATGGAGCTTTCCGGGACAACATCTATCTCAGACTTCTTTTTCTCTCTCGAAATCACCTTAGCACCATTCCCTGGGGTTTGCCTAAAACCATAGAAGAGCTGCGCTTGGATGATAATCGCATTTCCACAATTTCTGAGCTGGCCCTTCAAGACCTTACAAATCTAAAACGCCTTGTTTTAGATGGAAATCTCCTAAATAATCATGGATTAGGAGACAAAGTCTTCATGAATCTAGTCAATCTTACAGAATTGTCATTGGTCCGCAATTCACTCACAGCTGCACCGGTGAATTTGCCAGGAACAAACCTAAGAAAGCTTTATCTCCAAGAAAACCACATCAATCGTGTGCCACCCAATGCTTTCTCTTACTTACGGCAGTTGTATCGACTAGATATGTCCAATAACAATCTCAGCAATTTACCTCAGGGTGTCTTTGATGATCTGGACAACATCACTCAACTTTTTCTTCGCAACAATCCCTGGCACTGCGGGTGCAAAATGAAATGGGTACGTGACTGGTTACAGTCCTTGCCTTTAAAAGTGAACGTACGTGGACTGATGTGTCAGGCACCAGAAAAAGTACGTGGGATGGCTATCAAAGACCTCAGCGCAGAACTGTTTGACTGTAAGGACGATAGTGTGATAAGCACCATCCAAATCACTACTGCAGTACCAAACACCTTATACCCGGCCCAGGGACACTGGCCCATTTCTGTGACCAAACAACCAGACATCAAGACTCCCAACCTAAACAAAAACTACAGAACCACAGCAAGCCCGGTACGCAAAATCATTACGATATTTGTGAAATCCGTAAGCACGGAGACTATTCACATCTCCTGGAAAGTTGCACTACCCATGACTGCTTTGAGACTGAGCTGGCTCAAGATGGGTCACAGCCCTGCCTTTGGATCTATAACTGAAACGATAGTTACAGGCGACAGAAATGACTATTTGCTCACGGCTCTCGAACCAGAGTCACCGTACCGTGTGTGCATGGTTCCCATGGAAACCAGCAACATCTATCTCTCCGATGAAACACCCGAATGCATCGAGACCGAGACGGCGCCGCTTAAGATGTACAACCCTACCACCACCCTCAACCGGGAGCAGGAGAAAGAGCCTTACAAAAACTCCAGCTTGCCCTTGGCCGCCATCATCGGCGGCGCGGTGGCGCTGGTGGCCATAGGGCTGCTGGCCCTGGTCTGCTGGTACGTGCACAGAAACGGGTCCCTGTTCTCCCGGAACTGCACCTACAGCAAGGGACGCCGGAGAAAAGATGACTATGCTGAAGCGGGAACCAAGAAGGATAACTCCATCCTGGAAATCAGGGAGACTTCTTTCCAAATGATACCAATAACCAGTGACCAAGTGTCCAAGGAGGAATTTGTAATACACACCATTTTCCCACCTAACGGCATGAATCTGTACAAGAACAGCCACAGTGAAAGCAGTAGTAACAGGAGCTACAGAGACAGTGGTATTCCAGATTCAGATCATTCACACTCATGATACTGAGGGACGTGAAAAACTGTTTTGGGTTTTGTTGGGTTTTTTGGGTTTGTTTTGTTTTTTAAAGAAAACAAGAAAAGACTGACTTAACAGTTGCTGTTCTACTGCAAAACACTGGATTAAAAGACTGACAAAGCAATGTACTGTACATTTGCCATATAATTTATATTTAAGAACTTTTTATTAAAAGTTTCAAATTTCAGGCTACTGCTGCGATTAATGTAGTGGGAATACCTGACCACAATTCTATATTTTAGTATTTTTTAGTAATTTGTACTGTATTTTCCTTGCTAATATTGAAGTTACAGACCATTTAACTTTTGTGTTCTACTGAGTAAGATGACTTGTTGACTGTGAAAGTGAATTTTCTTGCCGTGTTGAGCAGTCAGAACATTCATCTGAGATCCTTGTAAGTGTAAGCACAGGCCATTTTTCACTTTGGTATCAATAAAATGATGTTGAACCTGGCAAATCAGGAAGATCAAAACGTGGTTACAAAAACTCACAGAACTTCCAGTGTTGGGTCTATTAAATCTGTAAACCACAACAATATTCAATAAACAAAAATGTGTGTAGTAATGGGCAATATCAGCTGTCTGGATATATCCATTCAACAGTGGCAAAATCCAGTTTAAATAAGAATAACCAAATTGATGACATGCATGAGACTAAACCTTTTGACAAGAGTTCAAAAACCTAATCCCTAAAGGAAAGCAAAATTCCTAACAAGGAATTAAAAAAAAAAAAAAAAAAAAAAAGTGGTAGGCTCTATAAACCAAGGGGGTAGATATAGTTCAGGAATAGATTTTTGTTTATCAGAATCAGTGGTCTGTATATTACAGAGAAAATAGCGATGGATGCTCACAGGCATTTGGGAGACAAGGGCAGGAAGGCAGAGACAATGCTTTGAAACTGCTTTGAAAAGAAAAAGGGCTGAAAGTGCAGTTTCACAAGAAAAGAGAATAGGACAAAACCCAAGGCAATAAAAGCAAGGTCTCAAAAACTGTGGTCCCAAAGGTGAGCAGACAAAAGGGGAATGCAGCTGTCCTGAAGCATAAATGAGTGTGTTCAGTGTACTGCTGTTACAGTCAGGAATACTGCCCATTACTGTCACAGTTATCCAGAAATTCCTTGGTGAATATGTAAGCTAACATGTTTCTTTCTGCCTTCCTGCTGAACTATGAGCTATTTCATGTTTAAACCCCAAGCTGCTCTTTGTTGCAATAATCATTCTGTTTCTTCAACTAAAAACCAAAGTGCTTTGTATGCCCTTTGGCCAGTCTTGTGTGTGCCTTGATCCAACGCTACATGTATCACAGCTTTTAAAAACTAAGAAAAAAGGAAATAATAAAATACCCACTTTTTCATACATAACTTAACTATGAAAAATACTGGTCTTATTCATGAATGAAGCTGAAGAACTACTTCAAAATTATGCTGCACCTCTGCAGTGCACTGATAAGAAACCCATTCGGAAGCTACTACTTTTCAGGTCATGAGCCTCACCTCTCTCTGTGTTCAGGTTAACAGTATTACACTTGCAGGTTTTCTTCATTATTAACTGCTGGGAAAAAAAGTTTTCACAACAGTGAACAGTGTGAACAATGAAAGGGAGGGAAGACGTGGAGTTACAATCCTCTGAAATACAGAGGTTTTTTAAAAGAAACAGCAAATGAAAAATATTTAATATTTCAGACAATATTTCAGGCAAGAAGGAATGTATACCAAATGCAATTCAATTTTATGAGAGTTTCAGTGGTGCATGGCGTGCAGACCCAAAATTTCCAGTAACACACATTCTTTTATCCTCATTTTCCAGATGTGCCCTGGGGAGTTCCTCTCCAAACTCCCTGTACCATGGAACGTTGACACATCACTTTCAGAAGTGTCTCCTGCAGTTTCCTGAGCAGTGGAGGCACAGCACTGACTGACCTTACACAAACCATGTCTCCTCTGCATGGAGCATTGAATGGATCCATGGAGAGGGGAGTGTTACACTGAACAACGATGTGCTCAGCTCAGTGTAATGCACCAAACAAAACTATTTTGCTCTGTTGTCCCATCAGGTGCCAATCTAGGCAAGGGCAAGAAAGTCAAGACTGAGCATGGGGAACTTCATTATGTTGATGTGCAAAAAGTTTCCTGAGCAGTGAGCAGGAAAGGAAAATGACACAGAGGGACTGGATGGACCTGTTCTTTGTCCACACTCACACGGGGATTCCTGATATCTGAGCCTGTTTAATGTCTGGGTCACTGGCAAGAGAGCCTGGTTCTTTGCCAGCAGTTCTCCAGTAACAAAATTAAACAGGTTTTGTTTGATTTTCAAGCTATTTAAAAAACCTCTCTCCCAGCTGGCTCCAAATTTATGTTGTGAAAAAGGTAAAACAACACTGAGTACTTTGCCTTCTGAGGCACCTAAGCCAGAAGTGCCTGGTAATAAGGTGTAAGGTGTAAAATAAGTAAAGCACAGGTATATATTAACTCCAGTGATGCTACTCAAGGGCATAAGGGTATAAAAAAGTTGGCATTTGAAGAGATAATTGTATGACAGTCTTAAGTAAAATGACTTTTCATGTGACATTTTTGTGAGGCAGTAGGGTACAAATCCAAAGCAACTTCAGTAAATCAACCCATTTGCTCCTACTTCACCTTCCACCAGCAAGAGTGAAACCTGGACAAGGCTCTGTCTTCCTCAGGGAACCACATCAGGCTTGTAGGAGGGCTGGTGTCCTCTTAGCACATGTGATGTCAATGCAAAAAATGGCACACTGGAGTGTACGAGACCTTCCTTGGGTTCTACAGCAACTTTTACTCCACACACATAAAGTTAAAATCAATTTGGCAAGTGAAAGATTGCTTTCAAACCAAACTGTATTTTTTCCTTTGGCTGTTAATACAAATTTCTATTCCTCTCCCTGTCAGGCCTGTCTCTTCAAGACTGCTGCTTTTCCTAGTGCTGCAGCTGCTGCCTGCAATGCTCCCTGGCACCACCATAAATCCCTTCTGTTAGATAGGTATATACGCAGGCAAAGCGGATTACTACAGTAGGCAGTTTATTCAACACATTTATCAAAATAACATTAATCCCCATTAAATTTATCTCAGTTTTCGAATTCCATGTTATTTCTGTGTACTGTTCAATATTTAATTGTGGAGCAAGGGGTGGGAATTTTTTCAGTTTTTGCCTAAACCTATGTGCACAGTTCACTTGACCACTACTTTCCATATTAAAGTACTGTGCTAAGTATCTTTTACATTCTTTATCATTGTCCCTTTTTAAATTTATATTGCTATTCTGAATTGCCCACAATTCTGTTTTACCCTGAAAGCTGTCTCCAAAAACACCCTGGTACTTTGGAAGCTGTATTAATTTTGTCTCATCTTGGCACCTTCCAGAACTAGGGCCAGGACCTGGACTCAATGATCCTTATGGTTCCTTTGAACTCAGTGTATTCTACGATTCTGTGAGAAACTTGATTAATTTATAAGCTGTTATTTCCTAGCATTCTACCAGAGCCTAATGTGCAGCAACTGTTGGGGTTTCTTGATTATTTTTTTTCTTCTGGCTTTAACAGTACCAAATTCAAAGTATTATGGTCTTGGAACACAGTTTCCATCTCTCCTGCTAATGCACTAGTGAGCATGCAAGCTATCTTGTGCCAATGCTGTACATATTGAATGTAGAGCAGCAAATGCAATAAAGCAAGAGCAAAACTAATAAAGGCTTATTTGCTATTAAAATAATTTACTGATGACATAATGCACTAAAGCATATATATAGACTTTCCTGCTAAGAGAATAAAATTTTGCACATTCACATGCAGCTAAAGTTGGATAAGATCTTCAGAAGTGAGCTGTCAGATGTCATCTGCCTGGATTTATCCAAACCACATTTGTTTGAGATAGTTTTGAGCAGAACCAAAATTCACACAGGTACCCTCTACTTTCAGAACAACACCTTAACCTTACTTCCAAATCCATGTACTGTTTCAGCATCACCTTGGGACTGATCTTTGTTTAATTAACTGTTTTACTGACACCAGAACAGCCAGAGCTTCAAGCCACAGCCAGTATTTAACCATCAGTGATTTTCTTTTTTTCAAAGCATAAAGTTACTCCATACCTGAGGAGTTTTCATCTTCCAAATTAGCTCATGGTCGTTCCATCAGAGAAAAGCTCATTGACTGAATTCGGACATGAAAATTTGACTTCTTTTTTTTTCTTTGGAAATGAATTTCATTTTGGGGTGGTGGATAAGAGTCCCCACCCTTGTGTTGAAATTAGAGCCCTTTCAAACACTCTGAAGGTACAACCATGACACAGGTATTAAATTCTAGACACAATTGCTTTAAAAGCTTTTTCTTTTGGTAAACATCAATGTTTGATTTAATAGTAATTCCATAAAATCATTTCCTGCTCCTCTTAAAAACCTAGATAAAAGCAGAACATGGATCTCAGTAAAAGGGTGGCAAAGCAGATTCTCAAAGCAAGCATCACCTTATTTTCTCAGCACAGGACATTAAGTAAGATACTCAAAGCACAGTAGTCTTTAAGTGATGTCTGAGGAACATTTCTCCCCTGGGGGGAAACCAAGACACTTCAAATGGGTGTTAAATAAACATTCTCTGGATTTTCATGGTCTAAGGCAAAAGCATATCATACACATTTTGGCAACCAAGAAAATGTCCATCATACATGGACATCATAAATGCCCTATGCCTGAAACCCAAAGGTCGTGACTGCAGATGTGAATTTCCCAACTTTAACTGCTTTTCAGAGCCTCTTTTTGTTTTCTTAGGATGAAAATTTAATGGAGTCAGAGTATAAAACCCCTCAAGATTAACAACATGAGCTGAGAACATCCTTTTAATATCTGAAGCTGGACCTTCTAAGCTTTGCAAGAAACTCATAAATAAGTTATAAAAATAGAAGGGTCTTAATAGGGCTAATTAAGTAATCTGACTTGTTCAAGCTGGTTGATAGTATTCATATAGGCTGATACTCTGTCCTGAACAGCCCTCTTAAGTCATCAAAAACAGGGAGTAGATCATAGCCAAGTGCTAGCACACACTCCCATCCCCTTGCTGAGCTTAAGGAATATCTATCTATAGACAGAGCTCTGGAAGGTCTGATTGTTCCAACTCAAGGGGCTGCACCACGTTCTTTAATCACTAACTGTGGGAACATCATTTACAAAAGGATGAAATTATGCACATTATGCATAATTTAATGTCCTTAATTTATGCAAAATATTTAAAAATTTATTTAGCTCAGAACTGCACATCCGATTTATGTAATGCTGCTTTCCTCCAGTGGCCTTAGTCCCTGATAAATGCCTACCAGGGAACTGGCTTTCAACATGGAAACAGATGTTTTTGGTGGATGTGGGGATCAGTTTTGTTTAATATTTTTTCTTGACTTTTATTGTTTGTTTGTTTGTTTGTTTGTTTGTTTTTTGTTTTGGTTTGGTTTTTTTGCAATTAAGAACAATAAATAATTTTACTGCAAATCTTCCCAATTTTAATGGGATATAAATTCATCTGGTTGATAATTTTAATTGAATGCCCTCAGACACAGCAGGTGCTGGTGTGATACAATATATAAAGAATGTCCCCACAAGCTCTGCTTTCCCATCTCACCTCACAATAATGCTTTCCAGGGTTCTAACTTGAAGCCTTGCTTTTATTGCAAGGATTGCAAAAAGCTAAAAAAAATCTGTTTTCACTACTGTATGATCAAAACCTGGGGACTTTTAGATTTTGTGATGCACATGAGCAGTTGCATTTACATAATGCAGTAATAGCTTAGAAGCAGTGTCTTTTCAGGCTAGGTTACACACAGGAGGCCACAGCAAATCTAAGCCTTTGTCACCTCTGAGCCTGCTGTATTAAGAGAATTTCCTAAATTACTAGACCAAGCATCAGCAGCTTCAACAGGCAGTAAGAGAAAGCCTCTTTGCCTTACATATCATCTTCAGCTACCAGTTTGTGTCTGCAACGTGGAGCTAATTTGGCTTCCTTTAGTGTTGTTTTTCCATGGATTCAATGAGGAAGTACAGAAGTAAGTTTTTAAAAAGATAAACCCTTCTTCCAAGGAATGCTTAAAAAGCAGAGGATTTAAGAAGTTATGTTTTAACCCTTATTCCAGAATTATAGCCCAAATACAAGCCTGTATAAACCTTATGCTCTTCCTGATTGTGTGTATAACATGCTCACCCTTTTTCAGGTACATTTAATGGACACAAGTTATTTGCATTGCACTCCTCCTCAAACTATTTCATTTTCTACACAGTTTGAGCAACAACGTAAGAGTGTAGATAGGTACAGAATCTGTGGTATTTTGTTTGTTTACCTAGTTTCAGTAATCTTCTCAAGAAACATTAAGACACTTATTTCCAAAGCCTGATGGAATAAATTACTGCCCACGAGGAGCATGAGCTCATTAACAGAAAGAAAGCCATATACAGGGAAATGCTAACCCAGTGAGTAAATACAATTTTAGGGCATTAGCTGATAACACAGAATCTCTGCCTAATGTCTTTAAAGCAATTATTTTACCTTAAGAACTCCTTAATGGCATGTAACCTACTTCATCCACTAAAAACCTTTTCATTTCTCCCTGATACAGAAATGACATACAGCATGCTAAAATAAAAATTAAGAAAAACACCGCAGTATTTCCGGGTCTTGAAAGTTTTTCTGGTTGCTGAAATTCAGCACTTGGCAGCCAAATGAAGTAAGCAGTCAGGAGAATCTCACTGGGGGAACTAAATTGCTGATCTCGTGCAATTTCCTTGGACAAAGGAAAAAAAGGCAGCTATGGAACTGCATGTAGGACCTCACAGCTCAACTATGGCTGTCTCAGACAGACCCTCACCTCTCCCAGTTACTCACCTTGGTGCTTTTGACTACAGGAAAATCTCTAAGTACCTTTAAGGGCCAAAAACATTGAGCACCAGCAGGACAACCACCATCTCTAAGCTCTTCCTTTTTTTTTTCCCTTTGTTAATTACATGAAGTTAATTGAGAGAGTTTGTTCGGTAAACAGGACTGTTACATGTGTAAAAACCTCTTCATTGCTAATCACACTTGTTGATACACAGTGGAATAGTGCTGAACTCTCCTTAAAGAGTTTGCACTTAAATCTAGGGCAGGCGCATCACAAAATATTTTCCCTGGAAATCTCCACTATTCCCTGAACTTACAGATACATGATATTAAGGGTGGGGGGAACAAGATAATAATAATACATTCCTAAGAAGTTGCTCTTACCATCCTTGCTTTCCCGTGTTCCATATACAAATTTAAGAAGTCTAAATAAACAAGGATCAATTAAAGTGAATTTAGGAGGAGAGGTGCAATACCACAAAATCACATTTCTACTACTGAGAATTGAATTACACTGAAAAAAAAAATAACAACTACTTAGTTATAACTTCTGTCTCAGGAAATGCTCAGGTCTTTCATTATCTGCTGGCCTAGGGACAGAGCTGCACTGATCAAAGCATTCCATGGGTACAGACAAAGAGCCAAATACACCCAAACAAAACTAATAAGACTGGTTTTGTTAAAAAAAACATTGTCCTAAATTTCTGTGTTTTGTCTAAAATATTTTGTCCCAAACTCTGAAATATATTACTATCCTACACTATTCTTTAAAAAACCAAAATCAAAACCAAACAAATAGTTTGTCTTTCAAGCATGGAAGATTTGATGTAATGTCCAGCATTACCTGTAAAATAAGTTTTAAAGGTTTTGTTTATATGACTTCATACCAATGCTATGATGAGCACACGTTTATTGAGGACCTCCCCAGTGTTCTTTAAAACATGTTCTGCACAGAAGTAAATGGGTGCTTGTGCAGTACAGTTCCTATCCATTTTCCCTTCCCATTTTCCATATAAGTTATCAACTGACTTCTTTAACACTTAAATAATTTCAGTAATTAAATACTAGAAGTGCAAAAAATGGTTTGTCAAAAAATTTTTAGAGTCTTAGAGATGGGAGAGGGAAAGACCAGAGACATTATACTAGGATGCTATTTAGAGGGAAAAGGGTGCTGTTGGATGCTGTAGAGAGATCTTCCTTGTTTTACTCAAAGGAAAAAAAAAAACAAAACCAAACTTTCACAAACCCAATTATTTTGACAAAAGGACCTATGGAGCTGCTCATGCAAGAAACACATCTTTTTCCCAAAGCAACCACACCACTTTGGGAAAGGAGGGAAAGACAGTGTCTCTCTTTGATATGGATTTGAAGGTGATATCCTGTGTCCCATGAAGGAGCACCCTGCTGGCACAGTCAGTATAAACTGGATTGTCTCAATATCCATTTTAAACTCAATGCTGGTGTTGTTTCAAAACTAGGGAGGAAAGCAACCCAGTCTCAGGGACTTCAAATAAACCCCCAATCAAAAAACAACCAACCCTGCAAAATCCTCAAAAAGCACCTATCAAAGTGATTTCAATGCAGTGATCCGGTACACAGTCAAAGGATGTAAGCTCTTCTAATCCCACTCTTTGAGCTCCTCCAGGCTCCAGCCCCGTTGCCATGGCCTGGCTGACACCTCCTGCAAAGGACAGGAGCCCCAAAGCCCAGCACTGCACAGCCTGACAGCTGCTGGCAGTGGCTTTACACCCTGCAAAAACAGCCTGCAGGGGCATGAACAGGCAAGAAGCAGGAACAGCACCCAATCCAGTCTGGGAGGTTTTATTACAATGAGTTCAGTTCCCAGCAGGCTGCCATCATCAGCTTATTTCTGACAGGTATTGTATTTTTTCTCTACATAGTACCTAACACCATTGAAAGCACTCACTACATTAAATACCGTTGGTTTATTTAGAGAAAATAAAATGTAAAATTACCTACTGTTCTTCTTTGTGCTAATAAAGACTAACTTTATCCTTCAGTATAATCCCAGCAAATCAATTAAAATGCGTTCAGCGGGTTGAAAGGATGCTAGTGAAGTATTAACGCAAGCCTGGTTTGGATTATGCAAAATTTTTGCAGCAATTGACTAATGCAAAGATTTCTGTAGCAATACTTTCAGGAAAGAGAAAATAAATCTAGCTCTCCAAAATGTTTCTTACTCGCTTTTGCTCAGCAGCTCTAGGAAGTTGTTAGGTCAAATCCCCACAACACTGACCTCTTTCTGAGGTTTGCAAGTCAATATATGAGTGGTGAGTGAAGTCTCTCATAGTAGTTCATGGAAATCTCTACAGTGCTGCTATGAACTGGTGCTTAAGGACAAAGTATGAAAATGTCTTACAACAGAAGCAGCTCATGTCAGGGTATGCTTGGGTGCATCACTGTCAGCTGAGGAACCCATCTAGGACAGGCCTGAGCCTTCCTGGGAATGAAGCAGAATTCCTGAGGATAGGGAAATAAACCATGCTAGGTGTCACTGCAAAGGCATCCATCTGTTCCCATGTCTCACAATCAGCTAAAGTGCCACTAATGAGTGGAAAAAACAATGTTTCCCCTGCTGAGAAGGAGCTCCAGCAGGTGCTGTTACCTGAGCTAGGACCGGTAAGCAGACAGTCAATACTGCTTCCTTTGCAAAAAACTAACACTGGGAGAAACTTTCATCTGTCAAACAAGGCAGGGATCATCTTTTCTAGAGCTTTCACATTTGTAGGAAGCTGCCTCTGCCATCCCCCCTCAGGGCTTGATCATACAACGAAGGAAAAGTACAGAATTTTAAAGACACTGGCAAGCGTTTGGTCTTTCAAAATGTCATCGTTAATCTCCACATCATCCAGCCTGCTCAGTAATCAAGATAGAGGAACTGTACAAGTGCAAATTAGTGTCACTTATGTCCTGAAAACAAGTAGGAAAGAGGATGTGGAATAAGTATGCCCAAAAGCAACATCAAATTTACTCTCCGTGATCAGATGAGAGATTTACTGAAGTTTACTTCACCTCACACAGAAAAAAACCCCAAACAAACACGAAGATATCTCTATGACATTTACCATCTGGCTGAGCAGGTTAGTGCTGTGTTAAAAGGATGCTGTAAAGCTCAATAGCAGTAAGAACAGGGAGGCAAGGAGCGGTCCTGAGCGCCCACAGCCATTTTCAAACATTTCCAAGATAGTAGACCTGTCTTCTGCAAGACGATTTTTTTTTTCTTTTGGGTCCATTAACAGAAAAATTAGCAGGAGCACCAGGACTATTTTATAATATTATGCATCCCAACGAGCTGATATGAGTAAATAGAATAAATTTAGGGAGTCACCTGTTCAGGTGCAGGACAGACATCTAAAAGCAGCTCTGTTTTCAGTGCCAAGATGCCACATGCCAGCCTGAAACATCTCTCTCTTTCGAAAGAGAGCAGCAGCACTGTGAGCCCACGGATGAGCAACCTCAGCCCAGGACTCAGAGAGCACATGAAAAACTGCCAATGTTTCCCTGAACCACTGAAGCACAACAGGGAAGCAGCCAATTCATACGTGGGCACTAGGATGTTGTCCAAGACCTCTAAACCCTTATTCTTCTGGGAGCTGACCCAGATTTGACTATTACTTTAATGGTAAAAAAATCACTCACTACTTAATACCTGTGGTATAGGATTATATGCTGATGATGCAGGTTCCTTGAACACTGCAAAGTGCTGGGGGTATTTGTTGTTAAATCGACAGTTTTGCAGGAGTAATCGTTGTACCTGCCCAGAAAAAAAAAAATCAGTATTTTCTATATGGGGAAAGGCAACAGCATTAATTCCAGGTATTTCATATTAGAAGAGAACTAGCAGGAAAAGAAAACCAAACACCACTTCTGCTCACTCCTCCAACCATAGTGATCAACTTACATTCCAACTTTATTTTAAAAACTGAAAATATTCTGTTTATAGAACAGTCTTTTTTAAAAATGTGCTATGAAAGGCCTTTTTTTTTAACATTCTCCTTTACTAATGATTTTTAAATGTTCTTCTAATCAGCTTGAAAGGGACCAGTAATTTTTGGCTCAGTTGTAGCAGCAATAGAAGAAATCAGCACAACATGCCAGAGGAATGCAAAATGTACTAACCAGATAGGAAGTCAGCTACACAATACTGAAATCCATGCAAGTCTTCATCAGATTGTCTAACACTGCAGAATTTGTGATATTTACTCTGCCATTCAAGAACACTATTTGCATGACACCTCATCTCTCAAAACCACTTATTATATACATAGCCATAGTGCAAATGGGAATATTAGTGCTCTAAATCTATTCTTCATTTCCTTTGAAAGCATAATGTATAATAATAAATTATTTTTCCTTTTAAATTACATTTCATTAATCTTTGTCCTTTAAAATAAAGATACAAGCATATGGCCAGATATTTTTTGGTATACAGCATCATCATTCTTACGATAACATTAATAGGTCTTCCAAGCAATTTCTGCTAAGCAGCGAAAAGTAAAGAGTGAGCAAACTACAATACTAATACTAATTTATTAAGCTACTTTCAAATGCCTTCAGCTTTTTCTTTGTTTGCAGCATTATAGGATCATTGGATAAAGCAAAACTGCAGATGTTCAGCCCTTTGTTTACTAAGACAACTGTGGCTGAAAACCAGATGGAAGTGACAGCACCAGGGCTACCTCGCCTTGCCAGCAGCAACGCTGTGCTGGAGGAAATGAAACTGTAGAAACTCTGAAGGATGACATTACTGGGGAGCTCTGCAATTCAGACTGGCAGGGAGGCAGGAGTGTGAGAGCTGCCACCACCACCTTCTATGAACCACAGTGTCCCTTTCCCACTATGCTATTTTCTGGGCTGTACAATATGTTTTCTCAGACCTGCCACCCATATGGAGACCTGGACACGTTACACCAAGTCAATCACACTGGCCAGCCCTGGTATAAGCCAAACCTGCCACATTTATACCTCTGTCAGCACTAATTCTGCTGCTTTTTGAGGAAGTGACAAAACTCTGCTGTGCTGCAAGCAGAGGTTCATCACAGCCAAGCAAACATACTGTGGGTTCACAAGACAAACAAAAAACTCTCAACTTTTATCTGCAGGTTGCCCTGCAAAATTCTCTCGTTACAAACACATTTATTTCACAGCAAATTTGTATTTTTTTTTATTTCCTAAAACAGGTGGTTATGAAGGCAAGTGCTACAATGCTTGGTCCTTAGGATAGCATTTTAAATAACAAAAGCTAAAAGGCTCTGATTGATCAAAGCTTTTTTTTTTCTAAATCAGATCAACTGTTTCACACTGCTGAAAAAAAGAGAACAAATCCAGGCAATATTTTTTATTTCCTGCTCCTACTCTTAGAAACGTGAGACATTTATAACCACAGTGTAAAAGCTCATTAATACTCTATGCTGACCTATTAAAAAGGGTTATTGGCTTAACACAATAGGAGACATTCTAGTGGAAAACAGGCAAGGAAAGGAGAGAACAGCTCAAGACAAGCCACCTCTCCACAAACAGGCTCAAAGGAGGAGATCATTAAACTACAGTGTTAAAAGCATCCAACATTTTTCACCTTCTCTCTGCTCATTTCAAAACGAGCTTAAAACCACAGAATAAAAGCCCAGCGAACACCCCAGTACATTTTAAAAGGCAATTCTCTCTCAAAGGGCTGATAGCAGGCACGGAGTGGGAGAAAGGTTTATTTTAGTTGAGCTAATCTGACAGACTGGCACCTACTCAGAGGTGTTGGAAGACGTCTGGCGCATCCACACACCCACCAAGAGCAGCACTAAATTCTTAAAGAAGACAGGCCTGCCTATGCATTAAGTTCCCTTTTTAAGTACTTCTTCCTAGAAGCTTTGTTTTTCCTTTTCAAAGAAAGCAAGCTGCCAATAAATGTGCTCCGGGGGAGACACTTCCAACACTTGACCTTGGAGTTTGCCAAAACCAGCAAATAAATGCTCAAGGCACCGTGCCCATGGAAGTTACAAAAAGGGTGAGGAATCACCTGCCTGTCAGATGAAGCTGAGTCCAAATTCACACCACATGCAACCCTCTAAAGCTATCCTTTAGCTGAAATAAATGTAGTTTGCTTGGGTTTTTTTTCTACCATGAACTAATGTAAAACAATCCTACTTCCTCTCAGCTTCTATTTTTCTAGGCTGAAGCCAAGTTCTTCCAGGCTACGGGTAAAATACAGGCTGATCCTTCCACCATTATCCTAATTACCCTTCCTTGACCTGTGGCAGTTTAAACTCATCTTCCTAAGTACAGACAGGACACCTTCATTCTTTACTGCTCGCAAATGGGGATGTTGAGCTTACAGAAGGAATTCATGTCATCCGTCCTTAAGCACATGACATTCTCCTAAAACCAATTAATGGCAGAGGAAAGCAGTTCTTCTCACTTAATAATCCAGTCCTCCCCCGCCTTGCCACTGTCTCTCAGCTTTGGAGTTGGCAAATTTGTTGGCAAGTTTTGAATTCTTCTGTAAAGGCTGCTAATGAAAATATTAAATAAAGCACAATTTGATCTTTGAGGAGCTCCAGCAGTACCTTCACCCAAATTTGCAGCGATAAAAAGGTTATCAAGAGTGATAGCATGGAAAGGCTCCAGTCTTTAAAGATATCTATGCCCTTCTTGCAGGAGACAAGATTACCATGATGCAATCAAATTATGTCAAATTACCTCAAGTATTTTGAGCATTGGTGCCAGCCACCCACCCCATAGAAAAACAAAAACTGAAATAACACTGTTTGACGTGCACAGACGCAGCAAGTCCAGTGACCACTTTTACTGAAACCAACCCAGAAAGAAGGTCATTGTCATCATCCCCTGGTTCTTCCAAGATGTCCCTCTCATGCACATGAAGATGCTTTCTTAGTATCACAAAACAGCTTGCAAAGCACAGATCCCCTTTGATACTGCAATTAGCTAATTTCCTATACTGGTATCTCTTATACAGCAAACGGCATTTTAATTAATTCTTTAAATATATATTCCTCCAATAGGTTGAACCTTAATTAAAATTAGAAGTGCCTGATAGCATCTTCTTATCTAGTTAGAGATGCATTTTTTTTTAATTTGCGATGATGATATCGCAGCCACATTAAAAGGAATACATATTGAATTTCACGTTGTTTCAGTTCAGCATAACACTAAGAAAATTAATTCAATCTGCATTTACACTCACAGAATCTGTCTCCTGCTTCAGTAACAAATATTTTTGCTTTGTTTCAAACACAAGTTTTACAAAACTTTCTTAAACTTTGCCCTGGGCACATCTCTGACCACCAGAAATCTGCTGATGCTTTATCTCTTATTTCATTAGTTATTGCTTAATTAGAATCCCATTTGAAAGAAGTTGAATAAAAATGGAGCATTTAATTATCGTGAGACATGAAAGAGGCACAAAGTTCTTTGTAATCCAAGCTGCTCCTCAGCAAGTTTTTATCATGTTTATCACAGACATCATACGTGACTTTACATCCATCTCTCTCTCACTCTGCATCTCCTGATGCAGCTCCTCAGTCAGCACATCTGCCACTACTCCTACATTCATCTTCACACAGCTCCCCTGGCATCAGGGAGCACCACAATCCTGTGGCTGGGAGACATGTTCTTGCAGCCCAGGAGAACCACCAACTCTAAATGCTTCCCAGGCCCCACCCTGTGCTTATCATACTTTAAACCAAAATCCCCAGCACAGCAACCAGGGGAAAAACTCCGGCAATATTGTTCAGTTGAGACAAGTGCACAATTAAACAGGAGGCCTTTTCAACCTAGCAGGGTTTATTACAGCTCTAACGCAAGCAAGGCTTCTTTGGTACTAGCACTACCCTTAAATATTGATTAAAATACCAAAAAGTTTATCCTGAGCCCCTCTGAACTGCAGCCTTTTCTATTTAAAGCCAAAAAATTAACAAAACCATCAAGTTTACAATGCAAGTACAGAATGACTAGGTTAATATCTATTACATGCACAACTAAACACCAAATTGTATCAGTATTTCCCCTTGTTCAGGAAGCATTTACACACGAAAGCCAAATTACATTCTGTTTTCAGGCTTGGGCATCAGAGTACAATTTCAGCTTCCCAATATAAACAAAATGTGCTCAAAACCTTCAATTTATTTGAAAAGCATTCACAAATTTCAGTCGTGTCTGAAACCACTATCTGAAATGCTTATCTGTGAATTGTAAATTGAAATATTACTGCTCTGTATTATGCAAATAGACAAATTCTAACATTGCAACAGAAGCAACGAGCTTGTTATCCTGTAGCAGATACCTTCTTAGAACATCATTTCCAAAACTGCTTGTGTGCTCCCGTAACTGTACTAGTTTTGATACTAATGAAGGATTTACCACTAACTTAAATGAGCACTTCTGAAAAGCTGACCATTACCTTTATCTTGGAATGCAAACAATAACCTCATACTTATCAAAACCTCCTGTAAAAGCATTTATGTTAACAAACACAAGATATCCAGTGGAACTGAGAAACAGAAAAGTAAGAGAGCAGGTATCAGGAATCTTGTTAAATAAGCATCACACGATGCATTCCATCAACCCAATTTGCTTGGGTGCTCAACAACTAGTTTTAGTTAGATAAATTACATAGCTAAACAGTTGTATGTGAAAAATAAGAGTACGTGCAACTGTCTTAAATTGAGATCACATATATCCCGACAGTCATCCTTTATGGAAAATTATGCATATGGTGCGTGTGGGTGGACTGAAACCACAGCGGCATGAGTGTTACCTCACTGCATCTCCGTAACGCAGGCCAGGGTGGAGGGCTCACAGGAGACTGGGCGCCTGTCAGATCCATCAGCACACAAATCAGTGCATTGGTATCAGCAACTTGAGTCACGTGGATCCCATTAAATCCTGCAACGTTACCTCATCCCTGCAGCGCTCCAGAAAGCCTTTGTGAGCCAGACGCTGCCTCCCACTGCTCCCACTCAGGTAACGCCGTGCAGGTGGCAGGTGACACGAGGACAGACTGCGCCAGGGCGTGCTGTCACGGCTGGGACACGGGATCCCCACCTCCTGCAGGCCTGAGAGTGCCCAGCACCCAGTCAGGGATTTGCTCCATGGAAGATGCAGCCCCAGACACAGGACAGATGTGCCTTCTGCAGCAGACAATGGGATGACAGACATCCCACACCAATCAAGGGAAAAGGGCACAGTCCTAATCACCGTGCAACTACAGCACAGAGCCTCCTGGCCTGGCTGAAGTGCAAGGCAGGAATCAATCCAGGAATAGTGCTGGAAGCAAACAGGATTTGGAAAGCAGCAACACATCTGAGTCCCCAGTCTGTGCTATTTCACTCCAGAGCAGTTAGCATCATGTTTGCTTATATTCAATCCTTTGCTTTACCTCACTTAAGCTAACTTCATTTTTAGAAAGA
The DNA here is from genome assembly GCF_029582105.1 of Oenanthe melanoleuca. Classification (NCBI taxonomy): domain Eukaryota; kingdom Metazoa; phylum Chordata; class Aves; order Passeriformes; family Muscicapidae; genus Oenanthe; species Oenanthe melanoleuca. The sequence continues at coordinate 103,723,384 of NC_079336.1, read as the reverse complement.
AAAGCTCAATTTTAATGTATTTCTTTAATCCTTCCCACAGCATTATGCTACTTTCTTTACTTTTACTTTTTCTTTTCTTTTTCTCTGCTAGAGAGCAGCTTCCCATATCTGTGTATTTTTTTGCTCAGGACAGAGCTTTCAAACACATCTGTCAAGTTAAATGGAAAGAGGGAAGAGCTAAGCTCTAGTGTCTCAGGATAGGAAAACACTGACAGTGTTTGCACACTGCAGCTGAAAACAATATACTGATGAAGCATCAAGGGGTGCTTCTATCAGCAGAGGGGAGCAGGGAGCAGAAATAAGGATGAGACAGAAGGAAAGGAATTGATTTGGATCTTGAAGAGCCACCTCTGTTTCCTCTCATTTTTCACAGCTATAAATTAGATCTTCATAACTGATTCGGGGGGCTGTTTTAAAAGCTGCTAACAGGGTCTGCACAGCATGCAGTCTTATGCACGTTATGTATGAACAAAGAGTCACCACCATCATTAAACCCACAGCATCATGAGAGATACTATCAGAAATTATGCTGGTGAAAAAAGGGTATTTGAGTATATTTTTCTTTCTGAAATATCAACACATGCAGAGTTGGCCTGCAATTTAAATGAAACCAAGGGAGTGCTTCCTCTTAACATGCATTGATACTGCTTGAGTGAAAAGTTTGCTGCTGATGGGTTTTATGTTCATCTAAGCTGAGCCAAGTGAGCTCAAGACAATCTAGCAACTCTATCATTTACCATGCTGCAGTAAAATAAGGCCTTTTTGCTTCTTCCTGATTATATTCTCAGACTGCACAACAGACATCTATTCCCACTATCCTATAAATGACAATGCTATTGTAATGTTTAGTAATGTCTTTCCAAATGCTGGGAAAAAAAGCAAACAATGAAAAAGAACAGCAAACACAGAATAAGAGGCTACTGTCCATGCTTCCACAAACACTTGAGCCAAGTGTACTTACACAGCAGCATAAATCAAACAGGCACAATCCAATTTAAATACAAGTCCTGCAAGGCTTTTTCATTAATACATGGTTTATGCTTTTGTCATCTTTCGACTAATTTTATTACATAATACTGAGAGATTTACTATATTACATTACAGCTCAGCTAGTCATAACAGAATTGAAAAAGTTAATTTTGCTTCTCTGTTTCAGAAGCTAGAGAGTATATTATGTCGTGCTGGTTTCCAATCAGTACATTTTTCTGAAATTCCTCTTTTGTTCCCTCTTCCTGTTTCACATTAAGAAATACACCTCCTATGTACTGTGTTTTAAAAAGCATATAAAAAAATGCTTCCATCCTTGTACATTCTGCCTCTCAAAAAAATCAGATCTTTATAATTTTTAGTTTCTTCTCTATTCTGCTCCATCCTACTTTCTCAGGGTCAAGCAGTAGTAGCTCAGCAGTTCAGCACTGACCTCACAGAAGAATATACAGGGCCACACTGCCTTCATATTTCCCTTACTTGAAACAGAACAAGTAATTCCACTTAAATTGGGGAGATACATTTACAGCCCATTTTTGAAGATTGGAACATAATTCTGGTGGGCTGTTACTAGCTTTTTGCCTTTTTTATTGTCTTCCTTAAACAGCTGCTACTGCACACCATCAGAGGCAGGATGATGCTCTGCCCTGAGATGGCTGCACTTGGGAATGAATCACAACAGACAAAGCAACACCACAAGGAAAAAATCCACTGCTGAACATTATGTGTGCACTTATCTCCATTTCCCTGTTTAACTGGGTTTCTTTTTGGTTTTATTCTTAAGTATTTTATTCAAATTTCTTAGTTCCTCACAAGAGGATCCAGCTGAGTACAGAAAATTGTCCACAGCAAAGGCCCCTGTGCCTACATTACCAAACTAGTACTGCTTAGAAATTACAATCTAGTGTCCCAGTTGCTAATGAAAGAAGAGATTTTGGCCCAGAAGACTGCGTAATTTACAGAAGAATAGAAAAAAAAAATCAAACTATAGGAACTATTATTTCAGCATGCTGCACAGACAGCATGACACAGGTCAAAAACACATTAAAAAAATGGAAGTCATGTTACTGGAAAAACATCTTCCACAACACACAGCGGATAATATACTTATTATTAGGGATTTCCTAGCCTTTTTATTTGCAACTCATTTGAAAAGGACTGCTCAGGGAGTGCTGCTGGTTCCAGACTAATTACTTCCAGATTGTGTCGGATTTTTCCACACACAGAAACAAGTGGCATTCTGAATTTGGTCATGTCAAGGCATCTCCAGTTGCTTCATAAGCACTTCAGGAAACTCATCTGGATGCAATTATGACTTTACTGCAAAGTTTTTGTTGTTTTGGTTTTTTTTTTAAACACTGGACCACAAAAATCATGTTCCTCATTCAATTCCCATTGAAGTAAATAGGATGGTTTCCACAGACTTTGATGACTGCTGGACGAAGTTTCATAAAAAGATGAAAAATAAATCTCTTCATCTACCAGGGAGAGAGGTTAATCTGTTATTCCTAAAGCTTGCACATCAAAGAACTCCAGCGTTGCACAGGATTGCTGCACACTAAGTCAATAAATGGCTATATCATAGCCATAGTTTGAAATGAAGAATACTTACATAAAACACACCTCCAAAACTAAGGACTTGGATTCAAAAATACTGAGCTCTTCACTGTGAAGTAGCACGTTATCAATTCAAAGAGATTAATCTTTAAATTAGAAAAAATATAAGGCCACTAATTTCAATAATAGATTTTTTTTTTTTCATTTCCCTACAAGTAACATATAACAACTTCACCTGAACAGTGTGTACTTTTATACCTTCAATTTGTCACAGGGCATAGTGAGATATACTTAACATATTTTCACTCCAGTAGTCATAGTTGAAGGCAAAAACTATTAAAACACCACAAGGAATAGGGGAATACTTTAAACCCTTTTCCAAGATGAGAGTTACAGCCACCACACACACAGAAGTTTTTCAGAACAGCCCTCCTCAGGAGATACTACTCCCAAGAAGCACTTGGAAAGAAAATACTTGTTTGCCTAAAAGCCCTTTACAGAAACCTCAGTTCCAAACTCAGACTCAGGTGCTGCCACAAGTGGCAGAGCACAAGTTTGCAGCAGCCAACCCCAGTAAGCTCATGAACAGAGACCACACCATGCACATATTAAATAATAATTTCTGCTTTACTGAACTATCTACAACCAGCAAAGTGGGAAAGTGGTGGGTTGCTGACTAAGAGTCTCAATAATCTTCGGAATTCACAGATTTGCTTTTGCCCTGAAACATTTGAAGCTGCTTCTGGTTTTCTGTATAGCCATGATTATAGGAAAGCAGCTGCCTTAATGAACCATAGAAAGCCTGCTGGAAAAAAGAGGCTGGGGATGAGACCTTGTTCTCTGCCTCCGAAGAAGTTTCTTAGCCACTGTTTTTCCTCCTTGTCACATACTCAGTCTCTTAAGTAAACACATACTTCACCTATAATACAATGAATTATTTATAATGAAATATATAATGACACTGCATTCTACCTTTTGTTAGAACTGGGCTGGCAGTGTTGATTTTAACTTCACGTTAAAAATAAAGACTAAATTCAAACAAATATTCTCAGCAAAGAAGATTTTCTTTGAAGTTCAAAAAAACCAACAAGTGAGAGAAGGTCCTTAGGAGCCTTTTATTAAAACTAGAATTCTGCCCACTCGTTTCATTAGCAATGGACCAATTCCCAACGCATTCTCATGCTGAAATACAAACTGCTAAGCATTCTTCTCTGGTGTTAGAGCAAAGATGCTGTTGTTTCATTCCAAATATGACAATTAATGTTTAGCTTATACTGAATAATCCTATACATAATTGCTCACTATTATGTGGCTTGTTCAAATCAGGCCACAGTTAGCAGTGACTGAAAGTTAACCGATTATGGAAAGTTAGACAGTGGTTTCATTCCTTGGCAATGTTTATCTTTCTTTTCCCTCTAAAAACCTGGGAGATTGGTACCTGAAACTTCTCCTCTCTACCTCTTCTTCCAACTCTGTGAAAAATTTAAAGCACTTTTGCATGCCATAAACTCCAGCTAGAGCCTAAAGACAGACATGTAACAGCAGAAGAAAGACCAGTTGGACGTGCATGGACTGCACTGCAGGCTGGGAAGCCAGCAGGGAAAGAAGAGCTTTATTTATAAATTCATATAAGCTGCTCTAAGATTAACCTAGAAGAAAAGTCCAGCCTTAAGCACCAGCAATTATTCAACCATCTTCAATAGGCAATTTATTGGCCATGCTTTAATTTGTGGAACCCAAGACAATTGTCTATTATGTCATAATCTGGAAATAATTGTATAGATTACAATGTATTTTTTCTGATGGTTGGCTAGATTAATTATGCATTTACAGCATTAAGTAATTTTTTACATGTATTTCCTAAGACAATTTCCATTGTTGGGTGGGGTTTTTTCCAGTGTACAAAAGAGTCACACAAGTACAATAATGTTAGATGTGCAAACACCACAGGCAAATTTGGCAGAAACCATATGTTTTAAAAGACAGTCAACAAAATATCATTAAAACAACAGATTTGAAGATATGGAAATGAGAAAATGCAAAATTGTTCAATAACCAAGGAAAGCATCAATGTAAGGAAAACCTTTAATACATGCAGCCACAACCGGTTTTATTTGCTTGCATCTCTGCTGGCAGCATTGCAACAACATTGATGATGCTCAATATTGTATCATTTTTTTCCTACCTGTGCCTTATATCTGAAAGAAAACACAAGAAACTGCAGAGGAGGAAAACACATTCCACTGAAACCAGGAGAAGTTTATGTCTGAATTAATGAAAACAGTATTTCACTCCAAGTTGAAGTGATTTGCCCCAAGTGGCACAAGCTAGAAGCAGAGCTGCTGGCTGTAATCCACTCCCACAACTCCTCTTCTCCTAAGTCACTCCACCAGATCACTTACTTACCTGCCTGTCTCTGTACAGAACAAGACACATGTTACAGAACACACCAGCTCTGCTCCACTGGCAGTCATCTGTCCCCCTCTGGAATTAGTCCAATACTCCATGTAACTAGGAAATTACCTCACATTTCATATTTCAGGTGCAGAACAGGAAATCAATACACACTGCAAAATGTGCAGAAAATCCTTCAACCTATGTTTCTCAAACTGAGAATCCTTTCACAGATTTATGAAGAATTCAAGTCTTCAGTTTTCTCCCAAGCACTGCCATAGCCAACCAGAGAATTGCTACAGCTTGAGCAGAGTAAGAATCAGCTCCCTGAAATGCCACATGGGAAATGGATTGATAACACCATGCAAAATAATGCCCTTTCTCCACTCAAAGGTGCCCCCAAGAGTTTTCACTGCATTTGTCCACAGAGAACACACATTTTGCTATGACTCAGTTATTTTACTTTTTAATGCTTATCCATAATGGACCAAATTCTGTTAGTGTTTCTCTCCAGATAAGCAGCTCCAGTAAACAGAAGGAATTACTGATGGCAGAAAGCAAGCAGAACTTGTCCCAGTTTCCTTAACAGGCTAGATTGAAAATCTGTCCAATTAATCCTCTTAGGGGGAAAAAAAAAAAAAAAAAAAAAAAAAAAAAAAGCCTACTAATGTACTTAAAGTTATAGCTTCAGCACTGGAAACCTCATAGCCAAATTCTGCCAAAGATCCTTTAAGGAACAGTACTGGAGAGCTGGGTTTTACCACTTATTTTTGGGCACTGTGGGGAGGCCATTTACTTACAGGTGGTTGGGGGGGCGTGGGATGTTTGGCGTTTCTTTTTTTAAGAACACTTGTGAATATTAATAGCTATATACCTACAAGATAAATAAAAACCTGTTGGGAAAACTCACACCAAAGGTCTAAATTCACTGTCAAAGAATGCAACTCACTGCTATGCATCAATTTTTCTTCTAAGTTAACTGAACACCAGACAGAAATTGTGCAACAGAGAAATTGCGCAAAACCACAACAACCATCATCTCAAATAATTCATTCCCTGCATGGGATGTGGTAGGATGTCCAAACATCCTCACTGACTTATCTTACAGAAAGAGAGAAGATTTTGTTTCTGTCAGTGAGCAGAAGCTACATAACAATTATCCTCCATTCCCTATAGCTTTTGTTATCCTAATTCTCTTATCTCAGGGGCTGCCTGACACTCGATTCCAAAAATGTTAAGTCTCGGCCTTTTAAGAAAAAGACGGAGTAGTAAATGAATAGGAAAATCTTAAACAGAAACTGCAAGAAATCCTGCACATTCATGTAGAACATCAACTGAGCTAAGAAAAACCAGCTAGAAGAGACAGTCAAGGAAACAATAAAAGCTGCCAAGCTGCTCCTCGACTCCAGCTGCCCCTTGGTGACTTGAGAGTGTTTTCATCTTTTCTCAAGACAGCACCAGTTACACATGAATGCTTTTGAGTGCCAGCCTCATTAAAGTCTACATTGGTACCAGCTCCTATAGCCAATGCAAAATTAATATTCAAATTTCAACTGAGAAGACTGTCACAGTTGCTCCACCAGAGTTTGCATACAAGGAAAACAAGTGTTACAGAACAGGAAAATCACATTAACTGTGTTCTCAAATTGCCGCTCTGAGCATTGCATACTAATGCATTAATATTTGTTTTTAAAATAAGCATCTGCTACTGGAAGACTGGAAGAGAACAGAAAATCAGATGTTACCCAAAGCTCCAGAACAGTTTAGGAAAATGAAGGCTGCAGGTCACTGGCATCTGCCTGTCCACCGTAAGGGAACAAGGATGTTAAAGCTGAATCTCATTAAGGAAAGACCAAAGGAGGGACCAGACAGAAACAAAGCTTGGAAACCGTTTCAGAGCCAAACTTTTGTGCAAGTTTTTAAAATAGAGATTAAAGACAACTCTAGATTTCATAGAGCCAACTGATTCTGAGTGTACAGAGAGAAAAGAGAGATTTTCCCTCTTACCACCAATAAAAAGAAGTGGCCACCTGAAGCCAGGAAGAGCCTGATACTGGATCTGAGACAACTGGGGGTTCATTTCTATTTTAGGGGCCTCCCATTCTCCCTCCTCCCTCACCTCCTTGGGCTTGCTTTTCCTCTAGCCCAGCAGGAAAAGCAGCAAATATGTGCACAGAGGCTACATGACTGTAAGCTAGTAAAAAGTTGCTAAGCTAACTGATGGCAAATCTGACGTTCCTGAAACACTTGTCAAGACTATAAGAAGATAAATATTATTATTTCAAGGAGCAGGATTCTCCTGGATATCCCATTAAATTTCAGGAATAGCAAACCATGACAGTCTGCACATGGCCAGCAGAAGGATGCGCCACTGCAAGATCAATGACAGAGTTATTCAGAGGGAATAGGTACATACAAAATATAAACCAACTTCTTTATTTTTTAATAATATGCTGAATGTTCTCAAGTTCTCCAAGTAAAAAGCATTTAAAGATCATTGTAATTCATTCCTCCTAATGTTTCTCTTAACTGCATTATTACTTTTTGTGTCAAGACACATCTCAGTACCGCTTCCATACTTGACACCACCTCCATCATGAAACGAAGTTCAGAGCCAACATGAGGAGATAAAAACAATCTTATTTCCACTTGAGATGATTCTGTTCTACATTGTATTTATTTTAGAAGACTCATTTATTAAACATGTGAAATTGCATAAGCAATACAATGGCTTGCACAGAGCAGTGCTAAATTCTTCTACACCACCTGTCTTAACTTTGGGACAGGACTAAGTCAGCTGTGGTCCAAGTAAAAATAACCTGATACAGCTCTATTACAATATAAAGGCTTAATTTTTTTTTTTTATTTCATAAGTCATTTATGACTAAATGGAACAAGAGATAGCTAATTTGATTGATTCAGATATACCAGTGTGCATTATTCAAAACAGTAGTATTTTATCTGAAAATAGATTTTAAATTACATTCCAGAATTCTAAGCTAAATACTAACATTTGCTCCATCTCCCCCTTATAAGAAATAAAATACAGTTGCTGTTTCAATTTTAGTTAAAAGATATCATTAATCTTTAGCAAGCCCAAAAGCAATTTATCACTTAAAGCAGCGTTCTGAGAATTTACCTGCCACCCCTAAAAAAATTGTTCCAATGTAATAAATTCTATTATTGATAAAGCTTTTTTTAATGACAAGCCACAAGATCAGTAACCCACTACCACAGATTCCACTATTCTTCCCCGAGTGCCAGTGCAGAGATAGAGAACAGCAATTGTAATTTTAACTCCATGGCCACAGTCCAATCACCTTATTCTGGATCAATTCTATTTTTCTTAGGGACAATTTTGTGTAAAAATCCAGCACAGAAAAGCCAGACCCATAATTATGCTCTCCAAGGGAAGGAATGCTCTGTAACAGAGACAGATGGCTTCAGCTCGTGTGCTGCACTCCCCCTTTTTCAAAAGTTGTGCTGCAATCTTATTGTAAGGGCTTTGTAACTCGCTTGTTTGCATCTGTCGTCATATTTCGTGAGCTATGTGCCTTCTGAATAGGAAAAAAAATGTTTTGTTTTTGAGATGGGGAGCAGATTTTACTCATTTATCATAATAATTCCCTGAATGGGGATACAGGTATTTTCTCACTAAGAAAAATTAAAAATGTAATATTATTCTATTTCTCTGCTGCCAACAGAAGCAAAATGAAGCATTTTCTAAAAATGGGATAATGCTTCTGGATCAATAAAAACCACAACCACACATGTTAACTACCTCCAAAATATGTTAGGCGGCCTTTTGTCTCTGAATACATGTCTGTGTCCACAGCTAATAGGAATAACTTGGTCTTATCCAAATATAACCACCTTTTACCACTGTATAAGAGCTGCAAAACCCAAGGTGAACATCAGATTAGTATTTCTGTAATGCTCCTGTCACGTATCTCACCTTTATTTGCTTTAAAACAATCAGTTTATTTTGCACATGCACTCTATTTATGCCATGTGCCTGTAAGTCAGTTTTAATTTGTATTAGCAGCCTAAGGATTGTCTTCTTTTCCCAAATTTATGTGCTACTTTTCACAATGCTAAAACACAGAGTATTTTGAAGTATGAAATATTCTGTTGGAGGGAGTCCAGAGGAGGTCACAAATAGGATCAGAGGGCTGGAGCACCAATCCTCAGGACAGGCTGAGACAGTTGGAGTTGTTCAGTCTGGAGAAGAGGAGGTACCACGGAGACTTCAGAGCACCTTCCACTATCTTAAAGGGGCTACAAGAGACTGGAGAGGGACTTTTGACAAGGGCATGGAGTGTGATAGGACAAGAGAAAATGGCTTAAACTGCCAGAGGGAAGGGTTAGACTAGACACCCTATGAGGGTGGTGTGGCACTGGCTGCCCAGAGAAGTTGACCTTTAAGGTCCCTTCCAACCCAAACCATTCTATGGTTCTGTGACTCCAAACAATATCACATTCCAGAGTGTCCATCTCCCATCATGTCTCAAAATAAGCCCCTTTAATAGTTCCAGCTTTGACATAAACATTTTGTGGCCAGGAGAGGTGCAGAAAACCTTCTGGGTCTAACACCAGGCAAGAACCAGTAGGGTAGAGCAAGAGTGACTCTCACAAGTTGCAGCAAGACCTCACCTCTCCAACCAAGTAGAGCAAACAGAATAGAGACAACGGTGCAGTTTGTAAATGGAAGTGATACTCAGATACATTAAAAATGTAAAAGATAGAATGATGGAAATGCAATGGAAATATATCCTTAGGAAGTGCCCAAGTAAAAACTTCATTTATTGCAAACAAAGAAGAAAATTTTGATTTTCTGGCAAGTCCCACCACAACTAGGTATTAAGGTTACCCAGAGTAGATAGCAATATTCATGTTCTGTCAGTATTTCAGTTAGCAGGGAAAAAAAAAAAAAATCAAGTGAAGGTTGCTAAATCACATGTGTGTCTTTCTCTCTCCACATATCTATCCATCTATATAAAAATTTGGCGCATCATATAAAGTAATGCTGAAGTCCCACTTTGACAATTTTATTTTTAATCTCTTTCCACATTACTCTCTCAAATTGAGTAGAGGACATGTCAACTACCAGGCTTAATTTCTGTTCTCATTAGCTTCTACATTATGCAGATGTCAGGTCAGAAAGAACCCTATCAGATAACCAAAAATTAGTAATAATTAACCAATAGCAGTGCAGTTTGCCTGAAGAGACCTATTCTTTCCAAGTGGTAAATTATTTTTTAATTATTCCACTGAGATAGAGACTGCTAATTGCAAATACTCTAAGCAAGGAAAAAATATACACTGGGGGAGTCCCAGATTATTAGCAACTGTGCAACTTTCTACATAGGTTTTTCAAGTAATAACAGACTTTTTCCAGTTAAAAAAAAATATCCCTAGAAGGCTTCTTCCTTGATGCAGATAAATTTGAAATTGAGGTACACAGGATAATGGAATTATTAATTCATGTTTTGATGTCCAAACATGATATTTTAAAGTCAAGAATCAATTGAAGTCAGACCCATTTTGAATGGTCAGATATAAGAAAATGAAACGGGTTTTGAGCAGCAAACATATTCTATTAGCTTAAAATTAGATCATGCCAATATACACCTATTTATTTGGAAACTTCATTTGTTCCATCCAATACAATTTTACAGACTCAGAATTATTCCTGAGCCCTCTATCCCATCTTCCCATTACAGGGAGAAAAGGAGAGGTGTTGTTTAATATCAGGGAACTTTGAGATTTTTTCACTATCAGCCCATAACCACCCAACTGAACAGCTTCTCACACAACAAAAGAAAGGAACTAAAGAAGTCCCAAAATCACCACCAGATCTCCCCCAGGACCAGAGTAACCAGGATTTTGGAAACCACATATTTCCGGGCACTGTTGAGCATGGCAGCTTTAAATATCCACATTGTTCTGCATCTAGTGGTCAGCAGAGCACAGCCTATGCTGTCCCCTGCCAGCCCAAAGGGACAATACTGAGGGGAAGAAGAGCTCTGACTCTTGGTTCTTCTGGTTCAACCATTGAACTGGTGCTCAGCATCCTCCTCCACGTCCTAACACTCCTTCAGCCTCACCTTGATCTTCCCCACTTCTATCTCCTAAATAAACTCAGCTGCTTTCTCAGGGATCAGGCCATAACTGTCCCTCGAACTGAGCAAAATTAGAAGTACATATCAATGCTCTGAGCCTCCTTTTAAGATGCTGCATGTAATTAGATGATCTTTAATATTTTCTTGCTGCTCTGGGAGTAACATTCTCAGCTGGCCCAAGCCAGCAATAACATTACACCCTTAGCACATCGATTTCTGAGACCCTGCATCAAGCATTTAATAAAAATGTTGGCTATAAAGTCCTAATGGCTAATTTGTCACTTCCAGATTTCATAACAAGCATTATCATCATCTCCCAGGATCCCAACAAGCAAGGTCTGTACTAATGTGGTTCAGCCACCAACATTTCTATTAATATGGCTCAGGCACACATTTTCTACCTAATCAGCCATATGTCACTCGCTGGAGACTTCCCTCAAAGTTTGAAGGGTAGAGGAGAATATTATGCACTAAAGGCAGAAAAACACAAAATCCTCTCTCATGGCTGTGCTTAGGTTTTTTTAAACCAATGTCTTTGCTGCTGAAAGCTGGCAGCACTACCTAGATGCAGAAGGTGCACAGATTTCTGCTCTGTGGGTGCAAAATATAGTTTATAGGCCAAGTGAAATCCATAGTCAGCATCCAGTGAACTGCTGGCCTTGCAAACGGCCGTACTGAAGGAAGGAAAAGGAAAATGTCTCCTGAGAGAGAGCCTTTGGGTGAGGTAGGTTGTACAATAAATGTGTACAGATTAACAGCCTTAATTTTGGTTTCCAGAGAGTTTGGGGGGACAAGAGTTAGCAAAAGAATGCCAGCAAGATGCAGAAAGCTTTTGAGCCTACCCTCATTCATGTTATTTTAAATTTTCCACAAAAACCCAGGCTGAGATAGCAGTCAGTAAATCCCTTGTCCCAGAGAATTTCGGAATTCATCTCCAAATCTGTTGACAACAGTATCAAAGCTCAGCTACTTTTGAGGTTGCAAATAAGCAGGGCAGTACAACCACCACACCCACTCGGCAACTCTTGCACCCAATAGCTATTATAACAAAAACAATTCAAAAAAGACAAAATTTTCAGTGATGGAAAATAATCAGCAATTACCCTTTGCAGGCTTTCTTGAAAACCAGTAGAATATGCAGATTTTTACTTATTCTAATTAGTTCAATGCTACCCTACCCTTGCTTTTTAAACCTTTGTGCAGAAGAGAAGCAAGGCCACTGCAAAGAAGCCATCACAGAGAAAACACCTCCCACACCACCAGTCCCACTTTGGTCCAACACTGTGAGTGTGACATTTAGTTCACCAACCTACCCCCGTCCCTGGACTACTTATTTTTCTCATTAGGTTACTAGAGAAGGAGAGGAAAAAAAATATCTATCAAGAGGCATGAGCCCCATCTCTGATCTGACCTAAAACCACAAGTTGAAACATCTGTAATTAATTGGCTATTCAGTGCATTGTCCAACACAGAAGCAGAAGGCAAAATGTTAATTGCCAAGGTCCTTTCAGCTCCAATTTGTCCAGTTCCTGTGGCTCAAAAAGATCTCTGAAGTCAGAGATATATTTTTAATTGTCTCTACAGTTATTTGCGTTCAAATGTTGCCCCCAGAAAGCCGATAAAAGAAAAAGGAAATTTGATTTTATCTGCATCTGATTTTTCCTCTTTTATATAAGATTTAATGCAGCTCATAATTAGGCACTGCTACCTGAGGGAAAATTAATGAAATAAGAACAGGCCTCCAGATGAAGATTTTAAAGCATGTGTCAGTGACACAAAGTTTTTTTGCCATGTTAGCATATTTAATTGAGAGAAGAGTGGCAGAAACTGGCTAGAAACACAGATGACCTCTTACTCTTTGTCAGTGCACCAGTATCTTGTAATCAGACATTGACATACTGAATATGTCGCTGTGCTTTTTTCTCCCCTTTCCCAAATACAAATCAAAGAGGAAAAATTGCCTCTAGACTGGGGGTTTATTTCTGTTATTTCTAAGATGCTATCTGTTGTCATTTCAAAATGTGTAATTTTCATTGAAAACAACCTCTTCTGTGCAGCTACACAGAAGTTTACAACATACAGGTAAAGTGCCAAAGTCAATGAGACCATTTCAGATTAGGAAAAGCTGTATTTGTATTTATAAAGAATATGATGTATTTGCTATATAAAAAACAGAGTTATTCCCTTCAAATTTTCAATAAATAAATAAAAATTAATCAGAAAAATACATTTATTTTCCCTATCATTTTAAGATTTAAATATAAACTAAAACCCTTTTGATAGAGTTTAAAATTATGTTAATTTAATGAACTCTTTAGTCAGCACTACAGTTATCCTTTGAATTCACCAATTCTGTAATGAAGCACTTCTCAGACTGCTTTGGACAAAAAGACACATTACAGTATTGTTGCTCCAGTAAATGCAACAGAATGGATTATTTTTTTCTGAACACAGTCACTACTGATCTGCAATTGCAAAGCTGCCTTTAAGGCTGCCACTTCACCAAAAAGAAAATGGCTAAACACACAATTATTTCAATAAGAATAAAATACTCCTATGCAAATACATGCAGCAGCCTGAATTTAACAGAGAAGGGATCAAGTCTCAGACAAGTTATGTAATTTCCTATCAGATTTATATCACTTTTATTGCTGCTGTGACACCCAGATGCCTTTCCCATTTGGAACTATAATTAGAAAGAGTTATTTACAAAAATAATTATAATTTCATCAATTAGTTTTCATATTTCCCAGTGCTGTCACCCTACTTTGTTTTCTCCGTTACTACTGAAATAGAAAACTGAGTTGAGGAAGACAAGAAAGTTTCCATTCCCATTTCTTGCTGTCTCAACATATTAAGTTTTCTCAGTGTTCAGTCCTTTAACATAGCTGTGTGTCCCAATCATGTTAACTGTGCCCTGAAAACAAACCTTTCAAAAGATTAAGAGGAACTAAGCAAAGAAAGATTTCTCAGGAAAAAATAAGCCAACCTCCAAAGGAATACAGTTAAATAATCTACTAACATTTGTTCTTTTCTCAAGATAACAAAGTGGCTAAAAAGATGGGCTGGAGACTGAAATAGAGAGAATGTGGCCAGTTTCAAGGCCAAAGAAGTACCATTGACAAAACCCCCACTGTGTAAAGCCGTGGTGTTCATCACCATGACCTGGGGAGAAGATAAAACAGGGATGTGCTGAAGTTCAGGTTCCAACACACAGCACTTCCCACTGCAAAGGTCAAGGATGTGCAGCTGAGACCCTACAGGTTAAGCACCTGTATTCAGACAGTCTCTGAGCTACCCATCAGAGGATGCTGAAAGCACTCTAGGAAAATTTACTACTGCATGTTCAGTGCTCAGATGCCACTGCAGCCAATACTAGACAGGCCTGGAAAAGCCTTCCCATACCCTTATTAAAAACTACAACACTAAACAAGGGAAACACTGTAGCTCAAGGTAAGGACTTGCCACCAGGGTCAGTGGGCAATTGAAATCAAGGCTGGGAAAATGAATCTGCTCGCCAAGACACAGCAATCAAGGAACAACTTCTGTGTGAACCTCTTAATTTCTTTTACACCTTCCCATATAATTTGACTTCTGCCTAAACAGTCAATTATTCTAGTTTATAGTATAATAAAATCTACCCTTTTTCCCCCTGTTTCAAAGCCTTCTAACATTCATTGAAGTCATTGCAGACCCACCTTTAAGCTCTGTCTGGCAGCAGGACCCTAAAACTACACCTAAAAACCATCATGCCCAGAGCTTTTTTAAAAAACAAAACAAGAAACTAACAAATAAAATCCACAAACAAAAAAAATTATACATTAATGGTAAGCTCTAATTAAACTTCCCTTTAATAAGTTTTTCAGAAAAACAAAGTAATGTTAATATAATTATATAATAATGTATATATATAATGTTAATGTAGTTTCTGCCTCATGTAACCTCATCTGTCCCTCATGTCACTGTCTCCAGAAATGAGTAGCAGATTTTCATGAATGAATCATTATGATGGAACACCAAAAGGAGGGTAAAAAAGTGGGAAAAAAAAAAAAAAAAGTTAAAACCTGATTACTCAGTGATGAATATATAAAATTTACCTGTGTCTCTAAGTAATTTATATCCTGTCTTAGAACAAGGGATTTAAAAAAAGTCGTAGGTTTTTCCTCATAAAGTTTGTTACAATTTTATGCAAAATAATTTAAACCCTATCTTCATATCCCACTATGTAAAATAAGTCTTTGTAGAAAAGTGTGTCACATTTTTATATGCCAAGCATGTTTGGATAAAGCTTGACCTGCTAAGTGAGGTACAGGGCAAGGTTCCCTATTTGGGCATAAGTGACACCTCCATAAAAAGTCCACAGTTGCAAAGGTTCCTGGAGAGGCTGGATTCAATTTCTGCTCTTCCCCACCTTTCTTGGGAAGATATTGGAGAAGGACTGGCTTTTCTATATGAGTTCAGAGCTCCTGAGTAAGACTGGAGGTAAGTAATGTGGAGCAGCAGGGAACCAGAGCAAAACAAGAGGATTTGGAACTAAAAAATCGAAAGCACTATCGATATACATGAGAGAATGTAAGTGCATCCAAGACTGGTGAACAGTGAAATAGTGAACAGTCCATGGAAAGAGGTTTAGCAAACACATATTCTGTGAAAGTTGCAGAATGTGAAATAAAAACTGTCAGATTATTAGGAAACAGAGATGAGACTTTGACTACAACAACTTGGAAGGCAGAAAAATTGAAGAAGTCACTGACTGAGAAAAAGACCATGAAGGAGAAATAAGCACACAGCAAGAGAGTGGAAGTAGAGACAAATAGAAGATGCTTTGAGATAAAAAAAGAGCACAAAAACCAGGGCTGGAAACAAAATTTAGACATACGCTTGTTAATCTGTTTAGATAAAACACTGTAAAAACTACTGTGCAACAATTGTAGCTCCTAGGACCAGAGTCAGGGCTCCAAAACACTGCTAGAAGTTGAGAAGTGACTTGGGTGACACATGAGCCTCCCACCTCTCCTCATGCAGCCTACCCAGACATAGTGACCAGCCATTGAGGTACTGGGATATAATGGACATAAAATTAACACCAAAAAAAAAGGGGGAGTCATTTTGCAACAAACAAGACGAGAACAAAACCATGCAATTGTCAAAAAAGCCTAGTCGTGAGATGGATGTAAACGTCCAAAAAGCAGGAATGCTTCACTCTGAAACAGAACTAACCACTTCAACCCCAGCTGGGCAACTGGTGCGAAATCAGAGACACATTCACACAGGTTGTCTGCCTTCAGCAGATGGTGGGAAGATGTCCATAAAAGCTTCCTAGCTTTTCCTGTGCACAGAGTAACCCAATGATATCTGAGGAATGCAATGTTTGTGTGGCAAAGTTGGGCTGGGGAAAATAAAAGAGACGGATGATTTAACGTCAAACCCAACAATCTCCCTTAATTTTAGGGTTTTGTTTCTTCTTTTTCAAGAACTCTAGTGACACAGAAGACTTTGAGAATAACTCAAGAAACACAAACACACAGTGGCTTAGCCTCACCCTTACGTTATGCTTTCATCATCTGAAATCTCTTGAGAAGTTTCATTAAAGGCATTTTTTAATTCTTCACAAATCCATGAAGTACAGTTCTACAATGACATTTATTCTCTTAGGTGAAAAAGGTTTGGTCTGACTCCTGCTTATTTCCCAGCAAATCCTCACTGCAAATGCTGCTCAAGTACTGTACCTTACATAGCAACCTACAATTTTAAAACTGTACAGTTGAAAACATTTGTGCATTCACATTAGCAGGAAACTGGGAAGGCTGCGACTCTCCAGACTGGAATGGGAAAGGTAAGGGTGAGCAGAAATCCAAGTTTACAAAGCAGCATCCTCTGTGGAGAGGCTGAAAAAACCACATGCAACTGAAAGATATTTAAAAGTAGGATAAAGCCCTTTTAAAACAGTTAAAATAATTTTTCACCCAGTGGGCAGAGGACCCTGCGAGCTTCTTGGCAGCAGAGGCAGCCTGCAGCATCAGCTCAGAGATGGTCTCAGCCACCTTTGTGCAATCACCTCTCATCACCTGCCAAAAACCAGAGCAACTGATGAATTCGAGGTAAGGAGCCCTCCCTGGGATGGTGTAGGGTAAGACAAAGCCATCAGAGGTGAGGTTTGATCCCACCTTGCCCATCCAGAGCTTGTCACCTATCCCCAGCCCAGGCAGCAGCCCTGCCAGAGCCATATGTCCCACCATATGTCAGAGGAGCGCTGGCAGAGAGACAGACGGACTCGCCTTCCTGCTGCTGCATCGCCTTCCTGCTGCTGCACTCGAGGCTTCTGGATCAGTGCTCTTGCACTGATCAATCAGGAATACCAGGATTTAGTCTTGAATTCCCTGAGCAGCAATAGAATTAGATTACTTTGATTCTATGCAGATTTAGATCCCTACCAGCTTTCTGGCTCGTTGCATTTGTATTTCCTAGATGTAGCCTGGTGAACAAAGAAGCCAGGTTAACAGATGGGAAGGAATAAAATTGAAGATCTTGGAGTCATTTCTGCTAAACTGACAAGCACATTTCTATAAACTAGGTATTACACACATTACACACAGCCAACAAATGAAATTATTGGCTCCCTGAGATACCTAACAAAGCTACCCAGAGAAATTAGACATGTCATCTCTGAATGCCCCAGAAGGGGAAATAAAGAGAGGTAAATCCATAAGCTTATTCATAACCACCAATCTTATTCATAACCACCTATTTCACAACATTACAGACACAAAACCTCAGATTTTTATAGCCTTAGTCAGTACTTCTCATAGGCAATAAGTCAGCTTCAGCAGTTACGTAAAGCAGTTAATTCATAAAGCCACAAGTTCCCCTAACACATGAACACATTGCAGCTGTTTTATATTCAGGGGTTTGTGTGATGCTATCAATTCTCTTCCACTTTGTTTCTTTTCCTTGTTCCCTCAGAAGAATAAAATAACTCTAAAGTAAAAAAGAAAGAAAGAAATCATTCTTTAACTACCTTGAGAAATATGCTGGCGTGACTGCAAAAGCCAAGTAAGACTGAGGGATACAGGGTCTTAAGATATAAAAATTGCCACTGTTACTGAAAAAACCCAGAGATTTTTCTCAGAAGCATCTGAGGAAAGAAGATTCTGTGAAATTTCAAGATATCAGAAAAAACAATCTGCTATAGTAAATTCCAGAAATTTTCCTAAATGGAAACAGAAAATATCTGATAAACAAATGACGAACATTTGCAGGGAAATGAAAATTTTTGTGCATGAACAGGAATGTGACCCAGGGCAGTACTCCCTATTCCCTTAGGAATTACAGAACATTTGAGAGAAATGAGAAATTCTGATGAATGACAAAATGTATGAATGAAAAAGCCTGGAAACCAAGAGGACAGATCATGAACTTCACAGCATTAAGACTTTTTAAAATCTCATCTTCCTGCAAAACACACACACACAATCAAGTATTCAGCAGATTTGTAATAATACTCATTTTGTTACAGTTCCAACCATGCCAATTTTTCTTCCAGAAAACACTTGCAGAAGCAGCAACTATGTTCTCAAATGCAGAATTAACAACTGTTAGCAATAACATCATTTTGCTTTTAAGAAGTACAAAACGAAATTCATACTGGTTTTGCATTTTCTGGAACTCAAGGTACTGTGAGTCTTTGAACCTCATCTTCCAAAGTTTCTCCAAGGTAAAAAAGGGAAGATATTTGCCAAGGTACCTCAGAGACAAAAACAGCTGGTTTTCATCATGATCTTGAGAAAGGCTGTAATAAAAGATTAGTCAGGGCTAAGCAAAAACCTTCTTTATTTTACTCAGCTTGGAAGCAGATACACCCCACAAGAGCAGCAGAAATCAATATTAGTCCGAACTGCAATGAGCCTTCACATTCAGAAGTTCAGCTGCAACTGGGGTCAAAAAGAGCAGAGAAAGAGTATTTGAATAGTACAGTGATCCATGAACTCAATTCAAGGCAGTAAATAACATTTGTGCCTGAGTGAGCTATAATACTTGATAAAACAATAACAAATGACTACACTTCTGATTGATAGGAAAGCATTATATCATACCACAGGCAAAATTGTTGCCAATGTAATCTTATTTCCTAAGGACAGGGACTTTTGGGATCATTCCTTCCTGCATTAACTTTCAGTTTGCTAACTTCAGAGGCAGAGATTAAAGCTATTGTATGTTTGTATTTTATCTAAGTTATATGTTTGGCAACAAATGGAGTTGGTGTGGATTACAGAGACCTGGTTAACATTTTGCCAGTCTTACAAAGCAGGAATCTGCCAGGGCACAGAAACCTGTCCCAGCCAGCAGCCAGGTGGGAAAATAAAAAAATAAAAAAAAAAAATAAAAAAAAAAATAAAAAACACAAAACAAAAAGAAGGAAACATGTAAAGGTGGCATTGGAAGACACGGAGGGAAAGATGCATTGTGACATCTGGGTCTAAGAACATATTTACATCAGTGCACGTCTGCATGGACACTCCAGAGAAAAAATCATGGGCCTTTTACAGCACGAAGAATAAGAAAATTGTGTTCACTCCTGCAGAAATGCATGGACATGGTACTGAGTTTATACTGGAGATAAATGTTCAGTATATTACTCCTGGTCAGTGCCCATGAAAGGGATGAAAAGCAGACAGTAAAGAAAAAATATGGTGACCCTCTTGTGCTATATAAAGCACAAAATATCGTCTTGTTTCCCTTTTTTTTGTGACACAATGAAACTGGAAAAAAAATACTATTCTTCATGCTTGAGGGATCTTTCCCTCAAGCAAATAGAGAACAGGTTCAAACAATTTAGCCTAGATCATTACTAGAAGTTTTGTTATCTAATCAAGATCCAGATTTCACAAAATTTTGACTAAGTCTTCATTTAGAGTATCATGAGAATTAATCCATTTCAAGTCTGGCTATCTAAAGCTCAATCCAGGCTTAGTGACTGAAGCAAAAGGAAAAATTCCAAATAATTTCAATAATTCCTTCTTCCTTCCTCTCAGAAAACAAGCAATTTTTATTAACCATTACACCTTGATTTTGCTACTCTCTTGCACACCACAAATTGTTGACTGGCTAGCTTGAAATGTTTATAGTACAAACTGACTGTATATATACAAGCCCTAAAACATTTGAAAACTAAAAACATACACAAAAACAACATCCCTGACATGTTTAAGAGTCCAGAATACATCAAAGGAGAATAAACTCCAGGTGCTACTATGCAGGAGGGTGTAAGAGATGAAACAGTAATTCAGATAAAATTGCTGAGAAAGCTGAAGTATCACAGGTTTCTAGGATGATTTTTATAAAAATAATGTTTTAGCTCATAAGATAACTGATTTTTCTTCAATTTCTGGTAGTACTAGGGTAGTATTTCTTGTGTAAAGATGCGAAAGTAGTGCTGCAGGAGCAGAATCACATGTGACTACTGTGCACACTTGAAGGTAAGAAACTGAGTTCAGAAAATGTATTAATTTAAGGTAGTAACAGACACCACAGCACAAATTAGTTACTGCATTTGACAACACTGTGTAAGTGTTATCAAAACACCTCACCTGAGATTGTCAGTCCATGCTCTCACAGGGGCAATGAACTGCTGGTGATCCTGGTACCCTACAGACAGCACAGGCAACAGGTCTGACTGATTCACTGTTTACTCAATCCATAAACTCCAAAACAGAACTGGCATCATCTCTCATTATGAAGTCTAAGAATTGTTTCACATTTCCATCAGAGGAAATTATTCTCATTTATTTTAAAAGACATTGTCAGATTTGTAAAAAATGCTGATACACAACTATTGTTACAGTTATTGATAATTAGACATGGAACTCAAGCTACATGTGGTAGAAACGGCTACTCCTTTTCAAACGATCCAAACCCTTGTAGTAATAGTAATTAACAAGAAAACAGCAATTACAGATTTATGTGCTACCTTAAACATGAATGCTGATATCATATAAACAATTCTGTGCAAGTTGCTCTTTTAATTAGCCCTTGTGCACTTTGTGTGAAAGTGAACGTTCCAGTGACTTACTGTTTAAATACTAAATTTAGAAATTTATATTGCAGAAGTGATAAAAATCAAACAATTAACTGAGACTCATACCCAGCCTGTAATTCTGGCTATTATCTCTACTGGGATACATATTTTTTTATATACACATGCATATATATCAATAATTAATTCTAAGATAAAAATTCCATAAGGAGTCATTTGTGCCTTGCAGATTTACTTTTCCTCTAAGAGCCTGATTTTACTCTACTCATCTGTTTTATCTAACTATTTCATGCAAAACTTTTAAACTATTTAAGCACTTGTACCACAAGTGCAACATCCCCTATTGCACAATGCAATCAAAATTCTTTTTCTGAGTTCATTTCTTTCAGAAACCAACTTTCCCTCATGTATTTTTCAACTTTAGCAAGGTAATAATTCCATTATTTTCAAAGTACTCATTATTGACTGATGCTTTATGTTAGGCTGCAGTTGAACAGCTGCATCATGGCTGGTTTCATAAAGCAGAAGAGTTACAACCTGAAACCACACGTCCTGGCTTGTTTGCTCCAGCCTTGTAATTTCTTTTCTTGTTTTGAAATCAAGTATCCTAAATTCCAATATACTTTTGAAGCAGCTTGTTGCTTTTAATGATCATAACCATTTTGAAGCTAAACTGAATGGTGCCTTCAGGGCATCGTTATTAAGGGAGAAGAAATTCACTGATGCAGACACCAGCACACGCTGCCTCTCAGGCTCTATTTTTATAGACCATTAGAAATCTGCCACGTTTTGTCACATTCCCACAATGTGGCACTTCAGGGCTTTGCCAGCTCCTACCCTATGTAGGATTCTTCTGTCAAATCTTATGAATACCTTGCTGAGTCTTCAGGGGTTTTGACAAAATTTAATTCCAACTGCAGTACCTTCCCTGCTCATCCCCAGAAAAACACCCAGTAGCTTCAACTTTCCTTTTACCTGTCTGTAAAAAACACTTAAGAAACTTTGAGTCAAAGCAACATGTTTCTTCACAGAGAACAGCAAGTCACAGGTGCCTGTAATAAGTTTGGCACTGTGCCCATAAAGCTCAAGCAGTTTGGGCAAGGAAAGTATCATCCCCTTCAGAGACCAACACTGCACCCACCTGTGTATGGGCATGGAATGGATTCCCTCAGAGTTCTCAGCAGAAGCTGAACACCATTAAGGAGTTTCACTGCATCCCCTGGAACATCCCTGCCTCAACCAATTTTGGGGGAGTTGCCTTTCCTTTTTCATGGTATTTTAACTTCTTTACTGGTATGAATCATCCTTTCTCTCCCCTACTGTTTTTGTTCCATAGGATTTGCTGGAACTTCTCTTTGGCACCAAGCAGTACCAGCTGCATTTATGCACAAACAATGACTACATTTCTATTTCCATTAATGTACAAACCAAACAATTTCATAACAAATATGAGCCAGTCACCAATACTTTTTCTTCACCCCCCCTTTTATTTTTCTTTAAAGAAATAAAAACACTCACTAATATTCCTTAGACAAAGTTTAAATATCAGATATCTAAGATGTTCCTCCTCCTTCCTCATGCGAATTCTGTCCGAAAAAGCTCAGCAAAGGGAACTATTACCATGATCCTCTGGCTGGTAGCAGCACCATTGAGGGCATACAAATGTGCAAAAAAAAAAGAGCTTTTGCCAAAAAATACACCATACTTGGACATTTCGTAAGTGCCACAACCACCACTGAAAGGCCCCAGCAGCTCCTGATTACAGCTTCTGCCTGTGCCCACTCAGGGAAATCCTTTGTTATCTTTTACAGCATAACAAGATACATAAGAAGATAATTTGGTTTCATTACATCTACGAAACAAAATACGCTAACAAACTGCAGTTCATCCTGTGAAAATTACCACAACTAAGTACAATGTCATTTAAAGTAGCTAAATGCAAACTAAGAGGTCAACAAATCTGTATTTCACATCCAGTACCAAATCCCACGTAAACTGGTGATGGGCACACACACACGGCAAAGTGCTTCCAACTACAATGCTCAAGATCTGACATTTTTGTGCCTGAGTTCAGTCTTTTGCTTTGTTACACTGTGTTTGGCAGCTGTTGCTAACGAGCATAAGTAGGTTAGGGAGACAGAACAGGAAAAGAAACTATTCAAATGTACTTTGAATAGTTAGAACAAATGTCTAATTGTGGATTAATTATTTAAAGACTGCACAAGCTTTCCTTATCAGATTTTATTACAAAACCAAAAGCACGGCCATGACAAGGTATGGGAATTTTTTACAATGTCTGGCCTGTTGATGCACACACACCACTGGTAAAAAAACTTCAGTAACTGAAGCAAGGGGAAGCAGAGACAAAGACACCTGTCCACCTTCTCCATCATCCTGAATTTCTACCACTACCATCCCCGCTCCAAATCCCTGAACGAGCAAAAGAGTGCAGCCATCCAACACTGAAGAGCTGTGTCCAGAAAAAAGGTAATTTGCCAGGAGAAAAGTACTCCTTGAAGCTTCTCATTCCTTTAGATAATATTTTCCAGTTCCAGGATTTGGAGGTTTTCAGTTCTTTAAACATGTGTTGCTTACACTTAATACAATATACAGTGAACACATAGTAGGAGAGAAAAATAAAAACCATGCCAAAAATCTCAGTTCTTTTGCAATATTGGAGGAAAATTTAAGTTACAAGGAGAATTTATTCATTTTATTTGAATTTGCAAGCCCCAACATTTGCTTAACAGAGGTAACTGAAATCTTAAAGACCATTTGTTTTCCTGACTTAAAACTGACAGCTGCAATTTAATCCTAACCATTGTAGTTGAGATTTAGAGGTGGATTTTAGCTCTTAATAAACAGGAAATAGCAATAAAGTCAGGGCTGTCAATTACCGTCATATATACATCTGGGTAAACCACTATATGCAGAGCAAGGTAATTCAATTGGTGCCAGCTGAAGGTGAAGGATGGAAGTAAATCTGTGGAAGAAACACAAGGTCCTATTTTGTCTAACTTGTAACCTTTACAGAAAAAATATTTCCATTTTAGCTGCATCAAAATGTGGTTTTGTTTCTTATATAGAAAAACAAAGTATACATTAATTAAACTGCTGTAAGTGCTCCCTCCTCTGAACATTTAACAAATTTTGGGTTATAAAAGCAAAGATACAAGTTTTTTGTTGCCTTTCAAGAAGTCATTGCAACCTGATCTTTCATTCTATGAACACATTAGAGACTCACATTACTGCTCTACTGCTTTTATCCCTTTTAAAAATTTACATGCAAAAAACTGTCTTGAATTATTTCATTTGCATGGTAGCACTAAGCATGAAGCATTTTAATGGAATGAATTTTTACACAGCCATTCACAGTGCCAATAGACATGAGCTAAGTTAAGTCAATGGCAAAAAAGATGTGTTAAGAGCACCTACCAGAAATTATTATTACAGAGGGTTTCTGAGTGAAGCTACTGCCCATTGCAAATGAGTGACTCAATAGCAGCTTTCATTTAAAGAGGGAAGATAAGTTAAAATATCAGAACATATTTCTGACCAGGAAAAAAGAAAGGGATATGCCTGATAACAGATATGTCATAACTTCAAGTTACTGGAAGCTAAATGAAAAAATAAAGTAATTTTAACTACTTCTATATGGCGTTTATAAGCCAAAACTTTTAAAATTCAGTGTGTGACATTACATTAGAAAAATGAAATTCACCGAAATGCAAATCTTGCAAAAGTGAAGTCAATTACTTCTTAAAAAGCGTCTAGCACAATTCTCAATGTCGAATAAAAATCCCAGCAGACAGTCCAGGTACTCTCCTGTCAGAACTGAGCATCCTCAGCTGCTGCTTTACAGCTTTAAGGAACTTCAATAACAGGAACTATTGGAATGCAAGGATGACAAATTACAGGGAAGACTTGCCTGTAAGCTCAATTAAAGGGGTTTTGACTACTCCCATTTCTTGTGCATATGCACGGCTCTGCTCATGTGTGTCTGCTGAACCTGACTCCAGGCCAGGCTGGAGGGGCTCTGAGCACCTGGTCTAGTGGAAGGTGTCCTTGTCCAGAGCAGGGGATGGAAATGAAATGGTTTTTGGGTCCCTCACCATTCCATGATTCTATGATTTATCACTTTTGGATCAAAACAAACTCCTACAGTGTCCCCAGGGCAAAAACAACAGCAAAGAAGCATCAATCATCCCCTTTCTTCACTACCTTTTTATCTGATCATGAAAAGAATAAAACCAAACCAACAAAGACAAATTCTGGTGGAAAAAACCAACTATCAACCTAAGTCTGAAAACAGATTAAGTGTAGTTATCTTCTGAAGTGTTAGGTAATGATTAGAACTATAATGAGTTTCCAAGTAAGGCTGCATGTCACAAATTCCACATTAATTCAAACACAGGTTCTTAGGAAAAAAATAATCACACTACCTTGTTAGCACACATTGTTCAGCCAGAGTTCAAAGTGAGAGAATGGAATTTAGTTTTTGCTGTCACAGAGGTACAGTTTATAATTCCATAGTTAATAGCTAAAAGTATTCTCACCTAGCAATAAACCCAACATTTACTACTGTCATAAGACTGAGATTACAACATTTACTACCATCGTAGAACCGAAATTACAAACAGCTTTTGATCGCTGTGGAAAGGAGGGGTTTCAACACTTGTGCAAGATGAGAAGGTCACCGTCTGCTTCCCGGCAGTGCCACACCCACTCCACAGGCTCAGGGAGCATCAAATGAGGAGCTGCACAGCCTGGCAGCTCTGCACGGCAGAAACCAAGGAGCACACGAGAAGGGCCACAGACAATTACAGCAGATCCTAGCTATGTGTGCATTCCCCCTAGCGAGGTAAGGGAAATACACATTAGGCTGCAATTACAGCCAAGCATTCCGCGTAAGATTTGAGTGCTGCAAATGCTGCCCTTCTCCTGACAGCAAACAAGTAATAATTTTGACCTGCAACTTGACACAGCCACCAAAACCAAGCAGATGGCACTGTAAATTAACATTTAATTCAGTCCCAGGAAAACAGATGCATTGGAGGCATTTTTGCAACATTATGGCAACAGCAGCATTAGTTCGAATGATGTGAAATACCAGGTACCTATTTGAAGAGTATCTGTCATTTATATTCTGCTGACTCTTCAAGAAAGTGAGGGGTGAAAAAAGCAAACAAATTATACTGTTGGTAAAAGCAAGCCTTCTTGAGCTATTAAAAAGACAAGTATAAAGGCCAACTTACCCTATGGCTTAAGAGTTTTACCTCAATCAAGAAGCCACTGATGGTCAAGTAATGATTGTAAATCCACTGGGTTGGTTTTTGTTTTTTTTTATTTGCTGCTTAAAGAAAGGTAACAGAAAATACGACAAAATCATTCAGCACAAACCAAGCTGCAAAACAAAAAAACTTATGTCAGTTTATGTGGCTCTGACCCTTCTGTATCTGCTTATGGAAGTCAAGTCTATCTGCCTTACCTGGGAACACCACCTGGCTGCTTGGAGAACATGTTGGGAAGCACTTGGTTAAGGTGTCTCAGTTCAAAGGCTGCCCACGTTCCTGAAGAAGAAGCCACTTGACTTGGCGTAAACAGATAGAAACATCCACTAAAATCCAGTCCAACTAACTGGAAATAGACTGAAACAGATAGTTATTGCAAGCAAAGATGAGAAAGATGCTTCTTTTAATGTGTTATGTCCAAGACAAATGTCTAAATTAGACATTTTTCTTGGGTTAAGTACTTCCCATCTCTGCCTATAGGGAATGGAGAGATATCAGTTACATCAGAAGAATCTACCTCAGCTCTGGGGCACCTCTTTAAGGAAAGGCTGGATTGCCTTCAGAGAGGTGCTCTTGCTCCACTACTATAGAAGAAGCAGAGGGCCAAATTGGACAGTGGAAAAGAAAGCAAATTCATCCACAGACAGGAAAAAATACAGAAGATACTCATTATTACAAAAACATCATGCCTTTGACTCAATGAAATAAGAGAAAATTAAAATGTGAAATTGAGAAAGGCTTCTTTCCCACACACAGACAAGTGAAATTCAGCTACTCTGTGTTTAAGATAACAAGGTTTTTCCTCAGAAGCCAGAGTCAATCCCTGCCCAGGGACAGGGGGTGGGGAGCTAAATGGTCTTTAGGGTCCATTTCAACCCAAATCATTCTGTGATTCCCAAGGACAGGCTTGTAAGTGTGGACAAAATGGACAAGAAGCTACTGGCTCTCACGCTGCTACTAACAATCCAAGTACTCCCCGGTGACTTGCTGAACTGCAACATTATGCAATTACATGGGTATATTAAATCTGAGAGCTACAAGCCCAGAGCATCTTGTAGAAGAAAAAAATCAATTTGGTTATTACTTGGTTAGTTATGGTACGGTATAATTAGCCCAGCTCATTAAACCTAAGACAATGAATACAGAGCATCTTGTATAAACTTTATTGACAATACTACACATATAATTTGCATCTTGCTGAAATGAGCAAAAACTGCATCAATTTTCTTTTTGAAAGAATAAGCTTCATATTGCTTAATGCTAAAAGAAATTAAGATTTCCACAGAAATTTAAGCTTCTAGTCATCATTCCCTGAGACACAGAAGTCATACTAAAAATGTGCTTTAACATCATTGACAGGATTAAGCTTATCCTGAAGAGTCAAGTAAACATCATTAACTTCTTTTCTTCTCAAAACATTCACACCAACATTCAGACTTTGTCTTCCCCCCTCAGTTCTGCTAATTTCCTCCTTGGCCATTTGACCTCACCATATACCCACCACCACTCCAACCCTGTCCATGGAGGCTCTTCCTCCTCATTCACTTACACCCTCTCAAAACCAGCTACTCCTTACAAAGACAAAATGTAGTAAAAAATTACTCTCTGCTGTCATCACCCTACTCCCATACTACTTAAAAATTTTTCTACAGAGGTTCCTCCTCTCTGCTATTTAAAATATACTTTTGAGAAAGGAGCTGCCTACTACTGCAGCTCTGTGAGGAGCAGACTGCTAAGCACCTCCTCCTCACCTACAGTTTCCATTTTTAAATATACTCTTCCTCTGACACTGAAAAAAAATGAGCATAGAGAGAGTGGTAAGTAACTGCCTTACGTTCTGTGCCACTTACATGTAAGAGAGAAGAACTGGGTTTACAATTACTACCAAGATACTTTGGATGGAAGAAGCTTCCCTTTGCTATAGATGATTTACTGAATGATGGCCATAAATATTTTTTTCCAGAAACTGCAGCAAAGAAGGTCCTGGTTATTGAGGGAGAACATCAGTCTCAGATATCCAGGGTGGGAGTTCAACCAGTGATATAAAGTGTTCCCAAAAGAAATGTGAAGTAACTAATATGATTTCTGAAAAACAAATAAAACAAGCAGCCTTCAGAAAAGTGGTTAGAGTTGCAAATGGGAATTGTTAGTTTATTACAAATAAATTGCATCTTGGACATTAACAGTTTGTGTGTTCTATCAGGCATAAAATTTCAATCCTGCTTTATTTGTCTCCCAGTTATATGAATTGTTTACAATATTCACTGATTACAATTATATTAGAAAATAATAAACAAGGAGTAGGAAAAACAAGTCCATTATTTAAATCTAATGTTTAATTTTGCTTTGCATTGATACTCAGCAATATCAATTGGATACAAATAGGTTTTGTGCATGCTATTTAAATAGCAACAACAAAGAAACTTGATCAACAGGAAATGCATGAGAGAATGGAAGAACGAAGGGACTACATTAAAAGTCATAAAGCATTTTTAAAAGCTTCATTAGATTTAGAAATGTATCAAAAAGACACATCTTCTGGAAAAATCTATGAAATTGCACAATTGAAATTAGAAAGCATGAGATTTCCTGTAACAGGGGAGAAGAATGGAATCTGAAACTTCCCTTTACAGTTCAAAACCCAGCCCTTATGGAAGCGCACAGCTGCGTCCAAGTGAAAGAGATAGGCAGCTCAACATCTTGTATCAGTAACATATGGCTTAAGGCAGGTACAAAGAGATTTACTGCCCATGTGATCCATTAAAATCTCCAGATAGGTTTAAAGCTCACGCTGTGGAATTACAGTAATGGAACTGTCCTGGGACCTCAGTGCTCCGACCACAAGTGTCTTTTGTTAAGAAAGCTGCCAAGGCTTGAATTTCCATTTAATATCAGTTTTCTACAAAAATATAGATAGCCTATCTAAAACATATGGACAAACATGTGCTTTAACATAAAGCTTTCTGGGATTTTTTATTTTTTTTTTAAACCCTTTAAACATATCTCCAAGTGCTTCACTGTCCCAACATTGGCACAGGACTTCAGGAAAGCATTTCTTACTACTCTTTGGGTTTGGGCACTACCATTCAGAAGTCCTTATATGTATTCTCATAAAACATGAAACATTTGGAAATAAAATCACTTTGGCACACAAACTAAAGAAACAGCAACTAGATCATTGAAGACTGATATATTGTTTTTTTAACAATACTGATTTTTTAAGTATTTGCATATGGATAGAAAATGCAGATAACTTGTCCTATAATTCCTACATTGTATTATAAAAGCAAAAACTTATTAAGATACTGAAAAGTAGTCTTTATCTCAATCTTTGCTCTGAACAGAGTCAACACAAGGACTGAAAAGTGGAACATGGGAGTGAGATTAGCTGCATTTAAGCCAAGCTGACCGATCAGAAAGACTGTGTGTGTGTTTTGCATAAAAATGTAAAAATGCATAAAAGCTCTCCAAACCTCAGGACTGCCTTGTGCTGACATGTAAGGTAACATCGAGGGGAATACTGTTTCACTTCCATGCAAGCTTGCCTTAAATGCTCTCCCCAGATGTTACTTACCTCATGAGTCTCTGAAGAGACTTCCATTAAAACTTAACATCTGGGAAAAATTAAATTGGAGACAAGAAGTTAAGATGCTACATTAATTAAACTATCAGTTGATTATAAACCTATCCCATAAATTCCTTCAGCAGTGCCCTGTTTCAAGACTAATTTAAGAACTTGGTTGTTGGGGGTTGAGTGTTTTTCTATTACTGTGTCAATTTAAAGAATTTTTCCCATTATCACAACACCAACCCAGGACACCAGGTTACACCCAGGACCTTTGACAACTCTAGACAAAAGGGGTAGGTGGAATCGGCTTCACGAGGGCCTCTCGTGCTTGGGGAGGAGACTCCTGTTTCCAGTGAGCTCGGAGGAGGACTCCCCCCATCTGGAGCCAGGCAGCTGAAGGCAGGAGAGCCGGACCCTCTGCGATCACCTGCCCTTGTATCCGCCCCGCTACAGCCTCCAGTCTCTGCGGACACAGCTGAGCACCAGAACCCAACGGTGAGCGAGGAGCTGCCCTCTCCAGCCCGCTCCCACCCCAGACCGGCGCGGCCGCTCCCGCCCCCTCTCGCCTGTCTGCAGCTGTTGGGCTTTGTTCCGTCTGCAGCACCAGGACCGAGTGCAGAGAGTGTGCCTGCAGCTAAAGAAAGGACTGGAACCGAGTTATCTGTTCTGTTTTGTTGGTAATTTTAACTGCTGCTGTTTTTGCTTGTATGGTTAGATATATTAGTAAAAGAGCTGTTATGCCTACCGCCTTATCTCTGCCTCAGAGTCTTTGATTCAAACATTTATAATGTGGAGGAGTGGAATTAAGGTCTCTATTTCAAAGGAAGACTTCTGCCTTTATCGGCAGACACCTGTCCTTCAAACCAGGACACTGGTGACTCACAAGAAGCCTGGCAAGTTCCCTGAAAAGGATCACCGCTCCTGTTTACAATGCACAAAACTTCTGCTGTTAAGCTTTATGAAGACCTGGCTTGTGAGCATCTCATCTGCTGAATCCAGAGAGAGCTCAATTCTGCAACAGGTTATTTGGTGAATGAATCTAAATCTTGCACTAGAAATGCCTTCCTTTGCAGCACTTCCTTGCAAATTTCATTCCATGAAGCAGTTTTGACTCCATTACTATTACAAACTTCAAAATTATAAATGTGTGTGTTGGAAAAGCTTGTATTCTAGGCAGAAAATGCAAATGCTCTCAGGCTTCCTGGCTGCTTTAGAGGCACAAGCTGTGCAGAGCCAGGCCATCCCTCATCTTGGAGCTGATGCAGGCAGCATGTTGCATTTGCTTTCACATTAGAGCTCAGCTGCTGTGACTGTATTCCACAGGAGAAAGCTCTGAAATCTTCTCTATCATCCAACTGAAATTTCTGCTCTCTCAAATTTATTCCAATTTCCAAACCATAATTTCTCCTTGCAGGCACACTCCTCAGAAATGAGTGGATGTGCACTGTGCCTTTGTCACCCCCACAGGACACCTTCACCCTCCTCCTCTCACCCAGGGGATGCCTCTCCAGGCTGTCACCCAGACAACTGCATAATTTAGGAACACAAATACCACAATGATTTCTAAACACTTGGAATTCAAAACACAGATATTTCTCAAGAATTTGGTTACTTGTATGAAACAGCTAAGAAACAAAGGGGTAAATAGAAGCTGATAGAGGAAAATTTGTCACTGCCAAGGCAATGGGGAACCTCACCCTGAGGCTCACTACTGATGCAGCCCACCAGGTGTGGGTCAGCTTCCAGCTTGCTGTCACATACCTGAAAGCCACAGTTCTGCTGTTAGGAGCTAGGCAAACGTTAGTTAACAAAAGCTTTCCAGAAGCCCAGTAGGAAATTTCAAGGAGAATAAAGGAGTGCCTTTAGGTTCATTTTAATCAAGCTAAAATGTTTAAGCACAAAGTAGCTACAAGAAAAATTAATGTCATTAAAAAAGACCAAGCTCTACCTCTACCTCCATCTCTCTTCATTACACTGCAATCTCAAACCTAAATTCAGTCTTAGAGGAATTTTATCCTTTGTATTTACATTCCAAAGTGATGTTGGCTGCTTAAAAACTTTTTTGTGCAGCAAGGAAAAGAAAAAAATTCCAGATAGATGAATGAGAAAAAACCCAGTCTGTGTAGAGCTTAAACAAGTTCAATAAAATGTCACCATATCAAAGTATTTATGCTTGAAATGCCAACAGATTTTTTTTTTTTTTTTAGTGTATTAAGATAAAATCATGGAATCACAATGATTTGGGCTGGAAGGGATCATTCCCACCCACTGCCATGGGAAGGGATACCTTCCCTTAGACCAGGCTGCTCCAAGCCCCATCCAACCTGTTCTTGAACAGTGTCAGGGATGGGGCATCCACAGCCTCTCTGAGCAGCCTGTTCCAGTGCCTCACCACCCTCACAGGGAAGGACTTCCTCCTAATATGTAATCTAAGCTCGCCCTCTGCCCTCATGCCCTTGTCAACAATCGCCCCCCATTATTCTTGTAGGCTCCCTTCAGGTACTGAAGGCTGCAACTACATCACCCCAAAGCCTTCTCTCTTCCAGGCTGGACAATCGCAGGTCTCTCAGCCTTTGTTCTTAGGAGAGGAGCTCCATCTTTTTATCAACTTGGTGGCCCCCCTCTTTGGCTCAGGCCCAGCCTCTCCTCCAACAGCACCTCCAACTTCTTGGCAGGGCTGCTCCCAATCTCTTCATCCCCCATCCTGGACTGATACTGAGGGCTGCCCTGACTCAAGTGCCACTAACAACATCCATGCTTCACAAGAATAACCCCTTTTTTTGTTTTTGCTCTCCTGTCCTGGATTTTAATATCTTTATAAAAGTGGAAAAAATATAAATTAAGGAAAAAGCAAGTGTTCCTGTTAACTGTAGGCTACAAGGCTTTTAAGGAGGCTCACAAAAGAAAAACAAAGAGGCCCATATGGCCAAAAGCACAGAGAACACCAGAAGAACAGATTCGGCGTAACTCAAATCCCACATGTCTGGTTTCAGATAATGTACAATGCTTAAAAAGGCTGGGGATAAAAAAAAGTCAGAGGGAATTAAAAGCAATTAGAGTCTGATACAGAGATAAGATTCAAGAAGTTTTCAATAATTCTTCAATTCAATAATGATGTTAATGAATAAAAATGCATGCCATTTGTTTTCTTGCCTGTCAAACTCATTAGCAATCCAAGGGAAATTATTTATGAATATTCAAATTTCTTATTTCTACATATGGCATAACCAAATACACGCTTGAATTTGTTGATAATTTTTCCTTCTCAAGGAAAACAATGTATTCAAAATATCTGGCAATGATATTTCAATTACTAGTTGAGCATTCCTGTTGTGAGTCAAGGAAAGATGATAATTTCCATAGAAAGAACAAGAAATATTTCTGTAACTTTTAATAGTCCCATAACTAGCACAATACTCAGTGATATCCTTCTGTTACCATATACTGTAGATGCATCTTTATTTTCTACTAAATTCCTGCATTACAGTTCTAAGAGAATGATCTTGCCTTGCCACAAATTTCGAAAAGAAAATTGTTGTAACATATTGCTTTAAAGATGGCTTTAAATTATTCAGACATTTTTGTTGTTTTCTTCCAAAAGCATCAAGAACGCTGAATTTGAAAAGATATGACTAAGAGAAACCTAAGAACATACACTCACAAATCTTGCTCTCTCTCATTTGGAAATATAAATTCCTAATTAAGTCACATTAAACTTTTAAGAAAACAAAATGTCTTCAGTATTATCATTCCACAAAAATATCTCTGGTTTCATAAAGCTGCATTGATGAGACAAAAAACAAAAGTTGGGCAGCCCCTCTCCAGAATAAGTAACCAAACCCAGACCCCTGCTTTTCCTAAGAGGCAGAAAGACAAGGGAAGTTGAGGTTTAAATCGGGTTTTTTTTGGTTTTTGTTTTTTTTTTTTTAAGTGCAGCAGCCTGCACTGGAAGGGAAGCAGAAAGCTGCCCCAGCACAAGGAAAATTTTGAAGAACTTCAGTGGATGCTTTTGCGACTTGTCTGTCTCATTAACTTCTTCCCTACAAAGGATTTCTGCTTCCAAAGCCCCGGCTACCTGTCGTATTTCCAGAGAAATCCCATTAATTATGACATTCACCAACACCAAGGAATCATTCCAAGGAATTCTGC
This sequence comes from Oenanthe melanoleuca, assembly GCF_029582105.1. Classification (NCBI taxonomy): domain Eukaryota; kingdom Metazoa; phylum Chordata; class Aves; order Passeriformes; family Muscicapidae; genus Oenanthe; species Oenanthe melanoleuca. The sequence continues at coordinate 103,689,283 of NC_079336.1, read as the reverse complement.
TGAGTTAAAGCTACCACCACCAAAAGAGAGGTTATTAAGACTTCATGAAAACCTGTAGTAGTACTTTAGATTTTCTTTTTTTAATGAAGAGATTTAAAGAAAAAAAGAAAGGTGAGACAGTTGAAGCACACAAATGAATTAATACTTGCATAGATCCAATTTCTCCTTGGCTCTTGCTCTTCTTTCCCCCCATGATGAAAGTTAGATACCTAAAAATGAGCTTGACATCTGTCCTGCAGATTGGCACAGGATTGATCAAAACCACAATGCAGCCTGACATGGATACAGGTCTGCAAGCTGGAAAGACATGGGACTTGAGGTAGGAGGTACACTGAGCAAACTTATTTTCCCAAGGGGTAAGTTAAGCTGCAGAGGTAAGAAAGAAATAATACTCCATAAAAACATGTCTCTTAAAAAATTAGATAAAGCTTGCATTTTCTCAGGTCTTATTACCATAACTATATATATCCAGCTAATGGCTCTAATACCATTCAAAATTCTATTTTGTAGTTTAAACTGGAGAATTAGCAGCAAAGCCCATTTCTCCTGCTGCAAGTAGGAGAAGCATCCCAGCTCTGCGTGCACGTCCATCACCAGGGAGGCAGGAGCAGTTGTGATCCTGTACATGCTGTCACAGCAAGCCATTCATCCATCGGATACCATCTGACTGATCTTAGCAAAACCAGAAATATGAAGGACATCCTTGAGCTGGCAATGCTGCTGTGCAAAGCCCAGAACCAAAATATGCTAGCAGCTGAAACTAAATGAAGGTTGGACTAGATGATTTTAGGTTGAACTAGATGATCTTAAAGGTCTTTTCCAACCTAGTTCATTCTGTCATTCTGTGAATCTCATGGCAAAACCAGAAAAAGTCCATTTGCAAACCCATCAGAACACAGATACTATAACCAGATGGATGTAAAGGTAGAAAAGCCTCAGTCTAAACTCTCCTTAGAGCTCACTCTGCCAATCCTGAGTCCAAATTTCACCAGTTAACAGAAAGCAAACTGTGGGAATGATGTTAAATCAAAGTCCATCAAAAACCTGCAAGAATCACTTTCTCAGTTGTGTTCCCTTCAAAGCTTCCTACGCAACACTTCTTCCCTTTGCAAAGCAACAAACATGATTCGAGCCTTGACAATATTTACTGAAACTCACATGGAAAACCTACTCTCATTTTAATTTTTAAGTACCAAAAAGCGAGAGGTACTGACTCCATCCTCAAGCCCACATAAGAGTTTGCAGAACACCAGTCTGAGGAATAAAATCCATGTGAATGGGGGAGGGAGGATGAGACCAAACCTAAAACCCACCAAGCTTTTTGCAGGAGTCTTTGTGTCAAGATAGAGGGTCAGGGACAAAACTCAAGCCTCTGTATATGCTAAAAGTTACAGTTGCAGTTTATTATAAGAGAGCCCTTCTAAGAGCTGTTCGGCACAGCCCAGAGTTGGGCAAAATGAGATAAAAGGGGGGAGATAAAGAGTAATGGGATAAAAGGGTGGTGGGGTAATAGGAAGGAGGTAAGAGAGGGGTAAGAAGAGAGAGTAAAGAGAGTAAGTAAGAGGGAGAGAGAAGAGAGAGCAATTTCCCATTTACAATACAATAAATCTTCTTCCATGATGAATATGCTAATTTCCACAAACCAATGTAATACAAGATACAAATTCTATAGCATTTACATAGAGCCTAGGAATCCTTATATTACCATAGTGTGTTACAGTTTAAACTGTAAAAGCTGCTCTTTGGACCTTTGTGCTTGTTCTCTGGCAGAGGGCATTGCTCTATCAAGAGAGGATTACCTTCAGCGGGCCATCCTATTGTTTCATGGTTATTCAGTAACTAAGGCTTGGTATCTCAAACGTGGCTTTCATTTCAACTTCGTTCATGGTTTCTATATTCCCAGAATCTGAGCATTCATATTTGTAAGATTTTCCTGTTTATCTTTCCCAGCAGCTTTTTTTTTTATATGAAGTCTCTAAAACTGTATTTCAGCTCTTACCGTTATGAAAGCAATGCTGGTAGGAATTGTAGTACAGCCTCCATGTCAGTATATGAGCTGCTAAGGTTATATTTAAAGAGTTATTGGTTTAATTCAACCACTTGTTTGCTATGTGCTTCTTACTGGTGGTTTATGTACTTTAATTACTTTGCAGACTTCCAAGATCTGTACTTTTTAATAATGTGTTGTCACATTCTCAGTAATCAAAACACAGAAAACAGTTTAGGTTTTGAGCAAATGTAACATAAAACACAGATAAAGGTAATACAGGAGGTTACTATCCAGCACAAAGACCCTACTGGGCAATAGCCAAAAAAACATTGCTCTAGTGGTTGAAAACATTATTTTCTCCCTTCCTATTGTTTTTCTTTCTTAAATTAGTAATAAAGATTTGCCATACTTCTGCCCTTATGTTCAGTTTTTTCCTGAAGCACCCAAGACTAGTTTCTTCAGACTTGTGCTTTCATAATCTGTTCTTAAAAAATGACAAAAGCTTACATAATGAAAAGATTAAACCAAAAATAAAGTTACATAACTATAAAGATGCAGACAGAACAGCTGAAGGGTGTAATATTAATAGCCAAAATCAGAGACCTCAGCTTTGTGTTCCAATAGTATCTGTTCAGGTTATAAAAATATATTCTAACCTTTAAGAAAAACAAGCACTGATGTAGATTACTTCAAAATGTTATTGAAAGTATGTTTGTTCTTGTGATATTGAGTTTTCTGATATGGAATGGTAAAGTGAAATCCATGCACAACACCCATGGATGTAAGCCCATGAATTTGCAAGAACACTGATTTCCTACAGACAGCCCATATGGAAGAGCAGCTTTGGCAAGTAAAAGTTCAGGCAAGAGCAGATATTTGTGAAACCCAGCTCATGGCAAATGGTGAACCTACACTGCTTTCAATATTCCCCAACACCGTATTGGTGAAATTTTATAAAGCAATCATTCATCATTTCATATATGAATAATAAAGAAGATTATTGAACTGTGGAGGAAAGCCACAAGCAAAAAAGATGGACACCAGGTTAGTCACTGTAATAAGTATAGATTGTACATTCATATAGAGCATGACTATGCAAAATAAACTTTTTAAAAACCACTTTGTCTCTAACTTCATCCATAATGCATCTAAAGACCTTTTTCAAAAGAAGTAAGGATTGCATACAGATCCTTTTCAACTCCTAACACAAGGCAGAAATACAGAGGGACTTGCTGCAGGTTCCCCATAGTTAAACTAGTTTCATGTTTAAAAACCAAAAACACTTACAATAAGCACACAAAATATGAAGATCTTCAAGCACAAAAAGAGGAATCAAGAATTCTATCAAAAATTACTACAAATCAAGTCCTAAATTCCCAGAGATTATGGCGCACAATACGTTGACAGATGCAGAGAAATGGGAACCAGCTGGCAATTAGGAGACTACAAACAAGACTTAAAGCTAGTTTTAATTCCATGTTGTATCAAGTCTCAAAGAAATAATTCTCTGCTTTTCCCATATACTTCCCAAAGCAATGCTCCTCCCTCCCCACTGCTTCACTCATGCAGGCTGTGACCCTATTCCATGAGTACCAGAGCCACAGTTGGAAAGCTGCGTGGGCACTTTGCAGAGCATTTTGCAAGCAGCGTGTGCGCCAACCAATCCTCATCACGGGAGCAGCTTCCTGTCAGCATGGGAAAAGAATACCTGGTGAGGAAAATCTAAATGTCTTTTAAAAATTTAAAAACCAAAAAAGTATCATAGCAGCATTTCTTCCAAGGTTGTGACTGGCACTATATAAAATGTGGAAGTTATTATAGTAGCTTCACATATTATCAAAGAAAAATTAGGGAGGTGACTTTTTCAGGCAGTGAAGTATTTTAATGATTAAACTCACTTTCCTGTAAGCACAGCCACATGTAGGTACACAGAAGGTACTTCCAACACTGCTTGATAGAGGCCTTTGCAGCATCTTTTGTAGGTCACCAGATAAAGTTTCTCTCACACAACAGAACAACTTAACTTTGGGAAAATATTCACTCTGTTCTCTGAAGATACCCAATGCTGCAGCACGGAGTAACCAAGCAGTAACTTTTCAGTGCTTTTATCTCTCAAGAGGCTCTGCAGCACACAGAAGAGAAGGACAAAGGTGGGGGTGTGATTACTGACTGTTCCGCATGGAAACAAGTAAAGGGGATCTGTGTTTAGCTCGGGCCACACAGCAAACAACTCAAGGTAACTTTTGCTCCTGTAGGAGTCCAAAAGGTGGCACAGACAGATCTCATCCACCATCAGCAACTTGAACAATTGAGAAAGAGGAAGTTTCTGATGCACAACAAAAGCATCTGCCCCTAACCTTCATTAAAAGTCAATGGGATTTCGGCTCCTGATTCTCATTACTGCTTTTGAAAGTCTCCCTTTTGTCCTTCCACTGCAGACCAGAGATGAAAGTAAGAGCTTTTCAGTTTGAGACCAGCAGCAGCCCCTCCAGTTAAGGCTGACCAGGAAAAGCGAGAGTTTCACTCCTGCTGTACTTTGAGTTTTCTATTTGCGCGGTATCGATCATGCAATGGGTAATAACCAAATTACAGCAGAGCCAGCAGGTTCAATCAATCTCTTCTCACATATAAACGTGACCTCTCTCACCAGCTGCAACCTGGAAGCTTGGGAGGCTTTTCATGGTAAAGCAGTAGATACTTATGTGTTCAAGCACTGCTGAGAAAGATGAAGAGCATATTTACTCTCTACCAGTAGTAAGCAAAAAAATGCCTCTGTATTTCTCCATGAAATATAGAATATCAGAAATACTCAATACTTACAGCAAAGGATTCTGTGATAAAAACCACTACAGATACAGATGTGTACTCAAATGATCTTCTGATGTGTAAGTACTGAAAATTCATTAATTTTACTGATTAACCAAGACATGTAACTGAAACACTACAGTTTCTGTTCTGGCAAAGTTTGAAGGCCTGTCTCCTTTATAATCATAGCTTAATCCTAAATTTCAAACAAAAAAAATTACAAAACCATGCAGTTTCTGCTTCAAAAGTCCGTTATTTCCTACCTGGCACTGGTACCCTCAGAAAAACTATTAATAAACCCAAAGCAAACATGAAAAGTATTACAAGCTTTAGTGCCTTCATAAATAGATAGTCACACTCATTTTAATTGTTCCATAATAAACAATGAAGACCTGTTTTAGAAAAGGAGATTTAGTAGCTTTTTCCACCAAATTTCTGTGTTAAAACAGGATTAAATAACCAGTGGGCAGCAGAAAGCAATCCCCATACACATGCTGAAAAACAAGTCATCCAGGACAGTGTAACAAGCTAATCCATTACTTCTTTGATTTGTTTGCTTGTTCTGGGGCTTGTGGATTTCAGTGATTAACATAAGGTTTCTAGGTATCATTAGCAACTCGAGTGACAAGTGCAGTTTGACACAGTGTAGTTTTGAAAGCAAATTCAAAAAAATCTGGTAATCCACTGTGAACTTCACAAGAAAATACGCCAGACTTCTGCGTGCACAGAAAGAACAAAATACTTTCCTCTATATATTCTGTATTTGATTCAAATGTTGTGGTGAGAAACACGTGTGTGCATATGGCTGCACATCTCCATTTTAGTGGTTATTGTTTATTAATGCACCTAACAGCAAATCCCAACAGGTATTCCTGTTGGCTATTCCAACTTGCCTATTCCTGTTTCAAGGAATAGAGTGCACCACTTCACATCACTGCCTTGGTCAGCTTTAACTACTGAAGTGCATACATATAAATATTTCTGCCACTCCATGGCATCCCAAATAGCTTCATGGTGCTGAAATAACTCAACTGCCACTCATTACAAGGCAAAAGAAAAAGGATTTAGAGAAAGTGGACTTGGCTTACAGAACTTGCTCCTGCAAAGGAAGAATGGCTCCAGATATCAGTGCTAATAGAAAAAATAAATGCAGCAGCATTTCCTCCATATTTTATGAAAATTTAAACTTATTCCTGCTGACAGGTGAAGTTAGTGAAAATGAGCCTAAGAAACCTGAGCAGCTTGGTTTTTAAGACTGAGAAACACCTACTCCATGATACTGTTAAGAAGAAATGCCTTACCAACAAGACTAATAGTCTGTCTAACCAGGATCTTCTCGCTGATGGGAGCAACAGGGAATGATTTTCAGCGAGATCATCAGCCTGGCAACTGCACAGTCCCTTCCCCTTGCATCCCCCCTGCATCCACGACTGATCCATTAAGGACGTTAGAGCATACGTTTATGTCCAGTCCTTTTGCTATCCATTTATGACCTGCTGACTACGAATCTGCCTAATGACTTTTACCATAAGAGAAGTTTAACACTGAAGCTACATGTGTTCTGAAAGGCTACTCCCATGGGGAGAGAGATGGCCTAAACAGAGGAGTTTGGTAAAGAAATCGGTGAAAGAAATTTACAGCAACAGCAGCAAACAGCCTAAAATACTTTTTGCCTTAAGAAAGTTGGCATTTAGAGGCTGCTGCTCCACGTAGAGCCTAAGTTCCCTGCAACCATGAGCACAGAACAGAACAAAATGATTCAAACAGTGGAGGAACTGCCATGGCTGAGTAGCTCTCAGGAGAGCAACATCTAAAGACAGCATCCAGTCTAATATGCTTATCATGTACCTTCTTTTTATTGTTAATAAATAGTTTCAAGATTCTTTCACCCAAAAATGAAGCCCAGGAATTGCACTTCCTTGATTTTCTAAAAGCCCTCAGCATAAGTCTATTTTTCCTTTTAACAGAAAGGGTTGATTAAGTTTTTAACATTACACATTGATCACTCGAGTCATCTCCATGGAAGTTTCATAAACTGACATTCTGGTCAGACAGGCTGTTTGAGGCAACAAATTGCTAAATCCCAGCTTAGAGAGCACCTGCTCCAAGTACAAGCTATCCCAATCTCACAGGGTTTGTTAGCGTCGCTTTAGATTGCCACTCCAGTCAGGTTAAATAGGCCTCCTCTGTGCAGTGGCTTTTGTTGTGAAGAGCTACAGAGAGAATTTGCTGTAAGGATGAAGTCTACAACACCAAACACTTGCAGGAAAGGCAACAGTATTATTTCATAATTGCACTTAAACATGACTGCTGAAATTATACACAGACGCTATAGATGTAAAGACTCAAGTCTTACACAACCAGTTTGATCTCATAAATTTACAATTTTCATATATGAAAAATACCCTGGCAAAATAGTTGCTATAAAAGTACCTCTTTGCAGCCTCCAATATCCTTCAAGCTCTTTTACTTCCTAAGACTAATACCCTACATCAATTTAACTCAATACCTTTAATGAAATAGCAGGGTTGAGACACCCAAAACCACAGGAGTCAACAGACATCCAATCCCAACTCATACTTTAAAGCTCATCTCCTCAATTCTCCTAACTATATTCACACACTAAGGATATCAGTAGTAAAATACATATATACACACATAGTATACCGAGAAGTACCACTTCAAAGCTATTCCCTAAAACAAAAGAAATTTTTAAAAATTCAAGCTCAAAAACAAATTGCAAGGCCAAATTATTCATCATCCCATTTTGAATTTAGCCAGACAAGTCTGACATAAATTTCATAGTAAATCTACAGTAGAGCTTGGTGAAATTTTAGATAAAATGTATTTAGCAGCAGTAGCACATAAAACTGGCATCATCCTTTTTACTACATGTCCTCTCAGATCTTTTTTCCTCCCAGTATACAAACAGATCACACTAAATGTAAAAATAAAACTTAAAACTAGTTTGGAAAGTTATCAACATTTTGTTGTTGTTTTTGGAGGGGTTTTAGTTGAACCAATGCAAAGAAATTTATTTCTAGACAGGCAAAACCACCACTTCCACTCAGCAACCTGGCCCAGAACCACTCCTGAGCCCTACTACCAAAAAAAAAAAAAAAAAAAATTAAAAAAAAAAAAAAAAGGCAAAGAGTGCCTAAGTTTTACAACTCATCCATAAGGAAAGCATGAAGGAACGGCCTGCTTGGCTGTATTTTTTAACACATGTGTGCTTGCACATATGCACAGGTGCATAAGTGAAGCAGTTTCCAAATTTGTGTCAGGCTGCCAGAATTGAGTATGTAAAACATCAAAACACATTTGCAAACTTTCCTCCTACAAACTGCAAAATGCAAGATGGAAGAAATTCAGTTTTAACATGCCAAGATCAAACTTGGAGTAATACACCTAACACCACATCACAAGAACAAAAGAACAATCTTCAATTCCATTCTTCTCAATAACTTCTGATTTTTAGGAACATACGGATAGCGTACCCTTGTTACAAATAGTGTTATTCCCTATACAGATTCTTGCAAAAACCCATTACTGACCAGAAGTATAAACTCCTTCAAAATGCCATGAGAGTATTTTGATTTGACTGGAATACCTTGATGTCAGTGTTTATTGGAAACATTGCTACTGATCAACAGCTCCCCATTTAACAGAATTTGGAACCAATTGTATCTGGCACAAGACATTCGAAAAATTTAGAGCTACACAATCATAGAATGGTTTGCATTTGAAAAGACCTTAATGATAATTTATTTCCAACCCCTTGCTGTGGACAGGGACACTTTCCACTAGACCAGACAGCTCAGAGCCCCATCCAGCTGGGCCTTGAACACTTCCAGGGATGGGACAGCCACAACTCCTCTGTGCACCCTCACAGCAAAGAACTTTCTCCTAGTACCTCATCTAAACCTACTCTCTTCCAATCTGAATCCATTCCACCTTGTCCTGTAACTACATGCTCTTGAAAAAGTAGGCTCCCTGTGGGTACTGGAATATTTTAGGAAATGTAATATTCTATCAGACTTTACACTCAAAAGACCTCATATATGTTCTCATAACTCTTGTATAGCTATTTTAAGTACACAGAACATACAGACACAAAGCAGCCTTTCTGAATCAGAAAGAGTTAAAGTAGCTTCCTGAGGAAGTTTCTTCCCTAAGAATTCCTCCTCAAAAGCAAAATTAAATCACAAAGGAGAAGGCAGACAGACAAAAAGACTCTAAAACTCCATACTGTGGACAGGATATACTATTTGACATGCTAAAATAGACATGCACAAAGGGAAACATACACACTAGAACTAGAAGGTTCCTGGAGCTTTTTTGTTATGAGACAGCTGCAAACACATAGCTGTTAGCACTACTGACTGAGGAAAAGATTCATTTATTTCAAGTAGCAGCTAAGCAACCTTTGACCACTGTAAGACCTGACAACTTTAATTAGTTTTAGCTTAAAACGGAACCAAACTTGGCTTTGGCATGTCTCCAAATAATTTTATCCCACACTGCTCTCTGTTGCTAGTGGAGCATTGCAGTATAATTACTTTAATCTCTTCACAGGCATGTTCCATTTGCTAGCTTTCCAAGGAAATTTACAGTCTTAACATATAGCTCAAAAATAATTTAAACAATATTTCTCATATTAGTGAAACAAAAATTAACAGGAAGTCTCCATCTCTCACTGGCCTGTAAAGAGAATTTTTATTTTTCAGAAGTTGCTATGCCAAACCTGTGTTCTTCATGTTCAATTAAAGACACCGGACACAACAGCTCTGTGCAGTATATGCACAGTGAAGCTGCTAGACCTGTTTGTATGGTTGGGGTTTGGTTTTTTTCAGGTTTAGCTTCTATCATTCTAGACAAGAAAATTACCATCTGGCATAAATTCCAGACATATTAGTAGCCATAACTAGTTCCAGATTAAATAATGTTATCACGTTGCTATAAAACACTAACAGCACTTAAAGATTCAGCCACTCTGATCTGGCCACCTCACTCACAAGCTCTACAGGGAAAATATCTGGACAACCTATTTTTGCATAAAGTCAAAGTTAACAGAGAGAACAGGAAAGGGGGCCCTTCAGCAGAATATTTTTCCCTAACTGTCCTAATCCACACTTGTATTTCCCAGAGTTCTCTGTTGAATTGCACAAGGTGTGCCTGCTTCACAGAATAAGTCATGAGGTGAACCCAGAGTATGGAATAGCACACGGAGCTGTGAGGGAAATGGAAGAGAGGGCTTTGATAGGAGCCTGAAGCTCATAACTCTGAGTAATCCTGCTGTGGATTGGGGTGCTCAGGTGAGCTCTGCATTTGCATTCCTTTTCCTTCCAACAGAGTTTTAAGTAACAAGATGCAAAATGTGCAGGTATAGAAATGTACACATGATGGTGCTTTTTCTTAACAGGCTTTGGTTTTGGAAAATCACAACTTGAAAAATATATATTTACACAGAACACAGGTTAATCTCATATTTCAGATGGAAGGCAACTGTCCCTTGCTTCTGTATGGAGCCTCACAATTTTAGCCCTGTCCCTACAAGAACTGCTCCCTGCACGGTTGAGCTTCTCTCCTCACATTAGAAACTCACTGTGCCCGCAGAGGAGAATTGTCAACCGTGATCTTCATCCAAGAAGAAGAGACGACATTATGGATTTCCCACTATAATTCAGAGCGCAATTTTCATCAGAGGACAAACTTAATTAAAATAAGACAGGACAGCAGAAGTAATAAAAAACCTTTTAATTACATTTCTACGGTTTTGGATTTCTCCTCAAGCTAGACATCCAGACTGCCTCAGCCTTCACCAAAAAAATGAAAGGAATTCAACTTGCAAAGTTTTCCTGAGCAAGCAAAAAAGCACTGAATGTAAAAAAAAAAAAATAAAAAAAATTTATATTTTCAATTTCTGCCTTTCTATCAAAGAGTAACTTGCAGCAACATAGAAAACAGACCATATTTACTCTAAAAAGACCAAAGTTTTTGATAAATAAAATGAATACATTTCCAAACTCTGTATACACAATGTGCTTTCTTCCATACACAGCCCTGTGCAGGAGGTCTGCATTTTCTTCCCCACATTCACCACTACAAAGCTCCAAAGCTGAACTCCATAAACATTACTACACAGCACCTATAAACGGTTTAATTAAATGCTGTTGATACCAGCTCTTCACAAGCTATCAGCGTGGCAACCTCTCATGGGCTCCTCAGTCAGCAAAATAAAGGCAGCCACAGGGACAATACAATACTTAACAACAAGATGCTCTCCAGGGGCACACAGGTACCAAGCTAACGAGCCACCAAGTCATTCACTGCCAGGGAAGCGGGGTGCAACACAAAGAAAACAGCAGGGAAATTCACTTAAGTTGCCCGGGCGACAGCAAAGCAACGTGATGAAAAATTCCCAGTCGCCCAGTGGCAGGGAAAGCACTGGGGCGAGCTAACACCAGCCCAGGGCTGGGACTGCAGCACACTCTAGTGACCCGAAGTCTCCACAGTAAAAACTAAATAAATTCACTGCTGAGCGCCCCAAAAAAGCAAAACAGCATTGATTTTAACTATGCCTCCATTTATAAAACATTTGATGCTTGTTAAGAGGCAAAAGATTGACCAGTGTTGGTCTGAGATCACAAACCTTTTTCCCCTCTTGCCCTGTGAAGGCAACTGTGGTTATCATGCAGTTTGCCATTTCTTTGGGGCAGATTTAAACACTGATAATTAACAACTGATGATCTGTGGCTTTGCACTTGGTCTTGCTGGCTGAGAACTGACGTGCAGCAGACAACAGCATGGGACCTGTATATAGATCCTACAGCAGCACCCCAGCTCCAGCACGACTGCACCAGGACACTGCTCCCCACAAACTACCAGATTCCAGGGATCTTTGGACACCATGGCTTATTCTTGCAGTTTCTAGGCTACACATACAGTCTGCACTGTAAAATGTAACTGAAAATCAGCAGCTTTTCAAAACGTGCTTCAGCTACTGCAACAAACAGTCCATTTGCAATACCAAAAATAACTAAAAACACAGACTTCTCTCCCTCCCCATCCTCTGTAAGCATTTTACAATTACGTTGCACAACAATATCAATAAAAATAATGTATCTACAGTCCCAAAGCAAATTGCTTCACTAGGGCTGGAAAAGTCTAAGAAACCCAGAAAAAAACTATAAAAGAAATTCAGTACAGCTGACTTCCACATTTTCATGCACTTGCCCAGGAGAGCTATGGCTTGGCAGGTCCTAGAGGAAGAGTTCAAGCACACAGACACCATCCCCCCCCCTTATTCAGAGTAAAGTATTACTCATTTTGATTGCTGAGAAGATTCCAAATTGCCACAGAACTACAGCCCCAACTCACAACACCTTGGTCAAGTGGCCCTTTCCCACTCACATCTTTAGCCCATCATTCCTTCATCTTCTCAAATTAAAGCATCATTTTTTTCACATCCTACGGTTTTACTGACCAATCTGCACAATCTGGAGGTGTTGTCTTAGTGACTCCATGGACTCAGTGACTAGATAAGCCTCAATAATTCAAACCCATCAAACAACTAAATTTCTTCCCCATTTGTCCTCCTGCATTTCAGCGCCAACTTCCTTCTCCCACTCATTTGCAGCACTTCAGTTTTAATTCTCCCTTTCTCTGTTTTTCTCAGCGTTTGTCTGGGACTCCCAGTGTGCCTTTGTTACTCCTTCTCTTGCTTCAATTTGTTTAGGAGTGCTTAAATTAAAGAAGCTTTTCCAATCATTCTGCCATGTCTGCAGTTGTTGCTCTTGTTCTTAGTGCAAGCATGAGTTACTGGTTAATCCAAAGCCACGTACACATGCACACACACACTACACCAACACACAATGTTTGACATTCTTCTCATAAAGACTTTACAGAACAATTACCATTACACAAGACACATTTGGTACCCATGGTAGCACCACTTCAGTCAGGAATATATACTCAAAAAAATAATTTTGGAGAGTTTAAGTTTCAGACTGTTAAGAAAATTATGACTACAGCAAGTACTTACAATGGATCATTGTACCTTCTAATGAACAAAGCCTGTTGAAACACTAAACTACATGATTATTGCTTAATTTCTAGATGTGGATACACCTCATTGCCTCTCTGTACAGACTACACTTTGAAGCTGAAATAATGAACTACAAGATTAGAGAGCAGCTTTTAAAGAGAACAAAACTTAGTGCCTTTTTATTAAATACTGGGGGGGGGGAAACTTCAATGAGAAATAGTACTTTAACACATCACTTTTCAAGACTTTTATATGTCCTTAAATTATGTATGAACAATCCTTCCCAAGTGAACGTGACTACACCTGCACTACATTTAAGAACTTGTGCAGCTTTTTCCAGGTTCAATGCTTAAACTCAAATCTTTTGAGTGACACAAATGCCTTATTTAAAATCAGCATTTTCATTAAACTTGCAAGCTATTACATGTGATGGTGGGTATTAAGCTTCAGAAGCATGATGTGTTGGTATCAAAAAGAGTCATCCATACAGTCTGAAAAGGAAATATTTTGGACAAATAGGAAGAAAAATGCTTTCAAAGTAACAGATGGGGATTTCCCATCCTGAAGATGAAATAATTGACATAAACTGAGAATAGAAATCCTATAACCATTAACAAATAACAGTTAACACCTTAATCTCAGCCAGGTGTTAAAAAAGTGAGCCACTAGCTGCACTGGTGTAGAAAAGCAGTAGTAACAATCCCTTCAAACACCTTTCTCACTATTCTCTTCTCTCATCAGCTACACAAGCATGCATGATACAAAATTCAATTATGACACTCTACGGAAAAGGGAAAAAAATAATTTAAAAGAAGATATAATTGAAAGAAACTTCTGGAATATAAAAACACTCCGTTCACGTATGCACCACTGAAATTGTACTAACAGATTTACCTCAATATTGCTAAGAGCCAGTCCTCTGGGTTACCTGGACCAGTTTGTACCAAAGTGGAACTAAAAGCCTAGGAATGTTCAGCAACTGATTTAATTTCCTGTGCATATGCACATTTTTTTTTCTCACCTAATTAACAGATTCATTATGTGCACTGACAAGGGATCAAAATTCAGAATTGTAACTAAAAACTCTTCAGTCTTACGAATTATATGGGATTTATCTTCTGTATTTGCACAATGCCACATAGATTGCTGACGGTTCAGACTATTTCTTTAGCTGGTCTGGAGGAAACACTTAAAACTGCAGTTAATTTTTTTTTTAAGCAAAATACAAAGAGGGCAAATATACACACACATTTTATGCTACAATACAGATATTGAAAATTAAATATTATGCTTGAAGTGTATAAACATCATCTAGACAGAGCCCATGTTTAAACAGCCTAACAACCCCAAACAAAGAAGTTATGCCAATTCATTAACTGATTTCACCACAACCAGAAAGCACCCAAAATTCCACTTCTGACATTAAATCATTGTCTGTCTCACCAGACTAGAGTCCATATTTGCAGCACTGTATTCATGCCAGGACTGGAGAAAAATTAAACCCAAGACAGAACGACTATAATTTCTAAATTATATATTTAGCAAGACTTGTAAGATAATGGTGTTTAGCAGAGGTAACAAAAACTCTTAAAAATTTTAAAAATCAAAGCAATATTCCTAGCAGGAGCCATATTGCATTTGGCCAAGGAATTTTTTTTTTTAAATCCCTTGATTCAGGAGACCACTGGAGAGGAGAGACTACTCATCTTGCACAGATCCAAAGTGTCTGTGCCCTTTTCCTAAAGCCTATGAAACTATGCTCTTGCATCACTGCCACAAACAAGTCCAAGCCCACTGGAGTTCCACAGGCCCCAGCTCACAGCTGCATCTTTTCTTACTAAGGAGTGATGCTTTACACCACCTTCAGCAGCAAATATCACAGCATGCCTGCCTTGAGTCTCCCTCTCATTAGACAGAAAAAAAAAAAAAAGAAAAAAAAAATACACCAAAAAAACCCGCTGCAACAAACACATGCATCCCAAAGAAAAAAAAACAAAAAAAAAAAAGGAAAATAAATTCATGAGCAAGAGAGGATGACAATGCCTCTGATAAATCAGATTCAGGTTCTAAGCCAGGGGAGGTAACGATAGACTTCAGTTTTCAATTTAATCAAAGTAAAAGAGTGAGCTTTCCACTACATATCTTGGCTAAAAAAGAAACATGTCCTAGCTTAGCTCCATCATGCCTGCACCAGCAAATTGACTTAATTGTCAGCAAGGAATTATGAAATATGAAGTGACTCCAGCAGCGCTCCAGGGAGACTCCTGAGGCACAGTGTCTATAGCAGAGACACCAAAGTGCCATCCATCTCACTCTCACCCTCAGGCAAAGCACAACAGCCTTGGCTCTCTAAAAAAGGCCGCCAAGAAGAACAAAGCCTGGCTTTCCTGAATGATTAGCAGTGGCCCAAATAAAAAATTTTAAATACATCAGCACAGCTTCCCTGGCTGCTGAAAGCACAGGCAGGAAGTCATGATTTGAGACACCAATTTGTAACTACAAGGCTACATCCAGTTACAGCTCACAGGGGCCTTTCTAAGGAGAGACAACACCATGCACACTTCCCCTCTCACATCCTTCTCCCCAGAGAGGAGGGTAGAAAGGGCAGGAAGGGAAGCTGTAGTCAACAGAAGCTGCTCTGCTGAATGCTAGCACTGGAGGACAGGACAGAAGAGATATTGCTGAGCTATGCTTTCTGTGTCAAATCCTGGTTTCAGTTTGACAAGGCCAGTATGGCAGAAGAGAAACCACATGGAACTCAGCCCCATGGACATGGGCGCTAAGAAAGGAGATGGGAGCCCAAAATCTTTTGCTGGGTCTTTGATAAGAACTACAGAGATAAGTACTCCCACCTAAAAACACCCCTTTGGTTGTCCATCAGGGATTCACTTCAGATTCAAGAAACGGTTTTTGGTTTCACCTCATCTATTACTGGCAGTGGGGACTAGTCTGAACTGGAGTTGCAGCCTCTGAAGCTGTAAACTCCTGACCCAAAGAGCCTTTGGGCTGTGAGCCCTGCCAAAACGTTTGGGCCTCCTAAGCAGGTTCTTTTATTTCAGAAGGGAGGAGGAAGACAGAGAAATCCCTCTTTGAGGTGAGACAGCCCTTATACTGATCACTCAGCCCCCTGAAATGCTGTTATCTAGTGGGGGAAGGGGACTATAATTAATTGAACCATGGCCAAAGCTTGAACTGCTGGTTGGCAAAACTCTGCTGGGACGTCGCAAAAATTGTCTGGCCTCCAATCAGAGATGCCTTCATCCAAAGAATCAAAGAAAACCAATAAGTAAGCATTTGCCCTGGTCTACCCTTCCCCCAAGGTTGAATTAGTTGGTTTTTTTTTAAGGTAATGGACAATCTAAAATGAAAATTGTTTCAGAACTTAGGAAGTAAGTTGTCATTAATAAATTCTCTCAGTTTTTTCTCTCTCTCAGCTTCCCTGGTTTGGTGAACTGCAGGTAAAATGCACCATTCTTCATTGACTGACTATTCTGAAAATCATTCTAAAATTTGATTTTCATTTCAGAAAGAGTAATAAAATTACAAATATTTGTAGAAATTCAGAACTAGTCAAGTGACCTGGACCATACTGCTCAACATAATCTCTTCAAAGTGGACAGTACCTGACAGGATGAGAAAAGAGAGTTCCCCTGAAATAGCCTATACAGCACAAATTCTTAGAAACGTAAAGGGAATATGTTGCCAGTTACCATTATCTGGCATATCAAGTCACAGGGAAGACTTAGATTCCTCCATAACCTGGTTTGATAAGAGTTGAAAGCAATACCACCTCTTTCTCACATAAGAAGTTATTTCACATGACACAAGAGTACAGTTCCCTTGAAAAAGGAATATTGTTCACACTTCAAATTTTAAAAGTATTTCTAACATGGATTTGCAATGCAAAACATTCTAAATACAAATCAAATATAGCTGACAGAACCATCTTTTTCAGGCAGCCCACAACTAGGCATGCCAGATATTAACTATTTCTATTTATTACTCAACAGAAACCAGCTTTCAAGCATAAAATGAAGGTGCTACAGAGACATATTTAAGTGATTCATGTTGCATACCAGATTAAAGTTACTGCAGCACAGACATGCAAGTGATAAAAAGAAAGAAGGAGCAATAATCCTAAAAAGTTCTCCAAATCAAGAGTTTTTCCCACAAGTTTCAACTACTCAGACACAATAGACAATGAAAGCCCCAGGCTCCACGGCTTCACAGGTGAAACTGTCAGAGAACAAGGGCCATTACAACATCCTCTCCTACAAGAGCCAAGGCACCTTTTCTCCATAAGACTGCCAGCCCTGGGGCACAGCTCAGGGAGAAGCTGCAGAGCTCCACATAGCTCCTCTTCAGCCAGGAGGAACGTGTTAGCGATCGGGACCACCCACGTCCCCTCTTGGCCATTCAAACACACTGAGCAAGTGAAAATCCAGGTGAGCCCTGAATGTTCCTGTCACCTAAGAGTGAAGAGAAGAAGTGTGGGAGCACAGCAGCTCATCACCCCACTGCTGTGAGGAAAGCACAGGGCCTTGCAGCATCTTCGATACTGTGATTAAAACAATTCCCAAACACATCCAAACAGCTCTGAACAACAGTATATTAACATGCCAGTGGCTACTCCTTGCACACGTTGCAAACACTTGCCATTGTGCTCGGATTAACAAGCAAATTCCGCTCTCACAAGCTTCCACCGACCTTTGATGTATATTTAGCTGCCATCACTAATTTTTATGACTGTGACAGCACATCACACAAAGGAGTTTGGAGCCCAGATTTTTTAAAGCCAAGCTGTACCCTTAATACTAATTTCTAGGCGAGAGGCATTCTAAATTCCTAAAGAAAGCAACTTGCATTTTTGCTAACAGAAATGATTTTCTTTTCTCAGAAAATCGGTTGTTAACAGCCAGAGGTCAAAACAAAACCTAAACTGCATTTCACAGTCCGTAATTATTTATTTAACAAGTAATGGAAGCTGTATTTCAAGGGACTAATATTTCCAAGACCTGCAGCAAATGGCAAAGCACTAGGCAAACCCAAAACCCTAGGAAAGGGTAGAAGATTCAGCAGCTGAGAGAATTAAGCAAAAGCAACTCCTCCTGCCCGAGAAGGCAGGGGAGACAGACAGGGTCAGCCAGCTGCACAGTTTTGAACATCAACTCTGACTACTGCTGTGCTTCCCCATCTTCTGCGTCTACCAAATTAGATAAGAAAAACCTAAAGCTTACTTGCTCCAATCAAAGACCTTCCCCTATTCAATAGTTAACTGCACATATTTAATGAGATGGATGTCACATATAGAAATGGTAATTCCTGTGCTGACCTTACTGTACTACTTACAGTGACCAGGATAGTGTTGAGACAAGATCTGTGCAAACCCACAACAACCCAATATATTCATGGTTAGAAACAGAAAGGGAGGAAAGTACAAACATCTGGACAGGGGAGTGTGAGGGGCAATATTAACACTACAGGGATAATTTCAGCCCACCAGCTGACCTCTCACTGCCAGTATTTTGTAAGTAGAGAGAGGAGGCCTCAAAGTAGTCTTCTCTTTTGTGTCCCAACATTTGGGAAATACTTGACTGTTTGGGTTTTTTTAAACGCAAAAGCTTGAAAAAACCAACAATGTTGCATGCCTATCTTGACTGAGAACACTGTTGCAACTATCGGCTTAAAAAACCCACAATCCTTTAGATAATCCCCCACAAGTCCTGATTAAAAGTGGATTTAATATTTTGAAACTAAGCATAATTGTTCAAGACGACCTTGAGCAGTTTCTTACACCACTCTGCTCCATTGGCACAGTCAAGATGACAGCTGCACTGTCAAATGTACGATAAGACAGGCTGATAGCAAGGTCTCTCCAAAATATTTTCCTCTATGAAGTAAAACAGATGCTTACAGTTCTTCCAAACCGCGCCTGTCTCCTGTTCTATTTCAAACACGCACTGAACACACGTAACGAAATGGAGTCGGCATTTAATAAGCCCGAGCTGTATCGATGGCCAATCCAAAAAGCACACCTCGAATACATGCATTTTGTTCCCCCTGCTTAAGTCATCACCGATTTTATGTCCAGAAAAATTAAGGTACACAGGACTAAAAGTGGTTTTACAATAGCAGGGGCACTATTGCCACCTGCTGTCAGAAAGGATTCACAGCATCCCACACCCACCCACGCTTCCCAAAGCAGAGAAGTCACAGACTTGTGAAGAAATCCAACTTTGCGGGTGTTTTGCTTGTGTACTGCTGGTTTTCTCTAGAATAAGCACACACAGAAAAGGTTCAAGGTAACCATGGCATGAAGGATCAATAATCACATTGGGGTAAGAGATAATAAATGGGTTCAGTAACTGCACAAAGAAATAAGGAGAACACACTGGTCTAGGTAAAAGAGATATTGTCCTGAAAGCATCAACACTGACAGACTTGTCAATAAATCCAGCTACTATAGACCATCAGAGGTTAGATAAGGCTACTAAAACACTCATCTTGCCAATTTTTATATTAGATTTTCAAAAGACAGACTATGCTGAATCCTGTCAGAGGAGAGAGCTGGCCATGAACTTTGTGTCAGAGTATTTCCTACAATCACAGAATGGCCTGTTTTGGAAGGAACCATCAAAGATCATCTAGTTCAACCACTCCTCACCATGGGCAGAGACATCTTTCAATAATCCAGGTTGTTCAACTTCCCTCCAACCTGACCTTGCACATTTCCAGGGATGGGGCATCCATAACTTGTCTGGGCAAACCATTTTAGATAGTAAGGTAACAGATATAAGGATCATGTACACTCCTCTCATTCCACTCAGACTTCTCTGGGAGCACAGAATAACACAAAGTCAAAAAGCATAACTCTGAACCTCAACATCTGTGTCTGGTGCTTCAGCCCACAATCTGTTAGTTTAAGGAGCCTTTTGAGTGTTTTGTTCCAGTGGAAAGTACATTTCCTTCTCTATTTTTTTTTAAGGCTTCTCAGTAAGTCACTGAATGCTCACATCCCACTGCTTGAAATCATCACTTGATTATCATTAACATGCAGTGCCTATCTGTTTGCAGTGCCTGGCCATATGGCAGGCTGAGTGGCAGAGCTCTCCTTGAGGCATGCGAGGTTGAGGCCTCCATTCCACCAACCAAGACTCTTGGCTCACTGGCACCACACACAGTGTGGCAGGATAACATCCAGGTATGAGGCACATTTCCACCCAGATGCCATCTCCATTAGCTACATGAGATGGCTGTGAGCACACTGGTCAAACAATGGAAAGAAAATATTTCACCACTATTCATTTCCCTTTCCCAAAGCACCCTAGAACAAGGAACAAAGCTCTTCCCTGACACGTGTCTGTAGCACTGCCAAACCTTTCTTTTTTTAATGCTTAAGTTTTGAGTTGTACTAATTATACCTGAGATGTTTTTAAAGTGCATTGCAACCACCTTTTCTGCAGTGCAATTCTGAGTGAGCCTCCTCAGTCATAACCCTTGGCAACAGTTACAGTAAATGGTGTTTGACTGACAAGTAGCTACAGTTCTCCACCTAAATTAAACCATTCCTCCAGAAGTACTTGCCTTCCATTTCATTCTCTTGACCACTGTCACTATAGACAGCCTTTTTATCCAAATGAATATTACACTGCAGGGAAGAACAGCATTGAAATGAAATTAGACCAAAAGCAGAGGGCAAGTTTAACCACATCTACTGCTCACCAGCCAGGCTTAAAGCATTTTCCACAGAAAGCAGTAATAAACTCACTCACAGATGTCACAATTGAGCATGACTGATTCCCTCAACTATTAACATCGACTTTCCTGATGAGTAAGTGAGGACTGTATATAAATTAGTCTGGGGTTTTACACACAAGTGTAATTGTACCAACTGTAAAATAACTTGAGAAACCTTTGATTAACACCACAGTCTGCTCACAGTAAAGATGAAAACCAAATTAACAACAATTTGTTAGCAATATTGGTTCTATTCCTAGAGGAAATTACAACAGTGTAAGTTACATAGGCAGATACCAGATGACTCCATACAAGAGATTTCAATGCAAGTTTTCCATTTTCCTATCTACACTGGGGATAAAACATGTAAAGTATGTTTACAAAACATTCTAATGGACACCAAATTTGCTAAGAAGCTCCCAGTATAATCAACCAATTATGTTTAGCTCAACCAAAGGGAGAAAAAAAAAAAAAAAAAACCACCCACAAAAAAAAAAAAAAAAAATCAATACTAATATATGTAAAAATCCCATGTCAAAATGCTATGAGCAATTTAAGGGCAGATTTTACATTTTGTTTCTTCCATGTTCATTAGCAGGAACACTTGAGTTAATGGACTTGTTTTCATAGCAAATTATTGAAGAATAATTTCAAATGAGCTCCAGAGTAAGAATTACTGGTCACTGTAAAATAAAAAGGCGGAGAATAAGTGTATACACAATACCAGATCAGGTTCAGTGACTGACTCAAATACCTTTATAATATTCAGACAGGCCACTTCTTAAGTAATTTCTACTTCAGAAGTTACAAGATGAAAATTCTGTGTGATAAATTAAGTTGCCAAATGAAATGGATTAGTAATCAGTGAAATTGCCTGATGTCAGATCTGTTCCAGATTAGAATCCATCCTTTTTCCCCACCTGTTCATTAAGCACCAAGTTCAAGGCAACTGCAGTAACTGATTGCGCATTAACGAGCTGTTTGTGTGCAAAGGCAGAGTTCAGTCCCTATCTATACTTACACACTTGTATAAGTGCAATTCACTGATAATATATTCAGTTCCCAGTATCAATACATAGCTCTTCTACCTTGATGTGTAATTTTCAGCTTGAGAAAAGAAGCTCATTAAGTTAAACAGTCATATTCAAGGTCAAGGGCAGGAAATTATGAATCTGGAAGAAAATATGTTGCTATCTCCAGATAAAAAAGCTGGATAAAGATATTGCTGTGGCACAAAAATACTGAAACATGGTTGTAAAGTCAGAAGCCTGAGGGAAGAAAAGCGTATTTCCCAAGGAAAGGTGAGATTCAATATGAAAATATCTATTTCATCCTATAAATTGTCATGCAGAGGCTCCAGTGTAAACCAGTCCTGCAACAAGCACAGCAAACACAGGGTATTTAAAATTGAGTGTTTTTCAATCCCACACACGTTCCGTACCAGGACAGGGAGGTACAGCACAACAAGCATTCCAAACTCTTACAAATTTGTTTAAACTCAGCTGTAATTCTCTCCCTGGAAACACCTCTGCCTCTTAAAGCAATCAGGAGACCATCACCTCCATGCACCTTCCCTCAGCTGGCCCTGCACACTGTGCCAAGGAAGCTGAGGAACCCACTCCTACCAAACCAGCATTCCCAGCTGAGGCAACTCACATCACACAGAAAGATGTGTGATGCTCTTCTTGAGCAATGTGAGGCTCAGTTACTAAATTCCAGCATCAGAGGTTGGTAAAAATCAGACATAAAGAGATCTTATGTTAGTCACCAACTCTTTTCTCTCTTTATCAGAGGAAGACTGTAAATCACATTTGTTTTCTCACATGGAAAAGATACTAATTTTAAAAATTGAGGGTTTCTTCCCCAAATTCTTGAGTATTAGAAATTAGAAATTGCAGCACTCAAATACAGTTTAAAGGGAGACACCTAGTTGCTATAACTGCAGCAACTCTCTAATTGCAAACTTGGATGCAATAGTACAGACATATTACCGGTAATATCTAATTGAATAGACATGAACATCTTCCTTTTTGTTGAAGATGAAAGGTTTCTGTTCTCAGTACCATACTTCTGTACTGATACCAAGAATATTTTTCAAAGATAAGAAGAAATATTATCTCTTCCAGTGTTCTGCAAGTCGTCATCCTCCTCCTCCCTATCAGATAAAAATAAGGAGAATCCTTTTTTCCCCCTGACATAACGGTTTCCCCTTGATCTTCCCGCACAAGCATATTAGTACATGCCTCCTTATAACTGGGCAGTAAGATTTATTAACAGGTAGGAAGTGAATGAATACCTGAGGTCAGTAGAGATAAACTGCTGCTTAAGGTATATGAGGTACACAGACATCCCCATCACACACACCCACTCCCAAAATACCATTCCTGTACCTATTTCAGATAGTTACTGCATAAGACATAAGCAGCAACACAGATTTCCTTATTAAAAATGCAGAGGAAATGTAGTCCTTTACAGCTCAGTTGATACTATAAATACTAAAGAAATTGTTTTTCAAAGCTTACTCAGGCTTTTACAGCTTCTTTCTGTATTTGGTATTGCCAGAGGGACTAAATGGCCCCTCTCTCCTCTCCCTAGACACAGACACACCACATCCCCTCTGAGCTCTGTTCTGACAATTTATTCAGATGCTGGCTAATTGTGGTTATCTGACTTCCAAGTGCTTGAAGCACTTTTGGCATCAGGATGAAGTGACATCCAGGAACATTTAATCTGTTAAAAAGGCCAGTCAGCACAGATTAATGCAGTAAGCACATGCCTCAAGGAGAGGCTGTTTACATTCTTAGAGTGTAATTAAAAAGTGCAGAAGAGGATATAGGAGTAAAAGTAAAATTTTTATACAAGTCTTACCCGAATCCTTTAAGAAATGTATGAAGGAAATGGCATAAGAGAACACCTTAAGCAAAATATCAAGTTAAACTAATACCCGTCTGCGATGCCATCAATAGTAAGGAAGTTTTAGGAAACCATTGTGTAAGCATAAGACATTTACAGGGGTAGATAATTGACATCAATTTTAGCAAAATCGCACATCAGCTCCTTTCTCTCTCACAATGCATCTCAGTTTCTCACTACAGTCTTGAATGATTTCAAAGAGGCTGTTTTGATGTGTTTCTTTTCACAATGAGCAAAGATACAAACTAGATGTAAAATATTTTTGGAAAGTAAGCAGCATCCAGTTTGTCTGCTGAAAGTCTAGGACAAAAAAGGATCCTTTTGCAGAAATGTTCATCAATGATACCCTGATATTTAGCTACAGAAGATCACCTTTTATATTAATTTATGCCTCATTTCGACCTTACAAATTTAAGAATACACATTTTTTTAACCAATATGTTTGCATCCAAATCTGGAGACAATCTGAACCATCTGGAACCCTTCCCAAAATTTGCCAGACCATTTCCTTTATTTCAAGCGTATTTAGTTTTTCACATAAATCAATGTAAACATTCAACCTGTATCTTCCTGTGGTTTTAATTTGGATATGACTTGCTGTATTTTAAACTATTTATTAGAGGAGACAGTTAATGGTATTTCTAAATTCAGAGAGAAAGTCTCCAGAGGGTCTCTTCCTCCCTTCCTAACCCAGAGCTTGCAGCAGATAGGAGGGAAACAATCATTAACATCTGGGGTAGTAAAAAGGCATTAAATTAAAAAAAAAAAAAACTTGCACAGGTTTACCTCCAATAAACCTGTCTCCTGTTTCATATTCAACAGGCTGCATTTTATTTAACTTACAGAAACTGGTACTGTGGCTACTTACTGCTCTATGTCTTGGATATGTCTTGGAGGCTTGGATAACTTCAGTTGCAGAAGAAAAAGCAGTTTTTCTGCTTGGAGTTCTTTGCAAAAGCATCAAATGGTGCAGAAGCATGTGTTTAGATACTGTCTAAGAGACAGTACAATTTCACTGAAACTGTTGGATTTAAAAAGAATTGCAGCACAGCAGATGTTTTGCATCAATAATATGGATCTTTAACCAAAACACCTTCCTCATGTAGCTTTCCAGCTATCTTCCACAGTTTGAAAGGTTAACAGAAAAAAGTAACACTGAAACCATGAGCTATGAAAGGCTTAGCTTAATTACTGCACTGACATACAGAGAGCACATGGTTTTTCCAAAGCAACTGTAGGTTAGTCTTTTAATCTAAACTTATTAATATCTTGTAATAGTTAACATATTATGTCCTTTAAAACCTACAGAATATTACAAAAGAGTTAAAAGAATCTTGAAAATCCACCTGTGCCAATGCCCTGACCGTAGGACTGCTGTTCTGTGTCCATCTGATACACAAAAATATCACTGTATAAACATGTTCCTTTCAATAAACAGCTTTGCCAACATCTAATCTGCATCTCCCTTTAAGCCCAAATTCAATTTACAGAATACAACAGTAGAAACAACTGAGCCTTCTAGATACTTTCAGTGCTATGTCCCTCTTCAGGTCTTTCAACCTCAGTCTGTTTTGAGTGGTCTTTAAACCTTTTCTCAATATTGCATATCAATGCGTGTTGATTTGATTTTTTTTTTTTTCCTCCTCAGAAAGATACATTTCTCACGAGGATGGCAGGTAGATAATATTTTTATAGGCAGATAATATAATTTGCAGTCTGGGATATAGGTTTTTTGGACCTTTTAGGAGAATTTAAGGGGGATTTAAATCAAGAAATGTGAAGCACTCCTATTCTAAAGCTCATCCATAAGTAGCTCCAGCCAGGAATTCAAGGGAGGTCTATGAACAAAGAGAAGCTAAATATAAATGGAGAGAAGTATGCTAATATTGACTTACCGGAAAGCAATAAAGTAAAGAAGTTAGCAAAAGCACTACTGGAAAAAATCATCTTAAAAAAGAATGAAGAAAAAATATTAAAATATTAAAGCTTCAGGGGCCTTGTCAACAGAGTGAGGAGAGGATCATATTACATGGATGCTACTGTATTGTTTGTTATTTAGGAAGGCTTTTCTGCATCAGTGAACAGGAAGATTAATTAATCTTTTTTTGAATGGGAATATCAGCCTCTGTACTTGGAATGCAAAAATATATTTTGAAATGGCTGAAGATTCCACCTGTACTTCACAAAACCCATCAGCAGAGGTCCACTGGTCAAGTGGGATGTTATACAATCAAACACTCAAGAGAGTCTGTTCAGTGCCCTATATGCTGTGCGAGCAGACATTGCTGTGCTCTTTACAGACATGAACCAGTAGCTCCACGTGACATTTTCCTTTGATAAGCAAACACATCCGTTTTGGCCATTACAACCCTGAGTCCCTCTGAACTTTATTCCATCACAGAGAAGATACTGCAGCACGTTTCCTTCCAAGAAATGAACACCACCAAAATTAGTTCTTGAAAATTAATCAATGCCACTCATATACTAAGGGAAAAAAAGTTTCAGCCTCAGGACACACAAACCACACACTCTTTTTGGAGTGGAGAGTGCAGGCAAGATTTGGCTATGGGCATATGCATAGGGGTAAACCTTCCCATCATTTTTTGTAAAAAAAAAAAAAACTGAGCTATCTTACTATAATCTAATACACTAATTAATTAATTGCACAGGCATTTCTACACACAGTTGTTCACCTTGGCTGCACACATGGAAAGACGGTCACTGAGCATTAAGAGGTACTAAATCACTTAAAAATCTGTAGGTCATGGCCAAAAACTTGAAAAATACAACCTCCCAACAAGAAAGCAAATATGAAAACCAAATTATATAATATAAATATAATATAAAACAAATTCTGTTTTACTAGCACCTTGTTGTTAAAGTTCTCACATTACCTGGTCCAAAAGTGGCTTGATTTAGAAAAGCAGGCTGGAATTAGCTTAGCAACAAAAATGATCTTTCTACAATGCAAAGTGTGAAGTCTGAGCTAACCAAGTCAAAAGATGGACACAAGATCATTAATTTTTTCATGGTGACCATGCTATAAAAGTTTCACAATAATCCCTGCTACAGGCAGTGCACACAGGATGAACAGATGGAGTATGAAGGAACTGGGGGAAAAGCCACATTTTCCAACAGATTTCCACAGGACTCACCAGTTTTAGGCAACCTTTCAGAGTTCACAATTGTACCATGGAACTAGAAAGGATTCAGGACACAGCTACATAAAATATTTAACTACCTACCAGCATTAACAATGGCATCAACCTCAAGCAGCGTAATGTCACCTCTGTAGAGAGAAACTTTCTCACTCAGACTCTTCTTCCCCTGCAGATCTTCTTTAGTGTTTTCACCTACAAACCAAGAAAGCAGAAAAATCAGGTTATAAGCGTGGGTCTGAGGCCATTATTTCCAAGCCCTGAAGAGGCAGCAGTCCGGTGACACTGCTGTTGTCATCCTGCAGCATCTTTCGGTTTCACCTCGAGAGGGCACCGGTAACCCACAGAGACACCAGCACTGCCCTGACACCGCAGGGCTTGTTTGTTACTTGTTTCCAAATACAAGCTAGTAGGAAGCACTGAATCCTTATCCACATACCATCTGGTTACAAAACCGTAGAAACATACATATTTTTGGAGCGAGATCCATCAAGCAAATTTATTTGGTACTCACAAGGGTGTAAATTGCAAAAACAAATTGAGGAATTAAGATTACCATCCTAACCACAGTAATAGTTTCTCCAATCCAGAAATATACCAAATAAGTACAAAAATATGCAAGCACACCATTTGCAAACAGCCCCAAAATTCAGAATGACTTCTGAAGACATGTAGCCAGACAACAAGCCTGAAAAAAAATCCACACGAATTTTAAACTTGGAGTTTTATCACCTTAAATTGCTCAGCTAGGAGGCAGGTGGTGAAGACAACATACACTAGCTTGCAACAGATTTCTTATTAAATAATGTGACCATAGGTCCCTTTTTCCTGTGAATTCTTGCAATTGTGCATCACCTCATTTATATCCAATTCAGTCTATAAAACAGCTCAGTTATCTCGAACCCTTGCACAAACATACTGCCCAAAGCTTCACCAAGTTAGACATGCACATACCAGAAATGAACCGAGGAAGGAACTTTTCACTTTTACTATTACTTTTTTTAAATTATTTCCAACACAAGTCGCAAGAAACTTGAGTTTATCTATTGGTCAGAAACAGAATCCATTTGCTGAGGTAAAAAAGTGTGAATCAAATTCACATCTTCAAAACAAGTGAATTTTGTTGATAAGCAAAAACAGTCCTCAATATTTAGTGAGAAAGTAGAAACAGTCCAAACAAATTTGTCTCTCTAGTCTTACCCTCCATTTCCATCAGCTCAAGAATACCAACTCAGACATGTCAGCAGTTCCTTGCTGAGCACATCCCCAAGTTCCTGAGGCCTGTCCCACAGTGGCAAGAAAGAGCAGCAGGCTGAGACGGTGACAGGCTCCGACCGTCTGGCGTGGCCTTGCCTCGACATTCCCGGCCTCTGGCTGCCAGGCGACAGCCTTGTGACATCGCAGCTGGTGCCGCACCCCGCTCAGAGCCCGTGGGCACCGCTCAGCTCAGCCGGGGCTGAGGGCCAGAGCCCGCGGCTCCTCGGGCAGCTCGGCCATGCTCCGCCCGGGGCTCTCCCTGCTCCTGGCGCTCTGCGTGGCCTCGCTGCTCCCCGGCCCCCTCAGGGCTCGCAGCTGTCCCAGGAGCGGGGCCCGGCTGCCGGTGCCCGCCCAGCTCGGGCGGCAGCCGGGCCCTGGCGCGGGCAGTGCCAGCCCGTGGGCGCTGCAGGGGCGCTGCTGCACCTTCCTGGCCCTGGCCCTGCTGCTCGCCGCGCTCTGCCTCGGCTGCAGCCTGCGCAGGAAAGCCCAGAGGCAGCGGACAGAGGTGAGGGATGGGGACCGGGCAGCTGGCACGGTGCTGCCGGGGGCCGGGAGCTACAAGCTGTAGGATGAGGAGCGCCAGCCCCTGCGGAGAGGAAAGCCTGGGCAGGCACCAGGGCTCCTCTGCCTCTTCCCAGCCCCATGCCCGAGCCCAGAGCAGAGGTGGGCTCCCTTCCTCCCAGGAGGAAACAAGGACGGCCTGAGCCACCAGAACAAGACAGAACCTGCCGAGGGTCTCTCCACACCCCCTGGCAGCCCGGGGCAGCCCAGCCAGGCCCCGGATTGCCCAGGAGAGCCCGAGGGGGCCCGGCCCCCCGCAGCCCCTCTGCCCCCTTCACCGAGCTCCCTGCCCTGTCTCCCAGCAGAAGGCCTGGACACGCCCGGCCTGGGCACGGAGCTGCTGCCTGGCTGACCGCTCCCCGCTCAGTGACGAGGGGATCGAGGGGATCGGCCGCCAGCAGGAAAACTCTGCCTCCATCGGGAGCTTCCTGAGGCACCTGCGGCAGCGCTGCCTGCGGGGGGACGCGCTGCAGAGAGCGAGGAGCAGCAGAGTGTGGAAGGACTTGGACGAGGAGGCAGCGCTTTTCTCGGATTGAGAACGCAACTCCTGCTAGGCAATGGAGCAATGCACTGCAAGAGTCTTCATACAGCTTATTATTATTGTTATTACTATTATTAAAATTATTAAGACAGCTTTTACTTCTGTTTTAACTTTAGTCTTGCAAACAAGTTGATTGTTATGAGAAATAATATGAGAAATTGAAGTCAATGGCCACTAAATCATCTCTGCATGTACACTCACGAAGAATGGAGTTAATCCTGGTACCTCCTTTCCAAAATTTGGTCGCTTAAGCTAATACTGACAACACACAAAAGTGGAAACACTCCTGTAGGTCCTCCTCTTGTCTCCTCTGCCCCAGCATCATTAATACATTACTGCTGAAAATCTTCACCAGAAACAGTTGAACATTCACATCCCACACCCACTTTTTCCCCCTCTAGATCATCTTCTACCCCTCTGCCTATACAGTCCAATTTCATTTAGCTTTTCCTCTTGCACGATCCTTTTGTCCTTCAGTCGTGTTTAAAACACCTCAGAGTCCACAGAGCCACAGCTTGTAGTAGGATGCAGCTAATTACCCCAGCTCTTTACACGAATAGAGAAAATAGGCAGTCCTGGCCCTCAGCTTTGTTTACAGCTCCTTCCTGATCACTCCTAAGGAAAAGGGCCTTTACAGCTTGCACAAGGGTAGAAAAACACATCAGACTGAGTCCACGAAAACTGCACTTGAAAAGAAAACGGATGAAGTTCATCTGAACCAAGTGGCCAAGGGACTGTCAGAACATCTCACTAGAGGGAGCCCCTGCCCAGGACATAACTGTACTCAGCTGCTGCAGTGAACAAGGATGGCACAAACCTACAGCATTGAAAAATCAGCCCTGAAACTCAATCCCTGCTCAAATAACCAGAGATTTGAAGTCTAATATAAAGTGTATTCATTTTTTAAACAGGTCTCAAGCATCCAATTACAGAAATCCCTACAGCAATACCAAAGAGCTTACCACTAGAGGGAAGAGAAAATCTACAGCTTGAAGAGTTTATTACAGAAAAACACTACATTTGCATTTTAAAACGACTGTTAATGAAAGAGTAGAGCACACACGAAATAATAAAAATAGATACCAAAGCCCCATAGGATAAAGCAATACCTATGGCCAAGTAAAAGTCTCTTGGCACTCTATGAGCAAAGGCCAATAAGAGAAGAAATCAGAGAACAAGTGAGGATTGCTGGCAGTGAGGCTCACACTGTTATGAGGGAAGTTTGTTAAACAAGTCACACAACTCATTTCTCCTCAAGTTCATAAAAACATGTAGCAGACTGTAGAAAGGGGGGAAAAAAGTGAAAATAGGAGTTCCATCATTTCTAGTCAGCTTTAGAATCCACAGCTGAAGGAATTAATTCCAAGTTCAACCAAAGTAAGTCTGTTGAACCCCGCTACAGGAGCTGCTAGCAGAGACACATCCCCACGAGGAAGGCTTCT
Source organism: Oenanthe melanoleuca (assembly GCF_029582105.1). Classification (NCBI taxonomy): domain Eukaryota; kingdom Metazoa; phylum Chordata; class Aves; order Passeriformes; family Muscicapidae; genus Oenanthe; species Oenanthe melanoleuca. The sequence goes on along the minus strand of NC_079336.1, from coordinate 103,658,832 downwards.
CTAAGAGGATCTGGAAAAAGAACCTGAGCAAAGGACAAGAATCACATTATCCCCAGACCAGAGGCAGCCCTTCCACTCCTGGAAGAACAGTCAGCAAACACTTCACTGGGACACTAATGACTTTTCTTGGGTTGCTGAAAACAGAAAGGAGATGAGCAAGCTTTAGGAGTGCATCTGACCCTGCTGGAATGTGCAGCAGCAATTCTGCTACCCACACTGTGCTTTTTCCGTTCAGTGTCTGTTTTTTTTCTTAATGCTTTGTTTCCATAAATTTCCTGTACAGACTAAAAATGATGAACTATTAGCGGTTACTAATCTCACATCTAACACAACTTCCCATTCCATTTGTTTCTGCACAGGCTTATGGAGCGTTAGAAAAGACAGATTGTAAGACCTGTAATATTATGTGTCTGCTTCTACTCCTACTAAGCCTGGATGACTGTACAGGAAAGGCAATTGCTTATCTAAATCAAGATAAGCATTATTTCCATATGTTCCATCACCAGGGGAAAAGCGTTCGCAGATGCACTGTAGTACTTCAGATTTGTAGTACAGATCTGCTCTATCACTTCTTGGACTTAAACGAGATCAGAACCTGAGCACAAGGAAGAAACATCTGTTGCAGACAAATCACTTTCTACCCAGCCAGAAACGCAGCACAACATGCAAGTCAAAAGCATTTGATGATGAACACCAACACCTTCTCCCAGGCTGCACACTGCCAGTAAGGTCTGTTTCAGCTAATTACCAAGTGGCATAATTGGATGAGCTGAGGACTACAGCCAAGTACCAAACTCTGGAGGCAAACATTCACCACTAATCACAGAATGGATGTGGTTGGGTGGCACCTCTAGTCACCAAGTCACCCAGAGCAAGCTGTCCAGGACCCTGTCCCAGTTGAATTTAAACTATCTCCAAAAGCAGAGATTTCACAACCTCTCTAAGTAACTTGTCCCAGTGTTCAGCCAGTCTCACAGTATGCGTATAGTTTTGTTTTTCAATGCTCAGAAAGAATTTCCTCTTTCAACTTGTGTCTACTACCTCTTGTCCCATCACTGTGTATGACAGATGAGTCTGCAGAGATCTCTTTTACACCCTCCACTCTATCTTTATAAACACTGATCAGATCCTATCTGGGGTATCTCTTCTTCAGGCTGAACTTTAGCTCTCTCAGTCTCTCCAGGCACAGGACATGCTCCAGCCCCCAGTCATGTTTTAATCATCTTTGTGGCTCATCTGGTGCATGAACTACACTTCCAGTTCTGCATCACTGCCTGAGGCCACACTTTTCCCCTCTTCCAGGTCAGGAGGTCATGGTATCTCCTACTCAAGGCTCTACAGGAGACAGGAAATATCCCCCATCTGAGGGGCCTTAACTCGCTCCTGTACAGCTACCCAGAAAAGCCTCGAGCTCGCTCACTCAGGCCAAGTCTAACACAGTGATATGGCTACCAGCAGCCCTCAAATAAGGTTGTAAATGTGAGGCTTGACTTTTCAGCCACATTTAAATGGGAGCCACTGAAAACATTTACACATTACAGACAGAAAGAGTGGTGTACCATGAGAATTGATCAAAACACCCAGTCACTCTGAACAACCCACACAACGCTCATGCAAAATGCAGTTTTCTTGTGTTACAAGGTCTTGCATAGTCCTTAAACAACCTTTTTCTCAGTCTATCCCACACAGCTTTCTACATCCTGGAAATAACAAAGCCGAGAGGCAAAAAAACCCTTTAAGTCTGGAAGAGAAAGAAGTAGAAGGAAAGGAGGAGCTTGCCTTTTTTATGAAGCTTTTGTAAACAGAGAGAAGACTTGGTATGGAATGCTAAAGTACAAAAAACGAAGTTTGAGAAAGGAGTAATAACAAACGAGGAGAACAAGAACAGGAAAACATTCCCAATTCTAATTTGTGAAGCACCCTTATCTGCAGGGACATGCAACTGTCAATTCATAAATCAGAGTCTTCTCACTTCAGCAGCACGTACATTGACAGCAAAGACACAACACAAGTAGGCTGAGACCCTTGGGTATTTGTATGTTTACTTGGAGAGTCAGCATCCAGCTGCTCTGGTTGCCATGCTTACTGGAGATTTCATGATTTAGGGTCCATAGAAAAGGCTGCTGGTTCAGCTGTGACTCAGAAGGAGCTGTGCTTTGTCTGTGTGAAGAAACCCATTCAATCACTGTCTTGTTTGGTTGGTTTTATAACGTGGACATTCAGAGGGCTTCCAGACTTTGTAATGGTACAGTGGAATAAAAACACTGTTGGCTACACTATTTTGCTAAGTTCTTGTCCAAGCCTGATTTTCAGTACCTCACTCCAAGTGATACCAAGAATTCCAATATAGATTCTTCTCAGTGAATGGCAGCCTGAGTTGTACTGAAGTGCATCAAATGGCCAGCCAAGGTCACATGGAGGCAAGAACTACACTGCACTGACTCAAACTCAATTCCTACTTTATAACCTCCCTCTACTACAGAGAGCTCCTAATTAACAGTAAGTCCCAAAATGGAGACACAAATACATGACACTGCTTTAGATGCCTGTTCATTGCCCCATGAGTATGTTGATACTTTTCTAGAAAACTAGAGGACTACAGGTGATTCTGCTTTACTGGATTCCTTCCAAGGCAAAAGCAGATGCCTCCACTTCAAGAAAAATGTCACAGCATTCATACAACTATTCCTGGTGTGTTCAAATTGATCCACTACCACTTGGGATAACTATGAGCCTTCATCCTAAACATCCCACCAGCAGTGCCTTTATAAACAGTCTGGAAGAAAAATTACTTTTCATGACCAAACAGGTATTTTAACCTGTTTTACTTACCAAAATGTGAGAACCCATTTAAATTGGTGAGCAACTACAGCATGAAGGAGGATTAAATCAAGTTTATAATGGGGAACCACAAATTCATTACTTTCATTCATTAACTTATTAAGCTGTCAGAGAATTTTTATTCTACACTTTCTACTTTTTTAATTCCCTACACCATTGCTGAGCAATGACTTCTCTAGTTGAGTATTACAGGCTTTTGTAGTACTTGCAGTACAGCTTGGAATTAAAATGTTACTACCAGAAAACTATGAAACTTGTGCAAACCCATCAGCAAATATTTCATGGCATTGTCATTTAAAAACCTCTCTGCCTGACATAGAGTGACAACAGCTTAGCAGGTGGGAGAAGGAATTTCAGTTTTCTAGTATCTGGACAGGTAGCTAAGTGTTGGGGTTTAGAATTTTTTCCTTTTGTTCTTTCAGGGAATTTTCTCCCATATGTTGCTAAGAGACAAAAACGACTGGGCACTTGAGAGAGACAAAAGAAGTTGCCAGGCTCAGGGGAGGTGCAGGTGGCTACTGTCTCTCTTTGCCTGGGGGTTCCTTTGGGAAGGGCAGAGATATCACCAGATCTGGGCTGGAGGAAGGGGCAGGGTGCAGCTCCGAGCTTTCTCCCGTGCTCTTGGCATTTGGAGGGAATACAGGCTGTGGGAAGAATTGGTTACCACAGAGGGGTTCTCCTTCCTCTGCCTTCTCCTACCATGAGTGGAGCTTTGCTCCTGAGAGTGGCCGATGCACTGGGACCTTATTAACACCCGACCTCACCAAACAAAGGCCCCTCACCATCTGCTGAGGTGACTCAGGGAAAATCCTGGGATCTCTGAGCCCCTTTTCCCTCCATGGGTGCCTCTCCCTGCCCTGTTCTAGAGCCTGGCAGCCACTGCCCAGCCCCTGCCACTGCTCTGGGTTTTTTTGGGTTTTTTGCTACTGTAGCCACACAACCCTGTCTGCTGGGACACCCCTGCGGTTACAGCTAGAGCTGCGGAGTTTCTGATACACCTCCTTTACCATTCCAGGATTTTGCTCCTCCCTGCAGTTCCAGCTTGCTGCTCAGAGGTTCCTGCTACAGCTCATTCCACCATCCAGAGAGGCACCGGGACCGGCAGCCCCGTGGGGTTTATAAAGGAAGCGCCTTTTCTCTCTCTCCTGCCGCCCACCCTCCACTGTCCCCGTGAGGGAGAGCCCCGCGCCACAGCGCCCCCTGCTGGAGCAGGGAATCGCCGCCCTGCCCCGCCGGGAGCCAGCAGCGCCCCCTGCCGGCTGTGCCCGGAACTGCACAAGGGGAAATGGCTTTAAAGAGTGGGAAGAGACTTACTGGGTTTTCTATTCTTGTTTGTTGTTGTTTGTTTGCCTTCTTATACATACACATACCAGCAAAAAACTGTTATTCCTATATCTGTGCCTGAAAGCCCCTTAGTTTCCAAGTTATAATAATTCAGAGGGAAGGAGGTTGTATTCTTCATTCCAAGGGAACTTCCCACCTTTCTTGGCAGACACCTGTCTTTCAAACCAAGACACTAAGTTCTTATGCAGGTGCAAAAGATGTTTTCTAAATGGAGACATAAGGCAAGGTAAGAGCTACCTTGCAGCATTTTCTCTCCCTTACTCCCTGAGATACCAGATGTAATTTGCTACACTGAAGAATACTGGAGGTTCAACCCAAACAGCAAGGGACAGAGGAAATTTTGAATACTTGAAGACAACTCTACCACTACTCATTTGTGTTGCAAGTCATGCTTGCTTCATTCAAAGACTTAAAAATGGAATACAAACTCTCAAGCAGTTAGCAGAAAGATCTAGCTCTATCTTCTTTCACCTATCTACTTAGAAATAAAAGACACACCAAACCTTAAAGCCTTTAAGTCAATATAAGAGTGTCAGTGTACATCACCTATTCTCCTGGATTTAGTTATTGCAGTAGACTTAAGAATCCTTCCTCAGTAAGAACACTGCTGGGAATGCAGAAAGAGGGGAAAAAACCAGAAAGGAACTCTATTTTTTCTTTAAACTTGACTGACCTATACTCTCAGTTACGTGAAGTGGGGTTTGTATTCAGCGGATGTAGATTCAACAGGAAACACCACTGAAGGACAGCACTGCAATACACAATACATTTGTGGGCCAGCAGTAGAGTCCCTTACACAGAAAAGGTTACACTGAGCACATGGGAATAAGTCCAGTGCAGGCTGAACTTCCACTACAAGTCATACCTGAGTAGCAAATGGAAAACACAGAACTTGGAACACTTTACAGTCTAACTAGCCATACCAAGGAGACCATCAAAAAAGCCCATCAGTGCATAAACAAGCTTTGTGAAAAAGCAAAGGGCAAGATAAGGCAGGGAAATGTTTTAAAGAAAGACAGATGTGCAACCAGTTTCTTCATATCTACACTTTTCTTCATGCCTACTCTGCATTAGAGATGGACTGTATTGTTTGGACAGGAGCCTTTGGGTAAACTCTAGAGCAATTAAAACTCTCTTCTTACACATTTGACCACCAACTGCCAGGGATGCTATCAGTGCAAAGGTGCTTGCAGAGAACTACCTCCGCTCAGAAATACATTTATTGGCTACATCAGCACAAGGCTGAGAGGCTCCATTTTCCAACATGTGCATTCTACAGCATCCCATCCCAAAAAAAAAACCAACTGAAAACTTTGGTGAGGGCCTTTGTGACACATTTCTGTAAACATGCCAAGTCAACATGTAATAGGCTGCAAGTCTTGGGACAATCTCTGTGCACAAATATTATGATTCTCCCTCACATTGCACATTGAAATAGAAAATATTTTTCAATATCATTTCAATGGTTTTTAAATCTGTGCAAAATCCAAATTTAACATCTTTCAACTGGATTGTTAAGCCTTCCTTCCACCACAGAACAGCTTTTTCTGGGCATTATAAAAAATAAGCAGCACTTCCTACAGGGCTGAGAATTTTTCTCTCAATTGGATTTTCCAAATACACATCAGCTAGATGTCCTCACATGGAGAAAGCCATGTATCACTTCACAGAGTAACTATTACCATTTAATGGTTGGACTCAATGAACTTAGGGGTCTTTTGCAATCTTAACAATCTTATGATTCTACACTACAATTATACAGACCCTCGCTGGCTTAAGAGACATTTCTACATGCTGAGCAGTTTGGGTCTACAGAATCAAAAAAGGGAAGCCAGACTTATGTTATTTCCAGTGACTGGGTTTTTAACACGTGTAATCAAGTGTTCAACTGTGCATGAAGCAAATACAGCTACACGTGACAGTTAGTTAACATGATCCAAACAGAGAGGTTGGTGTGCTTAAACTGCACCAGTGATCCCCCAACACCATCAAGGGAGTTAAAGCAGCATCATTACTTCCTTTCAGTGTGAGGTTAGTTTTCAAACTTGTTGCAAGCCTCCCACACCCAGAGTTGGGTGGTCAACCATGTGTCATCACTAATTATACAGAACCAGGCAGCAAATCCTCATTGAGGCAGTAGTTCAGCACCTTCATAAATACCTGTCATATCTAAGCTACATCAAATTAAACCAAGCCATACACGTCTCTACCTGTCTAATCAAGAGAGGGTTCCATCTTCTGCAGAAAGACATCAGCTTTTTCCACCTGCAGTTGAAAATATCTTAAAGTCACATAGCCAGGCAACAGATCCACATCAGTGAGCCATGACAAGGGTACAGTTTAACAGCTTGGTTTTGGGCTCAACCTAATCATAGGTACAGGGCTTCTAATCAGATTGGCACATTGGCTCACATCTGTCTGCAAAAGACTGCGAGGACAGATGCCACAATCCATCATAAATTATGAATTAGGGCACTAGCCAAGTTACCCTACTGAGCAAAGCTAAACGATTTACTGAAATTGTCTTTGTAGAGCAATACATTAATTTGGGTGTTTAATCCTGCAATCCCCCACACTCAAAAGAAGCTCATCTTTTATATATTAAAAAAAGAATGGAAAAGAATAAAAATCAAATAAAAGACAGAAGTCAAAATGTATAACCTGCTACTTTTCCCTCTGCGTATCTTAAACTATCTTACTGAAGTCAGCCACCAAAATATTCCAAGATGGAACCTGCAATTTTTCTCAGCAGTTTCTGAGGAACAGCACATCCCAACTTAAAGCATCACTGCTGCTAAAGCCATCCTCCCTCACACCCTGAACAAGCCTGCCAGCTGACAGCACACTGCATCATCTTGACTTCCCAACTCTACTAAGTACTTCCTTAGGGACCACTGTACAAAACTTCAGCCTCGTGATATTCAGCAGCTAAAAAAAAAAAAAAAAATTGTTTCTCAAATTGCATAGGACAGAAGCTTGAAAGTTATTCCTCTGGTCAAGATTCATGTCACCACTAATTAAACATTAAAACTATTCTTTCTGGCAAAGATGTGCCTAACTTCCCTTTGCATCTCCACCTACTATCCCTCCCTAAAACCCATCAAGAGCTTTCAGGGCCTCAGTAAGGACAACAATTTATCAATTTATTGTTGAGAGCAGCATCCTTTCCTATGGTTAACTTTTGCCCCTCAAGGAGCTGTCTGTCACTGTAGATAAGAGAGCTTTCTCAGCTGCATGCAGAACCATAAAATAATAACTCTATCCAGGACCTGTATAAGCTTAATGCTGTATGGAAGTTACCTTGTTAAAAAAGTCACAGAGCAGCAGCTTAAAGAGAAGTCATCATCTTAATTACATCAAAGACAAGTGATTTACTTTCTTAGAGAGAGGATTAGCTACACTGGATTTTGTGTTCTTAATCTATATAAACAGATCTGAACTTTTTAAGAATCTTTATCTCATACTTGCTGAAAGCAAGAAAACTTTTTTGTTTTTCCCAAAAACATTTTAATGCAAACTGTAAAAGAAGTGTCATCTCTTCAGCAGCTAATCCATCCTATGAAAGTTATTTGTGTGAAGCTTACCAGCAAATCACAAGGTCAACTGAATATATCTTCAGTCTTTTTGTTTACTGTAGTTTCCCTCCACTCCTTACACTAAACACACCAATTTATCTACATATATCAGGGATATCAGTAACTAGAGATGATTCACCTCCAGAAACAAAGGAGCACACACACAGATTATTGCTCAGTTTATGCTCAAGTAAACTTAAACTACCTGAAGAGTATAGTGGTTTTGGTTCACCAATGCGAATTTCCAGCCAATGCACCAAGTAATGTAGTGGGTCTAGGGCTGGCCAAACACCAGTGCACCCACTAGAAATATTTTCTGCTTATTTTCTGATGCAAGATAAGGATTAGAGGGAGAGCAAAGCAGGCTCAAAACTTTAAACAGTATAAAAACAACCTTATTAACAGAACTAAAAGAAAAGAAATAGTAATAAATCAGAATAAACTTTCAGACCGCTTCTTCTCACTCCAACTCTTTTTGCTTTTCTACTGACAATATAGAGACAAATTTGGTATTTTCAGGGAGTTTGCCACTTCTAAAATAATCTTTCTTCAGTTCACTTAGAGGAACTTAAGAATCTCTCCTACCATGCCATCAAGACTTTTCCACAAGAAACGGCTCTCTCGTGGTTTTAGTTTTCACAAATAGCAGTCACCCAGAAATCTGCAATCATAAAGTCCCTCCCACAGTTTGGTTTCCACAACCACCACTATGGGTCACTCATGGGGGTGAATTTTAAGGATGAGCTCTTCTAGTATAGACACAAAAAACTGTCTTATCTCTGGGAACAGAGGTTTTTTTCTATCCCTGAGACAAGGTTTCTCATCTCTCTCTCTCTGTTCAAGTTTTTCATTAGATCACAGCTACTTCAACATCGGCTTGCTTCAACACTGGTACTTCTGCTCATGGCTATGGGTACAACCCTACATACCCTCAATGCATTCCATGAGTTACAGGGGAAAAAAAGTCTGATGTATCAGTTACATCTCCAACACAGCCTTACAAGAGAATTTCAGCCCAAGACTAAGGCATCTTGTCATTGCCCTCCCATCTGGAATTTGACTCCTTCTTCACTGACCTCAGTGTGTTCGTGTTGGGTTTTTTTTAAGTGTCTCCACCCTTTCTGTCACTCACAGGACTGATGCCTTGTTCATCTTTAAATGTGATTTCACAGAGGTGTATTCATCTCTTAAGTGGTTTAACAGGGTGTCAGTATTCAAAACTAGCCAGCTGATTGGTTCTGTCAGGTCCAAAGGAAGCTGCCAAGGTCCTTACAGGGAATCACTTCCATTGCTTATGGATTTTTTCCCCCAGCTAAAACTAAACTACGTTAAACCACGACAAAGAGTTTTTCCATCTCTGTACTGTGCAAGTCTAGCTTCAGAAATCAATAGCCAAGGTATGTATCAGGAAAGCCAGAAGAGTGTGTGGGGTCACCAGATCATGGTCAGATTTGCACCACTCTGCAGCTCTGTATCTGTTCAGGACACATCCTGAAAGGACAGCCAAGAGCCTGAGCAAAGAAGAGCACACAGAGATCTGGTTACACCCTCCTGCCCTGGCAGTCTTGGATATCTATCACAGCCAAATACCAACTCAGCCTTAAAGTTACTCCACATTATGCCATGGGCACACAGACTCCTGGATACCTTCAGCACAGACTAAGAAGCTGCAAACATAGTTTGCTCTTCTTACCCTTCTTATTCCTTTGCTGCTTCCTTAATATGCATGTAACACGGACAGAGAGCAGAAATGAACAAACGTGATTTTGAGCCACGTCCACAAAAAGCATGTTAATTTCACAAGTATTCAAAATAATTAATTACCATGATCCTCACACATTTCACAGAAACCACAGTTGTTATTTTCTTCATGGGGCTCCCCAGCTATTATACACAGCAATTAATAAGCAATGCTCTCCATGTGCATCTAGGAGACAGCTTTCTAACCTTAAACACAGCAGTCTTGAAGAGACCTGGTGATGTTTAGCATGAGTAACAGTGGTATGCCAACACATGAAAAGAAAGGACAAAACCGAATACAGCACTAGTTTAAGCGAAGCTGGAATTCACATTCAGGGCCACAGGCAACAGAGGAGACCCTGAACAGTGGCACACAAGTTATTGCTGTTTTCTGTGTATACTCAGCAGAAAAACTGCTGCACTCTGAACTTCATCAAACCAAGAGTTTCAGCAGCAAAAGCATCTCTTTTTTTGAAAGATAGCAAAAATTGCACTCAGCTGCCTCAATTTACTTTCATCCCTGTCACTCAGCTACAAATCTCTTATAAAGACAGTTGTTACCATCATTATAAGAAAAAAAAAATCACAATGAAAGCTGATGGATTTTTAGTGGGGGGGTGGTCTTGAAACACACAGGTTTCATACAGCTCTTACCGACAGAACTTGTGATTGTCAAACTCATCTAACAATCTCAATGTTCTAGCTGAACATAATTTCTTTTTCTGTATAAATCACTGATAATACTGAGTGGTTTAGAAACATGCTATTTCCTACTTGTCTGGCTGGAATGCTGGTCAGAGCTCAGTGTTACCACACATTTTCTTTCCACCATGAAATATTTGAAGTGGCTCATCTACATGCTTCATCTCTGTAATCTTGTGTCAACCCACTGGGAGTATTTAGAAAGCTAAGCATTCATAGTACAACGATGCTTTTGTTAAAGCCAAACCTTATTATTAAACATAAAACCCTCAGTATTAAAATAGATTAATTTGAATAGTCAGAGCCATATCAATTTCTTTTAAAAATAGCAGATTAAAGACTCAGAGACTGCCAAAACATCTAAACGCATTTCAAGATTTGTTTAAAAGGACTGCAGACCTCCTTCCATTTTAACTTCATCCTATGAAAAGTCATTCTTACCACTAGCAAAGATCTTTAAATCACCACCTGAATTAGCTGTTTTCTTAGCATCACTGTCATATCAATGAATGCCAGGGGCTATGAGAGTCAGGAGGACTATCAGCTGCCTGGAATTAAACATCACTTATTCCATCTTCTGAATTACCCAATTAATACAACAAATGTTTTTCTACCAGTGACACACAAAACTCAGCAACAACAAATTCCCAAGACTCTAATTTTTAAAAACACTTTCCAGAAAAGTTTTCAAAAGTCATCTCTCAAAGTCACCACTGCAGAGTAAAGATATCTTTGGGAATTAGTGTGTACCCAACAAAAAACTAATATATGTATTTAACTTCAAAACACACTCTAGTTGTTAGTCTGCATGGTGGCATTTTATTCACCGAGCAACACTAGCTCCTGTTGCTGTACAAGATGAGTGCCTAACAAAGTGGTATGTAATAAATAGTATTGAAACAAAGGGATATAAATTCCAGAGCTTCACAAAACAAGTTCATTCTTCACGTGATGTCAGGAAGACACTCTGTTTCAAAGTACATGAGAAAACAGATGAGATGTACATGCTTTTGGTGTATCTGAAGGATAGCAAGTGGGGAGAATGATGCATTACAAAATATTCACATTATCCAGACCTCTACGGCAAGCTCATTCTTTATCTCCAAAGTGGGCAACTCCTTATTTCTTAATACAGTTAAACCAGAGAAAGCTTATATTTACAGGACCACTTCAAGAACAAAAGTTTTGTCTTCCTACCACTACCCCCTGACATTAAAGAGGGCCACTGGTCACTAACTATCCCTTTTCTATCCACTGCTGCAACACCTGACCTCTGAGATCCACTTGTGCAGCCTGGCAAGCAGCACACCAAAAATCAGGGGTGTTGACAGTCCTTCTGGAAACGAACAGGCCCACATCAGATTGCTTCCCTTTGCTCAGAAAACTAGGCACCAAGCTTAGTCTTTGCATTCCACATTGTGCCACCCTCTTCCCAAAACCAAGACTTAACACAAACATTGACCAAATTCCATGCCAAAACATACACCAACCAAATTCCTTATGGCTAGTTGTGTCCATGTGAGGAGATCTGCAAAAAATGTAGGTATTTTTTTTTAGTCACAGGAGAGAATTGTAAAAGACACTACCTCTTTGATCTTTTAAATGTTTTTAATAGCTTTGCTGCTACAAAGAGACAAAGCCCTTGTCAGCTATCATTCCGAATTCAGTAACTTTACTCCTCAGGAGACTTTATACAGATGCACATCCCTCCGTTATGTTGCTGTATTACAGACTTCCATCCTTACCAAAACACAAACTTCTGCCAAGCTTTGCTGGTTTTCTTCAGAATTTAGTTCTGAACACAACTTCTATCAAAGAGAAAAGGAAGGCTAGGAAAAAAACATTCTTCTACAAGCTAAGGTATGTTCTTCCAATCTGCCAATAATGAATGCCCATGAAGTACCCCAACAGTGAGATTGGTCCCTTCCCAATATAAATCTCATTTCAGTTTCCATAATTCTGCATACAGACTTTTCAATGATCTTCCATTAGACTTCCACATAACAAAAAATGTATGCCTAACTGGAATCTCCCAACACCCTCCAGTGAGTCACTCAAAACTTTTAAAAATGGGCACTGTCAAGGTTTTATGTTGTACATGCAATTTTTCCTAATAGCCAGTACAAAAATTTGTGCAGTACTGAACACCTGTAATCTCCAGCTGAGTACTGAGTGTCTGGGGGGATGGCTGCCAGCTCAGATGCTCTGCCCTTCTCCTGCAGCTTCCAACTCCAGCAGCTGATTGATTGTGCCTGCTTCACTTGATTTGTTCTTGGTTGCTTTCTTGATTTCTCCTCATCACTCTTCCTGAACAGCCACTCTATGCTTTACTAATCAATCTGTCATTTTTTACTGTATATGGTATTGCGAGTGAATTGTAAAGAATTTTTTCCGAATTCCCCATCAGTTATTGTTTTGGCTTGACAAATACACAGAAGATTTTATTTTCACCACCACCTCCCTTCAGACTTCTTCTGTTTGCCAGTGCAAGCAGCCACCTTTCCTCGAAGAAACTATCAGAACTTGAGCATGGCACTGTCAGATCATCACCGATTCCATCACACCTGGGGCTTCACTTGTTCTCTCCAGAATCTCATTCAGGCTGTACCTGTTGCCCTCTCTATGTCCCATCAAACAGAGCACAAGTTCTCATCAGCAGCAAGATTTAAAATCTAGTTTTTCTGCAATTCAGCTCAAAAAGACAGCTTTTAGACACACTTGATACCTTCAGAACAGGGCCAGCACTTAAGAGAAATAGTTTTAAACAGATGCAGTAACACTCACATTAATACACACATTTCTTTTAATTGTCCTAATCAGTTGGAATGTGGAAGCATTTCAGCAGCCCAACCTTCCAGAAGTTCACTACTACACATGGCTTAGAACAAATACATCAAAGAAAAAGAGTGACTGCGGATATTTTCTCCTGAATGTACAGTGTAACAAAACCTTTGAGTAGCAGAGAAGTGCTCCAGCACAACTTTTGCCTTCCAGCATTTTTTGCAGTGTACTTGGTACTAACAGAAAGAATGCAAGAGCAGCTACAAGGAAATAAATTCACCACTGGCATGATTCAAAACCCACATATTAGACACTGACATTTTGCTTCTGTGAAGTGTAACAGCAATCACAACGTAAATCCACACCTTGTCACCTTCAGCAGCCCAAGTAATACAACATCTGTGAATTTCAGTGCTTTGTAGAGAACCTGAGAGTAGCTGGAATAAAAACAGTTTGGGCAAGGAGGGATAAAGAGTCTCCCAGCTAAACCACATGACATACTATACATTCCCACATAGCACAGGTCTCCAAAATCAGCTTGCAAGAAGTCAGGTAATCTTTTTTATTTTTATGCAGCCTTTGTTTTCTAGATGGACAGGCTTTCTGATGTTGCAAGATCTAAATGACCTACTCAAATGGGAGAGAGAGATCTATGGGTACTGATGTAACACAGCTACTCAGCAGGGCTGAAGAGCTCAGCAATCTCTTGACATATTTTCACTTCAAAACTTATTCCAGATGCTTTTAGGAGCCGACAACAGCAATAGCTGCTTTTGACAAGGACATCTGAAAATCTGTGAGCTCCTTCAGATTGTGCTAAAATAAGTGTTACAGCCTTCCTGTTTAAAAACAGCTGATTAGCTCTAGACCTCATTTCACCTGGACTATCACCATAAAGAACATGTTCACCTGCAGCCATAAGGTTATTCTACACACCTCTTCACCCAGGCCAGTATTTGCCTTTAATGATACAAAAGAGTCAGGAAATTAGTCCTATATCTGCAGAGGCAGGAAGCACTTTAGATTCTCATACTCCTTCAAAAAAAACTCACAAGCTTCAGCAAAGTAGGATAACAAGACACAGAAAAAAAAGAGGAGGAGGAAACCAGCTCAAAAGCCATCCCTAGTCCTCCATACCCTTGTGTGAATGAAAGAGAACTAGACAAAGAACGAGGCACTGTTGCAGAATTACTTGCAGAGAAGTCTGTAAGCAAATAGGATTCACAGTTTTGGTCAGTTCTCACTCTAAGTATTTAAACAACTCCACTGGTGATCAAAACCGTGATAAGGCTGCACAGGCTCAGGAAATGGGAGTTAATCCAGGCCAGACTGACATTCCACAGCCCAAGAAAGAAAACTAAGGGAGGCCCCATCTTCAGTTTCTGGATAGTTAGAAAACAACACAACTTGCACACTTCCCCTCTGCTTTTGGGTCACCTGCAACACTGTTTTGCCCAGACTATGGGCAAATCATTATGCTCAGTAAATTTCAGCATGGTTGACTGCTGGAGTATCTGGAAAGTAAGGCTCATGCAGAGATCTATTTCACACATTTAGGGGTTAGTGACTCCACCTGGGGATACCAGCAGAGTTCTGGAACACTACTGAAGCTTGAACAAATTTCTTGGGGTTTTTTCACTCCCCTCCCAATTTTAGGCTATCACTATTCATAACAACATGGGTTCTAAGTCCTGGCCTTCCTAGAAGTAACTTTAGACTGAGAAAGCAGAGTGGTCTGTATATTAAGACTCCCCCACTTCACTTACCATCACTCTCACTCTTACTTTTCAAGTCTTCCATCCATGTTGGAATAGTTTTCAATGCAACATAATCCCCCAAGTACTCTTTGCGTCTTTCTTCCAAGGTCATCTTCAGCAAACGCTCTGTTTAGGGGAAAGAGAAATAAGAGAAGTTTTGCAAGCTTTCAACATTGTTGCATGTGAGCCACACAGTGACCAATGCCACTTTAATTCCTGCATCAGAGAACAGCAAAGAATTTAGTTGGGAAAATTCCCAACTTTGGTCGGGAATTGTTGTTTGATAGGGAGTTTTCAGGTTTGAAGGTCTGTTCTGTAGGTTCTGCATTTGTAAACCAGAACTAAAAAAACAAAAGTTCAAATAAAGGCAGGGAGCAGGGTGGGAAATTAACAAAATGCTACTACATAACGAAAGAGATCAGAGCTGCAGCAAACATTCTGTCAGTTGCTAGGTGTCTAGGGTGGCAAAAAAAGCAAGTTTAGCTTTAGAGATTTTTCACTTGAACATTCATAGGGCACACCTGGTTACCACACTAAATAAAACACATAGACAGTTGTTTTTGTTTTCTCCACCTCTTTTTTCAGATGTTTAGTGAAAAGTAAAGCCTCAAACATCACACAAGTATGACAGCTACTGACAACCTCAGTCTTCTTCAGACCCTGCTATAAATGGACTATTACATTAAAAAAAAAAAAAGAAAAAAGCCAACCAAATGACCCAAAACTGCAAGCAAACCCACCACTTCAACTCATTTTTGCAGTCACATCCTCTTTTCTCTCCCTACCTCATCAATGCTTAGTATTAGCTCAGCACAAGACAAAGAGCTTTTTCCCTCCCAGAAGAAGAGGGGAAAAGAAAAAGAACAGTAGAGAACATCAAGACACCCAAACTCTACTCAACTTTCTGGGCCTGTTTTTACCAGTAGCACTGAGCTACTTTAACCACACTAACAGTTTTCCTTGACACGTTAATCAGTGATAAATGCTCTTAAACGAATGAAGAACTTTTAGGGGTGTAGGGAAAGACTAGACCTATGTTATTTGCACTTTACATAAAGGCATTAAGAGAATATTTTTATCTCAAATTGAAGAAGCAGCAAGAGATGAACACAGAAACTGCTTCCCAGATCAAACCTTAAAAAAGAAAAACAAGAAAGAAAATCACTGGGGTCTGGTTTGGTGTTCTTTTGTTTGTGTTTTTTCAAAATGAAGTTTCCTAATTAAGTAGGCTGCAGTCAGCACAGTCTAATATGGCAAGTTTTGAGCACAGCCTCCCTTAACAAAATAAGTTTATTTTGGTATTTTTTGACACTATTACCAGTTTCTTCAGCTGATAAAAACGTTTCTCTCTCCTTATTCAGCCTGGTATCTCAGTGGGATATTTACACCTGCCAAGGAGAACTGACCAACGAGGGTCACAGCTGCACATCCATCTGTTACCTGAGCTCCAGGCACAGGAAACTCCAAGTATCTGACACTGGAAGTCCTACAGGTAGGCAGGCCTGAGAGAGTGTGTCAGTTTTGAGGATGTGACAAGCAGAGCAAGTCCAGGTGCCTTTTGCTGAAGAGGCAACAGAGCCAGTCCTGTGCCTTCAAAACACAAGTTCTTCTCTACAGGAAAAGTTTTACAAAAGTTTGCACATGTGAGTCAGCAGCAAGAACTTAAACTGAGTCTTAATTATACACAAACCTCCCAGAGGATGCTCCCAACAGCCTTCACTGCTAGTACAGTTTTCTGCCTGTGGCAGAAACTTGGGGAGTTTGCAAGCAGCCCAGTCCTGTGTCTAAGGCTCTAAAATCACCTCCACTCCTGCTGGTTTCAGCTGTCCTCAAGGATGATCTCCCCTGGGAGGACGTGCACCAGCCCTTAATTACCAAGAAGGTAATTAAGAAAAGCAAGTGTATTGTCAGTGGGTTTGAACTCAATATTTAGCAATCAGTGCTTTTTTTTTTTTTTTTTCCTTTTAAGAAGTGCTTCAGAATATAAAAGACTGAGAACAACTGCACTTAGCTTCATGGAAAGAACAGATCCAGTGAGCACAGCCAGCTGTGCAGGAGTTATGGGGTACTTGTGAAAGGTGAAGGCAGACCCTGACAGGATTTGATTTCCAAAGTACTGACAGGGTAACAGCAAAGGAAGTTGGGCTTCTGTAGTTTTCCTCTCTAGTTAACTAAGTACTTGATAAGAACAGTCATACAGGGTTAAGAACTGAAGGCAATGCCAGCAATGAAAGGAAAAGCTTTTTCTGCCCTCCTCACTCAAAGTACTTGGGGACAACACCATCAGCATGGTGCTGGAAAAGTTACTGGACCACAAGACTTGCAAATGCTCTTCATTCTGGGCAGAAAAAAAGACAGGGAGTTGTGGCCAGAAATGCTTCCTGAATGGAAAAACCTCAGCAGCACTGACTTGCACTCAGTAACATCACCACGCTGATGGAGACCCCCCTCCTCACAGCAGACTGAGGCACAAAAGTGTGTCAGCAGCTCCAGTTCTTCCCAGACCCTCCTCTCTGCCCTCCTTACCAATGGTTTGAGTTCACCTGCCAGGCTATGAATTCACACAGAGCTGAAAGACAAGTGGGAGTAATAAGAACATTCACTAGAGCCTACCAGTAACTTTTCCCCATCTGCCCCTTGCATTTTTTGAAGGTAAAGCACACAGCATTAAGGGAAAAGTCAGATATAATCGATCACACAAACAATGCTTGAGACAATTTAACTGTACCTTCTTCAGTGAAAACAGAAACTTCTGCCAGGTGGAAATTTGTTGCCTCACCTTTACTACAGAAACATGCATTGTAAGGCAGTTTGAAAGAAAAAGACTCACTTCATTTGAGAGGAGTTTGACACCAGCTACTAACCTACAGAAAAATAAGTTAATTTGTGTTTTAACAATTTTTCCTCAGAAATGTGCACTTGAATCCTCTTCACTGAACTGGTCTTGTGCCTTCTTAGCCTGAAACATACTTAGAGTCACACAGGTGATGGAAGAAAAAAAGAGAACTTAAAATATGACCTTCTGATCTGTTTTTCTTCCTCTCCTCATCTATTACTACATTAAGCTTTTTTTCTCACAGATATAAATGTTGCATCTCCACTCTGTGAATTTTTTTCCTTAATTTTTACACTGCTCTCCCCGGGATCAATAGAAAGTACCAAAAAAATAAAAAACAATGTTTGCACCAAATGTTTGGCCCACAGTTGTCATGCTCTAGAGTTTAGCTTTTATAAACTGAGAACACACAGGTGGGGGGGTCCCTTAAATATATATAAAAATACGTAAGTAGTTCAAAAGATGGGACGTAGGGGTGCTCCGACACTCCCATACCCCAAACATCCCACCCCGGCTGAACGACGCCAGAATCTGAACGGATCACACCAAGGATCCCGACACACCACGCTTCCCCTCAGAAAACAGCGGCGCCGAAAGGAGAGGCAGCACGTTGGGAGAGCATGTGCCCAACTTTTCGGCCCGGAACACTCCCACAAGGTGACTCGGGGGCGGGCAGCCCTCGGCAGAGGGGTTGTTTACCGCCCTCCCTCCGCTCCTCGCGGGCACGCCGAGCTGAGGGGGAACATGCCCGATTCCCGCACGCCCGGGCTGCCATGGAGGCTGTTGCGGCCAGGAGAGCCCAGGAGCAGCGCACACAGCCCGGAGCTGCCCCTCGCCCACCGCGTCCCCTCGGCGGGAAGCGCCGCCGGACACCCCGCGGCGAGGCGGCGGCTCTGAGGGCAGCGGGAGCTCCCCCCTGCCCCGGCTCCTTCCCTCCCGCCTCAGCGCGGGGGTAAAGGCGGGAGAAGCGGGCCCGGCCACCGGGAAGGGCAGCGATACCTTTCTCCTCCCGCCACAGCTTTTTCCGCTTGTTGCCGGGGTACATGGTGGTGTGGCTGGCGGCGGCTTTCAGCTGCAGGTTCCCCAGGCTCACGAGGGGGTGGAGGAGACGCCGCGCCAGAGCCAGAGCCGAGCGATACCGACGCCCCGCGCCGCTGCCGCCGCCGCTGGCACCGCTGATCCCGCCGGGTCCGGCTCCGGCTCCGCGCCCGCCGCACGGTGCCCGTCAGCCGGGTCACGCCTCGCTCTACCCCGACACCCCCGCAGCGCCCGCCCCGCTCCCCGCCGCCCGTTGGCTCCGGCAGCCGCCGCTCAGCAGCCGCCTCCTCCTCCTCCTCCTCCCGCACCGACCGGGAGGAGCCTGAGCGCGGCGCCGCCGGGCCGGCGGGCTTTGGGGGAGCGCGTTGTGAGGGGACACTGCGCGGCGGGTGCTTGGGTGCGACACTGCGCGCTCGGAGCCCCGCGGGGCGGAGGGAAGGAGGGAGCGGGCGGGCAGCCCTGTCCCGTCCCGCCCCGCCGCCGCCCCCCGCCCGCCTCCTCCGCCCCTCTGCTTCCGGGTTGCGGCGGTACCGGGCTGTGCCCGGGGCGGCGGGGCTGTTGCCGAGCGACGGCGCCGGGGCCCGGGCCCGAGCCTGGCCCGGTTCGCCCGCCCGCCTGCGCTTCCCGTGGGGCGATGGCAGCCGTGAGGGCCTGGAGCGTCCGGGACACGGGAAACCGCCCCGGCCGGGTGAAAAGCAGCTGCTGGAGCTGCCCATGCCGGGCTGAGCTTTCCGGGAGCGGGGCTCCGCTGGTGTGTCCGGAGAAAGGCAGGAGAGCTGGCGCAGGGTCTGCAGCGCAGGTCCTGGGAGGGAGCTGGGCGTGTTCCGCCCGGAGAGAGGGAAGCTCAGAGGGGCCTTGTCACTCTCCAGAACTCCCCGAAAGGAGGCTGCAGCCCTGTGGTCCCAAGTAACCAGCATCAGAACAAGAGGACATAGCCTTTTTTTGGGCCATTAGGAAGAATTTCTTCGCATTAGACGTTGGAATGGGCTTCCCAGAGGGGTGGTGGTGTTACCACCCCTGGGGGTGCTTAGGAAAAGACTGGACGTGTCACTCGGTGCATTATTGCAATTGACAATCTGGTGTTCGCTCAAAAGTTGAACTGGATGATATCAAAGGTCTTTTCCAACCTAATTGATTCTGAGATTCCGTGACTTCTCCACGCCCCCAGGCCTTATTCCCGCCTATTGTGAAAATCACCGCTGGCTCCAAAGGCAAGAAAGGCCCCTTGGCCCCTGTGCCGCTCAGCCTGCTCTGTACCAAGAGTAATCTCCCTTCACACCAACTTCCATGGACTAAGTAAATAAATACAAAAGCTTTTCTGCAGCTGTACAGATGTTCTTGGCTTCACTTGTGACCCCGTGGAGGTGAATGGACTTACCCCTGGAGCACGGCAGGTGCTTGACTTAGAGCAGGAGTGATGAGGGGCTGCTGTGACAAAAGACACGTCACAGCCTTGCTGTGCTTATTATCTGACACAGCTTCACCAGGACAGAGCAGTTCACAGGGGTACAGAGATGTCTGACTGCACTCAAACAGCATCTATGTCTGTTCATATGGAAAATGGAATTCCAGCTAAACCATACAAAGAATGTCTTGTGTGCAGCCCCTGGTCAAGGACTGACTTTTCTCTTTCGGTACACTCTTGTGCTTCATGGGTACCAAAGAAAGGTTAGGTACAACTTAGCAACATTTCTGTTGCAACATTTCACTTCTTTTCTCATAGTTTCTGCTAAATACAAACATTAGCATCTCTAACCATTAATCTTGGTACAGTTTCTTACAGTAAAATCATTAATCTTATCCCACTCAGTGATGCAGGGAAGAACCCAGTTTACCTTTTAATAAATCAGACTGAGTCCTCTTTACAAAGCATATCTGAACAATTATATTAGATCACCTCCTGAAGGGTTGTTGTTATCTTTACCTGATTTCTTCACTTTGCCTAGGTGATGTGCCTTGGTAGCCCAAGCACAATTTTCTCATCTTGATAATAAAAATGAGACAGAACCCACCAGGTAAATTTTTCCTTTCTTCTTTTTACATCCATTATGTGGAGCAAATATTTGAATGCATATTCTAGATCATTGAATATTTACCAAGCTACTGAATATTCTAGTGTCCTGTGGGATCTGTTCCACATTTTATAAATCAATGTTTATTGGACCAAAAGGGGAGAAAGAGAAAATTTAGCTCTCTTCCTGTAGACACCATCTGCATGCATTCTGCAGTTTAAGGTAAAAGCAGCTACAATAGCCATAATTTTGGAAAATATCTAAAGCAAGTAGCTACATATATAAAAGGGGAAAAAAAATTAAACCTGATGTTTACACCAGCACCAAAATGGAAGACAAGGTAAAACACAGAAATAAAACCAGTCTTCAACTTAAAAATAGAAGTGTCTAAATGTTACAATTCCAGTAAGAAAATTCCTACTGTTTTTTTCTTCAGGTGCTGGTGATACAATGGATCCCACTGAAAAAGCAAGAAATTGTGCCACTGACTGATATGAGCACGACCTGTCTTCTTACACTTGTTGATTCTGGAGGCCCAAAGGCAGAGAAACAATCAGCATTACCATACATGGTAGGAAAGTTCACCTAAAAAGTAACATTTCAGCATTTGGATGAAAACATCATGCTGCAAACTTGGAGATTATTTTCTGAGAACACTTTAGCAAGCTGTATACATTGAGGGCAAAAGCAATGCTCAGAAGGGCTTAAAAATGTTCTGTTGAAAAAATGAGCATGAAAATGGCCCCAACAGAAAATTGCTATGGGTCCAGTGATCTGTGTGTATTTAGTCCATCCAAGGCCTGGTGAACTAGATTCAGAATGGTAATATTCTGCAGAGGAAGACAGGAAAACTGGGCAATGTCCAAAATTAGTATTTAAGAGATATATAGCCTAGTCAGAATAGTAATAGCTGCCAAATGAACATATAACATATGGATAAAGTAATGACCAGTTAGAGAGCTCCCATTAGAGATATAATAGGAAATGTAAATTAATATGAGAGTGAATACTATGCTATAGGAGTGAATAAATGTACCAAAGGAGAGCTAGAGCCTCGATCCAAACTGCTGGATCATCCAAGCGAACCAGCATTAAGGCCCCTACGTGCAGCATTTCCACTGCCATCAACCATCCTGGCCAAAGTGAAGGCAGTGGCAGAGCAATCCTGCAAAGCTGAGCAGATCCAGAGTCCTGCAGGAGGCACTTTGGGGCCAGTGGATGAGCACTGGGTCAGCTGTGGTGTGGGAGCAGTGGCACACCAGGACAGAGTTGGTTTGAGGTGCAGATTTTAAAGAAAAGATCAAAATATCAGGTGCTGGAGAAATAGAGACGATAGGAATGGAAGTTGGCTGTTCCAAGTCTTGGTGGTCTTAAAAACATTTGAAAAGTTCTGTGTCAAAGAGGGAAGGGCAAACTGGTGCCACCTTCACAATGTAGTACAGGGTCAGTTTGTGGACACTGAATTATGGGTAGCAAAACTGGGCAGTTTTGTGAGAGAAGGCAAAGTTTAACAAGAAGACAATTTGTATGAAAATGGCAATAAGCAGCTCTTTTCATTGTTTACAGTGGAAAACAG
The DNA here is from genome assembly GCF_029582105.1 of Oenanthe melanoleuca. Classification (NCBI taxonomy): domain Eukaryota; kingdom Metazoa; phylum Chordata; class Aves; order Passeriformes; family Muscicapidae; genus Oenanthe; species Oenanthe melanoleuca. Next base: position 103,636,630 of record NC_079336.1, on the reverse strand, counting down.
TTTTTTATTTGTTTTTACACTGTTTATTCATTTTTTCCTTGAATACTGTGAAAAAGGTAAATATGAAATTAAGGTATCTTAAATAATTCAAAATTTCATAATTTAAATATCAATTTTATTTATAAAAATTTAAAATGCAGATCTATATTCAGATTATTTCCTCAGTTTCTACCTCATTAAATAAGAAAGCAACAGAACATTGAGGACAGTTTCACACGTTAAGAAAAAATTCATTTGTCATATATGTGAAATTACCTTTTTAAATGTATAATATCTGTAGCTATTAAACAAAATTGATGTATTACACCAATAACAGAGCAATATAATATTCTAAAATGTGTTTATAAATTATTTATATTTAATAAAAATTTATTTCAGCCATCATTATTCTTCTCAAACCTTATAGCAAGCTGTGCATTTTACACAGTCGTGCTGATTTTGATAAAGCCTGTGCCGTGCATGTTTCCACTGCTGGAAATTCGAATGCAAACTCACAGCCCCTGTACATTAACCATGAAGTCTCTCCTCCTGTCCATTCCTATCACATGGAGGAACTGCTCTGATCCTTTTCCCAAGGTTCCCCCAGTATCACTGGTGAGATGTCACCTTTTATTAGCACATCCACTCTGAGATACACTAACATGCATTGAAAACATAAAATGCACATCATCCATCTTTCATGTGACAGCTGCAACCCACCTACTGAACTTTCAAGCTCATGGCACACCTGGGTCAAGGTTCTGTTAATAAAATCATGCTGAGTGACAGAAGAGTGGGAGTTAACTGCCTGCAAGCATTTGATAAACTGTTACCTGTAATTTCTTTGGTTTGCTGCCTTGGGCAAATGTGCTAAAGAGGAAACTAGTAACTGCAAGCCCCATTTGTCCAAGTGGGTGAGTGGAGATGAAGATGAAAGGCAATAAACTCGTGTTACTCACAGCTTTATGATTTTCATCCACTTTGTCAGGGAACTATCTTTTGCTTCATCAAATATTGTGATAGCTAAATTATTCAAAGAAAGAGAAGACAAATGTTTCTGTACTTTTGATATGTCTGTTGATATGATTGCATGATTCTATTGTTTAATAAGTAACAAATGCACATTGTTTCAGTTTAAACACTAAGGTTATAGTTGTGTCTGGATATCATCATTTTTATTGTAAATAAATAATATATTAAACACATAAATAATTTGAGATAATTGCTCAAATAATATAATATATACACATTATTAAGTGACACGACCATTATCAAGTGACACTTGTGACAAGACTAATTTTTTAGTATTTTGATATACACTTGTCTCATTCTTGATTTGTTGCAGCATTACAAACTTTTAGAAGAGAATTTTGTAGATCCTTTCAAGTCAGACCTATTTTAAATCAACTCTTTTGAAAAACATTGTTCCAATATAGTGATATTGGAACAGTTCAGTCTGGTGACATAAATGAATGGAGCATTTTCCCAAAACCTAATTACAGTTCCAAAGTACTGGGTGTGATTATGTACACCACGTGGGACTGATGCATGTTATAATTGCTGCATGTGCTTACCATGTTGTACCTGAGTTCTGCAGTGAGTGCTGCTGCTCACTACATCCACAGGCAAAGGAGGCAAGGGAGAAAGGAAAAGAGAAAGAGCTATTCAGTTTCCACAATAACCCCACAGACCTGATTTTTCATATGCAGCAGAAGACTGGGAAAAAAAGGCAGGAATGTTCAACTTAGGCTCCTCTCCAGGATCAGTATCATATGGAAGAGATAAAAATACATGCTGAAAAAGTCAGCAGTTGATCCAGACTGCAACTGTCTTCTGCTCCTGGAACTATTCCTGGCTCAGAGAGAGAAAGACGAAGAAAAGAGAAGTGTCCCAACTCAGAGATGACTCAATGCAGAGTGGAGTGGAATGCCACACTGGCTCTCTGGGAGCTTGCCACAGTTCAGGTGTTTGTACATGTTGCTGGTGGTGCTTGCACAAGCCTTTTGAGACCTCTGCCAGTGGCTGCTGGAAACAGAAGTGACTTTAAATCTCAGTCATTCTGTATCTGAACGAACTAAGATGTATCTGAATGAACTAAGACATATTCCACAAATTACTTGGTAGAGAAGAAAATTTTAAGTAGGAAATTACTCTTCTTGAAAGAATGGAATTCCTGTTCAGCCTACAATGTCCTCAGTAAAAAACAGAGATTGAAAGCACAAACAGAATGAAAGCCAATATGACCTCAATAGAGAATAAGAGTTAAAAAAAAAAAAAAAAAAAAGAAAAAAGAGCAGAGTTTAACTATGTGCTCAAACATAAAGTACATAAAAGCAATTCCATTGACTTCACCAGCACCACTGACATACTCTGACTGCTGGGAACTCGACCTCAGCAGGCGGTGTACAACCTTCTTATCATCAAGTGTCTCTGCAAGGACAGAGCATAATTAAATGGGATCACATCTAGCAGAGGAAAGCATAATGTTAATCTGCAGTAGTAGTAAAAAAAATCCCTGGTTATAAAATTCCTTAAATAATAGCTTCTCTTCTTTCCGGAAAAACAACATCCTGGCATTAGAAACATTCAAGCCAGGTGACCATAAGAAGGGGCAAACATGCATTTTCTTGTTTTGGTTCTTCCCTCATCACTGCACACATCTACATCTATGCTTGGGTTTTTATTTAAAGACTGCAAAGGGTAGAAGGCGAGTGATTTATTCCAGCATGCTCTGCCACTATAGAGCTGAACTGGGGCTGGTTGGGCTGGGAAGTAATTGGTTACTAAAACCAATAAAAGATGGGAGTACCTTTAAAAGACATCTAACGTGCTGATAGTTAAATTAGGCTGAAATACATTATTAAGAAAGCTTTCAAGTGTCAGAAATGAAAGAATGTCATACATTCTCCACCAAGGAAATCTAGATCTCACCAGAGGGGACATCCACTGTCATTATTCTGCTATTTTATCTGTTTTGTCTTTTATAACAACTTTGTTGCCAGACCAGGGTGGGGAGAAGCTAAGAGCTGGTTGAGAGTTGGAAGAATGAGCAGATAAAATAGATAAATGATGTAAGAATTGGAAAAATAACTCAAAATTTTAAAATTACTTACAGTATAAAGCTGGTACAAAACAGTTGATAAAAAGTGAGGCTATTTTGAATGTAGACATTATATATCTTACTATTTTTGTTTCAACAGGTAACTCGCATCATCAAAATCCGTGGAATTATACTACTACAAAATACATGTTTATTTCATATATAACAAGAAATAACAGTTAATTTTTCGAGTCTGCTTTCCCATCTCTCTCCTTTCCTTGGTTATTTTGTTTGGCTTAGCTTTATTCCCTCCAAATGATGCCATCTATTAATGGCTTGCTACTCTCACCATTTCTGATTGATTTTTTTTTGTTAAATCCATCCATTCCTACACACCTTTTGGTGCACAGACTGGAAACAAACACCAAGGCACTTTTTGATTATGAAAATACAGGTGCTAGTGAACATCAGCGAGATTGTGTGTGTGATACAAACAGAACCCCACGTATAAAATGAAGGACCCATGGACACACTGTGGCTGAAAGGCCCACAGAAGTCCAAAGCAAGGTTGCACCAGGATGCTCAGAGATCTGTGCTGAACACCTCCTGGGGTAGTGGATTCACAGCCTCTCCAGGCAGCCTGTCCCAGCCTTGGCTGGATTTGCTGAAGTTTACCACCACCCTTTTTACATTTTCATCTAGAATCCAGCTTTAAAGGAATAGTTGGAGGAATTCCAATTCAATTGACTGGACTACCAATACATAGGGTGGGTGAGTGTTTCCCCACACTCTGTACCTTTCTTGCACTGCATTGATCCTGCTGTATCCTCAGACTTCTACTGGATAGCATGGCTTTTAGGCAAAGAACTGTATATTTATACTGTGTAGAGTCCAACACAAGAGAAAGAGCTGGGCTGGAGGGTGTCTGCTGAAGCAATGGCATGGTTACTTTCCAGGTAATTTTTCTTTCTAATTTTACTTTACTCTTTTGTCTTCTTCGTGTTGTTTATTGCTCATCTTTCCATTACTAGCACAGTGTATTTTTATCCCCTGTAAATACAACACAAGCTCCTGCTCCTTTTCTTGCAATGCTTCCAGCACTGCACGAACATATCTACATTTTCCTTTTCTTTTTTTCCCATCTTAATGCAATATACACCATATTCACTTCACTACTTTCCTCTCAATTAAATTGTTTTAAATTATTTGTTTGATGTGAAGGGAGAACAGAAATGTTGAAAAAATATCTGCTTTACCTTTGAACCTGGGTATCACAACAGTTTGTGTGTACTGTATTCAGTGTAATTATATTACTTGACAAAAATTCATTCAAAATTTGGGAGTTCAGGTTTTAAAGGAGATAAAATTTAAAATATTTTTTATCATAAATTATAATACTGAGCCTGAATTATGTTAATTAAAATGTCCTCCCCACAATTGGAATTTATTGCTTTGTAAATAGCAGTTACTGTATCAGTGACATACTATGTGATGTACTAGAAAAGTAGGATATTTACATCACAATTCTTACAAGATGTTGTAATTCTGACTTCCATTTTTTATAGTCCTCATCACTATTAGCTATTTTTTGCCTTGTTACACTAGTTTTTGTTGTTTGTATGGTAATAGCTTTTCCTAATGTGCCCAAAACAACGCTAATCTTTTTATTAGGCCACAAGTGTTTCTTGACCTGTAGGAGGCAGGTTTGTTTTTATTCCCCCCTCAAGTTGGTCAAGAATTGTATTATGAGTTCTGTTCTGTTTCTATCGAACTCCCCGTGAAACCCTCCTTTTATTTTGACGGTGAGTGAATTATTTACTGCGGATACAGAATGTTCTTTGCAACAGTGAATCCAAAGGCAGGCGCTAACCTTGTCAGTGAGAGCAGGGAGTACAAAACACTTTGTTCCATCCTGCTGGGAGCCGGGCAGGGCTCTAGTGCTGGTCACTGCCCACTCTGCTCGGAGGAGCTCCGTGATCCAGCAGCCTTATTCCCATGGCTCTGCCATGCTGCCTTGCTTCCAGGCCATTTGCTGGCTGCACAGTAACACACAGCAGTTTGCATTGTGCATCCTCCTCTGTGATATCTACATGCTTGACAGCGGTCCTGATGTCCTCTTTGTTGTTAATCCATCTGTACTTTTGTACAAGAAGTAGTACAGTTGAGGCTGATTTATAGCAAATTCTCCAAATAATCCATTCCAGGGAAAATGAAGACTTTCTGCCTGCTCATGCATAGCAGTCTAAGGGATAGCTGGATGGCTAAAACACCAGCATCACACTGTTTCCAGCTACTTAATTTATAGTTATTCATGTGGGTGGCTACAGCTCCGTGCTACTATGCTGCCTTTTGTTATAAGCTGGAAAATGAATTTACTCTTTCTTTTCTTCTTTTAGCAATCCCTTCCTGAAAGCCCTTTCAAGAAGCAGTCTGTGGTATTCTCGGTAGAATTTAATCTCTCATGTCTCTCAGATACATTCTGTTTGGATAGAAACAAAACAATTTAGTTTTATAACTAAATGAACCTTGATACCAATAACTTGCTAATTTTCAGCAACAGAAAACATTTTTTTAAACCACAGAGAAATAATGTTTCAAAACAAGTAAATGCATTTCAAAGCATAAGTGTAAAATTTATCAGGAAGAAGGTTTCGTCCCTCCAACACAGTCACAAACTGCCTTGAACATTACTTCTCTTAATAAATTGGAAAAACTATCAGAAATGCCAGTATTTTTTACTAGCACCCAAATTGCATCCACAGATACTTGAAGGTAACATGGATAGGCAGCAGCTCCCCACACTCACTGCTAGTGGAACCTTTGGAGCTGGAGCGTTTAGTGCCCACCTGGGAAGCAGCTTCCAGGAGGCTCAGGCAGGCTGTGGAGGTGTCTGGGGTGACCCAAAGCAGTGCAGTGGAGGCCTGCAGGAGCTGAGAACCTGCTGGGTACCGTGGGAATGAGGCTGGCCAAGCTTGGCAAAAATCAGCATGAACCGCTCACATGGCTGAGGAATTACAGGAACGGAGGGTCAGTCACTGGGTGTACCCTGAGTTTGCAGGAGGTGAGGCCACAGCACCACTGATATTTGTGTGAATGACTTGCAGAGCCTGCCAGGACTGGAAGATCACAAAGCAATGACAACAATTCCAGTTACTCCCAGGGGGCACTGCAGGGACTTGTGTTCTTGTGGAGCCCTCACTCAGAGGTTACTGTTCTGTCTGGACACTGAATGACACAAGGACACAGCAGGCAGGAACAAGAGAGATCAGATGATGTCTCAGAGACACTCACAGCTCTTATGAATGGCTATAACAGGATACAATCCAAACAAGTCTCTGGAGGGCAGCTTCCACAGAGAAGGTGCTGAAAAGTAAGTCCATACACTTCAGAGTGCAACTGCCCCCCTTTGCAATTTGGCTGCCCAGACCAACACCACAGGTGTTGAGACCTTGTGCTTGTTCCCAAATGACTTGTCACAGAAGCTGCTGGAGATCTCAGGTCTGCACTTCACACAGCAGTAAAGTCCAGCAGCCGTGTCCTCTGCTCAGGAGGAACAGGACCATCAGTGGGATACATCGCCTAGCATTTGTCCCCAGGACCCAGAAATTGATGCAGTGAACAGCTGTCAGCTCACAGAAATTGTTCTCCCTCCCCCAGCCATACATCTTACTACAGATGGACTTACTAGTGATTAGCTGAGCCACAAGCATCTCTCATTATCTGTCCTTCTCTCTGGTAGCTGTTCACCACTACAGAACTGGGCAGTGACATACATTTGAACACAGAAATGGGTAGAGCTAATGAGAGCTCATTTTTAAGTCCTGAGTCTTAAGAACTGTTTCTTACAGTAAGTGTTCTCTCAAGCAATAGCTAAAAATTGCAATTTTCAAAAAAGTCTTACAATGCACTATCATTACTGTGGTGAGCTATATTGTTGTTATTGGAAAAATGAAATAGCATTAAGCTGCTGTTATATATAGCAACACATACGATCAATGTCTTGTACCTTGCTGCTGATAAAGCAGGAATCTGAAAATCCCTCCAAGATTGATTAATCAGTCCAGGTTCTTAAACTAAGAATCAGGTGAAAATGGAAATTCACCACATACAGCTGGAGTTGCCCCACAACATTTGAGTGCAATCACCTTTTGTGAAGTGGTCATTAATTTTGGTTCTGCTCATTTTTAGTATCCAATCAATACCTCATAGAGGTGATTTGTGAAGAGGGCACTTATTAAATGAGTTCAATTTCAAGTGCTAACTATAGATGACTTGTATGTAAGAAATGCTTACCTAATATTCGTTTCCAGATGCAATTATTTTAGTAGTAAATTTTTGAAATAACATCTTATTTTATGCCAAAACCACTTGCATTTGAATGTTTTCGTTGGAAATAAGCTAAACCAGAGACAGTCTTGTCTGTGAACAAGAGAATCATAGGCTACTCTCCAAAAGCTTTTTACTGCTAATTTTTTTTTGCTGGAGACTTGCACATATTTTAGACCAAATTTATTTTGTGCTGATGCTTTGCATGTGGGATAGTAAACAGGTTTATTAATAACAATCCATCTGAAACCAGTGTATTTATTAAATAATTTAGTTCTTTGGGCCTTGCTTCAATTGCATTTCAAAACAAGGTTAACACTTTTGGATTGGTAAATAGCACTTTAAACAGTAAGAAAAATGCTATGTTCATCATGAAGCACTTCTGTGGTTTGTGAAATATTAACAGCTTTCTGTGTATGGAATATATATTCCAGTTTTTAAAAATGTTATTATTATAGACTGCCTCTGTAAGGCAGCAGAACAGTTTTCATGATGATTTCTGGTTTTGACACTCATCTTACTTGCTGATACTTTGCCCTATTTAACATCATCCTAAAAATTAAGTAATATGAAATGTTGCCAGAAAATATTATTTAATCATAATGGATGTAAATCCACAAAAAAATCCACCTAGAATATGACTTCTCAGACCTTAATAATAAATTGCTTCTTCTGGCAATCTAATTGGACAATTTCATTGGACAAGTTTCCTGTACAAGGGAAATCAACTACTCCTTAAAATAAAAAAAAAAAAAAAATTAAAAAAAAAAGATAAATTAGTATTTCGCGTTGTAGACTCAAGTCTGCAAAACTTCAGTCTCATCATGTTGCTCTAGTTGTACAAAATGGGGTAGAAATAGCCTCAGGGAAGAATCCAAAAGTAATGAGGCTAGTTCAAGTGGAGCTGACAGAACAATTCTCTACCAGTCCCCCAACACTAAGCCAAATATCCAGATGCAGCAGGCAATATTCACCTTAAACTATCACAAGATCAGCTACAATTTTCCTCTGGTTTCTACTTCTGTTTAAACACACAGATTAGGATAGTGTTAGAAGGTATAGACCACCACCTTTATGGGAAGTTAAAACACCAGATTAACAGTGTATGACCACATCTGCCTCAGCAGAGCTCTGCAGTAAATTTGCACAATTTTCCCATTTCTATAATAACAGCATCTGTTTAGCTTTAAAATAGCTTTTGTGTGAAAGATGGAGTAACAGAATTTATTTTAGTCCACCCTGGCCATTTGGTTGGCAATATACCTGCCAGACCTACAGTGGCACAAGGATAATTAATTGAGACTGCCAAAGGGGCATAACACTTTTACTGATAAATTCCTTACATCTTGCCAAAGGGTCACAGCCAGTATTTCAGCTTTAGGTTGGTTTATTGCCTAGAGCAAATTTGATTTTGATAGACTTACACAAGCTATGGAAAAGGTGATCTAGAATTGTTACGTGTTTCAAATATGAAAAATATTCCAGGGAAAATAGAAAAGCTGCTGCACTTGAACTTCTTCATGCAAATAAAGACTTACCTGAATATAAATTATGTGCATTTTTGAACAAGGCTGCCTAGCTGAAAAAAACAAAGCATATAATACCAGGATGAGATAGTTTGATCTTAGTGCAAATCATGCATAGATGGAAATAAAAAAAACAGAAAACAGAAATCCTAGCAGTAGTTATTTAGTGAAAAATCAATTTAAAGCCAGTCTAAAAAAAGTTCTAAATGAGAAAACACTGGTGAATTTAATTTTTATTAGTTCTCCACTGTCCTTCCAGCATAGCCACAACAAGGCTGATATTAAAGTGCTTTTGTTAGCACAGCTTTGCTTGATGAACCAATCCTTGCCAAAGTACTTATTTACTGATATAACTCTGCCAGCAGAATTTTTTGTGTGTATTATCCAGCCTCATACAAGGTCTGCCTCTGCCTGTCTTTTGATCCTTAATTGGCCATCACCCTCTTTAGGCACTCACATCATGCTATCTAAATGAAATAGTGCAATGATTTGGCAATGACAGCTACAGGTTTAAAATGTTTGAATTTTTTTGTATGCTAGTATAATATAAGTAAACTGTATAAAACCATAAAAACTGGTCTGATGTCAGTTTTGTTGGATTCTCCTGGTTTATTCCTGCATCTGAACAGGATTAGAGAGAAGCCTGAAAAGGTTTTTAGTCCCATAAAGGGCAGATGCTGCAGGCAAAAGTGCCCATTACCTTCAATGATGATGGGATGCCATCTGTGGTCACAAATGCCATTTCAGAAGTGATGTCAAGTTTCAGTTGAAAAAGTAACACCCTGGAAGAGAAAACTAAAATGGGAACTACCTGAACACCAGACACTGTTCTCCAGAATCTGAAGAAATATTAATGGGAATGCTAAAATTTTATTTCTTCAAAGACTTATGAAATTCTCCCCTTATGGAAAAGTTGATCATATGAGTGTTCTCCAGGAAGAAAAAGTAGATCAAGGATAGCTCCAAACAGGAATTAACAGTGAGAGGCATTAACAAGATTTATATCAGTAGCCATGGACAGTTTTTTGGTGGGTGGAGAGGGGTGGGAAATTGTGTATGTGTTTTGTTGGAGTTTGTTTGTTTTCTTAGGAAAAATCAGAATTTGGGTTCCTTGGCTTAATAAACAGCTTTGTCAGGATAAAAATGGAAGCAAGGTTCCTACTTTTAGGTCAAATTCCAGCAATAATAAAACAAGGCTATAGCTACATTCACTGGATCTGTACATATCCCCAGGCTGTCTGTGGAGGCTACACTGACTTACAAGGAATGAAACCTGGCATGGCTTTTCAGATGTGAGTAAATTAGGTTAGGCTAATGTGAAACACAATCAGGCAAACACTCAGGGAAAAAAAAAAATGTTCAAGTGATTGTGATGCCCATGGCACACTAAATGAAACAATAGTTTTTTGAGAATTTCAGTGAACTTTTATTTTCACTGAACTTTTATCTCAGTTATTCTGTCAGATACTCTACTTGGAAAGGGTCTATTAGATTTACTTACTTATTGAGACAAGTGTTTAGGTTCCAGGTTTGTGAGTTCTAGGAACATGTTGACATGGTGCCCATGTAAGCAAATGTATTGTGCCTGGGAAAAGAGCAGCCTCCTTGAATGAGAACTGTTTAAGAAAAAATAAAATAAAATAGAGAAGCACAGGTGCAAAATAATGAATATTGACAAACAGAAGATGTTTACTACACAACTATATCTTCTTTTTGTTTTCTGTAAAATCTGATAAATATTAAATACCACTAAATATAAGATTTTATATATAACACTGGAGTTCTGATATGTTATTATGAAATTCCTAGTGCTAATAAAACAGAATCTTTAAATACTTACTGAAGTGTCTTCTAAACAGTGAATGGGCCATTAATCCTGCTTTTTAAACGTCAACACACACAGAGTATATTTTCTCAATGATCACACTGTTTCCAGCAACCAATAACCTGCTTTTCTTCAATCCAAGGAGCCCAGACTCCTCCAGCTCATCTATTATGTGAACATATTTGTGCCATCTCAAAAGCAGATAAGCTGAATTTTTAGATGTTTTATGTATGGGATGTCAGTCTTAACAAATGTTGCAAATACAGCTCAGCAGCATAACAAGACTGTTTAAATCCTGTATATCAAGAATAAAAGCAGAGAACTGAGTGACATTTTACATCAGTTATTGCTAATATGATTGATATCTAGAAATACACCAAAATAAAGATTGCTTTGAAAGAAATGGTGCATCATTTCTTTTCTTCTCATATCCAGGACACACTGAATGAATTTCAAAGATTAAGACTGGAACACATCACCTCACTGGAAGTTAACAGCTTTGGTTTTAAGTATCTGCTTTCCCCACATGCTGCTTGCCCTGTGTAAAGCATGCTGGCAGTGTGAGACAATGGAATTACAAAGCTTTTCTAAAGCAGATCTCTCTCAAAAATTTAAAGCGTTATCTTTAACAAAATTTCACTTTCTTCTACTTTTATGTGTTACACCATGTCCACTCCAGACGTTCCCCTGCTGCACTGTGGGGTCCCTCCCACAGGAGACAGTTCTCCATGAATTTCTCCAATGGGAGTCCATGTCATGAGCAGCAGCTCCCTGCCAAGTGCTGCAATGTGAGTCCTTCTCACAGGCAGCAGTCCTCTCCAAACTGCTGAAGGGTGGGTCACTCTTGCAGGGGGTGCATCCCTCCAGGACAGGCTGCTCCAGCATGGGCTCCTGTCTCCATGGGTCTCCACAGGGTCACAGCCTCCTCTCAGGCATCCACAGCTCCTCCACAGGCTGCAGGTGGATCTCTGCATCTCATGGGCTGCAGGGTGGAAGAGCCTAAAAATGAGGGATATGCAACTCCAGGCAGGCTCTTTAAAATGCTGTTTATTGTATCAAAATGATGCAGCAATTCACGGGTCGTGGGTGACAAGAGCCCAGCCCACAGCCTTTTCAGCCACAGCTGTGGGTTCCTCTGAAAGCTTCCTCTAGTTCTGGTTACAATGCATTAAATACTTTTCATCACAGAGCACCTTAAAACACGACAACCAATCAATACCTTTACTATTACCTATAGCCTATCATACCTACTCTAACATTACCATATTCATGTTACTATTTTCCAATCACAAAAGGTTAGTAGGTTACAGTTTAAGCTAAAAGTTGTTTTTCAGTTTTCTTGCAGTGGAAAATTCTGAGATCTTTTCTCTACTTGCAAAATGACATTTTTGTTTGTCTGTGAAAATCTTTCTGCTTGGTAAAAACATCTTTTGTTTGAGGTGGATTTATCCTTTGCTCTAAGTCATAAAAGCCCCTTCCAACTCACTTGCCCTTTGCCTTCTTAGCCAGTAAAACTCATTCAGCAATTCTTTTCTTTTACATCAAAACTTGCTATCATCTCTATACCTTCTTCAGATTCTACATTCAAAAATCTTTATTATACATACATACCTGTGAGATCTTCCTGTCAACTCCTCATCCTTCTCAAGAGCAGGGCACAGCTGCCTCAACATGGTCTTCACCACAGGCTGTGAGGAGTCCCACTCTGGTGCCTGGAGCATCTCCTGCCCCTCCTTCTCCACTGACCTTGGTGTTTCCAGAGTTGTTCCTTCCACATATTCTCACCCCATTCTTCTCTGGCAATTACAACTGTGCAATTTTTTTTTTTCTTTCTTCTAAAATGTGTTTTCACAGAAGCATTACCACCATTTCTAGTTGGCCCAGCCTTGACCAGGGCATGTCCATCTTTGGAGCCACCAGGGACTGGCTCTGCCAGACATGGTAGAAGCTTCTGGTAGATCCTCACAGAAGCCACCCCTGTAGCCCTCCACTACCAAATCAGGCCATGCAAGCTCAACACATCCCCAATCTAATCTTCCCTAATATTGGCATAAAAGAGGACAATGAATGAGTCAATAAATACAAGTGTCACATTTGATTTCTGGGAGCTCACATGACCTGCCTTCCCAGTTCAGCATTTTAATCCTATACAGGGTTAATTTTCAATTCACATTCCGGAGTGCTTCCATGGGGTAAGGTGTTTGAGCATTTGCCTGAACTCTTAATTGAATGTGGGCCCAATTCATAATTGTTCACTTGATTGCATTTGCAAGTAGGTTATTATTTTTTGAAAACTGCTCTGTAAAATGCAGATTATAGATTGTTTGATGATCCAAGAAAGTGACTCAGTGGGGAAGTGTGCAGTGAGTACATCACAATGAAGAAGCAGTCACAGAGGAAAATCATGAATATTTCTGAAATGTTTGATGTATTTTAACTGTGAAATACACAGTCTTTAGATCTATATCATGGTCAATAGCGATTTTCAGTGCTGCAGTAGATGTCTGAGGGATTTGTGAGGTGAAAAAATTTTCTAACCTAGAGCTTTTAGAATGCTAAACCATCTAGACCAAATATATTTTTATCATTACTCAAAAATCAATTAAATATAATTAGAAAGCATATATTATATATAGGCTAATTCTAGTAAGACACTTGTTTTACATAAGCTCCAGCTAAACTGAGCAATAAAGACATTTTTTTCCTCAGTGAAACAAGTAACAAGTAGCATCTGTAAAACTCAACCAGACTGATTTGCAAGTTTTGGAATTAGCTGAATCTGTTGAAACTTGTCTGTTACATTTAAACTGAAACTCATCTGCAGATGCATTATTGAAAAATGTGAGGTGCAAAAAGATGAGTTTCTACAAGTAAATCAGCAGCAAGAGGAAGTCTAGGGAAATTGTGAGACTACTCCTGAGTAGGACAGGGAACTGATGACAGAGGACACAGAAAAAAGCAAAGTACTTGATGCCTTCTTCACTTCAATCTGACCTTCAGTAAAGAAAACTGCCTCTCTCTTCTTAATGGTATCTAGACAGGACAAGAAGCATCTTAAAATACAGGAAACTCCAGCTAAATATAAGAGACTGCTTATTTATGTGAAGGTGATCACTACAACAGGTTGCCCAGGACCCCATCCCATCAGGTTTTGAATATCTGCAAGGATGAAGCCTCCACAACCTCTCTGGAGACAATGAATCACCACCTGGACCAGGTCATCCCTAGAGATCCCACCCAATCTCATCCACTCTGTTATTCTGTGATAAAATTAGGTAAAGAAAGCAAATTTTCTTTACTACAAAAGAAGCTGGAGTCATTGTATTTTTCCCTGAATGTAAACTAATCTATACTCAAATACTCAAAAATAATAATTTCTTATTTAATTTGACTGCTGAATTTTTCCAAATAGTGATAGTAGAATTATTTTGATTATTACTGATGTTGTCTGATTGGAGATGGCATTACCTAGCTTTCCTTATGATTGGCAGACCTTTTTTAAAAAGACATTGAGAAGTGTTTCTGTTAACTGTTTACTACTGAAGCTGCTTCAGTAAGATAATAGATGGGGAAAAAGAAAACATCTCTCAGCTTTGCTTGGTGCTGCCATTTATTTGGGTGGTTCTTTTTGCCTGCAAAACAACCTGGCAGACCACAACAAACCCCATCATGATAAGGATTGCTACCTTGCATGTAAATGCCTTGCTAGTGATGATAAAGGCATAACAAGCATGAAATTAGACAGCTCCACCATCTATTAATCATGGAGCAAAGCAGAATGGTGCCCATTGCTCTACACAATGGAGGGTGTAGTACCTAAGCAGTAGTGTTTCCTGAAGGCCTTAAAAATGGTTCTGTTTTGGTTTTTTTCTTGAACTTGCCCAAGATGTATTTTTCTAAAATCTGAAAAAGGGATGACTAAAAAGGGGTATGACAAAGATCTACAAAATCATGAGTTGTATGGAGAAGTTGGATAGACACCAAGTATTCATTGCCTCTTCCAAAACAAAACCTGTGGGGGATCAAATTAAGCTATTAGGAGCTACACTGGAGACAAATGAAAGTTTTCTTCATGTAGCAGAGAGGAGATCTGAGGAACTACATGCCAAAAGTGCGGTGGGTGCCAAAAACTTGCAGGAGCCCTAGAGGACACTGAACACCTTCACAGAAAATAAAACCACTGAGAGTTATTAAATGCTCAAGCACTGTGTCTAGATTAAAAATCTCTGACCTTCTCTGCAGATAGAGGCTAGAAAGTATCCTGCATGCTTACGCCCTCCCTATTTTTTCAGGAACATTCTCATTCATTCTCTCTTCCTTTGAGCTGCACTTCAGGATAGGCTGAAGTTTTCTCCCTCAGCAATGCAGGAAGAAACAAATAATTACAGAAGACAGGAAACAGAAAAGGTGGAGGGGAAGACCAAAATGAAGAAAAATATTATTAAAAGTAAGAGATCCAGACCACCCTTGACAGCACTTACTGCTATCTTCAAATACATGATCTGGTGGACACTGGTCAGTGTCTGTGGTCTGAACTGTGTGACCACAGGGAAAGGTCAAACACAGTACAAACTTCACAGTAAATGTGATAAAAAGATGTATCATTTTACAGTATAACTGTAGGAAGATTATGTTACTTTATGAAGGTATATTAATATGATTACCCAAGTGATAAATGCTTTGATTAATTTGTCTCACATCAATGTGTGACTATTACAAGTTAAATAATTATAAAATTGAGGTATTATATATGTTTAAAAAAAAAGCTAGGCATTGAAATTAAGCTTCTGAAAACCAGTGATATTCATTTAAAATTCAGCTTAGATAAAAATGAGCACAGCCATACCTTAATAAAACATATTAAGACTTAACAGATTTTATAGGTACTAATCTCTAACCTTCTCCTTCAAGTAGCTGTAGGTTCTAACATAACGAAACCAAAGGAAGAAATATGTAAGATAATGTTAACTTGTAATCCTTAAAAACACACACAAAAATAGGTGAAATCCTCATTTAGAAGCTGAGAATGAGGTAAGACAGATTGAGAAGGAAGTGTGTTCTTTGTGAGGGAGCAGCAATTTGTACTTTTCTAGCAGCCATTCATAGCACAGAAGTCTACTAAAGAATTCAAGAAATAACTTGTGATGGCATTCCCTCACTCATCTTTATTACAAGAAAATAAGCAACCAGCATGCTCACTAAGAATATAAAAGAGATTTTAGCACCTAAAGCACCTTCCTATAAAGAACAGCTGCCTGAAGCACAAGACTACTACAGAGAGAGCACTTCTTGTTCCAGTACTCTACTTATCAAATAGTAACTACAGGGAGATATTTTATTTTAGCCAGTGACAAACATTTGGAAACACAAATTTCAGGGTGTGTATTTTCCCTTTTGATGGAAGTATCAGCTCTATTCCCCAGAAGAGCCCTGCTGACTACCAAGGTGCAGAGCAGTTGTGTAGCATGCATAGATGCACACACACATGTTACATGCTCTGTTCCTCTTTTACTCAGAGAAAATCTCTATGGCTGTGGTAGAAAAAAGGTTTCCAAAAGCACATACTTTATACCCAGCAATCAGGCTTCAGAATGATACACTTCCAACCTGAGGAATTATTGCTGCATTAGGTAGAATGTAGGAAAATGTTGTTTCTTTCTCTTCCACTTAATCTTCAAGAAAAATTTCCTTTACACCAAAGACAACTATCCTATCTTTTCACACAAAGTTAAAGTTGGAGATGCATTGGCACCAAAATAAATAATCATTGGTTCCTTATTTTTACCTCATGCCATCGTCCCCTTGCACTGGCACAAGTGTTGATCTGGGTGAAGAAACCAATCTGGGCTATCAGTGACCTGACAGTATTTTACCGACCCTCTGGTGGCTTCCTTTGCCAAGGAAGCAGCTTTGGGTGTAAATCCAGCCCTGCCTTTAATAAATGCAAAGGGCTTTAGAAGTCCTTTCTCTCTTGCTTTATGTAGCTTTATGTAAGCTTGCACCAGGTTTTTTTTCCTGCAGGTTAACTTCCAGGTCATTATTTTTATTCCTTAACATTATTAACTCTAACCTCATGTTAATATTAATGTTACCAAGTAATAGTCACATTAAATGGGAACTACTACTCTGGGAGTGTGGGAGGAGAAACAGAACTTGAAAGATCTTCCTTTGTTGCCAAAAAAATGTGTTGTAGTTAGCTGGCAGACAGTGGAATAGTAGCTATTGGTGTTCAGGCCATTGCTCTGTAGCTACTCTTAAAGGCCTTAGGAAACATTCAAATTCAATTTGAACCCCTCAGTTCTGAATTAGAGTCTATCAATGCCAGCAAAACAACAGCCACAGGAAATCTGAATGCAGGGGAAAGAATAGCTCCTGGTTTATTCTTCAGACCTCGTGGGCTTCTGCACACAATGCCACTGCAGCTGTGCTGCTGTATGACATCTCCAGGAAAAGAGATAAAGAAAAAGATTTTATAAAAGCCAAGCTAAAAGCACTATTTTAAATTTTCTTTGTAAGTGTATAAAGCTTTAATTAGCACTCCTCAGCTGGAAAGTTTATAAATACTTGAAAAGCAGTAAGAATTAGTTTACTTCTACATATATCTTGGCATAAATTGGGGTCACATGGAATTATCCAAATGACAGCATCCTCTTTGAGATAGTTTTAGAGGATCACATTTCCTGATCAATGTTGGAAGTAACTAATATTAATGAGTGCTACTGAACCTTTAATGTACTTCCTTTTTATTCTTTAAAAGAATTACTTATGTTCAGAGCTTCATTCACATTGGAATATGCTGTTCCATGTCACTTTTTGTGACAATTACTAAAGTTCTGTTTTATTCTGTGCTTCCAAAGATAATTGGCAATGTTTAACTAAATATTAAATATGAATCCCCAAGAAGGTTTTAAACCTGAATTTTGACTGAGTGCATAATGTGAGATGTTTTGACTGTTTTAATTCAGATGTTCTTACACTACCACCAAAAACTATATTTAGCTGTCAAAGTTATAGGTTGATCTTTAAATGCTAACAAGGTCAAAATATCTTCCTGTGGAAAAACATTAACTATAATTCAAAAATAGAAAATACTTTAACTTCTCACAGTGAAGACTTTCTGATTTGCCTAAGTCTCTTGAATACCAGATGTAATTCTGATGAATTTTAGTCTGAGTGAAACTCCTTTGTGACTACATATGCACTAAGTACATGGGTTAAAGGTCTTCCCTTAAAAATTATGTTTTTCCCTGCTGCTCTTTTCTGATGACTCATACCAGATTCACTCCCCATTACAGCTCACTATCATTTAATGCACCTTCATTTCCAGAGCCAGCCAGCACTACTATGTGAACTCCTCCCTGGGGATGTCACTACAAAATCAGGTACTCCAGATTCTATTAATTTCATTCATAATTATCAGTGGATGAGATCCTCAACATGTATATCCATTGTTTCTCACTGTATTGTTTAGCACAGACTAATATCCAGCATAAGCTAAAGTACTTTAATTGATGCCTAATTTCAAGTCAGGGAGGATTTCCAGATGCCAAATATTTACTTGTATAAACTTGTTTGTTTGGAGAAGTAAAATGCTGTGACCTAAACCTGTCACCCAAGAAGGTATTTTAATTGAGGTTACTGCATTCCTGTTATGCCTTGGTATAGGTCTAGCCAAGATTTTTCATTTTGGTTGTATGAATTTCCTTGGAAAGAATAGTTTTGTCATCTGTTTCAGATCCCATGGCACCTAAAGCAACAGTAATATGAACAGGCAGAGTTTCCACTTTAAACTAAGCACCAAACACAACCTCAGATTTTATCCACCTGGCAGGTAGACATTTGAAACAAATGCTTCATGTAGGGGAACTATATCCTGCATGGGACAACTTCTGTTTCCATTGAAGCAAAAATTCTGTTCTTTAAAGTGTTCTTTACAAAAATATTCGAGTAAAACCAGGTTGATCCAGCACTGTAGAAATGCTCAGGTTTTTCAATTGTTGGTCTACAGAACGTTCACTACAGACATTAACATTACTGTGTATCACAGATACCTTCCCCTCCTACTTCTATAACACTCTCACACACCCAACACTGCAACAGAAGCCATTCCAGGTGAGTAACTAAAAACTTACTCCAAATACTCAGAGCAGAATTGCTGAATTGTTAAGTAATGATAATTGTTCAAATAAACAGCTAGAAAATGCAAACAATTTGATACATTAGAAACCCTTCAAAGCAGCAGGCAAATGCCACACTGCAGGACTTGTTCACATCTCTCAGATGAAGAGAGTTGAATGCAGCATTAAGTTAATACTTAAGCACAAAGACAACACATTTACCAATTTTGACAGCTAGTACTTTGCTTTTGACTCTAGTAGTGCTGTAAGCTTTGGGTAAGCTCATTGTGCATTGTCTATTTTTTTTCTTTACTTTTGTTTGATTGAAAGGTGAGTTTTCCTGTTGGAGAAAAAGGAAAGGATTGGCACACATGATGTGCTGCAACTTGTTGCATCCTGAGTTTGGGATGGAGAGTCTTGCCTTGAGGAAGCATCTGTGCTGTGCTCCTTTCTCACTTGGATTTAAACAGCATGTTACCACTGTGTACCATGTCCTGGAAGTTCAAGACAGATCTCAGTTTCATAACACTTTGCTGTAACTTCTGGTGCTGTCACATAGAGATATTCCCATTGCATCCATATCAATATCAGTACTTCAGTTACAAACCTCTACACCATGAAGAGTTACCAATTTAATTCCTGTCTGCTGGAAGCAGACAGTTTACATCAGTAGCTCCTATCTAGGCCTCCATTGCAAACCCACCACTTCCTACAATATGGGCAGTAATCTATGACAGACAACCCAAATCCCAGGACAGAACTCCTCCTCTTCCAGTAGGCATGGGTTACATTATTAGCCAAAGAGCTGTCAACTCTTTATTGTGGGTCCTAATGCTTAAATGAGACTCTAAATTCCATTGGAATCTTATTCAGGATGGATTCATTTAATTTTTTTTTCCTGTTTGTTTAATTTCCTGTCAGTAACCATGGTGATAAGCTGTTCGGGAATTAACAGAATATTTTGAAATATATTAATGCCATCCCATATCCTTTTGAATGTGTGCCATCCTTCAGATGCTAGCTCACAATATTGTCAGTGTTGATGTCCAGTGGACTTCTGTAATACTAACAAAGTATTACAGAATCCAGATCCAGCTCCCAGTTTTATCAAGAGGCATTTGCTACCATTTAAAGTACACTATTGCACTTTTCTGGACCAGCTCCAAAGCACAGCATCACATATGGGCAAGTTCCAGAGCTTTCTATTTATTTATTTAAGAGGAGAATTAAACCACAGAGCTAGAGCATTATTCACAGTTATTAGCAATGCACTTGTGCTGAAAAGGTTTTAAGGATTTATACAGCAGTATCAGGAGCAGCTCTATAGGCTGCTTCTCCATTTTATGATCTTGGCATTATTGTACAGTGTGGGTTTTCTCATAATACTATTGTACTACTTGCATTCACTCAAGTAGGTGACTGTGGTGAATTTCAAAGATAAAGTGCTTCAAGGAACTTCTATACACCTTGCTATATTTGGAATGAAAATTGAGGGAAAGACTTTGCAAACAACACAATATGTAAGTTAGATATATCATAAACAGAATACAGGAAAAATCATGTTTTAATCACAGGCAGCAAGACATCGTTATCTTGGAGTTAAGGTTGCTAAGCAACTTAGCTGGTACAAAACCTACAGAGCAGAAATCCTGCTGTTAATAAACTCTAAGTGTGGTAATGTCCAAAGTAACATGGATTAAACTGATAACATGATATTTCATATACTCCCTTATCTGTACAAACCAGATAAGTCATAGCCTTATTCCCATTTTTCATTCAAATAATTTTTCGTTTTGTTGAACTCTTTACCACTGCGTAACAATATGGTATAGAAAACCATATGGTAGTCTAAAAGATAATTCACAAGGGACAGAAGAATAAATATCAAGTGATGGCAGACTTTTCAAGACATTTTCACTTACTACTGAGACTGTGGAAAGTGTCTTACCTGAAGACCTCTTGTGTCTGCTTCTTACTTCATTCATAAAAATCCCATAGCTGTAGAACTTGAAGACCTTTTAGGAATTTTGGTCTTTAGGTCTAAATGCTGCTTGTCAGGCCAGGTTCATCATTTAATTTGTCTTAAAGACATAAAAATCACTCTGGAGACTATGAACAGAAAGATAAAGGAAGTAAAGTAAATCCCCTTTTAAACACTCAATGGACATACTGGTGTGTCATAGTAGTCCTCCAGGTATTTCCTACACATTCCTACAGCATTTGATGTGAAAAGAGCCTGAACATGCCAAAGTCACGGCTGGAGTTCATCACATAGCTCTTACATATGAGAAAATAAGTCAGGATTTGTGAGCCACAGAACAGGAGTGAAGGAGAAAGAAGACTATACTAAACTTTTATTTTTCCCAAGAGAAGTAAAAACTGAAATCCTCTTCATTCCTGTCCTAAATAAAATCCTGCAATTTCAGGAACTACCTCCCTGGCTTCTTTCAGCATTGCCCACATCCTTGCATTGAGTTTGTCTGGAGCTGACACTGGTGCCCCCAGAGCTTGAATGTGACCCCTCAGTCACCAAGCTCCTCTCTATGACCAGGACCACTTGTCCTGGAGCAGAGCTGGGTGGGCTGGGGCTGGACACACCTTGCACCACGTGCTCCTCCTGCTTCTGTTCCTTGCCTGTATTCCAGTTATTCTTCTAAGTCTTTTTGGGAAAAGAAGGCAAATTCAAGACAGTGTTATCTAATGTTATCTAATGTCTCAAGCAAAGAGTTACAAGAGTTTAAACAATGGTATTTTCAACTTCAAAATTCAATTGCTTTACCTGATAAAATACAAAGATTTATTCAGTGTTCAGCTTATAGGGCACTTTATTCTGCAGGTCAGACTATGGGGATAAGTGTAATAAAGTTGGAATAAATGCATTTAAATTTTATTTAGACCTTGAGTTAAACAACCTTATTTCCCATATACTTTCAAACCATCAAGGCTGCAATAGTCCTTACACTAACACTGTCTCTGTAGGGCTACAATTACTTTTATAATATAAACTATGTGACCCTTCAGATTATTTTTGCTGGATCCTTGTTGCCTCAATACACATCCTAAGAGTTTTTAATCTCAAGCATTTTTCCTCAGCTGTTGGACTGACCATAAAGCATCACAGCAAGACAGGGAGGGGAAGACATTAAACACCCAGTGAAAGATTTCTGCTGACTTCAGTAAACATTAGATCAAGCAAATAACCATGCATCAACCTCTACTTCGATTAATGGGTTTCAGTGAGAACATATTTCATAAGCAAAGCCCACTGAAAAAACACATTCATCCTTGTTTCTCTGAACTTTCAGTGGAGGGAGCATGGAGTTAAAGCACCATGGCAGTGATCTTTTCTGGTGGTTACCAGCACATGACCATGGGCAAGAGAATTATTACATCAATTTCTCACATAGGAACCACAGAAGTTGGATAACTATCTGTCTAGGGAGCATGGGCTGTCTGAAGTAGAATGCAAGTCTCCTGCATCCAAGCTAAATGTCTAAGCCAAAACATCAGTTTTATGGACACTGGAACAGAATCCCTTTACTGGGTCTCAGCTGTCTGGCCTCTATTACCTATGCTCTTTAGCCATGCACTCTGAATAACATGTTTAAACTCTTGTGCCACATAGTGCCCTGGGGAGTTTGAACTACAGATTTCTTTGACATCAGTCTACTTTTCTTCTGATGACACCGATTTGAATGCCCATCTTTCTCCTTTTACTCCTGTGCTCAAAAGGGAAGACTGTCAATCTCTTGAGACATTACTCTCTCCAAAGTAGGAAGTTCAGTTAATTTGGACTAAGAACTTTACAAATCCATGAGTGGAAAAATATATTTGTGTTAATAGCAGTAGATTGTCATCTCTGGATTTCATTCTTTTTTAGTACCATTTATAAACACTACTTAAAACCAAGCTCATTGTTACACCGAATTTAAGAGCTGTTTAATATAACAGCTTTCCTGTTTTGATCTCTGTATGCTCAGGGAAGGGAAGCCCAAGAAAGGAAAAAAAGAGAGTCATCCGTTTGATAGCTCTACCTAATGAATAGCTATTGCTATCTCCAGGCTGCTTAGGTAAATGACCCATCTAGTGATTACCACATCCCTGAAACGATTGAACCTGTGATCCCTATGTGGTCTCCCCTCAAGGGCAGCCGTTTAACTTCCAGGCAGAAGCAGTTATCTTTGTCTGATCAGCCCCTGCTCCTTCACTTCCTCAGCAGGGTATTCACCTGAAGCCTCCTTGTAAATCATGGCGATCATTCTCCACTGTTCTGAGTGCAATTCAGCAGCAGCAGAAAATGCTCCCCTCGGAGGATAACAGAAAAGCAGCTGATAACTGCCTTACTTTGCAGTGCAAAATATGTTTAGGACAAAAGCACTAGGGAAAAAGTAGATAAATGACTGTAAATTACTCCTATAGATGCTAATCAAACCAAGTTTTGCATCAATTTTACCAAGTCCGGGATTGAGCAAGAATTTCTTTTCCCTCTGCACTTACTTTGCCTTTTTTCCTTCCTTGTTAAGATACAAAGAAGGCCGAACTGAATCCACCCAAGTACTCTGGCAGGATCTCTTTGCTCTTCTCCTTCGAGTATGAACTTCAAATGAGTGAGATACCACACATGGCACAGTTTGGTGACTGCATCCCACTGCAAAGGAGTTGGTAAAAACTGCCACGGAAGGCACCATCTGGAGAGAAGGAACATGTAGGCCCAGCACCATTTACCCCTTCCCTCATCCCTACAAATCAGATCTGCCCATACTGCTTCTTGCATGAAAGCTTTTTATCACTAAAACAATTCCACTCACCTACATTTCATCTGATGCACCCCAGAGACAGACACGTGGGGCAGCTCCCTGTCTGGGGCACATCCTCTGACACTTGTGCTGCCTTTTCCCACTTCACTTTGTCACACATATTAGGGATCCATGTTAGTTCGTGGCTTCAAGTTTCAACAAGAGACCTGTCTTGTTCAGCCAGGAAATAGAAGGCTTGTATAACACTAATTCTCTGTTCCTCAGCTGCTCCATGCTCCCATAGCATCTCAGACAGCAAGTCTGCTTTTGAAATTTCTGCCTGGCAGCCTGCTCTGGTCTCCTGCAGAGAACCTGAAAAAAAACATTTATTTTTTTCCTATAATGTTCCTTTGCAATATTTCCTGTAGTTTTACAGTCGACAAGTTTAAAAAGTGTCATGACCAGCAAGGAGTTCTGTAGTGAGTGACAATTTAAGGGGCAATTGTACAATAAGAGATTGTTAGGATGGCAGTTTGTTACAGCTTTGCAAGAAACTATGCAGTTATATTTAGAAATTGTCATTCTCGACTGTAAAACCTTCACTGCCTTGGTCAAAATCTCTCCAGTGCTTTAGCACTGTTCCTTTAGACTTAACTCACATTTCAGAGGAAACTGTGGAAGAGAAGTTCTAGTTTTTCCTTATTTAACACCACAACAACTTCTTTTAAATTGTACAGGTGATTGCCTTCTTTTTTCTCTGAACTTTCCCTCTTGTGCAGAATGGTGGGCTGCAAATGGTCCATGAATTATGCACTTACCTTTCCTATTCATTCATTTTAAAGGCTCTGAAGAACTGCATATTCTTTACAAAAACAACTTAATATATAAAATGGACACTAATTCAATCAAAATAATAAAAATAATGTCTGATACAATAATATGTCTAGAATTGTCTCTAAGAATTATTACTTCTATTTTGAATATGCTACAGTACTATTTCCTTGGGTACATGGAAGGAGCTTCACTAGAGTATCTGCAGGATCTGCTGTAGATTTCTATCTTTCTAATCTCAATTATCATTCATGTTTTTAATTCCAGATTGTAGCCACCAAAAATCTTGGAATACACTGCAAAAATAGCATACCCCAGACTACATCAGTTTCCATTGGCTTAATTTGTGGGCTTTCAGCCTTTATGATTTTGTGATTATCTGCATTTCTGAGCCATTGAGTTCACTAGACTATGTCCAGTTCTCAGGAGCCTACACTGGAAATATCAAAGATAGTGCAATCAAGACCATTCTTATTCTAAATTCCATACAAAACTTAAGGTTTTGAGGTGGATGGGGTTTTCTGTTATTTTTTTGTTGATTTTTTTTTTAATGAAAGCTGCAAGACAATGAAATCTCTTCCAATTCTTCATCAGAATTTCTGAAGTGTGCCTATGAAAACTTTACTAAACCAAATAGGTACACCTATTCCTAAAAAAACATTTCTAGGTTCAGTAGTCGATATATTCCATAAAACAAAACAAAACCAATGAAAAAACCCCAAAAATGAAACAAAATAACCCCACCAGAAGTTCCATCAGACATAACTTGCTGCATTTTTTACACTGTTGCCTTAAATCTCAAATTCAACTGTGGACTACTGCTTTAAGCCAAGAAATGAACGTGACTGTACAGCTTTACAGCTTTCATGGCTTTGTTTTTGATTGTACTCATATCCTATTTAGTCTTGCAGAGCATGAGAGATCTACATTTAAGACTTCTTAAAAATCAAGCTGAGCCAGCAGAGCCCTAGCTAACGAGACCTGTTCTGCTTCCCTGATGTTACAAGCAAAACCAGCTCAGCCCTCTGAGTTATGAGTTCCCCAAATACTTTATTCTTTCAAAATGACTGTACCCTACATTAACTGCAAGAGTAGGTGTTAAGTTTTGTCATACAATTTTAAACCATACTATTGCAATTTACTTAACAGAGCTGACTAAGCTTCCTGTGGGAAATGGTGCCAAGCTCCGTTCTGCAGGTGGGTAGGAGCATTTCTGGCCCTGATACTGAAGCACTAACTAGAAGCTTCCCTAATTCCCAAGATTATGCTGCACTTAAACAAAAAGTAGCCATGTTGTACTTTAAGTCATAAATTTTTACTTTTAAATCTGTTTCTAAAGCATAGTGAGCTTCATAAAAAATTCTATTTTTAATGGCTGAGACCATATTTTACCATTTGAAGTTAATATAATTGAGTTTTCTTACATTATTCTGTTTTTGTTAGAGATATTTTTGTCCTTAAAGCATCATCAGTAGAACATCCAGTTTACATGAGTGATGGTAAAATGAAAATGAATCTTATTTTGCAAACCAATAGTCTTGAAATAGTATCCTTAGTGCAGCAATAGCAAATCCAGAACTAACAGAGACATCCAGAGCTAACAGAAACCCTACATTGTGGAAAATAAGAGCATTGTTTCTCATTTCTTGTTGGCATTATATCTGCAGCCACATGAAGCATGAATTGTTGATAATTTCCAGTGTAAGCCCTGGCACTGAATTCTTCCAGCTACTGTTCTTTTTTTTACTGAACCATCCAGTAATTACTAAGAAGTGAAATGAATACTGGAAATATTTCCTTGTGTATGTTTATTCTAGTTACCCCACATGTTTATGCAGTTTCATTATGTTTAGCATAATGAAATCTCTGGGTCACTATATACTGCTCTTTTTCCATCTCAGTCTTAGGTCTTACAGTTTATTAACAACTGTTGTTGGATTAAAAAGATTGAAGATGGACAAAAGTGGAGCATTTAAGCACTAAACTATGTGTTGGTATCGAAAGTTTGGGGGGTGACGCTCAGATATTTTGTTAAAATTATCTGGGGGTCTGGAGCAAAACAGGAGCAACACAAAAGGCAATAGTGATGTGTTTATGGGGATGAGTTTCAGCCCTCTGCTCTAACAGTGTTTCTAGAGTTGTGCTCAAGGTAGGCACTGTCACACACAAAAAACTTGTGTGGTCATTAGGGCCTGTGTTTTGGGCACAGAAAACCATAGAAACCAAGCAGAAGTTATTAAGCCACTGGTTTCAACAGGATCCATCTGGATACAAGGATTCCCTAGGCACTCAGCAGATGTGTGTCTTGGACATCAATCATGTTTGTGCTACTACATCAGCAAGTTTTACACAAACAGTCCTGGCTTTGCTTGCTGTGCTCAAGAATGTGCTCTTCAAAGCAAACCTCACTGTCCCCATTAACCTGATTTGGCTCACACTATGGACCAGTTCTGATGTGCACTAACTTGATGAGTTTAAGATGCAACTAAACTGGAAGGGCACATCAACCACGAATGGGCAATTAGTTCACAGAATGAGATCTTAACTGGCCTGATGTAAAGCCACAAGTGGGTACCTGCAGCCTGTTTGCTCCTGCAAATCCACATCCACTGCTCCACACTATTTGCTGAAAATCTCATGGAACTGAAAAGCTTGTGGAAGAGCAGATTGTATTTTAGGACTTCTCAGGGTGGAAGCTGGTTCTTGTGTTTGTTTTCACTATGCCCAGGACAATAAGACTTCAATCTAGCTCCTAGGATCCAATATTGCAATAGTTACAGAACCTAGAAATACAAAAGAAAGATAATAGGCTGCAAATATGGAATCAAAGTAGGTTCTAGGTCTCCAGCAAAAGGGGAACTGAGGCTTCCAGACAGAATCAAACTAGGAGAAAGCTCCTTTATACTTCAGTGCTGTAAGGAAAAGCAACTGAATCAGAAGGTTAGTCTCTTTCTCTCTCCACTGTCAGAAAAAAAAGGAACAAGTCTTACTTATTAGGTCAGCATAGTCTGCAAGGCTTCACAAAATAACAAAGATTTAAGTACTTCCTTGTGCCTAAGGCTTGCCCTCTCAAAGGACATATATATAAATCATACACACATAAATATATATTTATTAATTTTATACTTTGCTGAGCACTTTCAGAGATAGCATCATCAGCTGGGCAGAGCAGGGTATTTTCAGTGAAAATACTTTGGAACATCATTTCATGTTTTCACAAAATGTAACATCTTCCATGTATACAAATGCACTGCAACAAGCATTCCAAATTGCTGGTTTGTCTGGTTCTAGCAGAGTTAATCTGACCTTGTTCTTTAGAAATAATTTTTTCCAGCAGAAATATCTAACTCTTGACACACGACCTCAAATTCAGCCACTTTCCACCTCCCACGCTAATCTACGGCTATTTTGTCATGACAAATCAGCTGAGTGGGACTGCATCTGCAATAATAATCACTTTTAGTGGCAAGAAATCAGATTTAAAAGCTAATCAGGGAAACATTTCTGTGCATTTTAGTATTTCTCAATTTGTATGAAACAAAATGAAAATGTAGAATATATCAAACTCATTTCACCTTTTGGGGGTGAGTGGAAAGACTAATTTTAAAGAAAACTTTTTACTATTTGATAAAGACAGTCAATTTGGCTAATGGTATAGCCTTTGGAAAAAGGTATGTATTATTTTAAGGCTAATTTGATAAATTGCTATCATTAAGGACTTGATAATGGCTAAGTCTAATGGAGCTGCTCAGGTGCATAAGGGTAGTGTGATGGCTGCCTTTTGTTCTTTCCCAGAAAATGCTGTAGCTTTACTTGAGCACTTGGTGACAGAATGGGCTGATTGTCACTACATCCCAACCTGGGGAGCAGCATTTAGCTATTAGAAATCATGCAATTGGTGACTTAGTTTGAAATCAGAAAAATTAGAATTAGCAACAGTGTTACCCAAAGAAATCTCTCCAGGATCCAGATTGAGATAATTAATAACACACTTACTTTATACTTGAACCATCCCTGAACCAAACTCAAAGAAAAGCAGGAGGCAAATGTAAAGCTTAACTCCAGAGACACAGGACAAAGTTACACTGAGCAGTTTGGCTTCACTGAGCTCAGTGGGGACCACCAAGTTATATTCCCCAAACTTTAGGCATTAAGGGAGCACTTGGAGCAAGAGGGCTGCCTTGCCTTATGGGCAGTAAAGGCAGAGAGGTGCTTACAAGGGTGATGGAAGTCTTAGGTGGGAATCAAATCTCTGGAAGAACTTATCCCTCTCTTATTTCTATAGAGAGTCTTAATTGATTGATGTTAAATAGGTTGTTAAATAGATTTGGGACTCAGCAAGTTCATACGAAGAAAGGTTTGGGTCCATAATGCTTCTCTTGATCAAATTTTAAAACATGCAGAGTTTTTACAAGTAATTTTCATGGGATGTTTTGACTCTAAGTAGCTGGTGGAAATAGAAATGTTACTCTTTTATCAAATAAAGCCAATACTTGCCAAATTAATATGCAAGCCCCTAGTAGATTTCCATTTTTTCTCTGTTCCCTGACTCTACTAATATTTAGGTTTCCTGGTGTCAATATAATGCATATCCAACAAAAATCTTGGAAGGAAGTAATGATTACCCAAAGAATGGAAGAATAGAATAGAGAAAAAATGAATTATCTTTGAATGGAATTTAAGTAGGAAAGAACAGAGCACATTTCATCTTGACATTTTTGATTCTACAATCACAACAACAAGGACAAGATATATTTATTTGATTGACCAACATTAGTGGAAAAAAAAAATTCAGAGTTGTTCTTTTGCCTTTAAAAATTCCATAACGGCAGATGAAAAGGTGCAATTTTTTCTGTTTTTAATATAATACTTAATCTGCACTTAATTATGAAAAGAAACCATGTAATCCACTTAATGAGATGGAGTTAAAAATAGCAAAAAGGGGTACTATAATATATAATACTTTTTGACAGCTGCTTATATTTTGGGAAATAATAAATTCTCTCCAAGAATTGAAGAACTGAAAGATGAAGCAAATTCTCATTGTATACCTGAAGTCTGAAGGGCTCTTCACAGGGGCAATAATCTTCAGAGCCAAAGCTCAAGATCTCATTAAAGCACAGAATACTTTCTGCATATTAAAACACTAAGGTCTGGCTCGTTGCTTAGCTGTGCTGCAGAAATGTAAAATCTCACTTACTTCTGTTGCTACTTTTCTGTCCAGCTTTACAAAAGTGCTTTTGAACTAGAAAGCTGCTCTAAGAACTTCTGTACTGAATATTTTTTTCTCACACTGGTGAAATCAATCCACATTTGGTCCTGAGAATGCAGTTATTCTGTCATCAAAGGATTTATTCTGTGATCATTTCACAAAATAACATGTGCTATGAAACTTTATGCATATTAAAAATGATGCACAGCAGGTTTTCACATCCTCAGGTTGTGCAACCATACCTCTCACTTACATAATCATCATACATAAATATTCTTTGCATCAAAAGTTATCTGTTCTGTACCACATCTACAGTCAGTAAAACTGTAAAAGAAAAGAATGTCTTTAGCTAAATTAATCTCTTCTAGGAAAAAAGTCATCATGTTCCCTCAAAAAATTGAAATAAATTAAGCATAGAAATTGAGGGAAATTAGTAAAAAGATCTTCCCTGTTAAATATGCCATGCTTAGTTCAATTAAATGCTATTTAAAGAATAAGCAGTTCTAAAGACAATTACTTGATTTTTCATCCAAGTATGTTAAAATATGATTTGATCACCATCCAATCTCAGGTATGTTTTTACTCTGAAGGGCTACAGTCTTACACAGCAATCCATAATCAATGCAACAGCTGCAAGCTCCAGATTTAAGGCAGAAAGTAAGGTTCACCATTTTAAAATAATGAATAATTAATCATTGCAAATAAGGCCTGTGGTAGCTCCTCTTGCATTTGAGCTGTCAAATCAAGATTAAATATCTTTTGGGTCCTTTGCTGAAATCACCAAGTCTTCTTTAGTATTCTGAAGGATGTCCCTAGGAGGTGATGCCCCAAAGATAGACTGAGCTCCTGACAACCCCAAGCACAAAAAGTTTTATTGATCAGCATGAAAACTCTGAGAAATTTTCAAGCCAACATGATTCTTCTGGGGCCTTCAAACACTAATGGACTGTATTGTATGAAGCTGCCAACATAAAACAGATATTCTGAAGTACTTCCTGACCTGTATCCTGAAAGCAATCCTACTGATAGACTTAATTTTACTATGTACTGGAAAAGTTTTTATTCAGAAAACAGAAGCATACCTTCTCATCTATCCATTAAAAACAATCAGTATCGTTGATGCCTTCTCAAAATCTCTGTCTGTGTTCTTATCTTTCTTTAACAATTTGAATCATGTCTTTCCTTTTCCAAAGCAAACAATTACTGGGGTGGAGGGAGACAAAGTATAAATAACCTTTTAGACTAATGGGATGGAAAAAGCATAACATAAGAAAGCAAGAAG
Source organism: Oenanthe melanoleuca (assembly GCF_029582105.1). Classification (NCBI taxonomy): domain Eukaryota; kingdom Metazoa; phylum Chordata; class Aves; order Passeriformes; family Muscicapidae; genus Oenanthe; species Oenanthe melanoleuca. The sequence continues at coordinate 103,605,756 of NC_079336.1, read as the reverse complement.
AGGCAGACTTGCTTGGTCTCAGAGCAGTTGCCATGGCACTGTATCTGACTTCTTGTCTTAAATAGTTGCACTTTACTCACTCTCTAGCAGGTAGCAGCAGCCACAGGAGTTGGTTTTCATCCTCTCTGGGAGATGAAATTTATTTTCCCCTCACCTCTTAGGCATTAAAACTCAACCTTGTTCACAGTGCCAAGAAATACTGAGCTGACCACGAATTTCACAGAGTAGGAGTCAGCCTACATCACTCCCCTCCACACTGACTCCTCTCATTTTCAGCTTCTCACCTTCATCACTGAACCTGTTCCAGTCAAACCCTCTCAAACCCATCAGTGTTTTGTACAGCAAAGTAATTCCTGTTGCTCTACTACTTCTAATTCTTTCAATCTACAACATACTCTTTCCTTCACTGAAATTTGACATATCTGAGTGACTAGGATGACAAAGTCCAAACCTTATCTTCATAATAACTTTTTAAATATTTTCAATGACTGCACCTATCAATCTACATAATGTCAAAGAAGAAAGGAGAAGCAATAACTATTTCTCCTCCTAAAACTTAACCTGATTGAATAAGCTGACATAAAGACAGCAGCCTCTTTTGGTGCACCTTCTCTCTTTCACCTAAATGACATCACCTATTCTCAGTATTTCCAAAAGTATTTTCTGCCTTTGAGTGATCTAAATATCTTCTGGCTGTACTCCAAGCTCTCATTTTTAGCACCAGAATCAAAGGTGTGCCTTGTCACCTCCAGCTAACTAACAAAAAGAAAGTTTTAAGTTTGTCAGATCCCTTCCCCTCATTCAATCTTGTCCTTCTCTTCCATCATAAGAACAGTCAATCTATTTCTCCTTCAGTGAAGCTGTTGCTAAATCCTATCTGCCTTCCTTCCATGTTGTTTTATAAACCTGTTTTCCTCTCTCTCTGATCCTGAAACCATAGTGGATCCTTTTGACAGTACCCCTTTTCCTGCTTGTCACCCTAAGTTCTTCAGTGTATTGGGAATCCAGCTGCTGACCACCCCACTGTTGACAGCTGTTTTTATCACTCCTTTACCTTTGACACTTAGGCTTTTCAATTTCAGATTCAAAAGTCTCTGCCTCGTATGTGAATTGGTATCTCAGGCTTTAGCTTAGCCTGTGGTGCCCTCTGAGCTCTCCTCTCCAAATGTCCCAGCAGTTCTGAGAAGTTTGCATTGTGTTCCCTGTCAGTACTCTATGCAATCACATGGAAGCAATACAGCTTCCCTGGCATAGCTGCAGTCATCAGTGCTAATCATGATTTTTATTTTTGGTAATGTGAGGAGGAAGCAAAAATGCTTTCTTGAGTCAGGTCCCAAAACAAGGGTTTTGCCCTCAGAAGTCCCTGTACATTCCAGCTAAACACAGAGCTATAACAAATGTGCTGCTCTGCACTGCTTTTATTCCACTTGGGGGAAAAAAAATCTCAGGAATTTTCAAGCCACTTAGCAACCTTGGCACTTCAGGGCCTGAGCAACAAGGAGCATACGGAAAGAACAATTAAGATTTGTTCCTCATCTCTTTGTGCCTTCTGCCTTTCCTTTGCAGAGGCTCCCTCATCAGGAGCCTAAACTGCATCCCTGCACCTACCTGTGACTGCTTAGAACAATGACATTATTTGTGTTTTGGACAGTTTCACTGCTTGCAGTTTTAGCCTTTGGTTCCTTTAAGAAGAGCATATGATAACAATAATAGAAACCCAGTTACAAGTGCCTGCAGCAAAGGAAAACAACCAACTGGAGGAAGTTGGCAATCTGGAGGTCAAAGTTCCAGACCTGTTCCAGCCAAACTGCTGTGTGACCTGCTGTCAGATTTACATGCTAATAATTTCTGCATAGGCAATAAAAATACCTGAGCTCAAGCAGGCTACAAGGCTCACCTCCATTCTAACCAAACTCCAGATCTGCAACCATATATTATCTTCACTCTTCACCTTTTTCCTTCTTATATTTTTCAATGAATTTGATTTAATGGTATCAGGGCACTTCTTGCATTTACTTTCCACGAGTGCTCAAACAATGGAGTTTTCCTGATATAAATGGCTGTAGAGAAGGAATTAATGTCAAGGTCTTAAGCCTAAGCATTTGTGGCAACCTAACATATGAATCAATGCAGAAATGATAAGCACTCTGTCACTCAGTAAATGGAAAGGAAGACACCATTGTGATATATAATTGAGTACCTCTAAGAAACACAGCTGGGAAATGAAAAACTAGCAGAGAGTTGTCTACAGTATATAAAGGAGAAGGCAGGGCATGAAAAGGTGAAATGGAAAACCATACATGATCTAAATTATTAAAGAAGGTTAATGGAAAACATGATACTTTACTTTTTAAAATCTTGAGCTGGTAATAACCTGTCTCTCATTGGTTCTGAGTGTGAATTTCAACATTTAGGTTATGAGTGATCTTCCTCTCCTCAGTTTCCTTCCCTTGTCTTCACTATTCCAGTTCTCAGTGAAAGACACAGATGTTCATGGTTATCACACACATTCCTCTATTAGAGCTGTACCTTTGCAAATTACATTTCCCTTCCATCACTGATTTCATTCTCCTGTGGTTAGTTTATAATGAGTAAACTTTACCAGAACAGGGATTTTCATATAATTTGTTCTATAAATAATTATGTCTTTTAATAACAAGTTAATTATAGACAGCAACATAAAGTTAGCTGTATTCCACAGAGCTGGACAAGTTGCAAAACAGCTCAATACAAGTACCAATAACTGCAACTACAGACAAAAAAAGTAATCACATTCAGCATTTATGCAAAGTACATTACAAAAAAATTAAAGGTATATGTTTTTAACCCTAAGATAGAAACTATATCTGATCCATACAATGCTGAATTTCATGTCCTTATTACTGTTAAAGGATTTGCTTTTCAGAGTACCATTTTGCAAAAACAGCCAGTTAATGGCACCATGTTAGAATTACTATTATTTTTTTAATGAAATATGCTCAGAAATTCAGCAGTACAAGAACAATCCTGAAAACATGATTACTAGAACACTAGAAAGAAAGGTATCTTTCCCAAGCATCTTCCTAACATCACAATCCATTTCCACTTAAAAGTTAAGCCTCTATATAGGATTTAGTAACTTTTCCCCATTTTAGTTTCAATTTCTGTTATATAAGAAAGGCAAGTGGAAGGCAGTACTGACACAGCACAGACCTACTTCAACAGCTAATTATTCATTTCAGAGCACAAGTGTTCTGCTTCCAGTAGATGGTAAAAGCCTGTGCTGAAAAATAATTCACAGAAGAGAAAAATCAACACAATTACTTTTACAAGCAATAATGTTGCTCTACTTACCTGACCTTGCAGCCAACTTCCAAATTTACCCATATGTCCTTTTTTAACTTCTGAAACTTCTTGGGAAACAGGGGTTTGCTTTGTGCTTACATCTGGTTTCTATTTTGTCAAACACAAAGCATTTTATGGGAGAAATACATTATAATTTCCACTTCAGTAAGATCACAGAATCATAGAACAGTTTGGGTATAAAGGCCTTTTAAGGGCCATCTTGTCCAACCTCTCTGCAAAGAGCAGGAACACCTTTAACCAGATCAGCCTGCTCACTGTCCCATCCAGCTTGACCATATTTCCAGAGATGGGAACTTTTAAATGCTGTGGGGTTGGTTTTTTTTGTTGTTGTTTGTTTGGGGTTTTTTTTGCCTGCAGAGGTGAGGGCAGCCTTGAAACACTGCTGGGGCTTGGAAGCATCTACCCCCTGTGTGCACAGCCACAAAAATCAGCCCCTTCCTGCATGCACTGCTTGTGAATAACTATTCCTATAATCAGGATTAAGTGAGGTGGTTCTCACAATCCAAGTCAAACACATCTGAATTCCTACACAGACCAACAAAATATTTTACTTCTTACAAGTTCTACTGCCAAAACATCCTTATTATAGAATCACATCTTCAATCTCCAGCTACTAGTGAAGAGAGATGCACTGATTTACCAGGTAAGATATGAATACACCCTCCCAAGGGATTTATTTAAAACTTTGACCTATCTTTTCTGTGACTCTCTCTGAACAAAAGACCTAAGAACACTTCTCCATAAGAAGTTCTATTTTAGCAGAGTACAGCTCAGTTTGAAGGAGACCAGCAATGGACTGCCCCATGCTTTTCAGCCCTCTCTGTGGGGTTCACATTGAGTACAGGAACTTTTAAAAATCCTTTTTCTTTAATACCTACTTTAAAATACTATTTCTTGAATAAACTAATGTTAGAAATCCCACAGAATTAACATTCTTTGGATTTAACCTGGAACAGAATTATTAATTATGTGTTAATATATTTTAATAAAATAATTTACATTGAGTTAAATCCTAGAAATGTAAAGATAAATCTTTTAATGGCCCTACAACCAAGTAAATTGGACACACTACCTGTTTTTTTTGGCAGGCTGCTAGTTGCAAAGTACACACAGTAGCCCACCAGCTTCCCAAAGTAGCCCAGGACCTCCAAACTATTTCATTTCTTCAGTGATAAGGCAAAAGAGGAAGGCAGGCAAGTGCACGCTATGAAATTATCAGACAGGGAAAAGTGTGGTAGGGCATAAATCCCTAAGAGAGTTGCTGTTCTAATGCACAAGAAATAACTTGCTGTTTTCACAGTCACAGCTGTAGTTTTATTCATTGTACTTAACAGAATAATGCAATAAAAGTACCTTTAAAATGGATGCACTCCTGAAGGATTTAAAAGCATTTTCAGGACTGGTAAGTTTGTTTCAGAGAAGTCTTTTACATTTATCTCCCTTTCCAGTAATGTCAGTTTGCACTAGGATGAAATCAAAAATCCATCATGAAAACATACTTTGAAGAACTTGGTCCTAATCTTCAAGCCTCAGGATTGGATTTTTTTGTTTGTTTATTCACTCTCTAGGGAAGAGACAAAGCAGAAGAAACTTCCTGTTCTATTCTCTCCTACAGCATTAATTTTCACCACTTTAGTCTCAGCAGGTCATCACAACTTTGCTATGGCTTTTACTGTACTAGATGAAAATATTTACATAGAGAATGAAAAAATTTACATAGAGAATTCTCCATCATAAACAAATCAGCTGTAGAAGGGAGGGAAAATGAACCTTTCAATTCCACCATCTAGAATTTCTGAAATGCCCCACAGCTGGTTACATCCAGCCAATTGTACAAGTGCTGGCACCAGCCAAATCATGATTTGAGAGCCTCTGCATCTGGTGTGGGATGCCAGCACCCCTTGAACTTTCAATAGTAATAAATAGTATTTTTATTATCTTTATTTTCAGCTGTGTGTATATTCTACATTTAGAACAACTGATCCAGCTATTCTTATGAGACTACACACAGAACTGGCCTCACATATACTACAAGTTTGAACTTACAGTCAGAATACCATCTTTAAAAGATAAAAATCCCTACTGCCAACCCAGCCAAAAAAATTCTTTGACTGAAGGAACTTTCAAACCTACTGGCACGCCTGTTTGAAGCAATATCTTAAAAACTCCTTGTGCAGAACAGATTTGATTGGTATTTTACAGTAATGCCTTCTGTCAAGGAAGCATCCAATGGAAACAAATTACTATATGGACTCTAATATAGCTTGCCATATTTTTACTAGTGTTTTCAATGTCCACACAAGAAATTGCCCATTAAATTTATAGACCAATTTTATGCTAATTATACTCATTACACTCTGTGAGAAAACTAGGTAATTGGGTTGTTGTACTTCTATCTTTAGAAATAAATTAGAATTTCTGCTTAGAATAATTTAAAATGTCTGACTGTGCCTGTTCCAAGCATCCATTAACAAATGCTGGCTTCTACTCGACTTCCCACTGCATTAAACAGGCCATTTCTACACACAAGACAAAGCAGCTAATCAACTGGAAGTTGAAAATAAATATGCAGGGGGCAGGCATACAAACCACAGCATTAAAATGCATTTGCCTTATGCCAAGATTCATTTGTAAATTCATCAAGTGTTATACTACTAAGTCATGCTGATGTGTTTTCAAGATGGTTAACTGCTTGAAAACAAATAATATTTACAGTACAGTTAAATGGAGTTATTCAGCAATACTCAAAAGCAGAGGTTGAACAAGCAGGTGCACAGAAGCATTTGTATTGCTGTAGCACTCAGGGCACTGCTCTGGTGAAAGGTGGACTGGGACTAGATGAGCTTTAAGGTCCCTTCCAACCCCTGCCATTCTGTGATCTAACTCTCAGATCCTTTTTATACCTAAGGGGCTCTGATTTCAGTTCTCAAGGCTTCTAAAATTATGCACAGTCTCTATGTGACTATTCAGAGATCTAGGAGAGCCAGTATAACAAAGCCAAGCTGTCCAGCAGAAAATGCCAGAAGGGAGTGCAGAGACTGAGTAAGAGTGCAGAGACTGAGTAAGTTTATATTTGTGAAGATTTACTAGCTCTCTGCAGGGAAACACTTCCCTGCAGCTGGAAAGCCTTTGCAGAACAACTAAGTCTGCTCCAAACACAGACTAATAAATAAACATACTATTATCTTAATGCCTTATCTTTGGGATAGAATTTAATTTAAAACTCTGTGCTCAGCTATCTTCTAAGGGACAATAAACTTTTAGGTACCAAAAAATACCAGCCACCACTCTGTAAAACATCCTGAATAGAGACACAATCACCCAGTCCATTCAGTGCTCAAAGTTTCACTTTCCATACAATGAAGATACAGTGAGTCAGGAGGGAAAAAGAACACACACAACAGAAATAAACAAAAGAAAATTGTACACATCTACTTGGAAAGCTCACATATAAATAAAAGAACAGATGTTTTCATTTGTTTTGTGAAAGGTGGTAATCAAAGATTAGTCATCCATGCATCAAGTAAGTGCTCCACATCTGTTGACTCAACAGTGCAGTGACAGCACCACAGCTCCTCCTGAGAATGCCTTCAAAGTTGAATCCTGGAGGCAAAATCATCTGAGGAATGCTTTGTTTGAGAAGTGATTAACAAAACCTCTTGGCAGTAGCTCCAGCTCAGCTATTCTTCTAGAACTTCAGAAACAGTCATAGGTAAAAAAAAAATCACAGACAAAAAGTCAGGCCTGGACAAGATGCTATGCAAATCTGTGTAAAGTAGATACTGAGTCATGACTGGCTTACATTTTGAACTTAGCTACCTATGAAGTTCAGCATTAGTTTACCAAGTAAAGCTTACTACAGCTGCTGCCTCAGAACTGCAATATTACTCTAGGATTGGGCATCGTGCTTTTGAGTCAGAGAAGAAATTGACTGGGAATATAATCATCAAATCTGAAGTGGTACTTGATGGAAATTACTTTTTTAATTACAGAAGTGAAAGCAACTGACATTAGGAAATAAAACCAAGAGTTCTGCAACATTATAAGTTCTGCATCAAATTAAAGCAATCAATATTTCTATAACTGGAATAAAGTAATAGATCTTCACAAAACTAGAAATACAATATATGATAGAAAAGGAAATTGGAGACTTCTAAACATTCCTTAAGTAGTTTTTGGTAAGAACCCATCCTCTGGCACCTGAATGCTACAGCAACACACACTTTGTGAAGACAAGATGATAGAACAGCTAAAAAAATGGGCATCACATACAACCATCTGTGCTTCAGTTTAGGGAGAAAACAATTCCAGGAAGAAAAAAAACCTCAGGGAGTACAATGATTCCACTATTGATAAAAACTTTAAGTCACTACTTCTTAGACCTGTTACCCAATGGATTCCATTAGTAAATTGTTCATTTTGGCTAGTATTTCCACAGAATAAGTGATATTTTAATATTAGAGTGCTTTGCTTTAGATGCAAAAAATTCAAGGTTAGAGATTCAAATAATTTAAACCAATGCAGGTACAAAGTAAAACAATAACTTTTTTTATGCTGTTATTTGGCTAAAAAGGTGGCATTTTATACAAAGGATCATAAAATGGCTTGGGTTGAGATAAATGTTAAAACTTGCCCCATCCAACTTGGCCTTGAACATTTCTCCAGGGATGGGGCATCCACAGCTCCCCTGGGCAATCTGTCTAAGGGCCTCACCATCCTTACAGGGAATAATTTCTTCCTATTATCCAATCTAAACCCACCCTGTCACTTTAAAGCCATCACCTTTAAATTCCTCACCAGCTCTTTTGCAGCCCCTTTGGTACTGGAAGGCTGCTGAAATGTATCCAAGATATTTCTGTCCCTGTAGTTTTGTCATCTAGGAAAACAGAAATTCCCTCTGATATATATTATATGGATTGTACGTGAATAATGAAACCTCTTTATTCTACGAATAGAAAACTTGCAAATTTTAATATATTCTGGCCTATCACAGTTTGAGGCCAAGTAGAATTCCCCAGTATTCATCATTCACTGCTTCAAAATAAGGCTCCAAACTGATACATTTTTTTCTGTGGAATTTGTCTGTTCCTTTAACAATGTGCCTTGTATCCCAAGACACAGCTCCAAATGATGGGGGAAACTTATATGGAGAACAATGTGGCAAAAAATCCTGGATATAGGATATTCTGCTGTGATAGAAATACAAGTGCAATGTGTGTGAGCAAAACATCCAGTACTAGGAGGGTGTTTGGTCAGAATCTGCTGTGATTGTGTGAAAATGAAGATAACCATCAGTCACATGAAACAGCAATCGGGCAGTTACCAAGAAAGCTTAGGTGGGAAAGAAAAAACAGCTTAAAAATCAAACATAAAAAGACCTAACATTTCCAATATAGAGGAAAAAGCAGTGAAAACCTGGTCTGATACCAAAAAGGTGCCCCTGGCACTTCAAGCTCTGTGGGAACATGCTCCCCTGCCAGTGGGCTGAGAACACAAGGCACAAGAACCACAGGTCACTCCTGAGGTGTCACATTTGGGGTCCTGCCCCAACAACTGGGTGGATTAGCAGGTGACAGAACAGCCCAGGCAAGAACACAGCCACATCATCTTCATCTCCTCAGATGATGAAAGCAGACAGGATAACATATTCTGAGAAGGGTGGGCTCATACCACTGAAACCTCCTGGTAAAGGGACAGGGATGAGCATTTACCTGCAAATTTTAGGGTGTATGTGTGGGGGCTGTGGGGGTTGCTTTATGAGTGTGCTTAGGTATATGAAAGTGTTTACTAAGATTTTCTAAGGGTCTAGTAGTCATTTATCTGTTATATTGCTGCTATTAATCCTGCATGTATAGTTCATGGACTAACAGTTAATTACAAGCTATCAATAAATCAACAAATCAATTCCAACTTGATTTACGTAAGGCATGAGCTGTTCTTCCCTTACAAGCAACAAATACACTCCTTCAGTGTCTTCTGCCTCACACTGATAAACTTACCTATCTCAGGTTTTTATTTTTCTTTCCCTTTTCTCTCACCTGAAGGCACCCAAGATATTCAGGAAATCAAACCTACCTACATAGGTCACACTTGCTTCAGTACTCCAATCAAAGCATGACAATAACTGCACTCCTCCAAAGTAATGGCTCCAAAACTTGGGCAAAAATGGATCATGTGTTTGAGAAGAACATATTAAGTCTTTGGGTTAGACAAATGAAAACTTAAGAGGTTTAACATACATGCTAGCCTTCTAAAATGTGGCTTCTTAAACAGGATGCTCTAATGAATTTAATCCCCGAGATCAGGTTTTGCTTCAGGAAATTCCAATTAAACACCACATGAAAGCTTGGTGTGTTTTTCCCTCTGCAACTGAAAGCTCAGTGTTAGCTCCTAGTTTTTCCAGAAAACATTAAAAGAGCGTCAATCATATTTTTCTTTTTTAAACTGCATAAAGAAATACAGTTAAATTTAATTCTGTATGTTTCCCTTTTGTACTTCTGCTGATGACATTTTTATAAATTAGAGGTAATGAAGAACCCTCTCTCATGTTTTAACTTCATAAATTCTTAGTCTTGAAAGTACAGGATCTCATTCCTTTACCCTAAACAGATTTGAATAAAACTAGACATTGACAGATCTTATAACCAAAGACCCAGACTAAGCATACTCACTGATCTGTGACTCAAACTCTAAAATAAAAATACTCATGTTTTATTAAGTGCAACCATGCTCATTCTAAACTTATTTTTATTTTTTGGCTCCTAGCTTTTGATTAATCAAAATAATTATCTCCTTGAATTCTTTTCTCATTCTGTATTCAGAAGAAAGATATTCTGTATTATGCATAAAGCTTTTTAAATTAACTAAGCTTACAAGAGACATTATGTCACCTTCACAACTACTTTTTATAAGTTACTCTGCAAAAGTTGACTCTCAGCATACACAAAGTACTAGGCTAGCAACTGCCAACCATGCTCTTCTCCATTAAATTTTATAAAGCCATAAAGACTTAAATCTGAAACAGAACTAAAATGAAACAGAGTCTTGTGACAAAAACATCTGTTCATAGTAAACTGTTTTCAAAGTTACTTACTTAAGCAACTAGCAGAAACCAGGAGTAACCTGCCAGTTACATGTTCCCCCATTCCAACCCACACTGCTCCAATGCCATATTTACCACTCCTTACTTCTATCACTTCCTACCCCTTTTCCAGATTAATGGAATACCCACACCTTTTTTCCCCCCAAGGACAAGGAGGAAAGCTACTCATCGTTTCTCCCTGTTTAGAAGGTATGCTTCCCCACTGCCAAAACAGTGTACTATTCATGCATGCCATCTATGAAATATTACATCAAAGAACTGGAAATCCTTCCTTTTCTCCATAACTTGAGAACTTCAAAGAAGCACAGTAGGAGCACTTCTCCAATTAACATTTACCCAGCACATTCCACCTCCTCATTCCCTTAACACATCTGAGTCACAACCACCAGTTCAAGTGACTGGAAATTAACCTACTGAAGCAATGATTTATAAAGTTACATTAATTTGACACATAACATCACAGAAATCTGTCTACATGTGGGAACCAGAGATTCCACCAGAAAAAAAGGAATTTTATTTAAGCCAGAGAAGACCTGTAGAGAGACACAGTATCTTACACTGAGTCCACTGATGTAGTATTGAAAAAAAAAGAAGCTTTCACAGAAACAAGCTCTTGTTTTAGATTCAGTCTTTAGAGGTCTTTAAAGGTTATTAGACCATTTGATTCAGTCTTTAGAGGCCTTTAAAGGTTATCAGACCATTTAGAGTCTCTATCCCTTTTTCAAGCAGCATTACTGTTCCTTTCTAGGAAAACAAAAGATGAACTCATTTGCCTTGAACTATGGTTTAGGCTGGTAAGCAAAAACAGGACAGAAAATTGCTGCCCTCCTTCTCATGATTTGTACCTTCTCTACCCATTTCTGATTCAAAATCAAAATCTGGTTGATAAAATAACCCCCTAGTTCAGGACCTTACAGACGGGAAGGCTTCTGCCTACCTGCCCTGTAGGGCTTGTGCCACACACAAGTTCTGCTAAACTCCACCTGGTGGCTAATCTTAAAAAAGCTTAGGAAATAAACTTAAAAACTTAGTTCCCCAAGGATTGATAAACCAGTCAGATACTCTGATAAAACTTACTGAACTGTGTATTTGGTTGTATAGTCATCATCCTTTCTGCTTCTCCCCATCTCTATGAGCACTACAACAAGTGGAATCTCTGGGCAGATATTTTTTCTAAACTTCTTATATTAATGGGTCCTAGCAGCAATTAATGTCCATTTCTGGTAATGCAGTTATAGACAGGAAAAGTCATAGCTCCATGGCACAGCTGAAGGAAAAATTAGTCTTCTTGCTCTTTTAGCCTCTGACACTGAAAAATAGAAAGTAATGTGTAAATATAATTTTCAGCCAATGTCTAGATAAAGCATCAAGTATTCAAATCTCAAACAATACTTACAGTAACATTTTACTCATACTTTCCAACTCATAAAATCCATAACTTATATCTTTGTATTTGCTGGTAGTTTCTCTTATAGGATGTCTCCTAAATACACCTGCTACCATTCTTTAATTTATAGTACATCATTATTTATTATGATCTATTATCCTTGAGAAATAATTAAAACATGTATTCAAGACATGTAAACCATACCTGGAGCAGCCTGTGATACTGAAATGCTGGAAGAGGCATTATTTTTGAAAATAGTAAATTTAATAAAAAGTTAAGAGTTGAATTGCTCTCTCAAAGACTGCAGAGAGCAAACTGCTCAAGTATTTTCTAGAAACAAAAAATTAATACCATTTCACACAGATGATGCTGTGGCACAGTACAAAAACCTCTACTGTGGGCACTTTATTATCATTTCAGGATGTCATCACTAAATAAGGACAAGTGAAGACTGTCTGCAATTAAAACTTTTATAGAAGTTTCAAGACATTATTGTTATTGCTGATGAACAATTATTTTTTTCCTCTTTTAAGAAGTCCTTCTATTTTTGCCAGATCTCCAAATGAAACAGTTGCAGAACCTCGCTGGGCTGGTTTTGCCTAAAGAAAAAAGAAAACAAAGAAGAAAATACATATAAGGCTAATTTTAAATTAAAATGTTTTGTAATAAGCTTTAAAAAATATCACTTATTTAAATAGCACGTTCATGGAAAAAATAACAGTTTCAGACTACCTGTGACTCATGATATTTCCAGCCAATCATGTAGTAGATCTGAAACGTGGCAGGTACCGAGCCATCGCTGTTTCCGTACATTTCTGTTAGGGCAGGAAGGGAGAGAGAGAAGGTACAGACCATCAGCTCCAGGAAACACTCAGTTCTCAGAACATCAGAACTGAACATGACATATTCATCATAATGACTCCTGGTGAAAGATTTGGGACAATAAAAATATCTCATACTGCTGCATCAATATAGTTCAAATCCTGGCATTATAATCAAGGTTAAAAATAGCTTATGGTAACGGCATTTTGTTCTGCAGTATTTGTTTTTAGGTTTTTTTTTACACAAAGGTCATAGAAAAAGACACAGAAAATATGGTCTTAAAGTCATTTTAGATGAACTCATTGCCTCTCAAATACTGACCTTGGTATATTGCAGCAGCTGCCAGCATTGTCTCCCTGTGTAGCAGAGGTTTTCTATTCCAAGAGCAATTACTCTCCCCCATACCTAAAAATATGTTTCAGCTTTAAGAAAAAGAAGATATAGCAAATGCCATGAGTTAAGTGTCATGCACTAAGGACAGATTCTTACTAAACCAGAGAAAGTACAGAATCTGCACTTCACTGTAAAAGAGCACATACCACAGATCATTAGATGAGTATCTTCTGTGTAAGATTCCAAAACTTTCAATTCCTGTGCTTTGCAATTGACAGTTTGTTTTGCTAGGAATCATTTCAAATTATTACTTGTTCAGCCTGAGTCTTCAAACATTTAGGCTTTTAAGTGTAACTAATTTTAAGAATGAGTACAAAGAGTTTATTCAGACATGTATTTATTCAGACTGTATTGTTTTAGCAGATAACAATTAAAATTACTAGTCCAAGAGATTTAAAATACAAAATAAATTAACCACAATTCTGCATCTGAATGTTTCTGCTCAGCATAAAAGTTGCCTTTCCATTAAGGAATTACTCCAAACAGGAATCAATGCAGATAAGAAATGCCCTGAGTTGCTGTCAGTAACAACAGACTGCATGCGAATGACTGCTTCACAATCCATGACAAATGCAATCAGAATATTAACAAAATCCTTACTCAATTGTTTGCTGCTCCTCAGCAGACTCCAAATTAAGGATACATTTATTCTCATTCCAAAGCAGTTTGCTGATTGCTCTAGTAATTAGAAAGGCTCACAGGAAAAGTCATTGTGTGGGATACTGGTTCTGTTTCCCTTTAATAAAGGGCTTTTCCGCATCTTACATTGAACAGGCTCGTGCAGAATGGGAACCCCAGGGAAACAGAACATTCACAGCAGACCATGAAGTAGCAGATCTTTGACTTGTGCTTCTCAACGCAAATCTCCTGACAGGCATCATCTCCTGACTCACTAGGTAGCAGGGGAAAAACTAATGCTTCCCCTGGTGCAATAAGATTTATGCGTATTTTTATAAGAAAGAAATTTTTTGTGATGAAGAGGGTGAAACACTAAGACAGGTGCTGGATGACCCACACCTGGAAACATCCAAGACCAGGTTGGATGGAGCTCTGAGCAACCTGATCTACTTCAAGATGTCCCTGCTCACTGCAGGGAGTTGGACTAGAGGGCCTCCTAAAGTTCTTTCCAACTCACATGACTCTATGGAGTTAAGAAACACACAGTAAAACTCTTCTGTGTCTGCTCCACTGATACAGAAAACATTGTTTCCACAAAGAATATACTTGCCTTGTAAGTCTTCCATAACCTCAAACAACCCTGGGTAGTTCACTTGGATTTCATCAGTATCCTAGAAGAATTGAGAAGTTCAGTTTTAGAGCATATCAAGCTAAACCAATAGCATTATTTCAACCTTGCTGTACTACCAAACTATTCCCTGCCCATGGCAGGATGGTTGGAACTAGATGATTTTTAAGGTGCCTTCCAACCCAGACCATTCTACAATTCTATTCATCTGCCTCTTCTGCTCAAATCATGTAGTTCTAGGAAGCAGGTACTATTTTAACATTTCTAAAAAGTTTTGCTTAGTAGCCCAAATGCAATCAAATTTTATTTTAAATACCACTATTTTCTTCTTGGTTTAAGAAGAAAGAGCAAATGTCTATATTTTTTCATGCAGGTCTAACATTCTCTGACATTTCTCCAAGAAAACCATCCAAATTCTGCTGGGCCACAAGCCAAAGATACACTTCAGTTGGTTCCATTAATCACCACAAAGCCAAAAACAGTGGCAGTCCAGGATATTTCTGCAGCCTGTTCAGTGAGGTGCACCACACACAGAAGGAAGCAGTGTGTTGTCAATACATTAGCAAATACTGATTTTTCCATATTCTGTGGGAAGACAGGTTGAAAGGATAGTGCAGGATAGTAGAGAAGGCAATCTCTCCCAATGAATTAGAGCTGTACTGGTTACTGAGGAGTAGAGTAGAAACATCTGTGCCTGCCCCATGAGTTTGGGTGATATAAAAGAGTGTTAGCTGGCCACCAGTTGCAGCTTGAGACTGAGAGTCTGCTGGCTGTGCTGTGAGGGGCAAGGGACATGTCCATCTTGATATAATTACTACAATATTCCAGCAGCTCTGATGCTCTGGATTGTTCTGACTGATGGTTTCTTACTTATAATTACCACAGTGAGGGTGTTGAAGCCAGCCCTGGAGAGCAGATGTCCCAGGTCGGCGACGGCGGTGAAGGGCGACACGTGAGGAGAGAATCCCCCTTCCCTCTCCAGCTCGGCCAGCTGCAGGGAGCAGCGCAGCTCGTACAGAGTGTCCCCCCCAAACATGGCCCCGATGAACACTCCATCTGGCTTCAGCACCTGGTGGATCTGCAAGGCACAAACAGGGCATGGCTTTGCTATGTGAAGTTCTTAGGCTTTTTATCTTCATGAACTCAAAAACAACCATTGTCAGAGCTGTGACAGACTTTTAAGGTTGACTTTTAATATTGACTGTATTTTGCAGGGCAAGCTGTGACACAGCTTCTGGTCATGCTGCAAATGAATACTCTGGCTGAACAGAGACTATTTTCTATTTTTAAGAGCAAATCCTCAGAAATTACAGTCAGGAAACATGGAACAAACCGTGGAAATTGAGGGTAAAACTATTTTCAGCAGAATACTCCTAAGACAATAGTCTCAATTAATTTACTTCTAAAAAGAGGGTTGATTAAGGTAAGTATGCTATTTACTTCTTTTTTTTTTTTTTTTACTTTTTAATGGCTTAAGAGAAATGGAGGCTTTAGTTTCCAGCAGTGACCTCTGCACTTCTGAGACAATAGAGTATTGCCATTTTTACTATGTCTAAGATTACTTATTAACTTGCCAAAACGGCAATATCATAACTCAAACACCAAGGCTGACAAGCTCCTCTCTGGTCTAAGTTCTAGCCCCCTTCCAAGTGAGAAGGCCATTAAATTCATGCTGTCTTGTTTCTTTAAGAGTTGGACATTATCTCTAGTTTAGACATTCAGAAGAGCCTGATTACATAACCAGGCTAACAAGCAAGCAAGCATTTCCAACGCTTTTGAAAAAAAAATATTTTCAATAGTTTTTAAATGAAGTACTAATCAAGCTACATTTTCTGTGCTAATAAAAAAGCCTTTAATTGACAGGTAAGAAAATTGTGCAGTTAGAGGCAATTTCCATCAGTTAAAGACAGTGGTACCACAGAAATCATGAAAGTTGGCCAAGAAGCCCAGTTCCCTCCCTATTGTGACACAGTGTTAGTTACATTTACTGTGGGAGAAAATATTTGAGGCTCTATAGAATACTTAAATTTCAGTGAAAATTGTGAATTTCCTTTCAAAGTTTTTTTAAGTACTGAGTGCATTTCAATTGATTTTTATTATTTCAGTAATAGTAGGGTAGTCCTATTCCTACCACCAACATGTGACAGAACAGCATGCAATGACTGATCAATTTGAAATAAATGAACAAACAGCAAACTGGTTAACCTGTTCCTTGTTCTTTCTCCACATTTTTGATTTGACTAAAGTTTACACCTGCAAGAAAGAGTTGAACTAATCCAAAATAACCAAAACTGTTACTGAAAATAAAGCATGTTTCTGTCCTGAAGAATTATTTGCCTCATCTCAAAATCAAAATGCCTTGATCAAAGTTGTATTTCAAAATAAACAGCTGAGACGTAAAAAAAAAATACAAGCTCCATAAAGCAGATCTGGAGAAGTATTGTACTACAAATATGTACTACAAACAGTAAGAGCTAAAAATAAAAATCAATAGCACTGCTTCAGGTGACAGTAGTTATCATGATCTCAGCTGTGGAGAACCCAAAACATTGTACAAATATGGTGCTTCAGTTATTTATTCAAAATTGATTTTTGGGAGCAAATTATTAGTAATATCAAGTAATGCTCCTCAAACTGCCAAAAGTATTGCAAAAAATACTTGTGTGCAATGTGAGTTGTGTGCCTCTTATTTAAACAAGATCCGGAAATAGAGAGTGCTCTCACTGCAAATAATGGCAAGTACTGACTTAGAGTATTAAAAAACAATTTCTTACCTCTTTGAAAGCTTTAGGAAGGTCATTCACCCAGTGTAAACTGAAATAACAGAAGAGTACATTTTATCAATTCAGATTAAATCAAATTTAGGGAATACCAGTAAATACTAAGTAAGTCTCAGGAGCCAAACCCACAAACTGGTTTCTCAAGGTGCAATCATGCTTGAAACTGATACCAAACAAGAACAGAAGTTTCTCCACATAATGCTTTTTGTTTCTTTTTTTGGTGAGAAAATGCAAGTCCTGGAGCCTAGGTCATCAAAATGCAGGAGTGAGAGAAGCTCCAAGTTTTGAAGGAAATTAAACACACAAAACAGGAAGAATCACCAGGATAGCAGTTTCTCCCAATGCATGCTCATATTACCTATGCAAGTACATTTCTTATTCCTTTTTAATGGACTAGAAATCTCTGTTGGATTTATTTTCTTAAAACTACTCTGGAAAGAACATATTAACAACTTTAACAAAACAAAATAAGTTATTAATACATACCTTAAGCTGCTGACAACAAGATCAAACGTATTTTCTTTAAAAGGAAGGAATTCCTCATCAGCTACGACCCTGACCGTCGGGATTTCAGATTCTACAGCGTTTTTCTAATGTTGGGTTGGAAGAAAAACAGCTCATCAGAAACTCACTTCTGTTGCTTTCCTGTATCACAGAATTGAAGCACTTCAGCATTCAAAAGACTACTTACTAAAGCATTCTCTGCGATATCAACTTGAATAAGTTTTTCAACTGTTTCCTGAAATGAAATTTTAAAAGTCTCTTAAATATGTAAATTATTTTGTTAAATAGACATAAGTAATTTTTTGGCACTTACATCTGTTTACAGTAAGTAAGAATCTTTTTTATTCTTGATAAAAGCTTTATATAATACAGAAAGCACTTTTCCCCACCCAGTATGGCACCTGCTCCCAGGGAGAACAGCTGAGGTAGAAGTGGTGACAGAGAACACGTTCTGTAATTTTAGGCATAAATTTAATTAAATATAAATCATGGATTAACAGCCAAGGAAGCACCTTTACTTACAGTGTGGTTCAGGAAGGGTAAACTGTTAATAGCTTCGAAGTCTCCATATGACACTTCTCTTTAACAACTAACTATGGCCAATAGATTCATCAAAAAACCCACATATTCCTACACAAAACTAGAAGTCCACTGTTATAGAACAGATAATTTCCCTTGCACTACCATTTGACCAGTCTTCAGTGGCAACGAACTAAGAATAGCTTGCACAACACACAGCTTTGGACTATAACTATAGGTATAGGAGTAGAAGGGGGAAGATTTCATCAAGACTCATATGATTGTTTTAAGCTGTAACAGAGCCCCAGGGAGGGACACACATGAGCTTCCTTAAAACATTTTTAAGTATGAAGAGACAGTACCTTGGTTAAGTGCTGAGCTATGTAACCTCTCCCAGAGCCAACATCCAAAGCGAGAGGAAACGTTCTAAAGGATAAGATTAGTGATACAGAACATAAGCGACTCTTAAAATATTTTTTATATATTAAGTTTCACCTGCTAATCTCTAAGGGCTTTATCGAACTCAGCCCAAAGAGCATCCTTTTGTGGCAGCTCGGGGAAAGGCGCTCCGAATCCAGCAGGTCTCCCCAGGGATCCCATGCCCTGGGTTCTCCCCAAGCCCTGGGGATGAGGGGAGGGCGGGGTACACGAAGGAACCCACCTGGTGATGTCAAACACCCGGTCCGCGATCCTGCCGCCGACCTAAGGGGAGAGCCGGCGGTCAGAAACGCAGGATCAATGAGGCTGGAAAACACCTCTGAGATAATCAGGTACGACCTATTAGCAAACAGCGCCTCGTCAACTAAACCATGGCACTGAGTGCCACGTCCAGTCTTTCCTTAAACACCTCCAGGGACGGTGACTTCATCACCCCTCAGGGCAGCTCACTCCAATGTCTGATGGCTCTTTTCTGTGAAGAAATTCCTAATGCCCAACCTAATTCCTAATTTCCTAAGAAATTCCTAATGCCCTTCCCCTGGCAGAGCTTTAGACGATGCCCTCTTACCCTCTAGGAAAAGAGACCGACCCCCACCCAGCTGCAATCTCCATGCAGGGAGTTGTAGCAGTGGTAAGGCGACCCCTGAGCTTTCTTTTCTCCGGAACACCCCAGTTCCCTTAGAGGCCTTGTGCTCCAGCCCCGCTGCCCTTCTCTGGACCCGCTCCAGCTTCTCGGTATCGCCCCTGAGTGCGGGGCCCACAGCTGCCCACAGCACCCGAGGTGACCCCGCCAGCGCCCCGGGCCCGCACCTCCTCCCGCAGGTAATCGCACTTGGCGGGCTCGGCCTGCAGCGCCGCCCAGTTCTTCTGCTTCCGCTTCAGCCGGCGGTCGAAGGGGTTCAGCGCGCCCGAGCCCGGCGAGGCTCCGGCGGGCGGAGGCGGCGAAGCGGCGGCGGCCCTCGCGGGCAGCGCCCAGAGGCGGCGGCACCATCCCGCCCGCAGCGCCGGCCGCGCCAGGCCCCTCATCGGCTCGGCCCCGCCGCGCACGCGCAGCGCGGCCGGGGGAGCCGTGTCCCGCCGCGGCCGCCGTAGCGCCGCCGGAAGTGGCCGTGCGGCGGCGGCGTGTGGGCAGCGCCGTGAGGGAGCGGCGGGCGCCGGGCGCGGTGGGTGCGAGCGGAGCGGCCTCGGGGCTCCTCCCGGCGGCCGCCTGCCTCACTGGGGTCGGGGACAGAGCGGGTGCGGGAGCTGCAGCCGTCTTGGCGCACCTGGTGCTGCAGGTGGGCTGTAGTGCGGTGGGCGCCGGGTTAATCTCGTCGCAGGTCCCGTGCGTGGGTCTGGTGGGGAGTCAGGGAGGGATGTGTCTGCAGCCCAGGTGTATCCATTATCATAGGATGGCCTGGGTTGGAAGGGATCTTAAGCACAATCTCGTTCGGAGCCCTCTCCCATGGGCAGGGACACCTTCCACCAGATCAGGTTGCTCAGAGCCCCA
Organism: Oenanthe melanoleuca; assembly: GCF_029582105.1. Lineage (NCBI taxonomy): Eukaryota > Metazoa > Chordata > Aves > Passeriformes > Muscicapidae > Oenanthe > Oenanthe melanoleuca. Next base: position 103,585,731 of record NC_079336.1, on the reverse strand, counting down.
TCCAGCCTGGCTGTGAGCACTTCCAGGGATGGGGCATCCACAGCTTCTCCCGGCAACCTGGTACCAGTGCCTCTCCACGCTCACAGGGAAGAATTTTTTCCTCCTGTCTAATCTAAACCTACCTTCTAATAGGTTGAAGCCATTCCCCTTTGTCCTGTTACTCTAGACCGTTGTAAATAATCGTACTCTATCTTTCTAGTAGGCTCCCTTCAGATATTGAAATGCCACAATTAGGTTTCCTGAAGCCTTCTCCAGGCTGAACAATTTCAATTCTCTCGGTCTTTTCTCATAGGAGAGGAACTCCTTCCCTCTAATTATCTTGGTGGTCTCTGGATTTGCTTCATGTTCTTTCTGTCTTGGGACCCCAGATCTGGACACAGCACTTTAAGTGGGCTCTCACCTGACCAGAGCAGAGGGGCAGAATTCCCTTCCTCACCTGCTGTCCATGGAGCTTTGGATGCAGCCCAGGGCACAGGGGATTTCTGGATTGCCAGCACAGCTGACAAAGCCAAAATTTGTGGCTAAGACTGTGGCAGGTTCAGGATTATTTGTGCTTTGCTAAATCTGCTGCTGTATCAAAGCCCACAGGTTGCTGGGTTCCATCAACCAGACCTCACCAGCAGGGATAAAGAAGTCTCATTTGGTGCTTGACAGGTCACATCTGGAATTCTGTGTTCAGTTTTGGTTCCTGCCATACAGAAAAGGTGTGGACAGGCTGAAGAGGGTCCAGAGAAGGACCACAAGGGTAGCCAAGGACTGGGAAGCTGCCATATGAGGAAAGGCAGAGAGAGGTGGGTTTGTTCCACCTTGAGGGAAGAAGGCTCAGGAGAGACCTTATCCTCATGTTCCAGTCTTTGACAGGTGGTTACAGAGAAGAAGGAGACTGTTTTTAAAACAAGTCACAAGCAAAAGATAAGGGGTAATAGGTACAAGTTATTACTGGGAAGATTCCATTTATGGATACAAGAGGAATATTTTCCTCAATGACAACATTCAATCACTGGAATAATCTCCCCAGGGAATTGGTGGATTCCCATTTGCAAGATTTGGCTGGACAGAGTGCTGTGCCATCTTGTGTATACAATGCTTTTGCCAAGAAATGTTGGGCCAGGTGATCTCTAAGGTTCCTTCCAACCAGGTGACGTGTGATGCCATGAAATTTCCATATGTGCTTTTGGAAAGAACTTTATAGGTGTAAGTTAGAAATCCAACTTTGTTTAATCCTTCTTTTTTTTCAGTTACGTATCTAAATCTATGTTAATTGGTTGAGGTTTTTTTAATCTGAAATGTTTGGGGTTTTTTTGTAGATGTCCAAGTCTTCAATGGCTTCAAAAATGTCATCCCAGGAGGAAATACTGAGCGATGGCAGGTTCAGCCGTGTGGCCAGGGATCCCAGGTTTTGGGAGATGCCCGAAAGGGAACGGAAAGTCAAGATTGACAAGCGATTCCGAGCCATGTTCCATGACAAGAAGTTCAAGCTGAAATACACAGTGGATAAAAGGGGTCGCCCTGTTAACTACACCTCTACAGAGAACCTCAAGAAGTTTTATGCCTTGTCAGAATCTGACTCTGATCTTTCAGAAGGGGATAGTAAAGAACTCACGGTAAAGAAAAAAAAGAAAAAGAAAGCTAAAGGTAAAGGAGAAGCAGATTCTGCTGGTGGCCTCTCAAAGGAGGAGAGCAAAAAAACCCAACAAGGAGTGGACCAAACATGTGAAGTGGTGACTAAACTAAATGACCTTAAAAAAGAAGGACAAAAGAGTAAATCTAAGGCCAGCTTGAAAGAGGACTCACAGAAACCTGCAGTGAAAGTTGATTGCCCTCAGGGGGAAAAGGGCCTTTTACCTAAAGAGAAAAACAAGCAAGGAGATGCATCAGGGGGAAGATCCGTTTCTATTCAAAACAAGGAAAAGCCTTCACAAGCAAGTGCTACTAAGTCAGTCAAAGCTCCCAAGAGGGACCACTCCCTAGGAGGGAAAATAAAAGAATCAGGTTAGTTGTTTGAATAACAAGGAGAATTCAGCTGTGTTTATTTGGGTATTGATGTTTTGGTTTATCCATATTTTGCAAGACTAGTTATAAAATCACCGACTGACTCAGATTCAGTACTGCTGAAGGATTGGAGTTGGTCAGCTCTGTATAGGATCAGTTCTGATTCTTCAGTAAGATTGTGAACATCCCTGTCCTTTCAGTTGTTGGCACTGAAATTGTTGGTTAGTTATGAAAGTAAAATGTATAACAGCATATACGCTGCTGTATTTATCAAACTGAACAGAAGATATATGAACTGATACCATGAAGGCACATCACAACTTGTGTACTGAAATTGTAAACATAGTAGCATTGAGCCATTGATACTAGAGGGGACTAGAAAGAACAGGTAATTTGAAGAAAAACTTTATTTATATTGCTCGTGCATGTGTATAGCCTCCATTATGAAATAGTTTTCTATCTGTTACTTCTGTAATATAAATAAAACAACAGAATATTTAATTACAGTTGAGATTGATAATACAATTTTGGGCCTAAAGAGTAATTGAATTAGGTTTGACCAGACAAGCAAAGGAGACAACACTGATATTTTCTGTTATTTGTTCCTGCATCATTACACCTTTCAGAATTCCTGTAAATAGGTATGCAAAAGCCCTGAAATTTTCCTTTTTGCAAAGGATCATGTGTAATTCTAACATAAAAATGTATCCAATGTTTATCTTTCTGTGCTCAGACATCTGTGACCAAAGTGTAAAATGTAAAAGCCAGTTAGAGGAAGAAAGCTCTGCAAACGAGGAGGCAGAATCAGAAGAGGAGGAATTAGAAGATGGTGGAGTAACAGATGAAGAAGAGGAGCCAGAAGATGATGGGGAAATGGGTGAAGATGACAGTGATTCAGAAGATGATGAAGAAAGTGACAGTGGGCCTGATCTAGCCAGAGGCATAGGGAACATTGAAACCAGCTCAGAGGATGATGAGGATTTGAATGAGCTGTTTCCAAAGGAGCCGGAGATCGAGCACTCGTGGCGTGAGCTGGATAAAGATGCCCCTCGTGGAGATGAGGTAACAATACTTTGCATGTGGAAAGTGGCTACATGACAAACTCAGAAATGTTATGAGGTCATTATAAACCATCATCTATGGAACAGTTTGTGGAAGTATTTTTCATAAAGGTTTTTCAGTCTTTAGTGACAGAATGGAAGTGATGATGAATTTTTCTGACAATGAAACTTGCAGTTTTCACTGGTGTCTCCTCTTCCCCTAACCACACTTACCTATGCCTGTGGATAAGCTGTCTGCAGGTGAAAGGACAAACAAAATTGAGCCTTTCAGAAATTCCAGAATTTAAATAGTACGGCTTTTATTCATTACTGGGGTTTTTTTCACTTTTCAAAAATCTAATTATTTAACTCAGATCTTAAGAAATTAAGGCATCATGAGACAGTGAAATAGGATTGTGCAACTAGCACAATCATGGTGTAAGAAATCACTGTGGTGCTTCACAATAGTGATAGTGGTTGCTCCTAAGACTGACAATGCTTGATGATAACAAAATCCTAAGCAATTGTGTTGTTGCTGCTGCAGTTCTAAATCTGTGATTGGGGCAGCCTGTTTTTTGGTACTTCACTATTTATGTCCTTTTTATGTGCCCTGGTAATTGCTGCTTCTCATCTTTGCTAGTTTAAGTGATAAAAAGTCATGGCGACAATGCTGCTTTTATTGTTTTCAGCAAAGTTTATTGCTGACTTTGATTTTTACCACTGAGTTCTGCTAGAGAATTGTGTGTTCCCCACAACAGTCAACAATTAAACCTATGAATTTTATGTTTTTTTCCTTTCAGATTACAAGTAGATTGGCAGTTTGTAATATGGATTGGGATAGGTTGAAGGCTAAGGATTTGCTGGCTCTATTTAATTCTTTCACACCCAAAGGAGGAACAGTATTTTCAGTTAAGGTAAGACCTGGTTTCTAAAAGGAATACTGAATTTTACTGTTAAAAAAAAAAAAAAAAAAAAGGACTACAAAATAAGAAGTAGGACAGTGCTGTGGAGAATGGAAAGAAATATTAATGTGTTTAAAGAGAAGCTGTGTTGCAATTTAACTTGCTGTAACAGGCATGTATTTGGCAGAGTTAAAGGCCAAAGCCATTGACTTCTCATGAGGTTGGCTCTTAGTGCTGGTTTTCTCAGACTAAAACTGAAGTTCTCAGTTCTAGTAGGAGGAAACTACATTTCCTTGATCAGTTTAATATTCAGTGGTCTGTATGACAGAAAACCCAACTTTAGACCTAACACCCAGCCTTAGACCTTACTAATAAATTGGTTGTATTCTGGCCCATTAAGTTACATGTTTCCATTATTAGTGTCTGCCTCAGCTCTGTGAGAAATTTTAATCAGATACCTCTTTCTGAAAAGGGCCACAGTACAATGAACAAAGTCAGGGTTCCTGTTGTTCTTCATCTGCCTTAAAATTCCTAGCTGGCAGTTTGGTTATTCTACTGTCTTTTGCTTATGCTAAAATTAGGGAGATATTAAAGTTTATGAAACTGATCTCTTTACTGATCTTAAAAATAACTCTGAAGTGTAAAAGCCTGGAGAGATTATTTTTCTTAGTTAGTGTACACTACACTACAGTTAAAAAATTAGTTCTGTGTTGTTGTATTTGCAGATTTATCCTTCAGAGTTTGGGAAAGAGAGATTAAAAGAGGAAGAGCAAAAAGGACCTGTGGAACTGTTTGAGCTTCCCGAGAATACCACAGAGGATGATGGGTATTAACTTTAATTTAGTCTTCAAATGAGAGATATAATATATTGAATTCTTAGTGGAAATCCCAATCAACTCATGTTTCCAGGAGTTCATATGTGGAAGTGTCCTGTGAACACCATAATTTTTTAGTTTATTTCAAAAGTTGTTTTACAACAGGCACTGGTTCATTATCATTGCATTTAATAAATGAATGTGATGAAACTTGAGAAGATTTGCTTGTTGATATGAATTCAAAATTTTACAATGTAGCTCATTGGAATAATCAATGGAACAAATACATGGGTAGCTTAAAAAACAGCATTTCTCCTCTACAAATTACCATTTGTGCAGTAAACTCCCTTTAGTGCTCACTGTCAAAATTCTTATTGATGAATCAACAGGGACCTTAGTCCAAGAATTCCCAGACTGGGATTTCTTGAGTGCCACCAGCAACAGCCCTGGCATCCTAGGCTGAGCTTCTCAGTCCTGCCATTGTCCTGGCTCCTTCAGGCATGTCTTTTTTAAACTTTCATTCAAGGTTTTGCTTTGATATTTTTCCAGAATTTCCAGATGTTTGGCAGCCTAACTGGGGCCATTTTTGTATAATGCATCCTGGACTGCTCTGTATTTAGAAAATCTAGATGTTTCTAAAATAAGGGCAGATCCATTGAAGACATTCTCTAGTGCATCAGGAGAGTGTAAAGTGAATGTAGAGCATGTTCTGAGGTCATTTGCATTGTGTGCATCAAGGTGCATCCTGAAGTGTTGGATTTACTGCTCAGTGGGCTGGAGAGCCTTTGGAATCCAACACAGAGAACTCCAGGTATCTTGGAGGTACCTCAGTGATACCTGTGCCCTTCAGATTCATTGAACCTCATCCCTGTGACCTTTCAGTGGAGTCATGTACAAATTTTACACTTAATAAAACTGTCTGAAATAGTCTTTTTACTTCAAAGAAAACTCAATACTGGTGGAACTTTGTGCTGTTTAACATCTAGTCTTACAAGATTAGGAAGAGTGAATAATTGACACATGTTTTTAATGATTTGAATTAAAATTAATTTCTCCATTTTTGCAGGATTTATAGGGAAAAACTGCGGGAATACCAGTTTAAGCGACTGAAATACTTCTATGCAGTTGTAGAATGTGATTCTCCTGAAACAGCCAATAAAATTTATGAGGAATGTGATGGACTGGAGTTTGAAAGTAGCTGTTCTTTCATAGACCTGAGGTAACTCCACTGGTGATATTTTTGCATGTTGGGCCAGGGAGAGCAAATTAAAGGCAGCTTGTAATAATTTGGAGTAAACTCTTTTGACTTTATTCTGTAATCAAAATGAGATATGAAGATAAATTTGACATCCAGTGAGTTGTTAGGTTTCTCTTTGGTTCTTCTTTCTTCTTTTTGACCATTTTTATTGTAATATGGGAAGTTCAAGAGGATCTCTGCATAGGGAGTCTATTTTCAGAAAAGCCAGATAAAAAGTTCCATTTACATCTTCAAGCTTTTGGTTTAATTAGGGAAAGTGATAGAATTCAGAAAAGGAAACTTTTCTTTTTCTCTCCCCAGGGGTCCAGAATTGGGTTTTTTTCATGATTCCTTACCACAGGGCAAGATATTGTTGCTGTTGTCATGAAGCTGCAATAGATATGTTAGTCCTTGTGAATGAGCTGGATGCTCTGATATTCCAAAAGTCATGTTTGGGAAAGAAAGGATTTAAAATTGTGGTTTAGTTTATTGTTAGTATTTCCTTTTGTTGCAAAAACCCCCTTTCATTCTAATCAGAAAAGTTACTAAATCATAAAAAGTTGTGACCAAAGCCTTGTCTAGTGGGGCCTCTGTTATGGATGTTCTTGGAAGTCAGTGAAAGTTAGGGTTTTTTGCTTTGAATCATTTTCTAGAGGAACTCAGTAAATTTGCTTTGAACCATTTTGGAAAAGACATCTTTGCTAGGGGAACATGTAGCTTTTCATCATTTTAAACACTGATAATGTTTTACAACAAACACAGCTGTTTGAAAATCTCCAGTGGTTTTCCTAATCTTCTGCTTTGTTAAATTTTAATGTTGAATACTATTTATCAGATTACATTTGCAAAGATTTTAAAAAGTCACAAGTAATTTCTCATGTAGTTTATTAAGGGTTTTGGTCTTTTTTCAAGCTGTTATTCATGATTTGGTCTTTTTAACATTTTTTTCCAAACTAATTATAATTTTCAAGATGAATTCCAAACATAAAAGGTTTGGAATTTCTTATTCATCTGTTTCCAAGTTCTATTTTATTCAATTTTTTTTCTTTTTAATTTCTAATATTAAACTTTCTGAAAAGATGGCTCTTAAAACAAAGAAGATCACCCAAAAAAGTACCCATTACACTGTTTATACCAGACTGAAAATTGAAATACTTCCCAAACAGGGTGTTGTTATACACTGAAATCATGTGGAACAGATCTGCAGAAGCCAGGCAATGAATCTTACATGTGTGGAGTACTTGTCCATCTCTTTTGTTCCCTTTTCAGCCTTACCCCCTTTTTATTTGAGCTAATTCTTTCATGCTGATGTACCATATTCATGAAAGCTTAGACTGTTTATACTATGCAATTTCCCAGTGTATTTGAGGAATAACATGTTTTATTTGCCTTTTAGATTTATTCCAGATAATGTTACATTTGATGATAAGCCAAAAGATGTAGCCTCAGAAGTGAACATAGCTGTTTATAAGCCAAAGTACTTCACATCTGCTGCTATGGGAACATCAAAGGTATCTTTACAGTGGTTTTGTAATGTTTTTCTTATTTGTTTAATTTTGCTGTCAGCTTATGAATGATATATGTACTGGGGAAAAGATTCCTGATTATCTCCACCATTTCAAAATAAAGACATCAAATGTATTAAAAGATCTAAGCATGCTATGGATCCACAAGTTGCAACCTTGGTTTGGATTTTAAAGGAGATTGGGCTTCTCTGATACAAATTAAATACTGAATTTTGACCTCATTATATCTCTGTGAGAAGTTGCACATGAAATTACTTCGTAATTTACAGTTAAATCTTTTAATTTGCCTAAAATGGATATTCGTGTATAAATCAGTAAGAGCTTTTTTGGTAGTAATGCCAGGCTTCAACAGTTGCTTCCTCTGCTTGTAAAAATTCATTCCTACCCTGTCCTCCTGACAACCAAATTTCCATCTGGCCATGAAATGAAGCAGATTGGAGAAGTGATCAGTTGAGAAATAAGTACTTTCTGCTGGATCATTTTTCAGTCAGATCTGTTTCACGTTCTGGTTGAGGGTGCAGTTGCGCAAACGATTTTCATTGTCTCCTTTGCAATCTGTGTGTGATTCCAGCAGTGAATTGCTGCTGGAAGAGGAAAAGAGAGGAGCTGGTGGCAGCTTCAACACCAGTATCTGCTGCCACAAAGGAAATTTGGTTTACAGAGGTTTTTGTGTTGTGGGACCTACTGTTGAAGAGCCATTCAGTGCATTAGGAGATTTCTTCAGTTCTTCTTGTAGCTCAAACTCATTGAAACTGACTGTAGAATAAATTCCAAATTGTTATAATTAAATTCATGTTACTAAATGCTTATTATAGTGAGTTATTGTAGAGAGCATTACTAACAGGTTTATATTGAATAGAAAGTATAAAATAATCTTCCCTAAAAAGAGAGCATTTACAGTGTTTAGTGTTCCAGCTTCTACAACTGACATTCTTACTTTTAAGGTAGATATCACATGGGATGAGACAGATCATGAGCGGGTAACATCACTCAGCAGAACTTTTAACAAAGAGGAGCTTCTTGACATGGATTTCCAAGCTTATTTGGCTTCATCAAGTGAAGAAGAGGAGGAAGAGCAGCAAGGTACTTTGGTAATTGATGTTGTACACAAAGTCAGTAGTTGCAGGGTTTTTAATACAAAATATTCAAGTATTTAAATGTCATATATGCTTTGAATGGCATCTTTTACACAGACAATATTATATTAGTTGTATAATGATTGTGCTCCTGAGCAGAATCACTAAATGGTTCAGACTGGAAGGACCTTAAAGACCATCTAGCTCCAACACTCTGCCATGGACAGGGGCACCTTCCATGGGACTACAGTAGTTGCTTTCTGAATAGGAGCTTGCACCTCAGAGTAGAAAATAATTTTCTTGCATTTTATTTCTCCTCTTACTCCCTTTTTTCTCTTTTTTTCAGGGTACCTTGACATCTCTGTCAAGTTTAGCAATATCTACGTTTAATCTGTTAATTTCTGAGATAAATTGTAGGCCCATAGAACTTGAAATGTTTCCTTTTCAGAGGAAAAGTCCTAGTTTGAAATGCAAGGTTGATAATGACTAAATGAACAGCAAAAATGCTTTTTGATTCACATACTTCTTAAGAATATAAAGAGAATTTCATCTAACTTTGTGAGGTACATGAGTCTTCTGCATATAGTTTAAATTGCTGATTTAAATTGCTTGTTTTCATTCTAAAATTCATCCTGCTCTTAATAATATATACAGCCTAGATTACAAGGCAAATAAAATTTCATTAATCTCAATTAGGTCTTTCAGACAGATGTTAAAATTGATTTATACTGCATTAAAGCAGGTTGCTGCAATCAGAGATGAGCTTGGAGCATGCAAAGAAACATTATAGGTTTGAAAAACTCAGGTTGGTAAGTCTTGTGGCAGCATACTCATCTTGGCATTATCTTGGCAGTGATGATGTCCATTTGCTTCTTACATTACATAAAAACTCAAACTGCAGCATAGTGAGCTTTAGTTTCTCTAGCAGTGCTTAGTGAAGTCTGTAAAGGGGAGCAGGGGATGCAGAGTAAAGCATTTCCATCTTCTCTCATGTACAAGGCTACCATGATGTTAAAGAAGGCATCTGTGACAGGGTGGTGATGAAAGCAAATATTCATGTGAGCAACACTTCAGCAATTTTAAAGAGTAAAATTCCATTGCTAGGAAAGAAAAAAAATGACCTTAAATAATCTTATCACACTAATAAATTTTAAACCTGGAAATGTCTAGATTCAAATGATGTTTTGAAAAGTAAGTTATTAATAGAGGAATTATGTTGTCATGTCTTTAATGTGTTCCTGACATTTTATCCATTCAGTTGTGTGATACAAAACAGGATTCCATCTGTCAGGGTTCCATCCAGCAGAATTATGTGGTGCTATGTACAAATGGTAAAAATCAATGTCAGCTTGCTGAATGGAAATGTAGGAGTCTGATAAGGAGAAAAAAATGTCCTGGACTTCTATTTGTACTTTTCAAACTTACTAAAATGTTTTATTTATAAACAGGGTGTTGGTGGCCAGTTCTAATACTTTTTTTCATGGAATTTTAAATATGTGCATCTTGAATGATAGTGTTACTGTTAAATAACAGGTCTGTAACATCAGGGATTTTGATGACCTGAAATTTTGTGGTTCATAGCACAAAATTTCTCCTTTACATTGCTTCTGAATTTTCTGTTATTTGGATACATTTATATCCCAATTAGGAAGTTTTTTGACAATAAGGACCAGTGACTTAGTGTATGGCACTTTAAATATGCTGCAAATTAATCAATGTGGGGTTTATGTCTAAGCTTTTAATGTTGTTTTTTTTTAATCTTTACGGGAGCAAAATCTTTTCTTCTGTTCTGCTTTGCACAGCACACAAATACTGAAACAGACTATATGATAAAATACTTTTATAGGAATCTTTTTAATTAGCTGGTCTTGATAGAATCATGGAATCATGGAATATCCTGAGTTGGAAGGGACCCATGAGGATCATTGGGTCTGAGTTGTGATTCCACAAAGGGCAACTTAAAAGTTAAACCTAGGAGTTCTCCAAACACTGAACACCACCAGGCTTGTAGGGAACTCTGTGTAGATCCTTGCTCTCCCCAGTAGGAATCTGAGCAGGAAACCCAGTCTCCTGTGGTATTTGACTTCAATATAAGACTCCACAAAGCCAAGTAGCTCTTTTTTTTGGTGCTGCTCTGATGCCAGAGGTACACAGGTGGAGAGAAAGGAAATCAAGTGGTTCGGAGGGAGGAGTTTTTGTTTAAATAATGCTGCTAAATCTTATTTTCAATAATTAAGGTTAAATAGAATCAGACTAGTTATTAAATCTTTTTATAATTCTGAAATCTGTTTGGTGCAAGAGCTCACGACTACATATATAAATTTAAATGTATATATAACATTTTATTAGATAATGATACAGCCTTTTTTAAATGAGTAGTATCCAAATGTATTTATACTTGCTAAAGCTATTACAGAAGGCTGAGAAATGGAGGGTGACAGAAGTAGCACATGCAGTTATTTATTATTGTCTCTGGAAAGAAGAAGCAAGAGGGTTTAGCAGTTTATGAGCTGGCCAAGCCTAGGTGAAATTTCATAGAAATTTCAGAATACAAATACTACAACCTGATTATTTTCTTTCTGTGAAGCATCAGAAACTTGATACAACTGATGCAGGCTTTGGATACTTTTCCAAAGCATGTTTGCAGGAACTGTTGGGTTTGTTTTGTAATTAAAGGTGCTTGGAAAGCCTAGAAGGGTCATGTCAGCATTCCTTCTAGGAGGTTAATATGAACTGATGGAGGTGTCCAGTAACTTGGAGTTCAAGAACACATCTCCCTGGGATTTTGAAGCCAGTGAGTCCCTGCCCAGGACTGACTCAGATTGCCAGTGTTAACCTTGCATCAGGTCTGGCTGGCTCAGAGGTGTGGATCTAGTCGTGCCAGGTCACCTCTGCACAGACAGGCACTTAAAGGCTGCAGCTACAAAACTCACCTGGTTTGCAAGGGGAGGTTTAAAAACTACACCCAGTGCACACCCCACAACGGTGAGACTACACAGACCTGAAGGAAAATGCAAAAAATCTAAAAAAATGTCATCATTCAATGTTTACCATTCATTTGATATTACCTGTTTGCATTGTCTTCTTCCAGTATCTTTTCTCCCTGAAAAATCTTATAAAAAGGCATCAACTGTGATAGGCTTTGAATAAACTTCTTTTTGTATTCTAAATTTTTCATTTTTTTTTATTATTGTTGGGATGAACTAATGGGATTTGCACAGCTCCTTGTTCAGGAAGTACTTAGAAAGTGGGGGAAACGGGGTTAAACCCCAATGTTTTCTTTGACATTATTTTCTGGCTCAAGACTGATGTCAATAGATTGAATTTTTCATAGCATGCTGTTGTGCAGTGCAAAAACCTCTATCTCAGACTTCATTCCTGAACACTGGAGTGTAAAGCTTTTAGTTTTAATTCTGTGAGTCTATGTGCATTGTAGGTATTTTGGTTTTTTATTTTTTATCTATCTGAATTTGGATAACTACCCTGGATAGAATTGAGATATTTAGGGCAATTTTTATGGTAAAGCCATCAGCCATCATCCAAGTCAGTAACTGAGTTTTCTGGTTTGCCATTACATCATGGAAAGAAAATTCACCCTCACCTTTAAAAAAATTCAGCTTTGCAGCAGTTCTCTTGTCAGATGTTATATCTGCTGCAAGTTTTCTACTCTCTTTTGGTTCTAAGACTGAGGTTTTTTCAAGAAAGGAATAATCTACTCAGTTATTGCAATATAATCTCTTAAACTAAGAACATGATCTCTTCACAACGCTGTGATTACAAGAATGTGATCCTAGCTGACTCAGCTGCCATTTTATATAATAAATTTTATATAATTTAATATATTGAACCTCTGTATTAATGTCATCTTCTAAAAACAAATTGCTATTGGAATGTTTCTGACCAGCCTCACAATTTGAACTTTCTTCTTTTAAAATCTTTTAGCACTTCTATTACTACTTTCTTTTGAAAACAGTAAGAATATACTTGTATTTTCTCCTCTAAATTTTGTCAGTTTTAGCCTTTCTCTCCTTCCCAGGTTGATTGTATTTCTCTTGCAGTGCAGCAGTTAATGCCCCAGAACTTTTTGGTTTGTGTGTTTTGTTCAAAAACCCTTTGAACAAGCTGTTGGCAGAAAGCATTGCTGCCTCAATATCCATCAGAAAGTGGTTCCTGATGTTGTGCAATACAGCGTGATACTTGAAAGCCACTGACAAGGTTATTTGAACTCTGAACAAACTTTGAGAACATACTCAGCTCACTTTCCTTTCTTGCAGCTGTTGTCAAATGTGCTTTATTTGCTTAGAGAATTAAAAGCTCCTACAGTTCTTTTGAAGGCAATGTTGAACATTTGTTTTCAAAATGTTGGTTTTGACAGAAGAAATACAAGTTCTATCTAAATGAGAAAGAATGACAATATGCACTGCCACTTAAATTTCTCCTAGCAAAACAAGTGATAAATACTAACTAGTAGCCCCTTGCCTATCCAGGTTGTAGAGATCCTCTTTTAGCTTAAGGATTTTTTCAGTTCCCATCCAGTACAGCTTCTTGTTTCTCAGGACACTAGGAAGAAGAAACAACCAAATGTCTTCTTTTTCTACTTGTCTTCAAAACAGAGTTGCCTTTTGCTTTCTGGATGAGCAGATGCTTCCCTCTTAGATCTCAGCTTCTGAGGAGGAAAGTGGAATAGCAGCTGCAGCTGACTTGTCCCCATGTGCTGTGCAAAAGATGAGCTGGGGGGGAACAAACCCAGCCTGGCTGAACAGAGAGCTTTGGCTGGAACTTAGGAAAGAAAGGAAGGTTTATGAACTTTGGAAGAAGGGGCAGGCAATTCAGGGGGACTACAAGCATATTGGGAGTTTATGCAGGGAGAAAATTAGAAGGGTCACAGCCAAGCTGGAACTTAACCTGGTTACTGCTGTGAAAGACATAAATTGTCTCTATAAATAAAGTTGCAGTAAGAGGAGGGCTGAGGAGGATCTCCATTCTTTACTGGATGTAGAGGGAAGCACTGTGACAAAGTATGAGTGAAAGACTTTTGTACTTAATGCCTCCTTTGCCTCAGTCTTTAATAGTAATGCCAGTTCTCTGGGTAGCTGAACTGGGAGACAGGAAAAGGGAGCAGAAAGAAGCCCCCTTAATCCAAATGGAAATGGTCAGTGATCTGCTACACAGTTAGAGACACACAAGTCTGTGGGGCCAGATGGGATCCACCCAAGGGTGCTAATGGAGCTGGCAGATATCATAGCTCACTTAGCCACTTCCCATCATTTTTGAGCAGTCCTGGATAATCAGGGAGGTCCTAGTTGAGTGGAAGTTAGCAGATGTAATGCCCATCTACACAAAGGGCTGGAAGGTCTGGTTTTGGAGATTTACATTCTACTCTGCTGGGAGGGACTTTAATAATTCTAAAAAACAGTGAAGAATGCTGTGCCCAGTCAGTGATTTACTGGACAAATTTTCTTCTGACTTTTCAGATACTCTTTTCATTTCATCTAAATAAGGGAATTCTTAAACTGGCTACTCTGTGGGGTAATAATAGGTGAAAATATTTTATATTATCTTCTGGAAATAATGTGTGTGTCTTAGGTTTATTTCCTAATAACTTCAGTTGCTCATTTTCTTGAGGCTTTCTGTGATGACTTTGCTCTCTCCTCCTAGATGGTGATGTATCTAATGAAATGGAAGACGACAAACCGAAGAAAAGCCAAAAAGATGATGAAGAGCAAATTGCCAAGTACAGAGAACTTTTGCAAAGTATCCAGGAAAAAGAGAAAAAACAGGAAGAAAAGGATATAGGAATGGAGATTAAGTGGGTTCCAGGTAGGCTTTAGTTTTTTCTTTCTTTTCCTGCCTTGGCAGATATGCAGTGCTGGTCTGCTGACAGGGATATAGTGTAAGAGGCTGAATTTATAGTCAGAGAAGCAAACCCTTTTTTTTCCCCATAAATTGAAATCCAGATTGTTTACAGTGAGGGCAATAGAAGAAATAACATAACTGAACTTAGTTCCTTAGCTGTAAGTTTCACTTAATAGATTATTTTTCGCCAGGATTTTTTGTACTTGCTTTTTCAATTATCACTTTATGGATGTTTTTTAAGTAGAATTCATGTGTTTGCTATAGAGTCATAAAACATACTTACACTTTTAAAAATGAAAACCAGTATGATTTGGAAACATGGTGTATAATTAGAAGAGAATGGTTTGGAAATGTTGCTTGCATAATGCTAAAGACTTGGGGGAGCAAAGAGGGAGAAGACTGACCTTCCAGTGAAACTGCTCTGGGAGAAAGCAAGGTACCAGGAATGATTGGGGCACAGTGAGATCCAGATTGACATCTGGAAATCAGTGAATGGTAACTTCACCATATAGCATCCCAGCAGAACCCAAACATCAGTGTCTAGTTCTTTTTTTTCTTTATGATAGAGGGGAAAGGTTTGCACTGTGACATCACCTTGATCCTGGTCCAGAGCTCATTGTGACTGCTTGCACCAGCCCTTGCACTTGGTAGGTCTCTTTGCAAGCCTGATTTTGTTTGCAAAAAGAACAGAACTACTCTGGAAAAGAAAAAATCTGGATCTTTTTCACTGAGTTAGCATGTCAGATAGACAGATGTTCAGAGGGTTAAATGTGCAGCTGAAAGCCTAGGGAAGTATAACATTCCCTTCTTGGGAGCAGCAAGGTGCAGCAGGTGTGGGACTGCAGCCTATGTCAGGACACAGCCCCATTGTGGTACTGCATATAGCAAGACCAAACACACACCAGGATCCAGGCCCTTCACTGCTGATGGGTTAATTCCAGCTAGCAATGCATATCTAATGATATGATTCATACAAATATTATTCTGAGTTCACTCAGGTAACTTCAGCTGAATAGAAATTCTGCTCGGTTTGAAATGTTCTGGTCTGTAGCGGTTCACTGAAATGGACTAAACTGAACAGAACAATTTTACTCCTTTTTCTTCATCAGACCTGCATTCCAAAGGATACATGGGCATTAAAAATGGCTGTGTGCTTTCAACCATGCTTTTATAATTCCAGTAATTTCTGGTATGAATTCTGTCAAAACCCTTTTGAAAAAGCATGTATCATGCAGCCAGGACAAGAGCTCAGTGCCGTACTCCATCTGTCCACAGCGTGTCAGTACTTGCATTCATGATGTTGCTCACTCAGTAGTTAATTCATTGTGTCACTGAGCATTCAAGGCTAAGGAGTTTTCATACATAGGTCATTCTATAAGACTTTTACAGAGATTTGTTGTTGCCTTTCAGAGTGAAGGTGGAAACCACAGGTGAATCAGTTGCTGCTAGGAGTGTGTTTTGTATTCATGTATGTTTGTATTTAGGTGTTAAAGGAACCATTTTTTGTGTTGGTTTTGAAAAACACATTTGGAGACTTGTCTTATTTATTATCTCAAAGAATTTTGCAAATTGTATGAAAGAAGTCCTGTAAATTAAAAGTTTGGGCAACTTAATGGGGTAATATAGTCAGGAATCTAGAGCAAACCATTCCTTTGAGGAGATGGAAAATTGTTTTAAGGGAGACCAAAGGAAGCTCTTTAGCCTTGCTTGCCCTGAGAGAGCAAGAAGTTTTCTAAGAGGCTTTCTTTAATACTACCTTGCATGTTACATGTAAATTGCAATATTTAGTAGCAATGGAGTATTAACTGTAGTTGAGATGGAATCCAGTTTCCTGTGCATGCACCCTCTGTTTTTTTGCAATAGAACTTAACTTTAGAAAATTTAATTTGTTGCATACTTATGCCTAGTCCAGCCCTCCTTACTGCACCTTCTTGTAGGACTCCTAGGATTTTTCTACATCCTTATCTCATTTGAGGGAGGGATGGTAAAAAAACCTGAACAATCAAACAAACCCCCCCTACCTGGATAAATTTGTCTGACTTAGTTGGATGTCCATGCACAGGGTCAGGTTCGTTCATATAATTTTAGGTTCAATGTGCACTCTGTGCACAATGAATTTTACATGGATGGTTTATAGTATTTGATGTTAATTTAGCAACTATGATTTTAGAGTATATGCTAACATTTCCTCATTTCTTACTCTGAAAAAGTGAGAGGGTTATTGAAGAGCAAAGGTTTTGGAAATCATAGAAGTGTTCACTTGCCTTTGTTAGAGGCTGTTCATCTCCACAAGGTCAGCAGTGCCACTTGTTGCTATTGACCACTACAATATTGTTTTGTCCAAAACACAAGTTGTAAAAGTGCAAATGTGTGTCTTAAGTTTGCTTTTGAGTCAAAAATTCTGCCAGTACTGATTTGGAGCAGTTAGAGAAGAGGTCTTGCACACCTGAAGGGAATACCCTTTTATATATGTTTTTTATATATGGTGGAGCACAGGCAGCACATGCTGAACAGTAGTTTATAGCTCTGGCAATTTATACATGCTTCAGGCTGTGCTTCATTATGGGAGGGAGGAACGTTAGTTGTTATGTTATTTTTTCTTGAACAAATGTGCTCTTTTAAATTTCAAAACCATCTATGTTCAGTTGGAGCATTCTGGGCATTCAGAAATAGTTTTTGTAATCTCTGAAGACTCCTTAATTTTTTTCAGAACTAGTTTATGTCTGTTGAAATATTTTTATTATCAAGTTCTGCTTTAATGTGCTTGACTTATTGCAAAATTTTTCCTGCCCAAATGTTTAATACATGGAAGAATTACAACAGTTAAATCTAGGAAGTTTTTCAATTGAAAGGCAGATATTTGAATTAATTTAAAATTTTGAGTTTTGGCACAGTTATTTACACATGGCTATAGAAAGCATACTTTGTCATGATTCAGTTATTCTTGAATCACAATAGTTTTAAATAAACCACAGTGCCAGCAAAAATAAATTAGATGTAGTTCCAACTCTCTTTGGTCTGTTTCTTCTAGGCACAAAATCAGTGTTATATTTAAGCATCCATCTGTTTTCCTAATCATATCTGATTTAAGCAACAATTACTATGAATCCTTATCCAGCTTCCAAGGCTTCTTTTAGAAAGTGGAAAGAGAGATGATCACAACTGTGTTTCTTGATGATATTCATACATATGTCTATGCAGGTTTTTGGAGGGGTTTTTTTGAACTTAAAAAGTTTTCCTTTGGGACAAATGAGATGTAAATATTTTGCTAGGCTTAAAGGAAAATTTCAAATTTGTTTTGGTCAGAGGTAGAATAGAAGGCTGTGGGCTCACACCTGACAGCTGCTATGTGTGGTGGCTTCTCACAGGCATTTTACGGTTTAGGAAAGCTTGGTTGGCTTAACATATTTTATATTTGGGGGTGACAAATTATACTGTTATCAGAGTATTTCTATTTGCTGTTCCTATCAGCTGCCTGCAACAAGGTTTCATTTTTCTGGTGAGGCATGAACTTGTTTGTTTAGGTTTCCTCAGAACAGAATTGTATCTTTCTAGCCTCTAATAACAGTGACAGTTGCAGACTGTTAAACTTCCATAAGTTCTCAAAACTGTGTGTTTGGAGAAGTAAAAATTCTGGCCTGCACCCATCCCTTTCTGTCCCATCAGCATGAACAGCAGAGTATTTAGGTTTGCTGTAGTATTTAATCCTTTAGCTGAAGTATGATGTTGCATGCTAATATAGATGACCTTTTTCCTCTCTTTTCTTGCTCTTGTTTGTGAAGATTAAATAAAACTATTGTGATTCATTAATTCTAAAAAGAAATTATATCTATAAGGGTGTATATAAGTTAGAGCTTTCTATGGCCAGCTAATATTTCTACCTAAAGTAGACAATTCCTTTCCCCTTCTGCAATCAAAATCCTTTTGACCACTTAAATACACTCTTATTCTCAGGAAGTGGTCTGGACAGTAGTTTCTAAGCCATTCTAATCTGTGGAGAAACTCTAATGCCTTTCATGAGACTGCCAAATACCACAAGAAAGGGCTGGATTTTCCTCCAAGTTCTTCAGTGCCAGATGGATCAAATGATTCCATTTTCCAGGCAAATAAATCAGAAATATTGTAACTTCCTTTCAGATTTTGGGTCTCTCTTTTGCTGGAGATGTGAAATGTATTTTTTTAAATTCTGTATTTACTATCTTCAAAGAAAATCTGCAAGGTTGTTACCTGACCAGTAATTTTTTCCTTAAAAGTACTATGAAGTATCCAAAGTTATAGTGCTTCAATTTCAAGGAAGTTGATGACTCTGCTTCCACAGACTTTGAAGATAACTAAATATTTGTTCTTGTTGTATAAGAGTTTCTTAATGGCATGTTTTTAGTGAATCTATGCAAAGTCCTCCCTTTATCGTGGCTCTGATTTTTTTGATGGTTAAGTACCCAGTTTTTGTGACTGTAACAGTTTGCCACTTACTGTTCATTGTGGCACCTTTCCAGAGTAGTAGAAGGATACTTTATCTTGTTTTTGCTTTACTCTTTTCCTCCTATGATTCTATGGTTTAATATTTTAGATCTTGTTCACACTTTGTATTTCAAACAAGTTGTAACCAGTTCCCCAGCTTTGGAATTATTTTTGAAGTGTCAGCGAGCACAGAACCAGGGATTAGTGTTTGCAGTTTTTTAAAAAAAATGTTGTGCTCTTCTGGGGACAGCTAGAACTGTCCATGAAAACTGCTCCTTTTCTTCCATCATGATCACTGTTTTCAGTTCCTCCATACTGAGAAGAGCTGGGAGGAATGATGAGGAGTGGGGACCTGGCAACTGAGAAGTCTGGGAGAAAGAATGGGACCTAGTCTAGGTCATCTGGGGAGGTCTGAGTGTGATTTCTAAGCAATAAAACTGGGATGAGGAGTGAGAGAGTAGGATGTGGTTCAGGTCAGGGCTGGACTGGGGTGGCAGAAGAGAATGCTGAAGAGAGACCACTGGAAGTAGTAGGGAAGAGACAACAAATATCAGGCTTGGAGGGTGAAGCAGAAACAAGATTCCTACAAACTCCCAAGATTATTCAGTCACTTTGTATGGGGGCAATGTTACTTGTAGGATATCTGACTGATTTGTTGCAGAAGTTTGAAAAAAGTATGTTATGAATGAAGCAAGTTAGGAGAAAAATGCTTGATTTCCCAGGCTGTTACCACCTGCCAGGGAAGTGGATTCTGTTTCTTCTACTGAATTGTGCTCCAGTGCATTGCAGGGCAATGTTATTAAATCTTTGAATAGTCTAATGATGCATATTTATAGAAAACTTCATTCTGTTCTTTTTACAAAAAGCTTAAAGGTTAAGACACACTTGTCTATGCAGGTGCAAGTGCTGGGCATGGAAACAATGGGTGTCTGTGCTAAAGTATGGAATATAATTAAACCTAATTAACACATCCAGACTTAACTGTCTGATCCTGTTAGGCCAGAATTATTAAGAGCCAGACATGTTGCACTTCCATGGGGTTTACTTTTCTAGAAGAAAAAACATAGTGGTCACCAGAGATCCTGCAGCATTGTCAGAGTATTGTCACAGAGGCAACGTTTCAGCAAGGTTACTAATTCAGAATCTTAACTAATGACAGTGTGGTACATTAAACATAAAGGCTCTCTGTCTGTCTGTCTGTCTGTTACTCATTGTGGACTGTACAATTGAATATCTGGAGAAGAGACCTTTCTGAGGAACAGCAGCAGTGCTGAGGATCAGATACCACATAGCAAACTCTTCTTCTGACTCTTGTACAGCTTTTGCTGAAAGTGTGTTTTATTTGGAAAAACACATCCTGTAAAGTGATCTTTATAAAGATGTGTTTTTAAGCAATATTTATGTTGTTTCCACAGACTGGTTGAAGAAAAGCTAGATTGTTCTTTTACAAAGGAGAGAACAGTTGATTAAAAAAAATTCAAATTCATCACATTTTAATTTACTATGGTTTTTTTTTTTTTCTTCCTAGGCCTCAAAGAAACTGCTGAAGAAATGGTCAAAAACAGGTTGGAAGGAAAGGATAACCTGACTCCATGGCAAAAATATCTAGAGAAGAAGAAAGAAAAAAGAATTCTTAAGAAAAAGAGAAAGGTAATGTTTGTATTGGCCATTTGAGGGCGAGTTGGTTGTTTGTTTGTTTTCTTAATTTGTTGTTAATGTTTGTTTCAGATAAACAAAATAAATTGTGCAGCTGCCAGTGCTATTTTAAGGTTAGAATATGCAGTGGTCACTCACATGGAAGTACTGAGAGTACTTCATCAAACCTACAGAGCAAGAGGATATTCAGCATACTGCTGACCATACATATGCTTACACAAAACATCTTTTATCTACTTGTGCTGCTGTAAAGATAAATAATTAGTAATAACAATTTGCTTTAATTTGCATTTTTAATGTTTTAGAAGTGGTCTTTTTGCTACTGTGTGCATATCAATTCAAAGTTGTTATACCAGTGATAATTGTAGGTTTGGAGGTTTTGGTGCTAAAATATAGACTTGTTTCCCAAAGCTGTAATAGCAAAGAATTAATGGCTGCAAAGAACTATTAAAATTTCAAATTGCAAGAGAGAAAAAAAAAAAAAAAAAGCATGTGGCATGCATTATCTAAGTTCTCTAAAGTCTTAAGTTTCTCACAATGTAATTCACATTGCTGAATTACACTTCTAAGAGTAAACTCTACACCTTGAGTTACTCAGTGCATGTCAGTTAGTTTTAACTGGCACTTGATGAGTAACTTCTTTAAGTTGATAAGTGCTCAAAGTGGAGTAAGCAGCACTGTTTAGTAGCAAAGTAACTTTGTCTTGCCATAACATTCTTGGGCAGTTTGATAAATCAGGTCAAGGAGCAAGGTGTATGACACACTGCTACCAGTAAGAAAATCTGTTATTTTAAATCTAAACTCCAGATTTTTGAAATCTGCAGCACAAAATGAACTTTCTTATTCAAATTTGTCCCCAAGCACAGCTGTTGTGGAACATAAAGTAAGGACATAACAGTGCTGATCCTGTAATTTGTTGGCATAGTTGTCTGATGCATGACAGTTTGGGGATATGCCTAATAAAAATGTGTAAAAGAGGGTTGAAATTGTTGATTTGTCTTTGCTATCAACTTTTAGTGTGCTTTGGCTTTTTGATGTTCCATGTACAGTATTTCAGTTTTCATCTTCATAGCTACTAACAGAACATCTCATTCCAGTGAAACTTAAACAGTAGTTACATGTTGATTGAAATAATAATGTTTGTGCTTTGTTACAGGCTGCTGCTGAGAGAGAAGACAGTGAAGATGAACTTCCACCTGATGTTGATCTCAATGACCCCTATTTTGCTGAAGAATTTGAGAAAACAGGTCAGTCAAGACAGGCAGCTCCTACCTTTTCGTTAAATACTGAGTTTTCAAAACAAAGTCAGGCTGGACTAAACACAGAGATAGAATGTTCAGAATTAAGTGAAGTGGGTGTAATTTGTCTAAAATTACTGTTCCTGTAAAATAATTATGCATATTGTAATACATGGAATGGTAGGGAATATCCTCTTGGCTTTCACCAGAGACCATTGGTTATCCAGTTCTGATGATGCTGTTAAAAACAAGCTGCTCCCCTAAGTTTTCCAGAGAAAAGAACTCCATTGCTGTGGAAGTCTTTTTCTTTTTATATAGGAAGAGCCATATATATTTTCGTCCCTTTGAACCTTGGGGTCAATTACAAAAATGTGAAATATTTTTGTATCATAAACAAAGTTGTCTTTGAGGAGAAATCACTTTTCTCTTAGTCAGATACACATTTTTACTGGAGTACTCTTGGCTGCTTAGAAACCCCGATGGTGAAATGTAATATTTTAGAAAATAACTTGCCCAGTTTAGATTTTTAGGATACCTTTATTACAGATTTTCTATTCTGATGTTTAAATTAGCTTTTGCCATGGTAACAGCAAATTTGTTTTGAGTGATTTTGCTGAGTAAAATCAATAAAGGTAAGTTTCAGTGTTCCATACTTTTGGATCCTAAGGGTGGCTCATATTATTGTATATTAGAAGAAGAAAAATGACATAAAAACAAAAGAAAGAAATAAACATAAAGAAGATAGCAACATATTTAGTATTATTGTCAGTCTGCTGTTTGGTTGGGGGTTTTTTGAGCATAAAAGTGCAGATCCAAGTTCCATTTAAAAATGGTAAGTTACTTTTAATTTTATACTTGCTAGCACAGGCTTCTGTCCTGAATGTTAAAACCTATCATAGGATAAAATAAATAATTAAACCCCAAAATCTGCATGATTTTGTGCTTAATAATCTGGAATACAGAACAGTAGAGTGAGTCCTGTCCATGTTTTAGAAAAAAACACAGCCCAAAGTATCATGCAGTGCTGTTTTCTTCCTTGCTTTCTGCATGGCTTGTTTATAGGTTTGAGTAACTCAATGTAAAGGTAAGCATTCCTTCCTTATTTAATTTTTCTTTAATAGCAAGATTACCTAGATAGTCTCATATGACGTGTGGTGTTCTCTGTGAAATCTCTAAAGGAGTGTTTTCTTCTGTGTTAGTGTGTCCTAAAGGGGCTCAGTAGAGATTGAACTTATCTGCACATTTTTTTAACCTTGTCCATAACATGGAGAATAGACTTTAATGTTTGTGGAGTCTTTGAGGATAGTTAAATACACATAAAGATTAAGAAAGTGAAGCTTTTGTCTTCAAGATTACTGATAATTACTGAGATTCAGGAGAAAACCAGAACGTGGTTAGCCCTGGAGAACTTCTGAAGGGACAGTACAGTGGCTGACTGAGGGCCAGTTTACATTTTAATGGTAATGACACAGCACAACTTTGGCTTTCACCAAGTTTACCCAGAACAGCCTCTGTGTACAGTTGGGGTTGCTTTTAAGCACAACTTACCCAGTGAGGGAAAATGGGTTACAGTCATCTTTGAACTTGGCTGTAATTCTGCCAACTTTGTATTTAGGGTACAGGCAGCTTCAATGACCATCATTTTTCACAAGCCTTCCACAATTCCCCTGGAAGATAGAAATTTCACCCTTAAATTGACTGTCAGATTATGTTAGAGTATGCTGAAAAAGCATATGACAGGGTTCATTTGCAGACTCATGTGGATTAGTGCAGAAACTGAGGATGCAGTAGTGCTGGATTCAGTTTTTGGCTGTAAAATGTGTGGGTCTTGTGTAGCTTGGCTTCTGTCAAGCTGAAGCAATTGAAGGGAAGCAAGAGTGTAAGGAGCTGCTAGACCAAGGGCATAAAAATTCTGAGTGCTGTGAAAGGAAAACTGGCATATATGGGAAGTCTACTAAAGCACCTGTTCCTCAGGTGTGTCTTTGTTCCTCATAAGCAGGCAGTGATTCTTACACTGTGGGTGCTTCACCTTGGAAGAGGCAAGCTAGAACAAATTCTTTGTGGCTGCTGTGCCCAAAAGCTGCCTGTGTGGGATTCATGGTAGTACTTGCTTTGTACAGTTTTCATGTGACTCTTTAGTAGTACCACAGGCTGAAATGTCAGATGCTGCAGATACATGAGCCTTGATGATGCATTCTAGAAGCTTGACTACAGTTTCATATTGTCAAGAAAAAGAAAATTATCACTCTCATTTTACACTGATGCCTATACTGATTTAAAAAGCCTTGCAAGACAGGTTTGGCTTGGCCAGTTTCACTGTTACTGCATCAGCTTCTGTGGGGTCTTAGAGAAGTCAGAATTACTCTTGTAGCCTAAACTGTTTAATAGCTAAATAGTGTAATTGCTTATTAACATGATAGCAAGGTCCTGCTTTTGGAGATGACTGATCACATCAAACTATTAAACATAGTTTCTGTTGAACCTTTGAGGAATTCTTCACACATTATTGTAATTCCTATTAGTTCCAAACCATTAGATGCCTTTTCATTATCTAATATATGATGTATGTAGGAATTGGTGGCTTCTTATAGCCAGAAGGGAGCAGTATGAGTGCAAGGACCTAAGAGCTTAACAACAAAATCAGAGTACAGTTGTAGAACCTGTACTTGGAAGATAAAGAAGATGAAAAGATTAATTTACTGTGTCTCTTTGTAAGGCTTTTGAGAGTGACTCAAGTTTCTGACTAAGGTCTTGTGAGAGGAGTTTTTGATTTGGGGTCAATTTCTGTGTCTGAAGTCTCAAAGTTATGATTAGCTTTTACTGGCAGCTGGAAAGTTGTTGATGCACAAAGTTAGTGTTGCAAACAAAATTCTCGAGCTGAGAAAGAGTCAAATGGCAGCCTGAGTGGGGATTACAGCAGAAACTGGACACTTTTTATACTGGCTAGTGGCAGCTACAAGTTAGTTCTGCATCACACTGAAGTACCTTCTGCTGTAGGTGAGGTAAATCTGATTAAAAGATGGCAGTGGGGATGAAGTGCTAGGAAAAACCAGAGGGTTTGCAATCAGTGTGCTGTAAGTGTGCAGCAAGTGTGTGTGGTGGTGCTAGCAGAATGTATGTGGGAAGAGGGACTGTGGCAGGAGTATGTTAAAAATACAGAAAATTTCTGAATTTGCAAGCAGAACCATTTTCAGTATGATACAAATTTTTGAGTCCCAAGGGTGATTTTAGATCCCAAGCTGGTTTTATTAGCTGCAAGCGTCAAAGTAAGAAATAAAGGTTTTACTAATTTATTTGTTTTCATGGAGAAGAGCTCAGTTTGGTACCAACTCCTTGCTCAGTCCCATCTGCAGCCACGGCAAACTCTGAAGGCATAAGGATCCCTTCTGTGATTCCCCATAGAGGGAAAGAGGAGGGAAGGTGACTTGAAGGACTTTCCTTTGGAAAATATGTGGAAAGAAAATAAATCCACTGATCTGACTACTCATATAATTGTCTCTAATTGTATCTCTATGCTCCTTTTCTGTAGTTTAGCCACTTCTGAAAGAGAAATTCCATAGTTGTTGAAGTCCTACAGGAGGCATTTATTTCTCCCTTCTACATAGTAACTTAAATTGTATCGTTTAGTAACAGTATCATATCTGAATCTGATTTTCCTGCACATTTTCTGGAACTACTAATCAATAGTTTAGTTTTTGACCTGATGACACTGTGCATCAGGATAGTTTATTTTTTCGTGGTGGTGGTATATTTCTTCTGGAAATCCATTTCCACTTTGGAATCCATGTAGAAATAGTCAAGGGAATAGTGAAACTAGGAAAAAACCTTCCTCAAGGATTACATCATCTTTCAGGGCATCCTTAGTGATATAACTTGACATGTGTCTGGCATGTCTGTAATTCTAGTCTGAGTACAAACCTGTCTTAACAAAATGAAGCCAGATATCTTCCTTAACAGTACCCCCAGTGGACTGCAGTAAATTGCCTGGGAATGTCATTCCAAGCTCATAGGTCAGAGTGTGTGGTTCAGGTCAGGAAACCTTCTGCTTTTCCTGCTTTTTCTTGATCAAGATCTACAGGCATTCCAAAGAGAATAGTTTGATTTTGTAGGGTTTGTAAACAGGTCTCTTTTCATTAGAAGTTAGGTTTGACTAATGTCTCATGCTGTTACTGTTGATTATGTCTGTCTAATCAGCATTGTGTATCTGAATGCTTAGGGGGTAGGGGAGCTTCTTCAGAACAATATTCAGTCTGAGCAGAGTCAATCATATTTTAATTTCTACCAGAAAACACCCTGGGAGTGGTGTGATGTCATGGTTTGCTTGCACTATTGTGATAGTTCTCTCTACTGCTCTATGAAAAATACAGTAAAACCATGGTTTTGACTTATTTATGCCATTTGAATGTTGCTGCCTCCTTAAACTGAACAACTATTCAGTGGATTTTTATTGCTTTATGTCTTCTTGGTGTTTTCTTAACTTTGCAGCCTTTTGCCACATCTGACATTTAAATACTGACTGCAAGAAAATGAGATGTAGTTCAAAGTTCTAGCTATAGGTAAATTATGCCTTCATGCATAAGCTTGAATAAATGTGTTCATGCCCTGTATTTGCACCTAGGTTTAAAGAAGAAGCCAGAATCAGTAGAAAGTACCTCAGAAGATGAAGATGAAGTTGAAAAACAGAAGGTAAAGTGATGTAAAATGTTGCATTCCATGAATTCTACAAGTACTTGTATGTGTTTGTGAGTGGAATTGCAGAATTTCATAGGATGGCAGTAGAATAAAACTATACAATTTTAATAGTGAGAGCTTTTGGAACAAAAACTACCAAGAAGAAGTTTGTGTGATGGGCAGTGCCAAGTTTTTATTTTTTTTAACATCAATATTGTATGAAACATTTGTGAGTTTAAACCTTGTCGTGTATATTTTTGTCCTTGAAGATTATTTGCTACTTTGTGTTTTCTTTTCATTCTTTCTCAAAACAAGTTAACTAAAGAAATTGCTTAAATCCAGATATATTAGTTTTTATTTGGCTATATGAATATCAGTATTAAATGTTATCCATTAGTTATTTCTAAGCTGTGGTGTATAATTTTCAGATGAGATTATTACTGTGTTTGAAAATTGGATATTTGCATTTATTTTATATCTAATGAGAAGGAAAACAATTTTTATAATACCACAACTCAAAATGTTAAACCAATAATGTTTTTAGGAATGAAATAATACTAACCCTATTTCAACTTACTTAAATAAATGTAGACTCATACAGGCTTTATTAATGAGATGCTGAATGTTTTAATAGAAAAATTTCATTGTGTTCATGGACTTCCTTATTTTGTAACAGGCTGAAATGGCCCTACTGATGATGGATGATGAGGATGACACCAGAAAACATTTCAATTACAAAAAGATTGTAGAACAACATAATTTGAGCAAGAAGAAAAAGAAACTTCTAATGAAAAAGAAAGAGTTACTAGAAGATGACTTCCAGGTAATTGTGCACTTCCTGACTTTGTGACTGGAGCAGTTCCAGGAATCTCATGAGCTGTGACTTCTGAAGCAGCTCATGTTTTATTTGGATTAAAAGCTTTGCTCTTACCTAAAATAAATGCTTCTTTTCTTCCTTCAGGTAAATGTTGCTGATACAAGATTCCAAGCCATGTTTACTTCTCCCCTGTTCAATTTGGATCCGTCAGACCCAAATTTCAAGAAGACAAAAGCAGTAGAAAAGATCCTGGAAGAGAAAGCTCGCCGAAGAGAAGAAAAGGAGCAAGATCTTAAGGAGGCAAACAAGGGCCAGGAGAACAAGGTGGCAAAGAAAGGAGAGGTTGCCAAGAAAACCATAGATCCTGCCCTATCAATGCTAATAAAGTCTGTCAAAAATAAAACTGAAGAGTTTCAGGCAAGGAAAAAGCAGAAATTCAAATAACTCTTTTTTTACTCAAGACTTTACTTTAGTCCCAGCCCTTTTAACTGGAGACATCTTTTAAAGTTACTGCAGCCTGCTCTAATTCCTGTCCACCAAAAATATTCTGAAATATCATTTAACTATGCTGGTGAATTTTGAAGCATTTAGAGTAATAATCACTCTTTTCTTCTGCAAAAACAAATACTGTTTTGCACATATGTAAGGAAATTATGGTTTTGGAGTGGTTTATTTTGTATCATGTCATCTCTTAAAAATAATAGAAGTGCTGAAGATGGCTACAAAAATCATAATTATGGGTTTATTTATAAATAAGAAAAACAGTTCCACTGAGGTTTATTGCTGAGATTAAGTCGTTTTAAATTTTTTAATTCCACATAAGTCTGTAAAACATATGTGTCTTGATGAAGAAGGTAATAATATAACTACAAATGGAAGAAATTTTGTATACAAGTTTTTTGTAGATTTTTAAAAGATTGCATAAATGTTTTATTAGTTTCTCCTTTAAATAATTGAAGGTAATAGAACTAATTAATGGAACTATTGCCATTTAGAAGTGTTTCATTAACATACTTTGGAAATAAATAGTTTAAATTGGCCCAAAAGAATTTTGGGTACTAGCTGTGGCTTTTTCTTTTACGCTTAAATGAAATTACATCAAAATAAACTTGTTGCTATTGTTATTACATTTCTATGAATATGATACTTACACTAAGTCTTGCAAAAAAAAAAATAAGTAGAGGAGGGGGAAAGAAAAAAATCAAAGATCTAGATGATATAATTTTAGAAACCATGTTATTTGCCCATGTTAGTGTTGGTGATGAAGGTTTGGGTTGTGTTGTTAGGATGTTGTTTAAAGGTTTGCTGTATCAGCTCTAATGGAAATACAACATGGTGTTACAAGAAAGGCTGAAAACTTTGGAAACAAGGAGCTGGAAGGTAATTTTCCATTTCAAATACATAATTTTCAATTTCTATGATGTTCTACTAATTTAAACAAAGACTTCCATTAAACCAGAGGTTAAAACTGTAGATAATCAAAGCCAGTGTTTATATCAAGTAAATTTATCTCAGTATGTGAAGAAGATAAGAGTTGGATTAGCACATAGGAGGCTGCAGAATGACCAAAACAGCCAAAGGTATTAAGGAACATAATATATAAAGACAGGTGGAAATGAATTTTACAAGAGTGCTTTGCAATGATGTGCCTGTGGAATACTTGCAGACCTTGAGTATTTTAAATGAAATTACTCTCCATAAACATTGGAATATTTTCAGCGTTACTTTAATACTGGCTCCACAGAGAGTCTCCCATAACTTTGTTTAGTAATTTGTATAGAAAACAAATTTGTTGGGAAATAAAAGGCAACAACAAACTGCACTGTCCCTTGAATCCCTTCACCCTGCCGAGTTCCATCTGTGTTATCAGTGCTTTTCTGTCCGGCTCAGCTCTTCTAGAACTGGAAATGGATGTGGAATCAGTGGATCTCTGCTCCTGCAGATTGCCCAGATGTGCTGAGTGACTCAGTGGGAAAAACTCCTCACCAGAACCTCTCTACTCCTGCAGTGCCTCTATCCTTGACATGAACTTTGCTGGAGGAGTCATTTGAAAAATCCGGTTATAAAATCTAAAAGTCACAAATTGTGAGGACTTCTTATTAAAATTAGATGCTGTAAATTATGTTACGTTTTCATGGATGTATGCTGGCTACTTTATCCTGCTAGGAAGCCTGGCCTCTACTTGGATGTCATAGCAAGACAAAATGCATGGAAAGATGAAGGCAGACTTCCCAGTGATTTCAGTTATTGGTTGGAATAATTATTTTGTTGTAACATGTACTGGGTATCCTGTAAATTCTTAATGTATGACCATTTTATGTAATCAGATGGTTTTGTTGATGGTTTTGTTCTCAAGTTACCGAGTGCTGAGGGGGCATCTTAGTTGGGAAGAGCTGGAGCGTGCATCTTAGATGGGATTTTTTGTTTATAAATTAATAGCTCTTAAGCATTTTTTTCTTTTTCCTTAAAAAAAAATAAAATAAAGTTTTAATTACTAATTAGTAATTCAAATCACATCATCTACTCTCCATGATTCCAGATCAATGAGAGCAAAATCTGACATGCTTTCTGTGTCTCCAGCAGAAGCATATCTTGGAAATCTGGTAAGAATCTAGAATTCCCTGCAATCCATATCCCTTGTTGTAAACAAAACAAATTATAGTTTTGACCATCTCATTCTTTGAAACATGAAAATAGGATGTAGAAATCCAAACCTCTCAACTTTAAAATATGATTTTACTTTTCACATTTACTAGATGTCATGTAAGCAGCAAAAGTGAAGGCAGTGAAGTAAAATAACACATTAAAAAGTGGGACTGTTGAAAGTGAGACAAATAATTTTTCTAGCAACTTAACAGAGGTCTGTTATAAAGTAATTTGTCTCCAAGTTGGCAGCCAGCAGAGCTCATGTTGAATGTAAGCCAGGCCTTTAAAACTCTAGTATTACAAGTGGAAATCACAAGAGGGTTTGATTTATTTAAAAACGGAGAAA
The DNA here is from genome assembly GCF_029582105.1 of Oenanthe melanoleuca. NCBI lineage: Eukaryota > Metazoa > Chordata > Aves > Passeriformes > Muscicapidae > Oenanthe > Oenanthe melanoleuca. The sequence continues at coordinate 103,555,452 of NC_079336.1, read as the reverse complement.
GATCAGACAAGAGATGAAGAGCCATGTATGTTTTCAATCATTCCTTCCATCCAAAAATTAAATGTATTATTTCCAATTAACAGCAAGTTGGCTTTTTGTTCTTTTTGTATTTTGATAGTATCCAAAAATAACAGTAAGTTGTGCCATCACATACTTTTTTAGCAAACAAAGCAAACAACCAAAATACTGTGGGTTTTGTAAAGAAGGTCTTAGAAACTTAAGTTATATATGATCTATGTTTAAAAGTACTGGAGTGATTAGTTTGCTTTGCATTTGTCTTAAATCATGTAAAATGCCTTGGGTTTTATAGCTCTGCTAAGAAAAACAGCATTGGTACTTCTGATGGCACAGTAATTTTCATTAATTCCTGGAATACTTTAAAGAACTGTAATTTTCTTAATGTAAAAATGGACTTTTCATGTTGAGGACTATGTTACTGCATTCCTGTAAGAAGCAAGACAACATGGCAGAAAGGTTCTGTTCTGAAGTTTCTGTCCTTAACACACAGCATTATAAATGGCAGTATTTTTGTCTGGGTTCTGGACCCAGTCTGGATGAGTGTCACCTAAGGTCATTACTACTTTCTATCCATCTCATCACTAACATAAGAGAAATCCCCACTCAGGACTGTTCCAGCTCTGTATTTCACAAGAGAGAACACTGTTGAGTTCTAAACAACATTGCTTGTAGCCTCCAGTTTGCTTCCACTGGCAAACCTTGCTCCTCTCCCATCCTCACAGACACCTGATCTCATGGCTGGCTGCCACAATTTCATGGGCAAATGCTCCTGGACTGCTTCCCATGAGCTCCTTGGCACTGCACAAATCCCTTGGCTTTGCATTGAAATCCTGCCCAGTGCACTTAGACCTTCCTCCTTCTGTAATTCTGGGACAAAGAAGGAGGGAAAGGACTGAGGCAGATGGGGTTTGTAGTGATTTCTGACAGTGGGATCAAGGATGGGCATTGTAAGTGTGATCAGAAAAACTGCCCAGTGCAGTCAGCAGTGTGTGTGGCTGAACTGCTGCTCAAAGGGGCTGGCAGGCTGTCCATGAAAAATGCAAGTTAACAGAAATGGTTACCAAAAGGACTGGGAATAGCAAAGGAATGGTTTAGGGTGGCTGTGATTGCTACAGGTGATTAAGAGTTGGTATCAGTTCTGTGGAATGCAAAACCTTCAGGCATCAGCTGCTCCCCTTGCTCATTGCCCTGTCTGCTTCTCCCCTTAGGTTAATGCCTGGGCACTCGGAGTTGTACATGAGCTGGCCCAAGAATGGATGCCTTGGGCTTTGGAGAACTTGGGGACAGGTTGGTCCTTCTCCTCAGCAGAAGTAACAATAGGAGTGTCAGCAGGGAGAGCCTGAGTTGTGCACTGATGAGCAATGCCTCTGGTGTTGGCCAAGAGTTTAAGGGTGTCCTTGCAGCTGGAGGGAGGAAAGGTCTGCAATTCTTGAACCAAGCAGAAGATAGACTTTTTTTTCCCCACATATTTCTTGTTTGGATAATTTTAGAGCTGCCTATGAGGAAACTAAATACAAGTGGCTAGGAACCAAAACCAGGTCAGAGAGAAAATCAAGCATGGTACATGTGAAATCAGGTCTGGCATTTGTTGCAGTTGCTTAAACAGATGCTTTTCTTTAAGCTCTAATCTGACATGAAAATACCACGTTAAGGGAAGCAGTCTTCATTACTCTATATTTTGCTGTCCAAGTGCTCAACTTTGCAAAATAACTTTGACAAATTTTAACAATGACAAATTTTAATAAGAAATTTTTGTCAGCAGTGTATTAATTTTCACTTATTTTCATGAAATAAAAGCCACAACCTTTATGCTGCACAGAAGCTCATCTGTCTCATGTCTCACTCAATCCAGAAGAGGAGACTGGGCACTTCAGTGAACATCCCAAGTGTTAGCAGGGCACAATTCTGTGCTCTGTATGCCCTCTGCAGAGGAGTAGAAATGCTTCACAGGGTGGTGGCCATACAGCTACTGCAACACTTGTATAGAAAAATCAAAACTGTAGCAGACCACACTTGAAAGGAAAATTAATCTTTCACTTAAGTTATCTGCTTTTCTTAAGAGGCCCAAAATTCACCTTTGATAGCAAAGCAAGTTGCCTTGGTAAACAAAGATTATTTTGTCACAGAATAACTGCTTCATTTTTCTGAATTACATTTTTTGAAAGACAGAAGGTACAAAATACAGGAAAAGGGTAACAGTAATGAATTTAGTTATATATTAAGATGTAGTTTAAAACTGAAAATTCTGTCCTAAGATAAACCTGCATTGATTTTTGTACTGATCTCAACTTCACCAAAATGTGAATTTGCTGATAGAGCTCATGGGCTTGTCTAAGGGATGAGAATGGATACCTTTTTCCCTCAATTTGTAGCTTGAAGATCAGAACTTCCCCAGTAGGAGAATGATTTTGCTAATTATTCTTAAATTATCGTGAGTTTAGGAATCCTGAAGTGTCTCTGCTGCAATGGGATCAGTATAACAGAACTTGAAGAGCAGGATGCTGCGAAGACTGCACTGCTGAAATCGTATCAATATCCTGAGTGCAATAAACCAGCTCTGGTTTTAAATCATTAGCCACTGAGAGCTGCAGAGAGAACCATGCAGGTCAAAATCCACAACAATAATGAGATGATCTAACCTGTGGAGAGAGCCTAGTTCAGGAATTACTTAGTCGCCAACTTGATCTGTTTTGCCAAAATACGTATTTTTAAATTGTCATATTTAAACCTTCACCATGCTTTGTGGGCATGAAGGAAAATGTTCTCTGGTTCTGAAAAGCACTTTTCTGCGAGTCTTGGCTTCCTGATTTCCTGTAGCTGTCACTGGGAGATGACTGCCCTACCTACTGCAGTGGCCAGTATGTACCCAGCACGCATCCAGCTCACTTTCCAAGGAATAAAGACAAAACCTTGCAGGGATTCGCTACTTGTGATTATTTTGGCAACAAGTGATGGACGCATTTTTGAAGCTGCATTTCTCAAAAGTCCCGTGTCTCATGATTTGGCCCCCCTGAAAAGCTGGCTGGCAGATCGCAATCACACCGAGCTAGAGCTTTCTGAGCTGCCATGGAATGAGCGCTGGAAATAACCGCGCGTGGGTGTTGAGCAGCGGGGAGTATGTGGAATGCTCAATAGACAGGTCCAGGATGCTAGAGTATTTCCTCATCTGAAGTAGCTCATTATCTGGAAAAAACATTATTTTACTGGCTGGGAGTCAAAGAAGGGGCCTCTTCATATGGAGAGGAAGCAACGAGCATGCCTGGAGAAGACTGCAGGCTTATTTATGCTACCTGCAAGGATCAGCCAGTCTTTCAGGGGGATTGATGATGTGGTGTTCGAGTGGATTGATTCCAGCCTTCAGTTTCTATTCCCCCCTTGCATGCCATCATCCAGACAACAGTTCCTGTTTGTATTTACTGCTGCATTCAGCTTCTTTTTCTGTTGACTGTAGAAGTGAGTTGCAAAGTTCCTAAATGAAGCTGTAATGGTTTGTATGTGCTTACCCTTTTTTTTCCCCTCTCTTTTCCTCATGGCCACTTTCCAGACATATCCTTCACCAAAGCATTAAAGTTGTCTTTAATTGATTGTTTAAGGGTGCCCTCTCACCTGGGTTAAAAGAAATGGAAAAAAGAGTCTTCTCCTCTTCTACTGCCCTTTCCCAGCATCTCTGTCCTTAACAGGTGTCCAAAAGCACTGAAACCTCCCAAACCAAAGCTTCAGGTATTTCTTGCCTGGAATATCTTTTGTGAAACCTCACTGAAGTCTAAAGACTTCAATAGCAACTTTTACCCAGAATAAATTAAAGGAGCAGATAAGCTCTTTATCATATTAGGAAGAAAAACCAGTAGAGTGTGTTTCAAAAGACAAAGTGCAAGAAGAAATCGGAATTAATCAACAAGAAATAGAACAAAAAACCCCACAGGCCTTAAAACACAACTGGAATCTTTGTAAAAGGAATAAAGAAAACCTTTCACTTCAAACCTGGTTGCTGAGGAACAATTTACAGAATGAGATCACCTTTTTATTGGAGTAGCAACACAAATCTACAGAAGAGTAAGGACCAGAAAATAGGAAAAAATCTCAAGAAATATTTGGCCAGGTTGAAAACCGTCACCAGCAGCAAAAGACAAGTTAAGTAAATGCATCAAAAAACAAGTGAAAACAGACATTTGGATTTGAAATCCAGTCCTGGAAAACGCTATAGGACCAAACATTGACAAGGCTTTAGCTTCCTCCCCTAAAGAATGATATTGTCCATCTATCAGTACGACAGCCCTGCCTTCGCAATTTGAACCTACTTCAAGGAGATTTGACAGTCAGGTCAAGTCAAAATATGTGCAGCTGAGAGTCAGACAGATGTGCTGCCTCTTTCTTAGCCACATAACAGCTGGACACAGAAAGGGAAAATGGGAGGCAGAGGGTGTGCAGGACCTTACACAGGACAGAGAGGCGAATGCACAAGGCCAAATTCAAGCTGATCAAAAAATCAAACCACTTTTGTGGTGGCCAAGTCTGCACATCGAAGAAGGGATGCAGCCAGAAGGCAAGTGCATTGCAACACTTCCACAACACCTTCCTTTTCCCTCAGATCAGTCTGTCCTAGCTCAAATGTACCTATGGTCATCTGAGAAGCAAAAAAAAGTACTTTGAGGAATCTCCTTGGCTCACTTCAGCAGTGTCAAGAAGAACGAGGGCTTTAAATAAAACAAAAAAAAAACCCAAATAAAATATGGCAACAAAGCAACTCGCAACTGGGATTTGGAGCTCAGGTTAAAATCTGTGAAATAAGGCCAAAGGTTTCCTGAGGGTTTGTGGGCTGCATGTTATTTCCTTGTAGTTTGGTCCAACAGAATAGGAAGCACCTGGTAATGTGGAAGACAAAAGCTGCTCTCCAAAAGCCACATAGTTTTGTGTGCCAAAAAACTTGTGTTGAGAAACACTTGCATTTGTTCCTGACATATTTTGCACTGTTAAAAAAATGTAAGGCTGGTCTTTGAAAAAAGAAGTCAATAATGCAAAAGTGGAAGCACATTTTTATTGGGAAAAAAGCCATAGAAAGGGTATTAGGCAGGCCAGGAAGGAGCCTTAACTCTTGGGGGAGATCTGATGTAGGACAATTAGGATGTGGTGAAGATGGGATAAAATCTGGGGGTGAAAAAGTTAGTTTCCAGATGTCCCCATCCACAGCAGGGGGGTTTGGACGAGATGCTCTTTAAAAGCTCCATCCAACCAAACCATGTTATGGTTCTATGATTCTTTGGCTCTTGCTAGTTTAGTGCACGACGTTTAATTCGGTGCTAACGTTTAATACACAGTATAACCTGTGTTCACCACAAACATGAGAAGAAAATGGCGCTCCTCTTGGTGAGGCAGGAAGTGTAAGCAATCTGTCATTAGTTATTTGCTAAGAAATGTATTTCGGCTAGTTAATGAAACTGGTGTTATCAGCAAGTCCTATAGCAAGTGCTGCAGAAATACAACTTGTCGAAATTCCCTTTAAAAAACCAAAGTCTGGTGGGCGAGTTCCTGCCGGCTGCTCATGGGGGAGCTGAGGGCCCTGAGGGCAGCGCCATGAGGGGGATCGCCATGAGGGGACCGCGCCAAGCGGGGCAGCGCTGTGAGGGGACCCGCCATGGGGGCAGCGCCATGAGAAAGCAGCGCCACGAGAAAGCAGCGCCATGGGGGCAGCGCTGTGAGGGGACCCACCATGGGGGCAGCGCCATGAGAAAGCAGCGCCATGGGGGCAGCGCTGTGAGGGGACACACCATGAGGGGGCAGCGCCGTGAGGGGGCAGCGCGCAGGCCCCGGGGTGACGTCACGGGCCGCTGCGGGTGACGTCACGGGCCATGAGGCGGGAGGAGGCGGCTCCCCGGGGCTCCTCGGCCCGCCCGGGTCAGGCCCGGCTGTGAAACCTAAACCCGCCCGGCAACAAACTCTGCTACTGCTGCTGACACTGACACACGGACGTCGGAGCGTCGGCCCCTGCCTGCTTAGGATTAATTTTGCAGTGCAGTCAAGACATCTTCCCCTACCCCAGGTTGCTCAGAGCTCCGTCCAGCCTGGCCTTGAACATTTCCAGGGATGGGGCAGCCACAGCTTCTCTGGGCAACCTGTGCCAATGCCTCAGCACCCTTACACCTCAAATTTCCTCCTAATATCTGGTCTAAACCTATTTTCTGTCAGTGTGAAGCCATTCCCCTTGTCCTGTCACTCCATGCCCTAGTGAACAGTCCCTCTCCATCTCTCTTGCAGGCTCCCTTCAGCTACTGGAAGGCCACAGTTGGGTCACCCCTGAGCTTCTCTTCTCTAGGCTGAACAATCCCAAATCTCTCAGCCTTTCCTCAAGGAGAGCTGCTCCATCCCTCTGATCATCCTGGTGGCTTCCTCTGGCCTCACTCCAACAGCTCCATGTCCTTCCTGTGCTGGGACACCAGATCTGGACACAGCTCTGCAGGTGGGGTCACACTGAGTGGGGCAGAATCCCCCCTCACCTGCTGCCCACAGGGATTTAGATGCAGCCCCAAACAGGGTTTAGCTCTGGGCTGCCAGAGCACATTGCCATGTCATGTCCAGCCTCTCATACACCAGCACCCCCCAAGTTTTTAAATCGTTTTTGTTCATGTTCTTCAGGAGTCACATTACTGTGCATTCCTCCACTACTGTTTCATTAGCTATACAGATGTAAAACAGCAAACTGTATGACAAGGAGGGTCAAGATCAGGATTGAGGAAAGGATGACAGCCAAGGAGAAATGATAAATATTAGGAGAAGCTTGAAAGTGAAAGGGTCCAGTGTGATCTTACAAAGTGGAAGCAACAGTTTCCTAAATTAAATGTAAATGGATATGAATAATATTTTGAGATAGAAGTGGTTCAATCAAACTGACCCGATGAGAAGGAAGTGTTATGAAATTATTGAGATAAGTCAACCATATGTAAAAATAAATATATCCTGACCCAAAATATATGCAAAGGCCTAATTAAGATTCTCAGTCTGGAGTTGTGCTCCTAGTTGAAGTGGGATTTCTTATCTTCATTTTCAAATGCAATGGCAGAGAGACACAGAGCAGCCACGCGCTCCAACCCTCTGGCGTGGCCTTGCCTCGACATTCCCGGCCTCTGGCTGCCAGGCGACAGCCTTGTGACATCGCAGCTGATGCCGCACCCCGCTCAGAGCCCGTGGGCACCGCTCAGCTCAGCCGGGGCTGAGGGCCAGAGCCCGCGGCTCCTCGGGCAGCTCGGCCATGCTCCGCCCGGGGCTCTCCCTGCTCCTGGCGCTCTGCGTGGCCTCGCTGCTCCCCGGCCCCCTCAGGGCTCGCAGCTGTCCCAGGAGCGGGGCCCGGCTGCCGGTGCCCGCCCAGCTCGGGCGGCAGCCGGGCCCTGGCGCGGGCAGTGCCAGCCCGTGGGCGCTGCAGGGGCGCTGCTGCACCTTCCTGGCCCTGGCCCTGCTGCTCGCCGCGCTCTGCCTCGGCTGCAGCCTGCGCAGGAAAGCCCAGAGGCAGCGGACAGAGGTGAGGGATGGGGACCGGGCAGCTGGCACGGTGCTGCCGGGGGCCGGGAGCTACGAGCTGTAGGATGAGGAGCGCCAGCCCCTGCGGAGAGGAAAGCCTGGGCAGGCACCAGGGCTCCTCTGCCTCTTCCCATTCCCGTGCCCGAGCCCAGAGCAGAGGTGGGCTCCCTTCCTCCCAGGAGGAAACAAGGACGGCCTGAGCCACCAGAACAAGACAGAACCTGCCGAGGGTCTCTCCACACCCCCTGGCAGCCCGGGGCAGCCCAGCCAGGCCCCGGATTGCCCAGGAGAGCCCGAGGGGGCCCGGCCCGCAGCCCCTCTGCCCCCTTCACCGAGCTCCCTGCCCTGTCTCCCAGCAGAAGGCCCGGACACGCCCGGCCTGGGCACGGAGCTGCTGCCTGGCTGACCGCTCCCCCCTCAGTGACGAGGGGATCGAGGGGATCGGCCGCCAGCAGGAAAACTCTGCCTCCATCGGGAGCTTCCTGAGGCACCTGCGGCAGCGCTGCCTGCGGGGGGACGCGCTGCAGAGAGCGAGGAGCAGCAGAGTGTGGAAGGACTTGGACGAGGAGGCAGCGCTTTTCTCGGATTGAGAACGCAACTCCTGCTAGGCAATGGAGCAATGCACTGCAAGAGTCTTCATACAGCTTATTATTATTAAAATTGTTTATTTAGAAATACAGCTTTTATTAGTAGTGAATGAATTCATTGTCAGAGAGGTAGCACAGAAATTCTATTTGCAAAAATTGTTTGGCTGAAGCAGGTGATTTTCTGACAGCTTGTTTGCAGAGAAGGAATGATACTGTCCACTGTGTAGCAGCTACAAGCTGGGTTTCTAGGAAAAGAAAACTGAGGAGTTAAAAATTTACTTCCTCTTTAGCAGTCAGGATATCCTTTCACTTCTCATAGTGGAGCTTGAGCAAGAGATCAAGTGAATTCTGCTACCAGAATAACCTCCTCTTGATCTAATAAACGCTTTAGAGTTTCAACTTTAAAAGGCCGAGCTTTGCAAATGAGAATTTGAGGCATCAGCTAAAATAAATTTACATAAGGACATCTGGACTCATTTCATGGTTCTACAAAGAAGAGGAGCAAGGAGCTGGAAGTGTGGAGGCACTTTGGGAACAGTGGACAGCATGGACTGTGAGAATGAAGTGTCTCACACATAGACAGCTCATTCCCAGGACTCATAATAGTGACCATCAGAGAAGGTATCATGGAAATGGGATTCATATACAGCTGTCCTTGATCCGGGAAGGCTGTTTCCAAAAAGAGTGCGTCACCTCCACAACAAAGTGGACAGAAATTAATAAAAACTTGGTACCTCCAGAATAACACAATAATCAAATGCTCATTGAAGCAGGAAGATGTAAAATATGTGACTGTTGTGAGAATTTCCTAGCAAGTCTATTATGAAATATATATTTTTTTAATTAATAAAGTTAGCTTTGAACAGCTTTCAGAAGTCACATGTAGATATATTTATAAACTGCATATCGATATATATGTATATTGTGTACTATATTAGTATAGTGTTATATATATGTATAGTGATATGATACATATGTATATTGCATATTAGTATAGGTATATTGCATATTTAATGATATATATTGATGATATCTATCTACATTATATGTTGATATATACATTATTGCATATTGGATGATATATATGTATAATGATAGAGTATATCCGCATATCCATAGAAATATGTGTATTGATATGATATACAGGTATGTAGCATATTCATATATTTGTACATTGCATATTGTATGATATATATGATATATATGTATATTGCATAGATATATAGGTATATTATATATTCTATGATACGCATATTGATAATATATGATATATATGTATATTGTATGGATATACATGTATATTGCGTATTCTATGATATGTACGTTGATTACATATGGATACGATATATACATATCTTGGTATGAGAGGTATGTCTGTTGCCCTGGGGCGCACGGTAACACCACCGGAGGTGGCTATCCACCGCCTTGAGACACGGATCACATGTGTGGGGCTGTGCTGCTTTGCCGAGAGGCCGTGCGTGCGGCAGTGCCTGAGGGCAGCGGGGAGCGCGGCCCCGCCATTCCCCGCCCCGCGCGCCATTGGCCCTGCGGAACGCCAATCAATAAGCGTCACTTCCGGCCGCGGAGCGCGGCCCGGCCAATGGGCGCGGGGCGGGGGCGGGACGCCTCATGCTCACCGAGGCAACGGGCGGGCGGGCGGTCCCGGATGGCGGCGGTGCAGGGTGAGTGCGGTGCCGCCGCGGGGCTGCCCCGACCCGCCACTCCCGCCTTCCCCGGCACGGCCTGCGCGGCGCGTCCTGCCCGCGGCGCTGCGCGGGTTGGGAGAGACCGGGAGCGGGCCGCGCCGTGAGGCGGCCGCGCGCGGGCTCGGGCTGTCCGCGCGTCCGCCGGCGGGGGCTGCCCCGGGTGACGTCAGCGGCCGCGGCGCGCGTGACGTCACGGGCCGTGCGGCGGGAGCGGGATGGAGGCGCGGGAGCGTCGGCCCTGCCCGCCCTGGGCGGCTCTGCCGCGGGCGGGAGCGGCTGCCTCGGCCCGGCCCTCGCGTGCGCTTGGGTTTGCCTGTTTGGGACTCAGAGGCACTTTTGCACCGCAGGCTGCAGCGGGAACATGGTTTCGGTTCCTGTTGTCCAGCAGTCACGCTGTTGTGTGTTCTCCAGCGTTTCTGCCGCTGTACAGATGGAGAGCGGGGAATGTGTAGCAAGGAGGGATGAAGTCAGGAGTGCTGGAGGTGTGATAGCCAGGAGGGAGTACTCATAGAATCCTAAAAGAGGCATGAAAGGGAAAAGTTGGGTCCAGTGGGAGCTTAACAACTGGAAGGAGCAGGTTTGTGAATGAGATGTGAAAGGACTTGACGAACAGTTTGAGATGGGAGGGGTTTGAGAAAATGGAGTGTGTGGGAGGAAGTGTTACAAACGGAAGCAAAAGAGAGAGATAGGTTGTCTGTATGTTCTCTGTAGAAATAAATACATCCTTAGACCCAGCTGTATCCAAAGGCCTAATTAGGATTTTCAGCCTGCAGCTGCACTGTTAGTAAGTCTTTTAAGTGACAAATTTTCAAAAGCCGTTTTATCATCATTGTTGCTTTTCCTGCCACTACACTATTCTATTCCTGTGAGAGCTTAAATTCCTTACTTGCTCCTCTGTCTCTTTACTGAAGTCTGTGCTGGGCCCTTGTTGCAGGAGTGACTTTCTGTAGGGTGTAACAAGGTGCAGCAAACAGGCCCAATGGTTGGTGGAGCCCTCTTTACTATTTGGTAAAAAAGGAAGTAAATGCAGTGATCAATCCTTTACTTTAATTTCAGCACTGAATTTTTTTCAAGTGACCATTACAGTTGGATGCAATCCATAAACACTCTCTCTCCGTAGAGTCTATGCATTGTTGTGGCCTTTCCTTTTGTATCAGGACATATATAATTATAACAAGTTCATATTTAATTATGAAAAGTAAGTCTATAAATGTATGAAGGTTATTAGATATGCTTAGCATTTAAGAAGAAATAGTGGTAAATAAATAATTTCCTCCAGAGCTGTGCTGATATTTCTTACCAAAAGAATAGTTATGGCAAACCAGCTGTTTTGTTCTGTGGCTGTGCTGAAGCTTGCTAAACATCATTTGGGCCATTTAAATGGAGTGGTATTTAATTGCTGGAGTAAGCCATATAGCATTTGCAGAGTCAGTGGTTGAAGTCTTATGCATTAAACGTCTCATTTTCCCACTTCTGTTCACCTGCCAGTGCTCTTGGGTTACAAAGTCTTTTTCAAGACTGCAGGAGTGATAGATATTACACTGGAATATAGAGGTGTAGAGTCTGACAATGGTTTGGATTGGGAATTCATCTAGTTCTTGATATATAAACTATCTTAATATATTGCAGTGGTTTTTTTCCATTTCTGCATTAACACTATGTGCTTTTTCACTTCCTTAAGTAATTCAATGTGTGACATGTCTGTGCTTCTATTATACCTGCTGAACTAGACAAATGATTTTGTGTCAGGATTAATATGTAGTAAGCTGTGGATAAGAGCAGCAGTAAATACAGGGAGTTTGTTTGGCAACTCCTGATAAATACATCATTCTGTATTGTTAATTTTTTTATGTACTAGACAATACTGACAGTATTTCCATTAGCCTTCTATAAATATTATTTTCCTTAACATCTTAAGGATAACCATCTAAACCAATAGAGTTACTAAATTATTTGAGCTAGACTTAAGCATGTTGTGGTTCACTAGTAATCATGGTACCTCTACTTACCCAGACAAATATAATTTGGGCTTACTTGGTTTTGGTTTAGGAATACTTTGTCATAAAAAAAAAAAAAGTTTTTCTATTTTCGTGCTGCAAATTGTGGGGAATTATAAGGAGATGGTATGAAACAGCGTAGAAGAATATGAGTTCATTATAGGATCTTAAACAGGTATTCCCTGCAAAAGAAAGGAAAAGGTGTAGTGTTTTTAGGGTTACTCATGTGCTAGTTGGGTGTTATGGGTGGATAAATTGCTTGTGTTGTTGGAAAACAGGATGCCATGTAAAGCAGAACTTATATTAACAGTGCCTTCCAGTGTCTGGCAAGATCATTTGGTTCAAGTTATGTTGTAGTGAAAAGGCTGCTTTCAGCTTGCAACATGAACTTTTTTATTTTAGGACTCATTAATGCTGTTGGCTAGGAAGGAGGCAGAACTTGGAAGCCCTGCTTTGGAGAGATGTGTTCCCCTTGGTTCAAGTCTCTCTCCCATAAGCTCTTTCTGAGGTTATTTGTGTGAAATCCATCTCTTGAAATCAGTGTCTAACATACACATCTGGTCTGGTTTTAGGATGATTTCTCTCCAGAGTTTATTTTTGAATGGAAGTGTGCTCCTTCCCAGTAGAAGATGGTGATCCTAATGTATGATCATGGAGAAGGGGATAAGTTCGGTAGAAGTGTTACCTTCCAAATCATCTCAGGTTACAGCTGTAAAAGTGGTGGTCAAAGAGCCCGAAACAAAGCAAACCCAAAGAGGGAAACGAGTGGGATTTGTGCTTGTCCATGCAGGTAAGATCTAGAACAGCTAGAATGGAAATGATGCATATTTTGACATCAAACTAGATACCAACAAAAATTTTGTAGTGGCTTTGGACTACTAGTGTGCTAATAAAGTGATGTTAACTCTGTGTGCAAGTCTCGGAATGGGGAGTTTGATTGGAAGTTGCACTGGAAACTGTTAATCAAAATGTAGCTATTTGGGTGTTCTGGATGGTGTTTTTGTGCTCCTTGACTTAGAAAACCCCTAAATTTAAGTGATTATAAAATGCCATATTCTGCAGTTGTCTGCTAAGCGTGGTAAACCTACAAAATGAGGCAGGTATTTCAGCCTGTTTTTTAACGATGGAAACATTAAATACAGTAGTTTCATTTCTAATGGTTTCTTGTCTAGCTAGTCCATGAGGACAATCCAGCTAAAACCTTCTGAAATCTCTTTGGGCTGTTTGTTGCAGAACTCTTTCTCCCCTTCTGACATTTTTCTTCCAAGTCTATTTTTTTTGATCTTGTTCATGTTTAATTGAGTTGCTGTTTATTCCTTCCACATGTAATGAAGGGCATCTGTACTCAGATCTGATACAAAAATTATGTGTGTCTTGCTCATAAATTCTTCTGTCATAGGTTCTTTATTAAATACTATGAATCATGAACTTAACAATGCTTATATCTGGGTGTATATTTGTTTTGAGCATCTGTATGAGTATGCGAGGTGAAATAGAGGAAAGTGACCTGATCATGCCTAAAATATTTAAAAAGTCAACATATTACTTACATTATAAAATCATTAAGGTTAAAAAAACTAACCCCAGACCTCAAATTATTTATTCTGCGTTGATGTTTGATGACCCTGCTATTCTATTTTAAGGGCAAATGAAATTGCTCGATATAGTGTCCTTCACTGGGTCACTTTTGGTATTAGTGTTAAAGCTTATTTTATTAGAGTTTCTCAAAACTAATATTTCTAAAGTTGGCCAAAGGGAAGTTGAAATAAATACAAACACATTTTTAGGTGCAAAACCTGGTAAAACAGAAGTAGATTTTAAATACAAGTGTTCCAGTCTTGTTTTTCTGATGCTGCATTTAGAATAGCAGCATTGATAAATTTTTCAGGTATGGAAATAGGGGCACTGGCTTCAAAATAGGGCAGAATGGTTCGATACAGCAGGATAGATATAAAGACTGAAAATAAGAAAAAGGTGAAAAATCTGTCAGATCTTAATTTCAATGAACTCTTTGTTCTAAATCAGGAGTAACAAGCTCTAAAAATGTAGCATAAACATGAGAAGATGAGCAGAATGGTAATTGTGGTAAAAAGAAAATCAGCGTTTGACTTAAAACTGAGGGTTTTGACCAATAATGGACAGTAAAGAAAAAAGTTAGGCTGGAAATCCTCCAAGAGTGAGTGAAACTAGAATGTCCTGGAACATTTTTATAGGAAGAGATTGATGCTGATATTTATACCTTCGTGGGTTTGGATATATGATCTGTATCCTGTATTTTACTGAGTGTGTTTGATTCTGTGTTGGAGTGCATAAAGCTGTCAGTCATTGATAGGAAAAGGAAATGCCAGTGTAATTCAGAATAAGGAATGCTGTGTCTGCCTGTGCCTTAAGTCTCTGTGTGAACTACAGGCTGTAATTTGCTAGGTGCTATAATATATTTTCCTTTTGCTTCAATTGCAGGTGCAGGTTATCATTCCGAATCCAAAGCTAAAGAATACAAGCATGTGTGCAAAAGAGCCTGCCAGAAGGTATCAGTCACCAGCTCCACTGTCCTGTGCTGGGTACACAAGAAATATCTGGACTTAGCTGCTTGGGGTGTGTGTGTTTATAGAGGGAAATGAGGGAAAACAGAGCAGAAACAGAGACAGGACTGTGCATAACTGTGCATAACCACGAGGTGCAGCAACATTCTCGTCAGTGCTGGCAGATAGCAGAAGCACAGTGGGAGAGCAAGAGAAGGTCACACTGGTACCTGCAAGGAGTGTTCCTACAGCTTCCTGCACTTCTCTGGGGTTTCTGGAGCTATATATGGTGTCTGTATTTTGATTTCTTCCATCTTCACTCTTTGGAGTTTATTTAAACTCTAGCATCCAAGTTGTTCTGTGAACACGGGGGTTTTTAGAATTATTTTCTTCTTGATAGCTCTCACCCTCTTAATAGGAAGGGAGGTAGAAACAAAACCAAAAAAAAATCAAAGTTGGAAAGGGAGAAATGGCAGGACTTTAATTTCCATTGAAATTAATATGTTTTCATCTCTTCCAAGAACTTTGCTTTGGAACTGGCAACTCCTGTCTTTTAAGTATTAAATGAGTAGCTGGAAGACCTCTCCCTAAAATTTTTAATGTGTTTTACTTTCTCCAGGGAAAAGGAACTTGGGAGCTTGGCAGGATTTTTGGAAGAGTTTCGGAGTTGGTCTCTGATAATTATCACTTTGTGTTACAGCTTGTTGCTCAATCCTAATACCAATCTAATTTTGTAATGAGAGGCCTCACAAATCATCCAAACTTAACACTGGCTTTATTAGCCTTGGTGAAAGACATTTTCCAGGTAGTTAAGTGAAATCTGCTGTTGAATTGAAGTCCAATTTGAGATTCTGTGTAGCTACTCTTGAGCTGAGTAGCCAACATCAATAACTTCTGTGAAGAACAAACAATTTCAGATTTGTCTTGCAGCCAGAGTTGTTTTCTGAGGTTCCCTGAGAAAGCTTGGCTCTAAGGTCTTGTTCAGTATGGATCTAATAAATACTGTTAGGCTCTACAGGTTCATTGTTGTGTGTGTATATAATTTGAAGGTAATATTATCTTATTTGATTTGTGTTGGCTTTTAGATGAGGTTGTGAAATTCTCTTCAATTTTAATGTGATTATTATATGTGGTGCTAGAAATTTTTGTTGAACCTTGGAGGGAAAAGTTGATACTTGTTGACTGAAGCATTTGGTGTTTGAGGACATCAAGTATAAGAAATTATTTTGATATAAGTTGGACTATACAGAAATCTGCTACTAGTTGCAGTGTCAACAATGTCATAGCAGTAAAATCACACCTTCAGATCTGCCCTCACATGATTCATACTGACTTTTTCCAGTGCCTCTTGTTCTTACAGTCTCTTAGGTTTTAAACTAATTTGGTGAAGGTTTTATTTTATACAGGACTAGAAAAATGTAGGGCTCAATCATAGAATAACAGAATTTCCTAATCATCTGATAAAACTTCTGTTTTACAGGCAATTGAAAAGTTACAGGCTGGTGCTCTTGCAACAGATGCAGTGACTGCAGCACTTATAGAATTAGAGGTATGAGTTTCTGACTAGTAGTAAATTTGTCTCTCGGGTAAATCTTGCCAAACTTTTCTGTAGGGGAGTATTAAATGGGAGAATCAGTGGATTTTGTTTTTGTGCTCCACTAATTTTATCTTTTGCTTTTCCACTATATTTTGGTATAAATGTGTTGAAGTACTTTATAAAAATGCAAACTTAATAAAATAGAAGTTTTTCCAGTTGGTGCAGTTTGGTTGCCATCTTATAGGTATGCTTTATCTGATAGTCTTTACCCTTTAAGAATAAATGCAGTGATTAAAAATTTACTGAATATTTCGTAAGGAACTATTTCTTTGTAAGGAACTCAGGACTTGCTGAGCTACAGACAGATTGTTCTGGCTCTCCTTCTTAGAGAGGGGAAAATTATCTTACTGGTTCTGATTATTAGGACAAAATATGTGCAGAGGAATAGGGCAACTAATGCTTTTGTTTCAAAACAGTCCTTGTTAATTAAGATAGAACATCTTGAGCAGCTGCTGGTGAGGTTTTTGGAAAAGTGTCTTTTTGGAGTGATGAGATTTTTATAGCATCTGCCTTCAGTGAAGGTCCCCATGAAGTAATGTAGGAGTGAGTAAAGCTAAACACTTCTGGGAGGTAAATGAGGCAGTTTGGTCATTTTCCCAGATCCACTAATCTCTCTTGACAGTAATGATGGAAACAGGTATTCTTCTTCTCCTGTAAGTAGTAATTGCTTCTTCCTCTCCAACTTTATTAGTAAAAAAAAAAAAAGGAAGGCAAGGTAAGTGTTGTGCTGTAAAAATAATTTCCTGCACTTGGAATTTATGGTAGTATTCCAAGAGGATTAGCAGTGGATTTGCTTACCCAGATGTTGGGAAAGTGTTCATTAAGTACTCGATGGGGTTAGCGTAAGGCAGGCAGTAGGCACAGACTTCAGTGTGCGTTAGACATGCTGACTGGGAGCCAAGGCTGCAGTCACACTGTGAACTTGGCAAGTGCCTTGGCTTTCAGCACTCCTGTGGGTCTCCCTGAGCCATTCAAATATGCTTTCATGTCTTATCTCACACATTAGAGCGTAGCTAGCAGAAAGCAGCGGGTATCTCTTCAGTTGAATTATTTACAATACACGTCCCTAAGCTCACTGAGGCTGCTCTCGCTCCATGAGACTGCTTTGTGTGTCAGCTCCCTCCTCAGTGGAAAACAAAAATAAAAACCTACTTTGGGTTGTGATTTTTATCATGTTCCTGAGCTACAGAGGAAAGCGTATTTTTAGAAGCTTAACCCAACAGTTATAGATCTCTTTGCAGTTGTGTCTGGGGTAAATATTTTATGTTGTCCCCAAGAGACTTTTACTTCAGTAGGTTTAAATACTCTGAAGTAGCTTCTGTAGAACAAGTTATGGCTTTAAGATGAAATGAAAAAGTTTTTTCCATTTACTCCAGTCAGAAACCTTTTTCTCCTTACCTGTCTTGCTAGTGCTGTGCTGATGCATGCCATCATTCCACTTTCTGGTTCTGCAATTGCCTTAGGTAGTATTTTTATGTGTTCTTTTGCACAAAACTTTTCTCTGATTTTAAGATAAAATGTTACTTTGTTCAGGTTTTACTGCAGTCATTGATGTAATTATTTGCTTTCATTTATTCATTGATAATTTATATAATCTCTTAATTGAAGGTTCTGTCTGTTATTGGAATAGGGAGGACTGGGTTTGGGATTTGGGCTTCTTGTAAATTAAAGTAGTTAGTTATGCAGTTACATTGAGGAAAAGTCAAATTTGTACCCAAACCAGAAAATGGTGTGGTTTGTAGCGGCAGTTTCTTGGATCTGAAACTCTCAAGTGTTAGACTATCAGCTTCCAAAATATGGAAGGGTTTGTATCTACTCATACCTTGTTCTGAACACCACCTCCAGACAACTCTGTCATTTCTGGAGATGCATCTTCTGGTTTAGCACTGGTGGTTTTTCTGTTGCTCTGTGGAAAACAAACTGCACGTGGGAAGTCAACAAAGAAATCAGAATAGTTTTTCTCATCAATTGTGAGACTTTATGAATAAAAATACAGGTTTGTGTTGATTGTCTCTCTAGTGAGCTGTCACTCCCTTTTGTTTATGCTTTAGCATAAACATAATGTGTTTTAGCATTTGAAGTTGGCAAATACATAACAAAAATCTGTGTGAAACTGTTTGTTTTCTTGTTTCCCTGGAACACAGACGAAGATGGAGAACAACAAAAGTTGTTTTGTATTAAATAACAGATTTTATTGTCAAGTATACTGACGGTAACTACTTGATATTTTGCTTTCTGTAGGACACATTGCTATGAGTTTATCAGAAATTTTAATCACTTTTGCAGTTCTGTCAGACTTCTAATGCTGTATTCCAAACATTTGTAGTCTTTGCAAGGCACAAATATCTTTTCATGGAAATCTCATGGAATATGAATTTTTTTCCTCAGTTCTGCTCAATTACAGAACTCCTGTTATACAGCTCGTCCAAAAGGCATCACTTCAAAGACTTATTGAGGCACAAGAGTTGCTCTTGATCTTTTATGAGCAAGCTGACAGTTTGCTTGTGGTATGCTGTCTGTTTTTTTTTTTTTTCAGGCTCTAAGTGCAGAAAGAACTTTCTTTGTTGGACTGTGCAACTCTCAAGTGAAATGGTGTTCTGTGAATATGATAATAATGCTAATAGTTAATTAGAGAAAAAGGTGAATTTCTTTTGCAAAAGAACAAGACGACAGAATATTTTTAAAACAACTGTACTGGTCTTCATAAGCATCAGCTGTATTTGGTAAGGTCATTAAGGTGTGTTTTCTGGTTAGAGAACTCTGGCATTGCAGAGGAACAAATGCATGTGTTACCTCTGTCAGCCTTTGGTAATAAAATCGTCAGGACAAGGTATTTCATTAGACTCATTATTTATTTTATTTCTGCCAAGATATTTTTGCAGTACTGTTAATTTTTGCACTCTTGGTATCAGCTACTGTAGGATGTCTGGATTTTTCTTGAAGCACAATGAAATTATTAAACAGTTTTGTTTGTGGGAGGGAGGAGACCCCATACAACCCACTTAACACTTGCTGTTTTTGGTGAAACCACAAATTGATTTGCATTTATGTCTTGCTGTGAGAACATTATACAATTTCAAGCTTTTCTTTGACTATAGAGGACTTAATGAGGTCTACTGATCAGGTACTAGAGATAGGAACATACAATGATTGTAAAGAATGATGAAGATTTCAAATAGTTTCTAAGTTTAGTGTTATCCTTTATTCATATATATGTAGATTATTTCTTTATCTGACTTTAGTAGAACATTCTTTATGAACATCATTTAAATTGGGAGTTAATGATTGATGGGGAAGCAGATGTCACAGTTTGGGTTCCAATCTCCTTGCTACTGAAATGGCTCAGTTTATTTTGCATGTCATTGTTGTGCATCAATGCAAAGAATGTTTTGGACCTGTTGTTATACTCAAGCAGTGTGTTTCTATGGTTGTCAGCAAAATTTTGTAGTGAAAGAACCTTTTTCTTGATGAATTATTTTTTTCTTCTGTTTTTTTTGTTTTCTTCGTAATTAAGACTAATTAAGAATATACAGTCTTGGTCCTAAGGATTTCTCTTTCAGGCAGAAGCATCCTTGTTGAATTAAGGCAGTCACCATAGATGAAGTTCAATGGGAGTTGCTAATTCTAGTTAAAAGCTGTACTATGATGTTTTGTTGCAGAGTGGCTGACAGTAATTTGTGACAAAATTGTTGTCCAAAAGCATTTTTGTTCATATAATTGCAAGTGATATGACTCATCCTTGTAGAGTATTGATTGTCTTGAAATTTTCACAGAAAAATAACTTTTAAAATTACAGTATGTGGAAAGAAGTGCCTGTAGACTTTGAATTTGCTTTAGAAGTTACAAATAAGCCATGGCTAAAACAGTGTCAAAGATAAATGGAATGTTCTTTCATGTTCATTGAAAACCGAGCATTTTAACTATTTGCCTAGATGTGTTACAGAGCTGAGTAACACTTTCAAACATTCCGGCTTTGACCACAGCTGGAAATTTCAGAATGCCTGTATTTGCTGCCAGAACATTTCTAAATACATTTTGAAGTAAAAAGGGTTCTAAAAATAAAAATGATACCCTCAGAAGCTTGAGAGTTTTTGCAAGATGGGTAACTTAGGAAAACAAGACTCTGATTTCATGTTTTAAAGCTTTCTCTTACCTCCTTTGCTACAGGTGTACATGGTAAGTTAGAGATGCTTTGTGGAGTAATTGCCAGAAAGTTTAGTATATTTCACATGATCAAAGATTTACATTTTGTTAAAATGCTTTTGAATAGCCATTTGTTTGTCTTTTCTCTCCTTTTACTTACTGTTCAATGGCAGCAAGGCTTGCTGTTAACATGCAAAACTCAGACTTGGTTTTCTTACTTGTATTTTTCAGTTTACTTAGAAACACAAAGGCTGTTTGCTGCTTGTGATTTAAAATAAAAGTATGTTCCTGAAGATAACTTCTTCTCTTTTCCTGTGCTCTGTTTTCTTGGACACATGCTTCACTTGGGTTCTTCCCCATTTTATGGCAGTCAGGTCTTGCAGTGCTACATTTTTCTCTCTGGGGGTATGAAGAGACTTTTACTTGGGTCAGTTTGTTTCTTCCCTCCTTAAATGCATTCATGCTTCTCTTTAAACGTTTCTGCATTCCTTGAAAGTTTTGAGTTTTCATTTCAAAATACACCTTAACATTCTTATGTTAGATTCCTCCACTTGCATATCAGACTCTTGAAGTCTTTTGGTCAGACTTTGCAGGGATTCATGTTTTCAAAAAGATTGTATTTGTGTGGTGTGTTTCATGTCTTTGCCTATTCATAGAAGTAGGTGTGAATGTCTTGTTTCCATTTTTTAAATAAAGGTTTTCCCCTACTTTGTTTCAAAGGCTTTTATCTCACCTCAGGGACACTCACAGATATCAAAAATTCCATGGGTTCACACCCAGTGTCTGTAAAGATGTTTTCAGATTGCCTTTCAGATGTGTGAAGTTAAACCATCTTCCTCTTAGGAATTCTGAGACTGTTTTCTTAATTGAATACAAGCTGATTCTAAAGCTAATTGAAACTCCATAGAAATTTTGAACAGATGCTTGGAATTTGATCTTTATTTCTCTTTACTGGAGAAGTTACTCGTGTTGTTACTGGTAAGATTCCTTCTGAGTCCTAATATGAGAGTTACCCCACCAAGGAGACATCTGCAATTTGGTGTGGAGTTCTTATTTATAAAAAATTCTGTAGCATTCTGATAAATATTTTGTAGGGAGAAATAGGTGATGTTCCCTTTGTCTTTTGATCCTCTGAGTAAATTATCTCTTGGTACATCCTTGAGATTGTGCCAGTGAAGGTGCTATGCCAAAGAATGTGGCACATATAGGTCCTTAGAAATAAAGTGAACTTTGTATCCTGTGTTTTTCCCTGCCCTCTTTTGATTATTCCCTTTCCCAGATGGCAGAGGGATTCTGGACAGTGTTACCAGGACTTCTTTTCTGCTGGGTCCTTCTTTCTCCCTTTATTTGGCCATGACATCTATTCTTAAGATAACAGCTGTCTCTGCTTTGTGACAGCAACAAATCTGTGAAGCACAACATTTTTCCTCTTTGCTAATTCTTTTGAGTATAATGCACTGAGTGAATGTGTTTGGAACAGAACATTAGAGATTTGCCTCCAAGCTCACAAGTCTTTTTACTCTGATTACCCAGGGGCAAAGGACTTGGACAGCACTAAGACCAAACATTGTTTATCCTAAGCATTCCTGCTTTTGCTTTGTCTTCCAAGTACCTTTCACCATTTTCAATTCCTTCCACCAAATCTCTGCTCCCTTTTTTCCTAAACTTCACTGACTTAATTTTCTTCATATTTGCAGAACCTAGGGAGCAATGAAGCCAGTTACCAGTGGCTACTCTGAGTCTTCTGCCTTTTCAAGGCCATCATCTGTTCCTAAACATATTTTCCCCCATCCATCCCCTTTCTACAGAAAATTATTTGTGCACTCTGAACTGTAAATGTTTCATCATCCTAAAATCATTTTTCAAGTTTACCCATTTGCTGTGAGGCTTAGCTGTCAAAATGAACAACAAAACGAATATACACAGTGAATTGAAGAACTGTTGTGGTGTGGAATAAAATAGGATAAAATCTTGTGCTGTTTCAGAAGGAAAAAGCAGAAAATGAAGGCCAGTTTCATGATTATGTATTAGTCAGGGATCTTGTATTCATGATTCTTCAGAAAGTTAGTGTTTTGGTGACTCAAACACTGAAAACTCTTTACTCTCTAAATTTGAATCAACATCTTGCAGAACAGGTTTTGAATTTACTCACTGCTTGCTCATTTTAAAGTTAATAAAAGCTGACATCAGATTTGTTTTTCATTTCTGTGTGCTCACCTATTTCTTTGAATTCATTGTAAATTAATACATTCAAAACCCATCCTACATACAGAACTTTGAGCTGTTTCCAGTAATTTGTTTCCTGATTCAGGTTTTATTACTCAGTGAAATGAGATGTTGTTCTGCAGTACATGTTCACACCTGCTCTAGACATTGTTCTTTGTCACATCAGGTTGTTAACACTGTTGTAATTTAAACATAGGAAACTCTGAAAGCATGCAGCATCTCTCTGAAATTGGATTTAGCTATTTGTCCTGTATTCCTTGCATCTAGAAGAGGGGATTGTATTGAGCTGGCAGTGAGACTGCTGAGCTGTGCTACTTTGAAATTTTGTGGTTTTAAAGTCATAGGGATGCTCTGATGAAATGGAAGAGCAAAATGGGGTTTAGTTCTAGCATACAGAGCTTATTCTTTTTGACAACTTAGGTTTGTTAAAAGCCACAGAAGGTGTTAACAAAGAAGGAGTGAGGTTTATGGTGTTGTTAAAATGTTGTTCCATAGTTTCTATGAAATAAGTATTGGTTTTTAGTCAAGAAGCTTCCAGACCACAGTCCTTTGTTCTAATGGTCAAATAGGAATTTTACCAAGTGAATTGTCAGATGCCAGTTCTTCATTTCTGCATGCAGTCATGGACTGAGAATGTTCAGGAAAAGGACAGTTCTGTTTTGCTGTAGTGTCATACTTAGGAGTTTCAAAAGTAGGCTGGTCTGTGCAGTGATTATAAGATGTTACATGTTACTTGATGGGTTAAGGACCAAGCAAAGCGTGTGCTTTGGGGGAGGGACATATTTTCACTCATATTTTAAGGCTTTTGCTTGCATTGAAATGATCATCTTAAATTGTTAGGTGATTGGTTTTTGTGTTAGTACATTATTACATTTGAGATATATCACACCCTATGGAGGTGAAAGCTGTCCATTGTAGTCATTTTAGATTCTCTGTTCACTTGCCTTTCTTTTTGTTGTGGAAGGTTAAACTACTGAAGTAAGAGAATGCACTGCACCAAGATCAGTGTCATCAGTTATACAGAGGTTTTGATCTAGTCTGTTGTGGATGTGGCCTTATAGTATTTTATTCTTATTTTTAGGATTCTCCTTTTACAAATGCAGGATTGGGATCTAACCTAAACCTTCTGGGTGAGATAGAATGTGATGCCAGTATAATGGATGGAAAGTCATTGAATTTTGGAGCAGTTGGAGCACTGAGTGGTATGTTAATTATGTATTATAAAGCTAACTACTGATTCAAGTGCAAAGATCAGTTTTGTGGGTTTTTTGTTACTGTTTTGAAGGGGAGCACATTGTAAATTCTGCCCAGTTTGAATAAATTCTACTCCTTAAAAAGAGGAGGCATTCCTGCTCCCTGAAGGCTGGTTTGTGTTAATTTCTTTGTGTTAATTTCTTAGTAGTTCACTGATAATGTTTTGACGTAGCACAATTGTATGATACCACACAGTGGGACTCAGTTTGCTCAGCTGAATTCGAGGAATGATGATTTCATAATAAAGTTCAGTTGTTTAAAAAGATTTCAAGCATTTAAATTAGGCTTTTAATTTGTTTTTGTGCTCGGGCATTTATTTGCATATGGGACTTATTTAATATAAGAACTAGTGTGTTTCTCTCTTTTGTATAGTTTTAGCTTTCAGCATAAAACAAATATGGATATAAAGTACCAAATAGGAATTGAGGTTTCATTCTAAATACATGAACAACCTTAACTCTTACTATTGAGTAGTTTTTCTGACAAGATTTCAAGCTTTGTTCTTTATCCTAGAATAGTTCTAGACTGTGGTAATAGCTTCCTCATGTAGATATAATTCTAATATAAATTGTAAAATTAAGTGTTTCAAGCCTTGTTTGTTACAAAATGTATCCTTCCAACCTTGGGGAAGGAGGAAAATGAGAGTGGGAGACAGCTAAGCCTGAATCCTGTAAATTCTGTTCTGACCAGATAGAGCCAAATGAAAATTCTACCTAGAAAAATTAATGCTTATAAACATCTTAGACCCTTAGATACAATAGATTTTACATGAGATTTCTGTGGTAGGAGATCACTCCTCCTATTTCAATATGGTTTGTTCTTTCTTTTAAAAAAATTTGGGGAGGTGTTGACTGGAAGGCTTTGTCACTACTAACAGCATGTGAAGGGAAAACTGAAAAAGTTGTTACTACGTTGAAATATCATAAGGTGTCTCTTAATGACTTGACAAACCCTTGGAAGTGCAAGGAAGCTGAGTTCCACTGCCAAAATGAACATTAGCACTATGAGGAAAAATATTTTAATGTTTTGTTCCCATTTGTTGCTAATTTTTCTTTTTTAGGAATCAAGAATCCAGTTTCGGTTGCAAATAGATTGTTGTGTGAAGGGCAGAAGGGGAAACTCTCTGCTGGCAGAATTCCACCTTGGTAATTGCTTTGTTCTGCTTGACCTTTCCTCAGTCTTTCGTCTCTGCTGCATGGATGCAATATTTGAAGGTTTTATCTCACCCAGGAAGGCTGGTGCTGTTTTACATAACAGTGGTAGTGTGCCTTTAAAAAGAAAAGAAGTTCTCTGATCTTGAAACTTCTTATGCACTCAGTGGAAGGAAGTATTAGATAGAGATGGCAACATCATTTTGTGATAGTTTCTGTCTGTCTGATTATTTGTCATACTTAGTTCTTATGTTTTTTACTGTAGCCTTTTGAAAAATCCCAAAAAAATCAAGATTAAAGGGAAAATTCTACTGCCTTTGCCTCTGTCTAACCTTAACAAAAAGCAGCCGGTTTTAATAAGTATAAAAAAAAAATCCTATTTTTCTGCCTTCGTGGAAATGTGTAGTGCTTAGTAACTTCCTCTTATTTTAAAGATAAGTCTAAAATGTAAATAATATTTACAACAAAAATGAAAATAAACAGTCCCTCATTGAGATGGATGTAAAACTTAGATGCAAGAGGTAAGTATTAAACACAGAATAACTTCAGATGTTATTGTCTCACTTTGGAAAGAATCCAAGAAATGTGTCAGAGTTGATTGCTCTTAAAACCATCTTATTTTTACTAATTTAAATTGACAGGTAGAGAACTTGAATAATTCATTCATAGTAATTGACTGCTATCATTAGTTATTATTCCTGTGGCAGAATTTGCTGCCCTTTGCCAGGTAGTGTTCAGTATTTGCAGAAGTATTAAACCAACATTTATGTAGTTAAAAAAATGTAATTATTAGATTCATAAATTTCATTTTCCTTACTGTAGTGTTCTGTAAAATTTGCTAAGTAGCCTGTAGCTGGATGGTGCAGGTTTCCTATTTAAACAGTGAGGATTTCAGTGTTCTGTCATGTGCAAAAAAAGTTCATAGATCAGAAAAAGCCACCTTGAAATCAAACCGTCAACAGACAGATTTTACATTTTAAGCACTTTTCTTTAATGGATAAAGAACAGAGTAGTTGTAGAGAGGTTTGCTAAAGAATAGGAACTCAAATTTCAATAGCTGTTACCTGCTCATTTGTTTAGCTGTCAGAAGAAAATGAGGCTTTGCTGAGGTACATTAGAATGTGAAATGAGTGTGAAATGTGGGGTTTTTGTGTTCCAGAAGTAGTACTGAAGTCAGCTACAGGAGCAAGCACTTGGGATTGTTTTCAGTGTCTAGAATTATTGTAAGGAAGAGCACTTGGGTATTTTGCTATGACTTTATGACCTAGTTAATGATGCTATTATTTTAAAAATACTGAGTGGAAAAGGAATTAGATCCTCTTGCCCTCCAAGGGCAAAGTCTTTTGAATACTATGCATGGCTAGCAGATGCTTTTAAAGACAGGATAGCTCAAATCTCAAGGTGAGAGATGAGCTGTCTTTGGAATCAACACATGCAGTTTATTGTGCAAATGTTGTGCACTTGGGTTACCTGATAAATATTTTCATTTCCTCTTTTCCCCTTTCTGGATTTTGAATGCACATCTTATTAAGGCAAATTTTTTACCCTGGAAGCAGTCTATACTAGTGGGATATGATGGGTTATGCTTTGGGCTTGCTGTGGTGGGTGCTTCTATACACACAGAGTATGCCAAGTCAGAATGATAAAATTCATGTCCATTGAAGGTGATGGTATGGAGGATTTCACACCTTCCCTTTCTGGCTGAAGTTGACATGACACATTGCTTTGGGACTGAAATGTATTTCTGCTCAACTGGGAGTACTTAGAGTCAAATAACAAGAGATTAGCCATATTTTGGCATTCCTAGGAAGTGTCAGGATTCTAGTAAGTGATTTTTAATTGTAAAGATACCTGATTTTCATTTTGGTTCTCATTGGCACATAGCGTATTGGGGAATCTTCCAGATACTGCTTAAAGAAACCTATGGTAGAGACTGTTTCTCTAGCATGATCTAAGCTAGCTTAATGTTTTCTGCCAAAAATGTTTGGCATATGACCAAACAGGAAAAATTCAGGAGCTGTGAGGTTAGTAAAAGTGGCATTAGGGTGTTTAAGTCACTATAAAAGAACACATGGAGACAGTTTGCTTGGCCTGTTTACCCTGTGCAGCATACATTTTCATAGTGGCAGTTCAATTTCTGATTTTCCATGGAAGAAATTCCAATGAGTGTGAATTAAGTTATTCAGAGGTGGTAAGCTTATTGGGAAGGAGACATGAAGTGTCTGAACTGATGTATCTAATGTGCTGTAAATTGCTGTGTAGAGTGTGTCCTGGATCAATCTCTTGCTGTGTTATTTAAAACACATAATTCTGTTATCCAAACAGAATTTTAAAAGTTTATATAAACCCTGAATGCATGGTACAGTTGTTGAAACCTCTAAGTCCCTGACATCTTTCTGTCATACTTTATTCAGCTTGGTCTTGTCAGGATTTTCTCTGATGCAGGAACAGAAAATACTTAACTTGTAATGTTGCATAATCTCATGTAAGATATTGCTGTTCCTTGACTAACTTTTGCAAAAGGAAGTACTTTTATAATAGCATGGTTACAAACTAGATGAACCTTTGGAAGTGGTCTTTGATCAGAGTAATAAATGAGATGTTTTTTAGTAATAAGCTTGAAGATTTTCTGTTTCTTACTAAGAAACCTTGACCTAAGAAAAAAGTCTTTTACATTTGTCTGCTCTTAAATATATGTTGGTAAGATTTGCAGGACAGCATAAATGCACCTAAATGTCTCCTTTCTTAGAACTCCTTAGTGGTGCTGACATCAAGTCCATGTCCATATCCCTTTCTCAATAGTAACCATATGGAAAAAGAATTCTTTCTTAGCTTTTTTTCCCCCCTTTGGATATACAAGGATTTGTAATTGCTTTGCAGCTTCACAATATTTTGTGCAGGTTACAAAGACTGTGTAACCTGTAGGGCAGTGCCTAGTCAAGAAAGTTCCCAGTGTGAACGAAGATTTGCACCACCTTCCATCTCTGTTCTGTATTTCTTCAGAACAATTTCTTCTTTGTAACACTCATTTCAGAGTGATTGCTGCATTTTATGATGTTACAAAGTGTATTTAGTACAATCAGGATCACCTTGACCATGAACCAAACTTTCTGACACTTCTGTTTAACTTGCAGCAGCCTATTTCCCTACAGCCCATATTAAATGGCCTTATTTGGAGTCTTCAGCACCAACTTAATGATGTTCTTGGAGAAAATTGCCTAAGAAGAATGTTTTAGAGGCTTTTACTTATATTTTCTATTAATATGGCTTAGTGTGCCTGGAACTGGAGAGCACATCTGAGCACCACCTCCTTGCTGGGAGGGTGTTTTCATATTCTGTGTTCTGAGCCTGTAAGAGCTGCAGAGTACTCTGAGATATTAGCAAGCAAGATCTTTATGTCCTGCTTGTGCAGACCCAACTTTCAGAGTAGCAGAGAATAAACTCATTCATCCTTTGTTTATGTATTTGTTTTCCCCCTCCCTTTGGAAAATTGTATTTTGAATTAGCCTGAAGGTGATTGAAACTTGGGGTAGTTTTGACTGCTTTCTATTATACAATGGCTTTATTCATCTTCCCTCTCCCCCAATGAATTGTTTTTATGTACAGACCACAAAGCACTGAGATCCCAATGCTATTTGTCTTGTAAACAGTTTAATTTAACTACTCTGTGATTACAGTGTCCTTTAATGATCTGAACTGAACATTTTAGAATAGGTGGATGATCTCTGTGGTGATATGGAGCTTCAGTTAATTTTCTGCTCTTAACTAATTTAATGACTCCTTGGAACTAAAACTATGTGTGTTATAAGAGGGAAAGGAATCTAGGAACTAAGGACAGGAATATGAACAAATTAAAAGTCATATCACATATGTTAGGAGACACTCTTGGGTGCTTTTTTGCACTTTCCATAAATACTAGTGACATTTTCTTTTTTTAAGTATTAAGAGGCAGTTATGAAACTGCTTTTAAAACACAGTGTCTCTGACTGACCTGTGCTGAAGTTAGCATGTATCAAACTACCAGTGTTGAGCTTGATGCTTTTCCCACCTAACCTTTCTCTCTGTGTAAATTACTTTATTGAAAGGGAAGTGCTTATTTACTTCCCAAAAAAGTATTGTTTGATAAAGACCAAACCCACCTTCCCTTAGATAATAAAGAGTACTACTAAATTAGGTTTGGCTACAGTTTGCATATCTTTTTTATGTTCATATTGAAAGTTTTTTATGTTATGTGTCAGTGCCAGGTTGTTTCTTGAGCACTAACTTACCTAACAGTAGATGCTTGAGTTCTGCCAAAGTACTCAATAACTTATCCTACAGTATCTTGCAACGTGAACAATTCTTACCTGGAGCTGCACTAACAATGGTAAGAACTATGCATTTAACAATTCAAATTCTCATGTAGATCAACCTTTTTTGAGACTTTTGTAAAGAAAGACTGGGCACACCTCTTGGGTTGGTTAAGTCATATAGAAGGTAGAATATACCACCACAAAATACTGTGTTATGAAAGCTGCAGGTGTTGGATGTAGCACTGTCTAAAAAACTTCCAGCAGCATTAATGCCAACAAATTTGCTGTATCAGTAGTGTTCTCAGAAACTGAGAACTCCATGGCCCCAGGGACTACTTTGTAGCTGGAATAACTTCTTTAGACTCATCTTCGTAACTCTAGTATTTCTGTGAAACTTCTTCAATTTGCTGCAAATTCTTAGTCTTTGCTTCTTGTGTCCATTAGTCAGTTGTGTTATTCTTAACTTCACTGTCCATTTTAAAATAAGATTGGAAGTAGTTGTCCTTTGTGTTGCACAGCAGCTTTATGGAAGTGTCTCATTTCCAGTTACTACATACCCTTTTTTTTAGCAGCAAGATTAATTTCTTTAAGGGGAAACAAGATGAGGTTTGCTTTTTCTTCTATCCCTAAAAGTTGTGTGTGTGTGTTTATTTTTTGCTCTTGTTTGTTGTCACAGCAGTGTGTACTGTCTCACTGTGGTAAAGTGTTCAGTACTGACTAGAAAACAGCTGCTCAGATGGCTGGAGTTTTTTACAAGTATATTTAAAATTTAGTGGGCTAGTCTCACTTGCAAATGCTTGATAAAACTCCTTGAAATAGACCTCAGTCCTTCTAAATAAGGTTAGTTTTTAGTTTGTGTTGTATTTCTCAAAATACTTCTTTGGTACTCCTTTGGCACTGGCTGGCTTTACTGGAAATACCTCACCATTCTCACCTTTCTCATCTCATATTTTTGGTCTTCAGGATTTTGCTAAGTTATTATAGAGAGGAAGACTTGAGACAGCTTTGTCCTGTTATAGCTGCAGTTAAAAGCTGATGCTGTTTTGTAATGAATTTCAAATTTAATAGCACTTGGTTTATCCAGTAGTAAATTTAATATCAGAGCTGCATAATCTTTTAATGAAACTACATAAAGTTGCTAAATATAATTATAGCAGACATTTCTGTGACATATAGACAGCTTATGATTTAAAATTGACCAAACCAAATAGAAAAAAAAATAATTGCAAGCAAAGGGGGATTTGTTATATGGTTTTGTTTAAACTCCCTCTTCTGTGTCTCCTAGCTTTTTAGTTGGTGAAGGAGCTTTCAGATGGGCAGTTGATCACGGGATACCAGCATGTCCTCCAGGTATCATGGCTACAAGTGAGTAAACTGGTGGTGTCAGTAGGAAGAACAGGGCAGAGTAACTTTAAATGGTGCCTCATCTTTTGAGGTGTACATCACTTCATGGTTCCTAACATTCAGCTAGCTTATGGTGTTTTGGTCTGTAAGGGTTGTTTAAGTTTACTGATTTTCTAATAAGTATCTAAGTAGAAAAAATTGTAAACTATTACTTAAGCTGCATTTTAGCAATATATAATTTAAGTGATTCTGTGATTCTAGGACTAAATCCAATGATGGGCTTCTTTTTTACCAACATGTAGGCTCTTTAGAAGCTCAGTCCTACAAGTCTCCAGTTGTTATGCACCAACTAGCTGTGCATCAAAATTCAGCAGGTGCCAACTTGTCTCTGAGATTGTGTAGTTGCACCCATCTCTGGGTCTTTGACCAGAACTGCTCTTGTCTAAACAGGCTGTCAAATTAATTTGCCTTTTCTTTTTTCTTTTTTTTGTCAGCCTAAGACTTCACCTAATCTGATAGAATGTCCCACTCTGGAAAACAGATTCGGATTATATTGTGTACTAACCTTAGTTTCTTAGAAAAGCTTATTGTCTTAAAATAATTGGTTACATTGATACGTAATCTATGAACTAGGCTAAAAATGAGTGCACTTACCCATGGAAAGGAGGATGTGGTTCCTTCCTTCTCTTCTCCAGCCCCCCTCCCTTTTGCAAAGTGCCATTGCTACCAGTCTGTAGTTTGTTGTTGATGAGAACATGACCTGTGCTGCCTGTTGAGGTAGTGCAGGAAAGAAATCAGAGGTTAATACCTGAAGAACAACACAGAAGATTAGGAATGTTTATTTTACAGTAAACAGTATTACTACTTCAAATATCTGACTTGTCCCTAGATCAGAGGTTGAAATTCAGGGCTCCCATTGAGCCTTTTATTTGGTCTAATTTTAAATGTAGATAAATGCCTAGGAACTGCAGCTCAGAATTGTTGGTACTCAATGCTAAAGCCTTAGCCCTGAAACAGTGGCACTGTTTTATTTGATTGTGCCAATTTTCATAACGTGTTCATGACACATTTCATTTTGAACAGAAAGTTTTGATCTCTAGCTCCACATGACTGAAACTTTTCTTCTTTCCATCTGCTGTCCAAAACAGCATTTGCAGAACAACTGTTGTGCCAAGTTGAGCAGAACACCTTTGTTTCTGTGGCTCTAGAAAGAGTAAAAACACTTAAAGCTTTGAAGATTTTTTGGGGGAGAGGGGGGGTGGCCATTTTTGTCTTTTCTTTTTAGGAAAGTAGTTGCTACTTACATGCAGGAGATACTTGACTAAATCTATTTGCATGCTCAGATTTTAACAGTTTCTAGTACCAGTGTGTTTCTATCACGACAGAGATTGTTAGATTGTGACATTAATTGCCAATTGATAAATTTGATAGCTACAGTGTACCCAAGTCAGCACAAATCTAGACATTACAGTTGAAAAATAGGAATGACCACTGCTAGTTTGGTCTGCCTAATCCATACTATGAATTTACATTGGAGAAACATCAGAAGAAAAATCCCAGCCAATGTGTTTTCACAATCCACTCCAAGAGACCACTGATTGCATTTTGTCTCTGTAGTACATTTAGCATACTTCTCTTTAGCAAAACATTTTGCATTAAAACAGTTGTAACAATTAGGAGTGACAAGTTAATTTTGCAGTATAGTTATTAATGGTAGTATATCTAAGTTTTTTCCTTTGAAAAAGGAATTGTGCTTGCTACCATTGATGTGGTAAAGTTTGCATGGAGAACTGGGGGTAAATTAATGGGGTAAATCATGTATCTTCTGAATAGCTCTGCAAAACAAAGAACTGAGCTAATTGCCAAACATCAGGAAAATACGTTTAGTAACTTATTTATAAAAAACCCAACTGAAATCCCCCCCCCAAAACCTCTAATCCAAATGTAGACATGTACTTGCAGTAGGTATTGGCAGGGAGAGCTATATGCATGTTTTGGCTTCTCTGTGCTGCATATGGAAAATACATTCTTGAAGCTGTCTTACTGTCTCCCTTTTCTTGGACCTGAGATGAGAAGAGTTGTGTTATAGCTGCTGTAAGGCTGGGGAAGTGGGTGGTTGGTTTGCAGGATGGAGCTTCCCTGTGATCAGTATCAAAGAAAGGATCACGATCAGCTTTGTGATCACGCTCCATAATTCTCTCAGAACTATCAAAGTATCCCAGCACCAAACTGGAAGCATGTTTTAAACCATGTTACTTGTTGAATTACATCAAGGTTTTGTCAAGGCTCACGTGCTTTGTCTTCTTTGGTTTGTCAGGTTTGTGAGGAAATCGGATTTCTACCATTTGTAGAAACCTGGTGACTCTCCAGTGTACAGAGCGGGTGGTTTAAAAAAAAACCAAACCCAAACACCTGGTATGTGATCTGTCTGTATTGCCCACAGTCTGCAGGGAGGCTGAATTTATTAATCCCTGCCCAAACTAGAGCCTGCCAGTACAGAGCTCACACTGGCTTATCCCAGCACTTTGTTGCCCTGTGCTAGAGAGACTGTAATCCAAGTGTTAAGGTGTAATTACAATTTAGAAGTGCTGAATTACTGTACAATGCAGTCTCTTAAAAATGTTAAAAGTGTCCTTTAAATATGCAACATAAATTTGAGGTACATCCTCAACTGCCAATATTGGTGCCTGCACTAGTAATACCCAAAACACTTCTATCTGAAATTATCAGTTCAGCCTATGGTAGATGCAGATTATCTTTGACAAAGATAACGTGATGTAAGACAGCATCTTGCATTTGCTTACAGTGTTAAGTCTTCAAGGGGAAAGAGGAG
Organism: Oenanthe melanoleuca; assembly: GCF_029582105.1. NCBI lineage: Eukaryota > Metazoa > Chordata > Aves > Passeriformes > Muscicapidae > Oenanthe > Oenanthe melanoleuca. The sequence goes on along the minus strand of NC_079336.1, from coordinate 103,522,273 downwards.
GAAGGCACCTACTCATGCAGCAAACTTGTGTTCTAACATTGTGGAAGTGACTGTAAGCACCTCAGTGGATAATGTTATATAAGAACAAAAATAGCTGCAGTTCAGCAGCTCTTCATAGGAGAGTTCTGCAGCTCCATATAACTTGTGACCTGCAGTTCAAGAGTAGCCACAAATAAGATGCTTAAGGAAGGATGTAAGAACAGAGCAACTATTTGCTTCCCTTCTCCTATCCGTAATATTATTCCAGACTCTAAATTCCTGATTTGTTAGTGACCCCTGCATACGTGGAAAGCAAACAGTGGCATTTTCTGACATGAAATTTTCGTTTCCTTTTGAGCCCATATTAGTTTCCAGCATCTGCAAAAATCTTTACAACTATGAGTTACCTTATTGTCATTTTTTTGAGACTTGCTGAGTCAGAGCTGCTACTTCATTGTCAGAATCCTACTCAGAATCCTCATTCAGTCAAATTCTCTAATTACCTTAAGTAACTTAGTGTCATCAGTAAAATCACATCTTGTTCAACAGACTCGGGGCTGAAAGGGTTGATTTGAAATTCTCCTTGTAACAGACCATTTCTTTACTTGTGCTTTGTTACTGTTTTTTTGACTGTGTGCATGCAAGGAAATTCCTGCTTATCTTAGGGCTGCTTGGATTGTTTAATGAGGGAATTTTCTGGATGAGTGTAGTGCAGACTGTGCTATTTCTAGTGATACTGTATGTCTCCCTGACCACCAGTATTGCCTTCCTCTTCTCCAAAACCCCAAATCTCACCTCACTCTCAGTCCTCTCATTACTTCATTATTACTTTATTAAGAAAAACATTTGCCTTATTGCTGGAACTATGCTATGAGTTTCAGGCAGTGGCTCAGGACAGTGGCTCAGACCATGTTTTATTTGTTTTTAAGGGGAGGATGAAAGATCTGGAGAGAAACTCAAGGGTTTTGGGAATTGGGTTAGGAAGCTTGGTTAATCTGAGTACATGATGTAAATTCTCCCTGGATTTGGAGACAGTATTGTAGGGCCTCTTGCTGTTCTGAAATTGGAACAGTTAAGTGCAGCCACGAGAATGACTCTTAAGTTACCCAGGAAAAAGGTTGGGCCTAAGTGCCCAGGAGATACTTTGAATAAAAATCTTTCAGGCTCAGGAAAGGCTGTGACATGAAAAACAAGATTTTTTGCAGGAATTATTAAGAAATGCTGTGTCCAGCAGCAGTTTACCCTGAATTTGTGTTGTGAAGAACAGATCTATAGAGTAGATAGAGTAGCTCTGAGAGATTGTTGGTTTTTTTTTGTTTTTTTTTTTTTTTTTTAATATGCTTTTGCCAAGTGCCTTTTTCCCCCCATTCATGTTGCTGTTTCTGTCAAAATATGGCAACATGGAAGTTATCTCTAGTAGCCTTTTAGTCCTAACACAAGCCTAAGTGGTGTTAGTTTGTAATTTAAAATAGCTTTGTCAAAAAGTAATTTATTTTTGTATGCCTGTTTTCATTTGTGTCATTTATTTTAGCAACTGCTCAACAGAATTCTTCACAAGATCATTTGAATTCTTGTGGGTTAACTAATTTGTTAGTATATTCCTTTTTAATTCTCTTCAATAGTTGCATTTTCTTTTAATATGGAATAGAAAGATAAAATGCAGAAAGCTTTTGCCAGCTGACTCTAAGCACTGTCTGCCAGGGGGTGCTATATGATTGGTCAGAGCTCTATCTCTATTTCAAATATTTAAAAATATTCTTGGAGCTTGCTTAGTATTTTCAATTTACAGTTTGATTTTAAACAAGGATTGCTGAACACTTATAGGTTATGTAATGTTTAGTTCCATAATAATTTGTAATGTGTGTGATAGAAATTTTGTATTTGGCGTTTGTGTTCCCAGCTTGCTGTTCCACTACTGTAACCAGGAAGATTTTAATATTGTCCTGAGCTTGATTTGTCATTTAGTGGTGCTAAAAATTTGTATTTCCTACCTCTGTTTGAAAATACAGTTTTTCACATAGCCATTTTATAAATTTTCAACCTTGATGAAAATAAATAAGGTAATAGATGCTGCTTATAAAAGCATGGGGATTTTAAGGAAACATGGACTTTGTTGTAAAAATGTTTTGCATTAACTTTGGGCAAGAAATGAACAGTGTATTCTAATAAACAACAGGCTTGTTTAAAGTATACAGGGCTAGAATTAACAAGTAGATATGTATCAATTGCATCATTATTTAAAAAATGAAAAGGTATCTTAGTGTTGTATTTAGGTCTGTATGTACAATTCAGTAGTTTCAAGGACTCCATGTATAGGACAAGTCTGCTTTTCATTTCCTTCTGCTCTCTGAATCATTTCTAATGGGCTGTGAAAGGTGACTAAGAAAAAATTCTGCAGAGCTATGTAGAATGGGGAATACAGTTGTGTTTCATTTACCTCATCATTGTATCATTGTCTGATAGAACTGCCAAGATTTTTGATAAAATTTTTACTTGTACATAGTATAATGGTTAAAGAAATTAAGGGAATGATCAGAGTACAGGAGATGAGTAAATGACATGGAAGTTTTATGGCAAACAAGTGGCACAGATAATCTCTGAACTGACTCAGAGGCTAATGATCTCTTCTACTGACCTGCTTGCTGAAAATCGGTTCCTCATCTCTTTGGTGGTGTTAATGAACAAAGCCTGTAAAAAAGGTGTATTTGTTGTCTAGCAGTAATAGTTTAGGAGATAAATCTTGTGCTAATTAATGATGTAATGGAGATCCTGTGGCCTTTCTCATCAGGGTATCCAGGAACATCAGAACCTTGTGAATATCTACAGCAGTCTTAGCTTTGAACAAGATCAGCCTGTGAGACTTTTCTTCTGCATTTACAGATAAATATTATCAAGTGCATGTTCTGATGCCACATCCACTAATGCCAACCTCTCCTGTAGGTGAGTGGTGTTGAGCAGGAGCCACTTCCACCTTTTGTGTGCTCAGCCACTGAACCTTCTCTCAGGCAAAGCCCTGCACTTGTCACCTCTGCCATGACCAAATGTTCCACCAATGCTTCCCCTGTCTGGCACAGTTACACCCAAATCACAGAGTAAACATGGGCTCTTCCTGTTGATACCTTGGGGACTGCAGGGGAAATGTGGAGGATTAGGAAGGTGTTTCCAGGTCCTTGAAGGTTATTTGTTCCAGAAGAGGCACCCCATGCTGCAAGGCAGGGATGTGTGATAAATACTGTCAATGAGGTTGGATTTATTTATAATAATGGTTCTGATGTGCTATGGTTGTCACTCATTAAGTCTTCAGTCTGGATAAGGCCTGAGAATGGCATTTAAACAAGAACAGTCATTTTGTAAAGCTCTGGGGCTTTTTCTTCCTTCCTCTCCCAGCAGCTCTGAGGCAGTTTTATTTATGCCAGTAGGTGCATAAATGAGGGAGCAGAACAGATGGGCTGGTTGTACTCTGTGGCTCCCAACACTCAATTCTCAATTCATCTCAGCATGATGTGGAGTGTACATGCTATTACTGGGTAGGGTAGTGATTGCCAGGATTTTTATCTGAAAGTACTTGTTTGAATAACATCTAAACTGTTAAATTCTTGAGCAAAATCAAAGGATGTTTTACTAAATACCTTTCCATAGATTTCAACAGCAGTACCACTGGGGTGTGATCCAAAAGTTTTTCAAAGTAAAATTCCATCAGGTCCCTCACCTCTCTTCCTAGCTTTCTCCCCAGTCAGCAAGCTCTGCTTCTCTTAATTCCCTTCTTCCTTGACCCAGGCAACGTCAGGCTGATGCAGCTATATTGCATTTGTTTTAGGAAAACATGTCTGTCTTTATCACTGTGTTGTGACCCTTTCCTTTTCTCAAACTTGGAATGCACTGTCTGATAGAAGAAGGTGAGAGTGGTTTTTATACTACCATTAATGACAAATTAAATTTTGTAGCGTCCTTGCAACACAAAGTTGAGGTTCTGTTTTAGATTTAATGTGACCTATGAACTCAAATTGTGTCTAGGTGTTTTCTTTTTGTCTGTAGTGCTTATTTTCAGAATAAATTTTCTGTGGCTTGTTTTTCCATGTTGTGTGTGCATTGTTAACCAAGCACATTTGAATCCTGCATTGTATTTTAGTTCATGAAATGTTTTGATTTAGTGTTTTAATATGTTCTTTGTCAAGGACCAAACTTAGAGGATGTTTTCAGAAAACTCTGATTTCATCTTTCATGTGTGTAGTTTGAAGCTCACTTGTGTTCCTCAGTTTCTTTTCTCACTAGTAGACCAAGATGAAGCAATGAGAGTACTGTTAATTTTAGTGGCATTTGTAGTGATTTTGCATAGCTAGAACATCACAAAGGCAGGAATAAACTGAGGGCAGGCAGCCTATCACTTGCTTTAGTCTTTATTCCCTTATTCTGGGGAGAAGTAAAAATAAATTTAGGATTCAAGTAAGAGTAAAGACATTTTTTAAACTGAAGTTGGACATAAAACTATCAGAGGAAAAAATTGCCAGGTTTTGAGTTGTAACCTGGTCCTTTATTTTATGGTTATTTGGTCACTTTGGGGATATTAGCTGGCTTATCCTGATAAGAGGAATTGATAATTACTGCTAGTAATTATTTTTCTTAAATAATGAAAAGCTGTTATTCATCAGTTCTTGCTAAAACAAAATCCTCACCTTTTAGATGAAAGTTAATCCTAATAACTTTTCTGAAGTTGAATGTAGCCTGAGCACAAGAATTTGCCTTCTAGGGGATGTCTGACTAGACTGATATTCCCTCACAGATATGAAAGGTCTGATGTTTCATGGTAAACTGAAAAAAACTGAAGAGTATGAATTAATACCTTAGTTATTTAATCCTGAGATTGATCAAATATTGAAGCAGAGACCCAGAGGAGTTGTGAAATCTCCGTTGTTGAAAATACTCAGAATCTGAAAAATCCTTTTAAATTGGATTTGGGGTTTTTTTTGGAGATTGGACTACACACCTCCTAATATCCCTTCCAATCTACATCATTAAATGTTGCTAAAAAGCTGTCTTCATCTGTGTGTCTGACATGGCCCCAGAGATGTGTACTTCTTTGCTAATAATAAGATTTTTTTTCTGCCCTGTATTTTACAACTTATCAATACCACTTTGAATTAACAATGCCTATAAGGAGTTACTGTTAACAGATCATTCAGAGTAAGTCTTCAGGTTTTTTCTTGTTTTGAAAAGACAATCTTAAAGCACAGGGTAACCTCTGAAAATTAATTGCTTAGCTAAGAACTTCTGTCTTAAGTGAATGCAACATCTCAAGCTTGGAGAATTTTGTGTGTTGTAGAAAAATGGCAGGATAAATATGCTACCAAGGTATAGGTGGAGAGGAGATGCTGAGAGGCCATAGAGCAGCACTCTGCAGCTGGCAGGGCAGCTTGGAGCTAGTCCATGTGTTCTCTGTATTTGTTGTCATCTTTGTGCTTGTATTTGAACTGGTGACCATGCAAATACTGCAGGAGGTTTCAGGACACTGCTGCCACTCTGAAGTACAAGGAACCTGTTCAGGTTTGCTTGTGTGGTCTCTGCACCCCAGATCCACTTTTTATCCAACTTGGCAGGAGGCAGTGGCAGCAGCAGGTGGCAGGCTTAGGCATATTTATCCCTGTATGTATATGTACATATATATATGTATCCCTGCTTTTGAGGAATACCAAGGCTATACACCATTCTTTCTCATCCCAAGTGCCTCTGACCATAGGTATTTGTTGTGCTTGGTGAACTTGTGTCAACTTACAAACTCTTCTGTTTAAAAATTCTCTTAAAAACAATGTGCTGGCTTAATTTATTTTGGGGCATTTCTGTTTACCAAATTCTTGATCTGTGAGAGTTTTTTAGTTTGTTTCTCCCCCACTGCCAATTAGTAAAATTATTATTTTCCTATTCCCCCTTATCAAGTATTCATGTTTTACCTCTTGGTTCTTGTTTCAAACATAGAAATGTCTTGTCTAAGTTCCTGCCTTAATCAGCTCTATATAGTACAATGAATTCTTTTTTTGGTGATGGCAGATTAATATGGGTTTATATTTTAAGAAAACTGGTATTCATTAGGTTTTTGGAGAGAAATGAGTTATATGCTTGAATAACTGTGTACATTAAGGTCCAGTTTTATGTACTTAAAAACGTGATTAAAAGAGTTCACTAGGTGAATTTGACACCTGTGTGGAGAAGTTTCAAAGTAAAATGCTTGCTGTGAGAATTGTAAATGAAAGCTCTGGGTTTCATTGGCTCTGCAATATTGAGTTTATTACTGGACTTCATGCAGCTGTTCCAGTCTACTGAATAATAGTGATGTAGCTGTATTCAGAATTTAATTTAAAATAGCATTTTTTGAAGTTTACAGAAAAACCCATACTTTTTAGTTTCCATTGAATTTGTGACTTACTTGTGTAAGTAAAAGATTCAAATTGCTCTGTTCTCCCAATAGCCTGATTTGGTGTAGTTAAACAAGTGACAAAAGACATTTTCTCCCCACCTCTTTACATTTTACAGAGGATGTTAAAACAGCCTGGGGATGATACTGAGTCAAAACTAGTTTAAACTAAATATGTGACAATCTGCAACTTGTTCATGAATTGAAACTTCTAAAATGGGAACATGTCATTTTGGTCTCTTAAGCATAACAATTTTATTTTTTGGTCCACTTTAGAGAGCCCTTCCTTTCTGATTGTGAGGCTTAGATATGGAAAGTAGATGTTTGTGTTCTTGAGACCTAGGTGGTCTTTAGATTGTTGGATTATGGATAAACTACTGCTAGACTTGTGTGTGGCTTTAAATATATGGGTAAATATACAGATATGTGATTAAGGTAATAAAATAGCAGCCTAATTTTATGCCTATCAGAATCAGCTCACATGATATCTATTTATTTGTCAGCAGTCAAAAACAATTTTAACACAAGCCACTTACCCTGTTCTCTTCTGTGCAGTGCTGCTTCTTTGCCAAAGTGTTCATGCTGTGTTTCTACCAGATATTTTACTCATCACTGTTAGTGAACAATAGTAGAGCTTTTTAACTTAAAAAAAAGATGTGAACATTTTGTACTGAAACTTGAATACTTAAGTTTTTGGTTCTTTATTGATGCTTTTTGCATTAGTAAAGAGGTGGGGGATGTGTCCTTCAAAATGTCAAGTTATCAATATTTGCTTAAAATAACTAAGTTTTACTTAGTTACGTGCTTTTGAACTATTTTTATAGGGTTTAGTTTAGCAGCTTTTAAGAGGAACAAGAGGAAGCTGGAGTTGGCCGAAAAGGTGGAAACAGATCTCATTCAACTAAAGAAAAGAAGACAATCAAATGAAAAGGTTAGCTCTTGTTTCAAATTTTTATATCATCCTAAACTTACAGCTGATTGCTAATAAATTTCATGTCTTATATTATAAGACTGATCTCCTTGTCCATCTTAATGTTTAGATGATGTAATGAAAACTTAGTGCAGTTAAAACTTTCTGCCTTCACCATCACTTTATATCTTGCTTGTGCTAAGAAAAGTATTTTGCTCATTTTGAACTGGAAATATGACAAATGTAAATACAAACAGATAATTATGTACCAAAACATTTTCTTTAGCTTGGGATCTCTGTCACTGTTTCCCACTTTTTAATGTTTCCTGAACACTCTGCATTATGGAACTGGAATTGGTGAAATTTGAAATATCAGGTAGGTAAACATGTGCATCTGTGCATGCATCTGGCATTGACCTGGCCCATATTACTTGTGCAACAAAACTGCCAGGATTCCCTCTGTTCCCCTCATTCTTAGTTTAAATGTAGAGCTTTGGATACCTATGAGAATGTCATTCACAGTAGTTGTGTTTAATGTTGAGTATGAAAGTATAGCTCATTAAATTAAATGCCTGTGCTTTATTTGGGGCCTGTGGGCCTTCAGATTGGCCATTTCTCTTTGCTTTGCTGAGCTGTCTGACCACTGAGTAGTTGATATGTTGATATAAATAAGGTATAAATTGCAGAGAATTGCTAGTAGAAGTGTATTCTGTATTCTCTGTATTCTGCAAATGCAAATAGTGATAAATCAGGTAGTTTACATCTGTGTTCTTAGATAAGATGTTTTCTTTATCAGGGATGCTAATTTTTCTATTTTCAAGGAGCTAAGACCTATGAAAAAATTAAGGATTGGGGAGCCTTGGAAGTTAGTTGTTCATTTTGGAAACTTTCCCATTCACAGGACTTCAATTACCTCCTTGTGAAACTGGGAGTGTGAGAGTGCACCTGAGGGAGGAGGGGTCCCTGTGCACTGTTGCTGCTCACTTAATAAGGGGCAAGTCAATGCCTAAAACAAATGCCAATTCATGAGCTTACCAACCTGCAATTTGAAATTTCAAGGGCTCCAGAGTCCTGTGCAGCACTTGAGAGATTCCCAGAGGCCAGTGTGGTAGGTAAAGGAGGTGATCAGATAGAGCTCTCCTCCCTGCTGGGAAATCCAGTAACAGCATGCTGGTTTTGTCAGCTCTCTGGACACATCCTGTCCCTGGAGAAGGGATGAAAACCAACCCATGCTCTCAATGTGGAATTCTCATGCTGTCCACAGAGTGTAGGATCATTGCAGCTTTACAGGAAGTAAGGGTTTCAAAGCAGTTTTTCAAATTGAAATAGAAATGAAAAATCAAATTCTAAAAGAAAAAAAGTAGAATATATCTCACCAAATTAGTAGAAAAGGGTCATTTTGCAAGGATAAGGCTTGTGATTTGTTGCCCTAAAACTCACACTGTCAAAGCTGTGCTCTCATAAAAGGTTTTAAAATAACTGGTTTAAAATCATTTAAATACTTGAGTAATTAGAAGTTAATCTTGTCTAAGTTATTTTAATTGATAAATACTCCTGTAACTTTTATATCAGCTGTGCTTCTCTGGAGCTGCAGACCATTCCTTTCAGCAGGACTTCAGAGCTGTTTTATTACCTGGTTTGACTCACCCACTTCAGCTCTGTGCTGCAGCTGAGCACGTGTGCCTCTGTTGTCAGTGCTGCAGGCTCTGGGGAGAGCAAGGTAGAAAGGATGTTAGCAAAGGTGGAGTTCAATGGGATCAAAACTAATAGGCCAGTGAGAAGAGACAGTACTGCAGACCAAAACAGGCTGAAATTACTTGGAAGTTTGAGCTACTGATAAGTGTCACCAGCTAAAAAGAAAAATACAGGTTTAAAAATTCATTTTCAATAAAAAGGTAATTATACTAACATTAAAAAAAATGAGGCAGTTTAAATTTGGCAAAGTTTGTGTGGAAAAAACTTGGCAGTGTAACTTACTTAAGGAGTTTTATTTCTTGATAAATGGTTTTCTCTTTGTTGTATTTTTCATTGTTCACCCAGTGTAGGATTTGCAGAGGGTTGTGCATTTGCATACAGGAAGATCACCAAATTTTGAAAGTGTGAAAATTTAGTATTTTTTAAGTTGTAGAGTCCTACTGATTTACATTAAGAAATAATTCACACACAAACAAAAATTAACTAAACATTCTCATGGGGGGGATGACTATGATGTGTTCATTTAGCCAGATGCCATTCTCAAATTTTCCCCTCAAGCACCAGTAAATATCAGAAGTAAGTATTTGTCTGCTTACTGTTATTCTGTCTTTTATCAGAGGAAATTGTCATTGAAATTGCTTAGCAGGGTTTGGCTAGAAGCTCTAATTTTAATTTGTCTTCTGCTATTACAAACTTTTCCAGCTGATCTCAGCATATCTGTAAAAAGCTTGATTTGAGTAAGTGACACTAAGAACCTCCAGTACACATTATTTTTTGGAACAGATTAGTGTTTGTAAGTTAGCATTTTATAGTCTAGTTATTTAACTCCATAGATAACATTATTTAGGTTGAGTTTTATTAAAACTGGCTTGGTTTTCATCTAGTTTAACATAGGTACTCACATGTGTGTACACCAGTTGGAATTATGTAAGTAGAATCAACAGTTCCATGTTCTTCAGTTACTATATGAAGACTGAACATATTTAGAAAACATTTTTTGTCTATGTGCAGGTAATTTTAAGTGTAGCAGTCAGCTGTGACAAACTTAGTGTCTATCTTATTTAGTCTTGCAGTTTGGAAATTCCCTTAAAAGAAATACATGTTCCATCCCACATTTGTGTGCAAGTGGTCTTTGATAATAATACCTCACAGTTTTCAAAAGTGTGCTTCAAAATCCATTTAATGTGGGAAAAGAAACCTAAATAATTTTCACCCATTCTAGTTAAAGCCGAAATAAAACTTATCTGTGAAAATAGAGTATGGAATGATTTCCTCATCTTGCACATGAAGATCAAACAAAATGTTGTTTTTTACACACTGAACAACTGTGAAACTGGGAAGGCTGGGATTGTCAAGCTTTGTATAATTAGATAGCTGGGTAATAGCATATAAGTGTTAATTGCTTCAGTCTGATTGATTTTCTGTTTTGTCAGTTATACTCAGAGATGAGATTTAGTGGTAATTACTTTTCATGGCATTTCAAAACTATCTCAGGTAGAGAGGGAAAAGGGCCTGTGTGTAGAATCTTTCAGTGAGCACTGGGTAGAGCTCTCCTAATCCGGTGATTGCTTCCTTAGGGGCTTGTGTTGAATATTTACAAATTTTTAAGTGCAAGAGGGAAGGAGGAATTTTTAAAAATATGTGATACAACTCTGCATTTGTGCAGATGAGCATCTTCCTGTTTTGTGTCCACGTTCTTAGCAAGTATTTGAGTATTTGGACCATGGTTTAATAAATTAATTTCCTTTCCTGCTACAAGGTGCAAATTAAATAATGTGAGGTCTGACTTATAACTCTGACTTTCAGTTGTTTCAAGTGTTAACTACATAATAGATTATATTTAGGTTGCAATACTACATTGTTAAAACCCCCAAACTGCTTTTGCAGTGGACAAGTATAATTTTGTAGCTGAGATCAGATACAGAATTTGGTAGCAGATATCACCAAGTTTCCTTTAGAACCTGCAAAATTTTAAAATTTAAGTGGCTAAATAAATCAATCAATAGAAAGATAAGGACAAGCAAGCTGAATCTTGTTTAGTCCTTATTGTACCTGTATAAAGCTTGGCCTTATTTTAGAGTTTGTGAATTGTACTGTTTATCATACTTGCTTTTATTGTCCTGACACCAGTTTGACAAGATACTCTGCTTTTCAGCATTTGTGTGATTTGAAGAGATGAAATGTGTGACACTGAAATTCTTCTTAGCAGGTGCAGTGACTCCTCAGGACCACGATGCTTTTCTGTAGGGAGATGTACAGGAAGTTCCTTTGTTAAATTGTGATGAGCTCTTTATTTACTGGTCCAGAAATCATAGTATTGCCAGTAGAGTTCACATCCCTAGAAGATACTGATGATGTTTTTTTCCCATTGGATGTGGAATCAGACTGGTCATGATTGGTTTTCAGTTTGCTGGATAAGGATAAATACAGCATCACCTATGTATCAGTGACTTTTTTTTAAAATCACAAACCAGCCCCTCCCCTGGCACTAAACCTACATTACTGAGAAGAAAAATACAGAATTCCTTTGCATCAGTGATACAGATTTCCTTCAGAAGGTTGTGTGGGCCAACTCAACCTTCCCTTAGCAATGCTTCCTTTAGGAAAGATTTCCAGCCTTGAAGTTACTTAAACTTTGACAGGCTTGATTTTTATATCTGTAGTTGTCTATTATTTGAGTTTTTTGTTGTGGGTGTAATTTCCTATGATAAAAGGGGGCAGGGGGTCAACATAGGAGTATCATAGTGGTTCTCTACACAGAAATCATAAGTGAATTTGTGTTGGGAGGTGCTTTGTTCAGTCTAGTCTTGAAAGCCTCTGAGGATGGGAGTCTGCACCTCCCATGAGTAGCATGCTCTGCTGCTTAAGGTCTTTTCAGTCCACTGAGTAGTGTTGTTTCAACTGGGTTAGTATTAGCTCAGGGTATGGCTGGGAGTCCTGGGAGTTGGAAAATACACTTGCACATGACATGTTAATAAAAGGTTCCTTAATTTCCTTTCATCTTTACAACTTGGAAGGGAGTTGGATCTTTTCTTATCCCCTTTGCTCCCACTGTCAAAACTCCTTTTGTTCCTGCTTTTCCTACCCTCCCTGCTCCTTAATTCTTCCTTCCTCTTTTTCAATTTACTGTTCTTCCAAGTGCCAGTTGAAACTGTGGTTCTCTAAGTTTTCATCCCTCTCTGTCTTTAAGCAGTTATTCTGCTTTATTGTTGGGACATCCATTCATTTGTTTAATATTGAGCATGGTCAGTGCCAGCATCTGAGTGCAGAACTTGCCAGAGAAGATTTAGGTAAAGATGCAGAGAAGAAACTTAGTTTCTCTGGGGAAAGCCAAGGATGAAACTCCTGCCTAGGAGTTCCAGTTGCTTGAAAAGTACTGTAGAACATGGTAATAGTGGTGCACTGTGTATTTTTCCTTTTGAGACTGATGCAGAATTAACCCAAGTGTTTTCTCTTACATTAAGAGTGGCCAGAGCATCATCAGCATTGCAGTACTAGAAACCATGCTTGATAAGTGACATGCCCAAGGAAATTTTTATTGATGATGGGAACTTGATAATTTGAAGTTGGATAGTTAGGGATTTTTTTTTTTTTTTTTTTTTTTTTAAAGTTTAATTCTTCCCTCTGAATTCTAGTCCAGAAAATGTATTTGAAAAACATAATAACTTTTGGCATTATTTCACTGGGTAAGTCTGTGTAAGAGGCTTGAGGCTTGTGCAGTAGCACTGTGCATCTCTGGAGTATGTGATGGATGATGGATCAGTTTTGTTAATTTGTTTTATTTTCTGTACACTGCATGCTGTGTGTGTGGTAGAGCATGAAGTCTGAGTGCCTTACCCTGGGTTCTGCAGAGAGGGGACTCTAGGCCAGGCCTAGGCAGAGGGGAAAACTGCTCCTTCTCTAAGAGAGACTTAGTGTGGTGCATTAAGGGTGGGGGAAGGATGTAAAGAAATACCCCATGCTCCTGGGGGGAGCAAATCTATCTCAGAAGTCTTGGAAGCAAGGAAGCTTTTCTAGTTACCCTCTAGTTACAGGGAGCAAAGGGTAAAATTGCTAAAGATTCCTGAACTATCAAGTCTGGCAGAAAGAATCTGTCCTAGGTGAGATTTTTTTTTTTTCTTGAGGCTTCTATTTATTGCCTTGCTCAGAACCATCAGTATTTTCACTTTACATGGTAAACAGCTGCTTGGTTTATTTGGTGATGCTTTGGGGTTTTTTTTGGGGAGGGGAGTTTTGGAGGAGCTTTGGTATTTTTGTTGTTGTTGTTTTGGGGTTTTTTTATTTCCTTTTTTTACATCACACATCTTTCAAGATCAGAGCCTCTGAAAATGCTTTCTGGGGCCTTTTAGGAAAGGCCTTTTGATGTTGGCATCAGTTGCTGAATCATTTCTTAGTGGGCAAGTGGCAATCACTAAGAAAACATGACTTCTGGCACTTCTGTGAGTAAAAGCAGGTGATCTAAGCATTGGATGAGTTCAGAGATGTATATTACTTACTTATTACTGAAGAATTTTATTAAGGTCCTGTCTGAGGCAAACCAGCATTTTGGGAAGATTCATGGCAGTGGGTGCAAGTGCATGTTAACAAATCCATTTTGTTGTTAGGTCTCTCACTTGCACACTCCTAAGGAATATGATCTGACTTTAACATACTATTTTTGCTAAGGTTTTTTTTTTTTTTTCCTGTTTATGTGTCCTGCAGGAGAATGACTCAGGAACATTGGACACAGTTGGTGCAGTTGTTGTTGACCAAGAAGGAAATGTTGCTGCTGCTGTCTCCAGCGGAGGTTTAGCACTGAAGCATCCTGGAAGAGTTGGTCAGGTGATAATTTTTTTTTAATTGGGAATGATTGATCATTGTCACAAGCAGATGTGGTGTCAAGCAAGAGCTGTGACAGCAAATTTCTGTTCTCCCTTCCTTCCTGGTAAATGCTGAAGGCATTTTCACTAATATGCAAGTGTTTGTAGTGTCCTCCATCAGTGTAATAAAACAGTGATAGGTGAGTGTTGGAATTCAGAATACAAGAAATTCTCAAAACATTAGGGCTGTAAATCAAAGCCTGAAAAACAACACAGAATTTAAACTGAGGCCTTGGGAAAAACTTCCAAAATTAGGTGCTAAAAGTAAAAATGTAAATTTAAAGCTTAAAGCAGAAACGTGTAAAGTAAAAAAAAAAAGCTTAACTATCAAGTCTTAGATATAAAAAATAAGTATAAAAGTAATGGAATAGCTTAATAGATCTATGTGTTAAAACAGAATTTAAATTAAATTAAAAAAGGTCACTCTATAATTAAACAAAATTTCTTAATATTAATTAGAAACATAAATATCCTTGTTAAGTGTTTTATTGATTAACTAATCCTTAAAAGATCTTGTAACCATAAATCTTGTGACTGCTGGTCATGCTCTCAACACCTATATTAAGAACTCATGTTTTCTGTAGAAAATAAGAAAAATAAACCACATTTTCTAAACAACTCAAAGTCCTATCTCTCTGCCTCATTCAGAATAAAAAAGAATCCCAATGAAAGAAATAACCCACAAGTGAGATGTTCTGTAGTTAGTTACCCTTTGACAGAGATATCAGTAAGTTCATTTCTTGGGCTTAAATATCTCCTTAATACTATAAATGGTCTTAAATGCTTAGAGTCTTAAGGTTTTTCTCAATATTTAGGGAAGCTGTCCTAATTAATTTTTAAATGGTCTTGTGAATCAGAGGAAGTGACAAAAGTAATGAAAGAACACATCAGGTATTTATGATGTCTATATATAATTATGATTATGTTTATAAATTATGTATAGTTCTATTTATTATTAATGTTAATAATCATAAGATATTTATGATGTGTCACCTTATTGTTGTTAGGGAATTTTGAGGTGCATCAGAAATTTTATGCTCCATTGCTGTACAGCTGTGTTTTTGGTTGACATTTTCCAATGTCCAAAAAGCAGTTCTCTTTAAAATGTATTTAAAATTTTTTGTTTGTTTGTTTGTTTGTTTCTTTTTGAATAGCAGAGTGAAAGAGACTTTATATCAACAGGGTTGTCTTTACCCTGATTTTCTGTTAAGCTATGCTAGAATACTGTATCTATGACAAACACTCAGATTTCAAGAATAGTAAAAGGATGTAGCAAAATGGAGTGGAATTACAATATAGTTATGATATTCTTATTCAGAGTTTGTAGTAATACTTGGATTTTTCTTGGGTTTCTTTTTTTGTTATTGTTGTTGGTTTGAGGTTGTTCTTGTGTTTTCATTTTTTTCAGGAAAGGGAATAAACCAAAAACCTCATACACTTAGAATTTATGGACAATGTTCTTTCTTCCTTAGGCAGCTCTTTATGGTTGTGGCTGCTGGGCTGAAAATACAGGAGCTCATAATCCTTATTCCACTGCTGTGAGTACTTCAGGTATTTACTACTTTTATAAATATTTAATGAAGTTGCTATCTTTCTCTGTAACTAGTTTGCATATTTAAAGTACAAACATAAATTTCAGACTATATTCTAAATTAGTATTATTTGTTTGCATATATATGTATGTCTGTCTGTGTCACTATTGTCTTTAAATCCATGAATTGATCTCTTGTTGGTTGTCCTTTTTACTTAATTAGCAACCATGGGAATTTTTATCCTGTTTTGTATTGCACTGAAAGGACATGTTGTATTTGTTAAGTATTAAGGAACCTGTCATGTAAGGAAGTGCTTATTAGTCCAGTATTGTATTAAATGCAGAATACCTCTGGGAATGGAAGCCTTGTGTAAAGGACTAAGATAGTCAGAGGGTCCTTTGGATGCAAAAATGTTACATCTAGCATATTTTCCTCAAAAATATTTAATTACTATTTCAGATGAGTATTTATGTGAATTTTTTCTTCATCTCACTTTTTCTTCTGAAAACGAAGGGAAAAAGCAGAAACAAAATACTGGAGTAAGTGTATCAGAAAATATTTTTTCAGCAGTTGTGAAAGTGATGTAAGAATTAGGAGAGCTTCTATTCTCTTTGGAAGGCTCAGGGTCCTGGATACACAGAAGTACTGTGGTCATTTGGTACCTTGAAGGACACAAAAGTCAGATGAAGTTATAACCGGGTGAAGTCATGTAGGAGTTGCTTTTACTTTTTTTTTTTTCTGTCCCTAGTTGTATGAACAGCCTCAATCAGAAAAACTACTTGTAACACTTATGAAAAAGTGTTTGTGTCAGGTTGCAAAATCTGTGGTATTGCCCACTGCTCAGTGCTCAGAATTATCCACATTCAGTACAGGGAGAGGTGAAGGAAATCTGCAGAGTTCAGATTTAGGTAATATCAACTATATCCCGTGGGCAGTGCAGAGTTAGAGTCCTGCTGCAGAAATATTGAGGGAGCAAGGTGACAAGTTGCAGAGTTAAAATTTGATAGAGGCTGAAGAGCGTCAGAAATATCCTGTGTTGCTTTTATTTCCCCAGTGTTCATGTGTGTCTTGCACTGTTGAAGATTTATATAGATGTTCACCCTTAAGTTCAATGTCAATAAAAGCAGATGTCCTTCTTGGTACTTACTCAGGGGATGGTTCTACTGAACTCAGGAGCATCAGAAGACGTTTTTACTCAAGGGATGCCCTACTGATTTTAGTTTAATAAATGCTTACTGATGTAACCAAATAGAGTTAAATATTTAGGACCATATTAATTAGTGAGCACAAGTCCAGTATTAGAGATTGTTTGTGGAAAAGCTGAAGTGGACCACTTTATTTAATTCTTTAAAGCTGTTCTTTATGAAGTCAGCTGGATTTGAAGTCTGTGTGAGTACTGACAAGCATCCTGGTGCACTCACAGGAGATGACTAGGTTTAATGATGGCCTGGAATAGAAGTCTCCTCTCTTTTTGCTGGTACCACTTTTGTATAGTGCTAAATACTTCAATGTTGTACTATTTATAACTGTCACAAACACACATATATGGATATTTGATAGAGATCTTCTGACTTCCATGACATTACCCTGATCCCAGTCCCAGTTAATTGGAGTGGCCTGCTGGCAGTCTGTGAAGCGTGGCCATCTGTTCATTCATGGATTTGAAACTCAGACTAGTGGTGTTTAATTAAACTCTTGTTTCTGGTTTTCCTTTAAAGTGAGTGTGTGTATGTCTGTGAGAGAGAGGGAGATAGAAATGTTTACAGGAAGTGAGAACTCTTCTGTAATCAATACCATTCTTTTTTCCATTTCAGAAGCTCATAATGTTTTATTTTATAATGTATTTTATATTTAGTGCAGTTCTAAAATATATTGATGCCTGACTCTTGTTTAAAATATGAACATCCAGTGATGTGAGCCATGAATTTAATTAAGGAGTAAAGGGATGGAAAATTAAGTTGTAGGAGAAGTTGAAAGAATGAAACTTAGAGCTTGGCTGGATCACAACAGGAGATGGGAATGGGGGCATAAACATCTGCAAATATTCAGGTGAAACTGCCATGGCAAGGAAGAGAATAATACTTTAAAATATATCATTGTTAAATATTTAGAAAATAAATGTATTATCTGAACTCTACAAGATGCCTTGATTTAGAAAGCTCCAAGATGGGCAGTTCTTCTTAATAGAAATCACCATTGTCCCTTGATGTAGCTAAACCCAGACTAGACTGGATTTGTAATAGTGGTTATACTCCCCTCTTGTAGGTGTCCAGATGGGTTTTGTGTGGGCGTTTATTTTTTAAAAACCAGCAAAAAATGCAATGTGCATGTTATGTATAAATAAAAACTGTGTGCATGCACATTCATTTTATGTTTAATTTTGCATTCATTTGCACCTGTATGTAAATGTATTTAAAATATATACATTAAAGAAGCCTACAATCAGTTTAAATTTCTCTGGTTTTCACAATATACAAACATTTTATTGTTATAATTTCACATGTCTATTTATTTTAATTTGTCTTTGAGTCATGAATTTGGCACAAATCTAATAGCTTCTACAGGGGATTTTTTTCCATTTTGTGGGGAAAAGAAAAAAAGAATGAAATTAGATGGTGGTTGCTGTGGTTATTGAGTAATGTTTAATGTTTATTGTTACATGACTTCAGAGAACAGCTGACTCATCAAATCACATTTGGAATTTAAAAAAAAAATTGAATAAAACTAATTCCCCTAAAGATTTATGAAAAGTATCCTCAAAACTATTTGGTATTAATGTGTGTTAAACCAAATAATTTTAGCTGGATAATTCTTTGGGAAATAAAAAGTTTCTCTTTTGTGGTGGTTTACACTTTTAAACTTCATTTTAGTGATTGCTGAGAATAGAAATTTAAGCCTTGAGAGTTTGTTATATCTGGCTCTGTATTCAGTCATGAAAAAGGATATTCTTTGGCATTAGTTTCATACAAGCCATTTTGAAGGGTCAGATTTTGTAAGCTCTTTTCACTCCATACTTAAGAAATTGTTCATGTCCTTGGGTCCTGGGAGTGATGATCAATGAGAGATTGAACAGGCTGGGGGAAAAGCTGTGGAGAAAGGAGAATTTGGAATAGTAATTCAGAGTAGACAGAGTACAAACTCCTGCACAGTGAATTCCACGTGGGATGGATGCATTGGGTTGAACCAGAGCTCCAGACAGTTTGGAGAAGAGGCTTTTTACAGTTTCCAGGGAAAACTGCAGGACTGGGAAAAGCACCTCCACTGCATTATCCAGGCTTCTGGAATTTGTGATATTGGCACTTTATAAACTAGGGATCTGTTTGTTCTAATAGGTCAGGGTGACTTCTCAAGATTTCTCATTTTGTTCTTAGAAGACCAGACATTTAAATTTTCTTGGGGACGATTTTATTCTGTGGTTATCTTTGTAGAAACTTCCTTGGAAAAGGAAAAGTTTTAGTTTAAATGCCACAATTAATAACACATTCGACTTTATTCTTGAAGTTTTTTTTTTTTATTTTGTTCTAAAATCCTCCAATTGAAGCCTCAATATCTTTTAGTACATGCCTCAAAAAAAAAAAAAGCAGGTTGGGGAAGATGTTACAACTCAAGTACTTAAAAGTAATTCCAAGTTCCTGTAACTTTCTTTTCTTTTTCAATGGTTGTGTATTATTTGAAGATATCTTGGATCTTCTGCTGGCCCCGTGGCTGCTGGGAGGCTTCCTGCTTTTGCCTTTTCAGAAAGGATTTGGTATTAGTTCTTATGCCTCTTAGCAAGTTGCTTCTTAAATATTTTGGCTATTTTTATCATGTTTTTATGTTGAATGTGCCAAAGGTGGTGGTTCTGAACTTGTTTGGGCATGACTTCAACTTTTTGCATGGTAATTTCATACCTCTAGCAGTCACTTGGCACTGTTGTTTAACCACAATGTCTTTGGTTTTACTTTTTCTTTATTTTTTTGGCTTTTCAAAAGTTGCTTCAAGGTTTACAAAATACAGGATATTGTAAAATTCATATTTTATGGTTATAGTTTAACAGGGCCTGGGACAACTGAAATCAAAAGATGGAGACTTTCTAAAAACACAGTGGAGGAGATAGTGAAACTTAGGAATGACTGTGAATTTAGGGGGCCTTAAATCCAAGGTTTATTCTGTAACTCTGTCTGAAATTCAGTTTCTGTGTAAACAAGTAAAGCTTTTCTGTTTTTTTTTTTTCCCCCAACATTATTTTGAGACATTTTGATATATATACTCTGAATTATATTAAAATTAATATTTTGGTCGGGGAAAAAATGGTTGTGGGACTTCATTGGCAGCGCAAGGATAAACATTACAGGAATTTAACTATCACAAAATCAGTACTAAAATTCAGGATAATTCAGGGAATGTTGCAGTTGCAGGCACAGCCAGGATACCTGGGCAACCTGAACTGTGGCATCTAATAAGAGTGCAGGGGTCATTCTGTGCAGGAATGGTGGTAGAGACAGAGTGAAAGCTTTTTAAATGAGCTGAGCATCACCTTTAAATAAACTGGCCTTTATTTAGTGTAAATGTAATTAACAGCTAAGCTAGGTTTTGGATCAAGGTAGTGGAAGGCAAGTCTGTGGTGTTTAAAAGCTTTTCCATGCATGTGTGCACACAGACACAAACAAAACAGGCTCCCCTTTAAGCACCCCCACCACCTCCCCCCAGAAAGAGGCCAGAACTCTCCTAAGGCTGCTTGGAACTTTTTAGTGGGTGTTTTCTGTTGGTATATGAATGTAAACACAGGAAGATGGGTATTATTTGGAGGGAAAACATTTGTGAACAAAACCCAACCACAGGAAAAACAATAGTCCATTTTTTTGGCTGTACTTTAAGAAAACATTTCCTATTTTTTCCTGAGCATAATAAGAATCAAAGACTTTGTGCATATTCTTCTCATTGAAAATAATATCAAGTGTGACACTGAATCTCCTACCCAGCTGGAATATCCATGATGATTGTGAATATTCATTCACTAACTGTGCCAAAAGTAATACTGCTGGGGTAAGAGGCAGGATATATCTTTCCTGGGAGATAAATTGGAAAATAGCAATTATCTTTGGATATGCAGAAGCTTAACAGTAAATATAAAGATAAATATAAAGTAACATCTAATGCAGGATGCTTTGAAAGTGCAGCCCTAAGTAGAACCTTTGAGTGGAAGTGTAGGGACTGAAAATGATGCCTTGCATTTGTTTCATCTTTACAGCAGCAGGAAATAGAAAGCATGCAGAGGATGGGTGTGTTTTGTGTCTAGGTAGCAGCCCTTTAAGCCAGCAAACCCTTAATATTGCATTTCTGAAGATAGAAGGTCTTGTATTATTGACAAAATGAGAGATTCTGTGGCACAAAGCTGCAAAATTTGCAGCTTTTACTATAATGTATTTGAAGAGACTATTTGGTACAAGACAGACTCCCTAGGTTATCCTAGGGAGATTTAAAATACGACCTAATTTATGATCCCAAAGAAGAAGAAGTAGAAACTTGATTTAAATTGGGCTAATTCAGAAAAATTAAGGATGCTAACAAACATAATTTGGTTTCAGGGCCGAGCCAGAGTTATGTTTTATTGAGAAGAGAAGGTAGCAGGGATATCACATTTCTGGAAATACCAGATTTATTTATGAGGTGTAGTTGAGGATTTTGTCTGGGAAAAGTCTTTCAGTGTCTTGCTGTTCTCCCCTGCACAGAATCTTTTTTTGAATGGAATGAAAATCAGAGAAAACAGCAGTGTTTTAGGAATATATGTTCAAACTCTATTTATTCTCTGTAAACTTCCTTGACAGTTTCTTGTGTTGGTGAATTCACTAAGATCCTAAAAACTGTTAAGGTCTCACGACGAAAGCAGTGGCCTCTGTTATCATAAAGGCATTTTAGAGATTAGATCATAGTACTTTAAAAGTTGTGTTGGATATATATTTGTACATAAAATGCATCATTCCATGAAGGAAAAATAGCACACTTTGTGTTGTGAAGAATCACAGAATTGTTTAGTTTGAAAGGTACCTCTGGAGGTCTAGTCCACCTTCCTGCTCAAGGAGATTTCCCTTGTTTTTGAACTGGATAATAAGGGAATAATGCAATAAGGGAATTATTATATTCACTTTTCCTGCTCAAATTGTGTGTTCACATCTTTTGCTCTTTCTAGTCCATTGTGTGTCTTATGGGTGCTTTTGCAGGCAATATGGAATGTTTAAGGTGGAATAAGATGGAATAGGAATGACACCTGTGCAGAGATGAGCTGTGGTTGTTAATTTGTTTGTTGAGCTATGCCCTCAGCCAGCATTTTGTCCTCCTTATGGAATCCACTGATCTGTAGATTCCTACTTGAAAACTCCTTTTGCAAGCAAATCATAGTGATGTGCAAACCTACTTTTCAGTACTTTTCAGTGAAGCTTTAATGCAAATGAATTGACTTGTAATGCATAACTTCACCTTTGTGATTCCTTTTTGTTGAGGGCAGTAGTGGCTGTGATTCAGCAAGTGAATATCTGGCCAGTGCTGTTTTGTAGAATCATGGAATGGTTTATGTTGGAAGGACCTAAATGGATGGGAACACCTCTGCCCTGGGCAGGGATACCTTCTTCTAGACCAGGTTGCTCAGAGTTCCATCCAGCCTGGCCTCAAACAGTTCCAGGGATGGGGCATCGACCGTTTCTCTGAGCAACTTGTGCCAGTGAATTACATTTATAATGTGATTATAAATCTTGCTTCAAGCTTGCATGTGCTATTAGCCCTTATATAACACACAAGTGCAGCATTGTCTGTTTGGTCTGTCCTACTGAGTCCATGCTCCCAATGCCCAGATCAATTTCACATGCAAATCTTGTATCCTGTGCAGATTGTTTGAGCTACACTGTGTGAGATGGATATCATGATACAATGAATCTCTTGGTAGACATATGTATTATCTCTCAAAAATCAGTCTGGTCCTGTATGATTTGGAGAATAAGAGGTAATTTAATGCATCACAGATGAAGCAGCTGCCTATGGAGAAGAGTTATATCATTGTTACTGTGAAGGGTAAGGTAGGGTGGAGGAAGAGGAGGTCTGTCTTCAGACAGATCAGTGTTCACCTGTGAAGTGAAAGTTTCTGTCAAGAGCTCATTCAGCCTGTGTGTCCAGATGCAGTTGGGAGGATTCAGTGCTGTAGCATGTGGTATGTGAACTAACTCAGCACTACCACCAGTTGGGGAGAACAGAGAGCAAGCCCCAGGCAGAGTTGATTTGTAGGAATGGTAGTATTGAGAAGCAGTCAATTAAACACAGTACTGCAGATTTTAGTGTTCAGTGCTGAGGGGCTTGTCCACAGAATGATCTGAATGGTGATTTGAATTGCCTGTGGAAATCTTGCTGGGAAGCAGAACTGGATGGATACAAAAATCAGAGTGCTTATTGCCACTTGAAATTTTAATTTGCCTTGATGTTTCAATATTTGTTAGGCTTGAAGATGCACAGGCTTGTGGAAGTTGTAGCCTCCTGCAGAAGGCACAGATTTTGTATCCTGAGCAGCTTTGCAGCATCTGCTCTGGACACTTCATCCTGGCCCTGCTGCTGTGCCTTGCCCAGGTGAAATAGGTGCAAGGATGGAAAGTGAATTTGAGATGGTGGCAGACTGAGCTCCATTTCTATGTCTGAAATGCTTCTTTGGGATTTAAGAGTGGTTTTATACCTTTAGTTAACAAACACATAAGTTACTGTTATACTTCCTTCCCTGTAAGTTTTGTGTGATAAAAGTGATGTAGTTTGGAGAGGTGTAGTGATTTTACAGACATCAGTAGCAGCAAAGTTTTTGAGGAGGGCCTAGGCAAAAGTGTTTGCTTCTTTCTTTACAGCTTAACTGAAATTAATCTTTCAAAAATGTATTAAATGTAATAAAGAATATAAAAGTTACATACTTTTTAAGGGACTACATTTTTTCTTCATTCTAACTAACCTCTCTTGGAGATACATCCGAAATTCTTTTTGTTAATTGTAACTCGAACAAGAAGCATTTAAAATAAATTTTTTGCCATGTACCACTATTTAGAACTTAAGGATTCATTCATTTGGTGCTGTATCTCTCTAACATTTTTTTCTTTCTGATGTGTAAAATTGTAGAAAAGCTGAATGAGTTGTTCTTTAAAGTGATTAGTTAATTTTTACATTAAAAACTTGAAGACATAAGTGTCTTCCTACCTTTCCTTAGAGGAGATACTTTAGACACAAGTTTGTCTGCATGTTGAATTTGTCTTTTGTTATCTTTGAAACCTGCTCAAATTTACTAAAGTTTCAACCTTTTGGAAAATTTCCATTGCATTTTCTTAGTAGGTAAATCATCTGAGAATATTCTGTCTGCAGCAGGAATGTGCTCCATTGAGCCCTCTAGGATCCGTGCTTTAGGAATGCCAAGGGACTTTGTTTGCAGGTGTTTTTTCTGGCAGTATGTCAGTAATTAAAAAATTTCCCCTGCTGGTATGAAGACAAGATACAGCAGCTGATAGTTACAAGAAAAGCTAAAAGTTATGTAACTTAAATACTGTAGTGCATTCTGCCAGACTGCAGTCTTTTGTCTTTTGAGAATTATACGTTAAAATTTTGTTTCACTATGTAACTACCTGTATCAGTGTCTTGCCAACTAAATATTTTTATTGTACTGTATTTTGTTTTTTTAAATTACTGGCTTACAAGTTTTTAGTCAGCTCTTTCTAGAGATGCTGGAAATGATGAGAAGACCTTACTGAAATACAGGTTTTATTGTGTTTCCATTCAGGATAACTAGAAGTTATCCAGGAAATAAAGCAGAAATAGTCATTCTTTAACTTGTTAACTGACACTTTAGGGACTACTATTGAACTGAAAATAACATCAAAGCTTAACAGGACAGAAACAGCAGGGCCAGGTTCAGACAGTGCTGTGTAGAATAGATGATAAAATACAGATAACCTGTAGCTTCTGTCTTCAGCTTCTGAAAAGCAAAGAGTCATACTTTGGCAATGGAGTTAACGAGATTAATTTTTCCATTCTTGACTGTATGTGAGTAATGCAAATTTCCATTCTGTACTCCTTTAAAACAAGTTCCAACACTTTGTGTCGAGGTACTGTGTGTTTCATAGCTAGACAGGCTCCTGCAGCCTGTCAGAGCTCCATAAGCTCTGCTTGTGGCTCGCAGAAAGCAAACTCGATTTTCATTTCTCCTTCCATTCAACAGGAGCCTCTTTCATGTCTGAAAATTGAAAACGTGTGTTTTTCAGTGTGCTGCATGGATGTGTGTGCCCTCTGGCACACCTGTTTCTAATTTTCTGACTTGAAAGCATCTCCCATCAAAAGAAGCAGAAAAACAATTTCTCTCTGACACGCTGCTTGGAGGCCCTGGCTTTGCACAGGACCTTCCTTTCCTTTCCTT
This sequence comes from Oenanthe melanoleuca, assembly GCF_029582105.1. NCBI lineage: Eukaryota > Metazoa > Chordata > Aves > Passeriformes > Muscicapidae > Oenanthe > Oenanthe melanoleuca. The sequence goes on along the minus strand of NC_079336.1, from coordinate 103,497,486 downwards.
TGCCATCTTGGTTCCATGGGAGGAACATTATAAGATGCAGAGCATGTATTGTATGGGATGTTCAGTGTATATTGTGCTGCCTTTCCTCCTCTTGTTGTGGTTATTTCAAGCATTAGAAATCTTCTTGAGAAGTCACTATGCTGAGGAAAAAAACATCAGTGATTTAATCCTTAGTTTCTTGCATATGAAGCTTAAAGCAAGATGCAAGTCTGTAGCAAGTTAAGGTTTGTATAACTGCTTGCAGAAAGATTAACATTTAAAAATTATAGCTCTGATTTCTTACCTTTTTTCAGAATTGAATGCAGTGTAAGAGAGTATCTAATCTAATAGCTAAAAATTGAAGATGTTAACAATCTTAATTAAAACAAAAATATCATAAATCCCCCCCTCCCCCCAGTAACTTGGTTGTTATGGAAGTTGTGCATAGACTAACTAGCAAATTACTACTGCTGAAATAGTAACTCAAGGGGACCACTGATACATCCAGAACAACTAAATTATAGTAGGATAACAAGGAAGAGAGACTATGAAAAAAAAAAGGTTGTGCAAATCTTAGTCATCAATGAGGAGCATTTGAATAGGTGGTGAAATTGTATTATCCTCAGAAATTGCACATTTCAGTAGTCACAGAAAGTGAGTCCTGTTTCACTTTTGGTCTGTCTGGCACTTTGAAAGAAGCACTGCATTAAAAACTGTATTGTGGCATGATCCAAGATGCGTGTCTGAAAATCTGTGTTGGTGTTTCTGTATGATCTTCAAGTGATTTTCTATGTGATCTTCAAGTCATTTTCAGACAGGAGTAGAAGCTTCTGGTTGAAGATAGGTTTTTCTGGGATCTTTTAGAGTTTTGTTTGGGTTTGTAGTTTGTTTACAAAATAAAGGTGTGGCTATTAAGCCTCATTCTTCTTTCCTTCCCTTGTCATTGAAATCTGTTGCCATATATCCCTGAAGCCTTTAGGAATCTGTATATTCTTTCCCCTTAATCTAGGAGGCTGGAAACTTGAATCAAAATATCTGTCTGTATGTTTCTGTTTATTTTTCATAGGATCTTAGAGTGGTTTGGGTTGGGAGGGACCTTTAAGATCATCCTGTTCCATCACCCTGCCATTTGCAGGAACACCTTCCACTAGAACAGGTTGCATGAAGTCCCATCCAGCCTGGCCATGAACAATTCCAGGGATGGAATTGAATGGAAGTTCCATTCAAAACTTCCCTGGGCAACCAGTTCCAGTGTCTCACCACCCTTATAGTAAAGAATTTCTTCCTAATTGCTGATTTAAATATACCCTTCATCATTGTAAAGACATTCCCCCTTGTCCTATTATTAGTTGCTCTTCCAATGCTGTAACCTCATTGTAGAAGGTCACCAAATTTGTCAGGCATGATTTATCAAAATAGTCTCTATAAACTATTTGTTTTCTGTAGAAGCATTTTTCCCTTTGCCAGTAGCAATCTTAGAAGAAGGCAGTTAATTGAACTAAGCCCTCCAAACATGGACAACAGCAGTTCCAACAGTAGTATTTTTGCCAGCAGAGAAGTTACAAGTAGGCAACATGATGTTTGCAAAATATCACTGTATTAGGAAAATAATTTGTTTACTATATGAAACAGTTATTTCAGTGTGAAGCACTAAATTAACCCAGTATATTTTTCCAGCTAGTCATCTCCATTTGAGTCACTCATGTGTGAAGTCTTAGGGAAGCATTTGTCTGGCATTGCAAAATATTCGTTTCTGAAATACAGTGAGTTTCAGGTTACTGAAGAAGTCATCATCATAACTGGGAAAAGATAATAAAGTGATTTAAACTCTGTTTACAGGCAAGTTACTAAAATTAATGTATTTGAGACTTGAATGTAGAATTGAAAAGTTCCTAGTGGGAGTCCTTGTTAGTTTGGTTGTAGTACTAGTCAGTGAAATTGTATTCAGTCAAATATATTAACACTTGCAGTTAAATGTAGTATAATGTGAGAGAGTTAGGCAAATTAACCAGATTTACATTTTCATCAACTTTGTGTGATTTGGAAATGTGTTTAAGTAGCTTTCACCGGAGTTGCTGTCTTGAGTCATCTTAATACAACTTTTTTGGAAGTTGGCTAATGCTGGCAGTTAGACTAAAGTGTCTGGAACTATAAATTTGAACCCACAACTTTATATTATGAGTTATAAATCAGTTTTGATTGCTGTAGTAATGTATGCATTCATTTTGTGCCTACTCCTAGTATTATCTACAGTGTGTCCCCACTTAGAGGATATACAAATGTGGAGATCTGCTAAACCTCCAAGAAGTTTGATTCTGACTTGAGATAATAGAAAGTGTAGTTCTTTTCCTCAGCCTGTATCTGGTCGAAGTATGTGAAACACTGCTTAGTTGTTTTTTTTCTTCTTCTTCTTTTTCAAATATAGATGTTCCTGCATCAAAAACTACAGTAACAAAGTTTTCTTTTCCAAATGGGGGGATTGTTTTCCTTAGTTATCTGTCCCTGCAGACTGCCAGCAAGTGATGTGTTGAAAGATTTTTACATACCCTGCCAGCAGCAGTCTGTAAGTTTGCTGTCTTACAGGTTGACATAAATATGACAAAAAGAAATGACTTTGTCTGTGGGGATGTAGAGATGTGTGGTGTGTTAGTGGAATTGCAAAGCTGCTTTTCTTGTGGTTGATCCTGGATCACATCCGTGGGCTGCAGCTGTTCTTAACCCATATTAAGTTTTCTCTCTCTGAATTTTTTTTGGAGCAGACTTGATGTTATGGGAACTCTTCAATAAAGTCATTCTCTTGGGGGGAAAATAACATTATATGTCATGCTAAAAAATGACCATTGTTTTTTTGATGACACTTTGGGAAATACTTGAAAATTGTAAAGTAGTAACATCTGGTTTTATTACTTGATGCACTGGAGATGCATAGGTTCACTCTGATTTGTGTCTCATTTGTTTGATTCTTATTCTAAGTCCCTTGCTTCTTATTCATATAGTTATATTTAAAGGTATTACATGTTATATTTTAAAGGCACTAACAGTTTTTGCTGGAGTATATGCCTGTTTAGTTTTGTTCTTTACAGTAAAACTTCACAATGATTAAGGTTTCTTAGTTTAAAAAAAGCAATGTCCATGTTGAGATCTATGGGTAAAATGCATCTTGTGGAGTTTTTTCATGTTCACCATCACTTTGGAATAAACAGTAGATAAATCACAGTTCTGTTGTGGACAGAAGCTTCTGAGTGTGGGTGTAATGAGGCAAATGAATGGACAAACCCTCCTGTGAGCAGCTGCTGAGGTTGCTGTTGCATGAGCCTCTTGAAGATTATCTCCTAACCAGGACACTGAGAATTGACAGTCTCAATGAAAACACTTTTCCCTTGTGCTCTCAAGAACAACTTCCCTTGTCTGTGTAATTGTTGTAGTACTTTGGCTCTTTCATTTTCCTCTAAATTAGTAACTGGTTTTTACTCAATCTGTTTGCTATACAAAGAAATTTTTTTGTCTTTCTGTTGTGCCAGTTGTATGTAGATTCAATGCCAAAGTGTCCCACTTCAAACAACTCAGTTTAGCTGAATTGTATTAATCAGGAGACACTACCCATTAGCAGGGACACAGAACTGAAGACCAAGGTATTTTTTTGATGATTGAACATATCAGGATTTTGGGACATGTGTACACAGTTTTTTGGCAATCTGGTCTCTGGGCTGATTCTTTGACATCTGATGCATCCATAGTGCTCCAGAGGGTGTTTTTTTTTGTTTGTTGGGGGTTAAATCTTGAAAATGAGAGGGGTATTTTTTTTTTCCTTCTGTATTAGCAGTCTTTGAAGAAAAGTGGAAACTCACTGTGCATTTAAGGGAAAGGGTATAATTGTTTGACAAGTAGCCAGAGAGGGAGATTCTTTGAGTAAGTTGCCATGTGAATTTGGTTTCAAAATGGTGAGAAGAGCTAGAAACTAGAAGCTTTGAGTAGCTGCAATACACTGTGCCAGACCTGCCAACATTTGTCACGTTGTACCCAAACCAGTCAGTGCTCTAAACTCAGCATATGCACAGCACTGAGGGACTCAGCAGGATGCCCAGGAGCCACTTTGGGTTGGGTTTGATTATTAAAGTTTTCTTTATGCCACATCTAGACTGACTTCAGCCAGTGTCTCTCTTCTGGGCTTGTTAGTGCTTCCAGTCAAGTGTGAGTTAGCCGTGGAGACTGAGCTGCCTTTGTCTAAAGCCTGCCTAGGTCTGATGTCTTAGCAGCTCCAGCTCCCTGCACTTGGAAGCAACTAGATTGTTTCCAGCCATAAATTTGTTTCTGGAGGCTGTGTAGTTATATTTATGTAGTTCTGTACCTGAGTTAGTAAGTCCATCTGGATTATAGCAGGTTTTGGTTTTTTTTATGGTTCCAGTGCTTGCATCATCTTGTATTTAACGAGCAGTATGCTAGAAATATTTATGTATAATTGTGAATGGACTGTACATGACTTCTCTCTGTGTATTTTGGTGTCCAATACAGTTTTAGGCCCTGATAAGCTACAGATCAGATCAGCAGTCACTTCCCCTTAAATGCACAGTGAGTTGCCACTGTTCTTCAAAGAAAGCTAATACAATTAATAGATTTTACTTATTTAGGTAATTCGAGATCATTGTTACATTACAACTGTACATTAGTTATGTTTTTTTTCTTTCCTAACTGGATAGCACAGTTCACCTGGCTCTTGGTTAAACTTCTAGCTCCTTTGTCTGCTTCTCTGTCATTGAGATAAAATTCAACAAACAGGAGGCATAAGTAGTGTAATGACCTTGGTCTATATGGAGGAGGTATCAGCAGTGAGTTTTCCTGCCCAGCAAACCCCAGTTGGTCCAGTAAACATGCATGGTGCCATTTGGCTCAGCTGTATGTCCCAAAGCACAGTACAGGAAGGGAGAAGGGTGTAGGAGGAAAAATAGCAGGTGTGAAAGTGTTTCTACAGAACAAGAGTAGTAATGACCTGCTTGTCTTCACCAAAAATAGATTTCAGGGGATAAGTACAGAAAGCACTGAGGCAATAAGTGGTTGTTTGCAGAAGCTTTTTAGTTTAAGGGCAAACCTTTAAAAATTACAGGAATTTGTGTTAGTAATCCAATGACCAGCCACTTTGGCACAAAAGCATGGGTGAATTCATGTATTCCATTGTTGCAAAAAGGCTGAATCAGATGGACTAAGTATAAAGGTTCTGTCATGCAAAAGGAGTTACTGTGTCACTGAAGTGGTTCTCAGTTTGAGGAGCTGCATGCAAGGATCTTTCCCAGGAGAATGATTAGTAAGAGGATTCTGTCAGGATAGAGATGCCAAGTCAGAGACAGTGTCGCTGTTTCTTCTTTCTGCGTTTAACTTTTGTTTGTTTTATAACTTTGTGCAGTTGAAATTTCAGGAAAGTTGTGAAAAAACCACAGACTTAGTTGAATTTTTGAGTGACTGCATGTCAACCTTTTTTAAAAATAAAAATACATGCCATAAACTTGTCATATGCATCACTGTGGAAATGCTCATTATTTTGCATCATTACAGCCAGATTAATGGGATGATGTAAATTAATGACAGGGTTTTTCCATAGTGATATCTGTATTTTGACTATTCCAAATCTTAATATTTCTTTAGGTTGTGGAGAGCACCTTGTCCGAACCATACTGGCCAGAGAATGTTCATGTGCTTTGCAAACAGAGGATGCCCACCAAGCTCTCCTAGAGACTATGCAAAACAAGTTTATTGGTGAGTATATGACCCTAAATGTCACCCAACATTGTTGAAAATGCAAGTAACTCTATTAAATAAAAATACTTATTCTTGCAATCTCTGTGTTGCAGTTGGCTTCAGATTTAGTGTTGTGTTACATCTGAAAAATGTTAAACTACAGAAGAATATATTAGGAAATTTAAAGGAAAGCCCTTGGAAATACCTCAATTGTTATGTGAGTCATAGAATACCCGAAGAGGTTTGAAGAAAGAATTTCCTGTCTGAATCGTGGGCTGTGGTGTACAATTGCATATTTTAGAATTGATGGGTTAGGAGCATTAGTAAAAATGATTCATCATGTTAACCCTTTTTAAAAAAAGTGGACCTCAAAACCATTTTATATTCTAATTAAATGCTTTGGACAGACAAATTCTTATTTGTTATTTGCACCATAAAATTAATCTCTTGAAAAAGTGAAATAGACTTTGTTAAGAAAACAGTTTTTTCTTTGATTTAAGAGAATTGTGCAATATGTCTTCAATTTTTTGTAAATACAGATCTTGTTTTCTTTTCATGAGTTGTAAGCAAAATATGAATGTAGATTTTAAAAATAACCATAAAGCCTTGCCCTTTTGAAAATTCCAGTGAGGCTTGTGGCGTATATGTTGACTTGCAGTGTTTTCATACCCCTTAAAATTTTTCAAGCTTTAGAATCCAGAAACAATTTTCATCTTTAGAATTTCTTATGGAGAACAGAATACTTGTAAACTGGGTTGCCAAAGCTCATTTTGTGATACTTTAATTAGAACTGAAAGAGGGACATGGACTTGCTTTTTGGGGTTCCAGGGACTGATGCCCTTGGTTTTGGCAAGCAGTGCATTGCAACTTCTTATTTCTTTTTGCAGTGTTGAATGTTGGATTCTGCTTCTTACATTTGACTGTTTGAGGGGAAGTCACCTTTGCATTGGAAGACTGCACTTGATAATCTGCTGCTGTACTGCAGTCATTTCTAGGTGTTGTAAAAGTGCAGAACACTCTGGGCATAGTGGCACAACACTAGAAATTTGTGTACCCAAAAGAAGTGTTCAGGAAAGATGCTTGTGATAGCTTTGCCAATTTGTAACCTGCTTTGCAGATGTTGTGTGGAAGTGGCCTGACTTTAGGAAAGTCAGATCTTTAGTCCATGCTCTCAAAACTTATTGTGCTGTTTGTGGTAAGAGTACTAAAAGCAAGCCCAAGTTCTGTGTAGCCTTTTGCAATTTCATATTAATGCATGTGCACACATAGGATGGAAAGCTACTGATGTAATCAGGATCATCTACTGGGCTGATAAAAGCCAAAAATTTAAGATGCCTTCTTTCAGTTGCTTTCAATTTTCTGGGTTTTTGTTCTGTTTGGTAATGGTTAGCAAAAAATGCAATTCTTATTTTGCTGTTCAATGCAAACATATTTTGCCACAACTTTGCATAACAGATGTTTTCATTTAAATGTGAACTGGCTCCTATGTGATATATACATTGTGTTCTTTAGTGGAAATGTGAAAATGTTTCTATTGGAGATAAGAGCCTATTAAATGTTGCTGAAATTTGTTACACCAGAATTATCAGTTGCAGGAAAAGAAGAGTTGTACAGACAGACACCAGGATATCAGTGTGATGTGTTACTGCCTTGGGAGAACACTAAACCCAGCTAAGCAGCAGAAAGTGAAAAGAGTGAGAGACAGGATGAAATTAATGCTCTTCATGAAAGGAAAATTTGAACAAAAAAAAAGCATTTATATAACATATATATGAATGCTTTGTAATTCCTTTCTAAAGTTTTAATTCAGGACAGGTCTTGTATTTTCAGAAACTTACCACTGCAGGCTTCTGCTGGCTGACAGCAGGAATGTGTAATATCTGTTCATTTATACTCTGGGCAGTGCTGATGTGGGGGGAAAAAAGACACAGCCACCTTTGTTTTTTGTGTAGGTGAAGTGCTTGGATTAGAAAGCATAAAATCTTAATTTGTCCTGAGCTGTCCTGTGAATGAAGACTAATTGAGGAAAACATCAAAATCCAGATACATCTTGCTGGTTACATGTGACATAGCATTGAGTTTGCAGCTGGTAGAGAGATTTTGGAGATCTTGGCAATTCTGCAGATGAAATGCAAAGTTGCATGCAGCAAATAGAGTGTGGCAGCTAAAAAATGGCATTACACTTAAAACAGTAGGCTTATACTAAATAGGGTTTTTTTGCTGTGACTTCTCATAGATGATGTGCTAGTTGATAGCACAGGATGTGTGGTATGGTGCAGAGTTTCTTGCTGTGTAACAACAGGATAAAATAGGATAATGGACTCCTTGCTGATGGCGTGGATGCTTCCCTTGCCTTCTTTAGAGCCCTGCTTTGTGGTCTTGTCAAATTGTCACCAGAATTCTAATGGACCAAGGCATTGGAAAAAAACTCAGCCTTCAACAAAGCTGAGCTGGAATGTTTCATCAGAAGTCAAAATGTATGTTGCTTGTGTCAGAGCAATGAACAGCTGATTTTGGCAGTTGCCATCAGATTGGTGCTTCCTGTTTACAGGACTCTCTGAGTTTCTGCAGAGCCCTGGGAATCCTTCCAGCTAGGGAATGCCTGGCTTAGACAGTGAGTGCTGTTTAAACAGCAGGTGATGAGCAAACTCATGTCAGATGTGCTTCTCTGATCCTTTCTCAGAGCCAGCTTACTGTGGAGAATGCACAACTGATGGTTGAATCAGAGGTGAGAGAAATTAAATTTAGACTTTTTGTAAATGGAACGGGCTCCATATCTTTAGTCAAAGAGCACGAAAGGCTTGGTTAGCAGTTAAAGAATGGTGTTCTGTAAACACAAATACCTTCCAAACAGAAGAACAGAGGATTTTGTTACTCATCATTCCTTTCAAATGCAGCCAAGTTTGTGGAATGTAGACTTAGAGTAAATATTTGTATCATCTCATTGGCGGGAAATCTGGGCTTTTAACAATGGCAGCATTACCAATGGTACTTTAAAACTTATGAAGTATTAGAGAATAATGAGCTGAAAGACATAGCTGGAATCTGATATTTGTTCTTTCCTTAGTGAAAATACATTTCTCTATTCTTGTAATTTTTAAACTGTGCTTCAGTTGACTGAAGTCTGCAGAAAGATAATAGCAGAAGGATAACGCTGACAGCTTCTCTTCTAGAAATTTAGTGTCAAAATCCTCTCTTCTGAGCAGGACTTTAGACAGCTAGGAATCATAGAATATGAATTTCCTAATTATTAATTGCTGGGGAGAAAAAAGCCTTTATTTAAAATACCTGCTTAAAAGTACTTTAACAGTAACAAGACTAGGACTGGCATTGCACAGTGTTTTAGTTGCTTTATAGTACATTATAGTTTCCTTTGGTGCTGCATCACTCCAAGCTTTGTAGTATCCTTTGTGGTTTTCTAGCAGAGAAAACAAATTATGGAAGCATTATTACTCTTCTCCATGACAGAGAGGAAAAGGTTTCAGAAGAGAATGAAGTGATCCTGAAGTTTCATAAACACTATGTGGCGATGTTCTACAAGGATTTTAATAGATCCTCCCTATGCTCCTCCGTGTCAGAAGCATTGGGAGTTTATTGGTCTGTGGTATCCTCAGTTATTTAATTCCTTAAAATCTTCCCTGTTAAGTTTTAAAGTGCAGGTGTTTTCCCTTGCAGCATCTTTAAAAAATCAATATAGATGTTGTAACTTAATATATCATGAAATATAAAGACCTCTGACTTGAGACAGCTTATGCTTAAATATTCACCAGGTAATGATGCATGAAATTAAAAACAGGCTTCATTTAGTGCTTATTGCATTTCTCTAATGTTTATTTCAATTGTTACCTTGGAGTTTAGTGGGATACATAGCAGAAGCAGAGTGGCAGCATCACCACCACCACATTCTGTACATAAGCTAACAGTCCAGTGGCCAAGGTGATCTATAGGCAGTTCTGAAATAGTCAGAATTTCACTCTGCACATGGTTTAAAATTGTTCAACTGCCCTCTGTTAAAACTGGGGGCTGCTGAAGCACTTAATGGTTACATCACACCACAGTCAGTGTTCAGACCCAAGTTTTAAGCCTTTGAAAGCTGATGTAAACAGTGGGGCTGGTAATGGTTTCTCTGCTATGGAAGAGTATCAGTGTAAAACATCTGATGAGCAGCTGCTTTATCCTTCAGCTGGGTAAGTGTAAATAAAACACTTCATTTACAGCTTAGTGTTGAATCTGTGCTAGAATGGTTCTGTGCAGTAACTACAAATGGGGAAAAAAGGCACAAGATCAGAAGTGAACAATTCATATCAGTCCCATGATCTGGAGGAAACAATGTTCATCACACAAGAGAGACAGAAGAAAAAGTGTTGTTCACTTTTTCTGTAACTGTAGCTCCTGCAGAGCAAGGCTGAATGTTGAGGCCTTTATTTGCTTTAACACTTGTGGAATCTCTCAGTTCTGTCTCTGATGAGGGGCTGAACCTGGGTCGTGGTGTTCAGCTCTGGCAGAACTTCATGGAATCAATGGGATCAGTGAAGGTGGAGTTGCTGTGAAGACCTGCTTGCTTGTTTTTGAGACACTACTGCTACAGATTAATAACATGCAAAATATATAAATAAAAATGTGAAAATGCTTTCTGCATGTCACATAGCAATAACAGAGTAGTTGAGCTTTGAAGGAAAGAAATGTGTTTTGTAAAACGTTGTTCTGTGACTGGGGAAGGTGAAGATTTGATCAAAACTAATGAAATATGGGGTTTGTTTGGTTTTGTCCTACCCTTTCTCTGGTGTGGCCAGTCAGTGCTAACATTATTAGTTAATGCTGCAGTTGGAGTTTTACTTTGGATTTTTCGTGCCACATTCCTCAGTGGTATGCCAGTGTAACTGGGAAAGGAACGCTGAGCTTCATGAGACTTAAAATTATATTCAAAGCCCCAGGTTTTTGTGATTTTGTCATTAGCAAGTTATTAGATCAAAGGTTTATCCAGCAGTTCTATTTTATTACAGTGGAAAACAGTATTTTTGGCTAATAGACATATTTTGGTTTTATTTTAACTAAATTTTGCATTTGTACAGGGAAATGTCTTTCTGAAGAGTACAGAGAGAGCAAAAATGGTGTAGGAAGTAGGAGCCAGATCACTTTTTCCTTCTAATGAGAAGCCATTCTGCCTTTAATATATGTGGCAGTATTTTATTTCCACTATTTCTCCTCCTCTTGAAGTACTAATTAAATGTATATATTAAAAAGTCATTACCTATATTGTTATTTTCTACAAAAATCTGCTCTGTTATTTCTTTTTCTCAATGGGTTGGCTGTAACAAAATGAGTTTTAGAACTAAATTAATGAAGTATGTTCCTAACCTTTGAATTCACAGTGTTTTGAGAACACTTAAATTAATTCCTGTGTATGGTACATGGATTCTCTTTACAAATAAAGTATAATACTGCTTTTGCACCATTATTTTTGCAGATTTAGTGATGGATGCATAGCATTCAGCTGTCTGGAATTTTGCTTACCGTAGACCTACTCATTTGCACTCTCTGGTTTGTTAAAATATACTCTTCAGCATAATTGTAATCATTGCCAGTAAGTCTGCATATCTAGCAAGATCCTTGTTTAAAAAAAGGTGTTGTATTTGAATCCCTCTCTTAAAATTTTTGAAAAATTGCTTTAATTGGAAAATAAGTAACTTTTAAACAATATGCTGTTCAGCATGTATTTAATTTGGCTTAGGGTCTGATTTTTAAGAGCAAAGAAACAGCCTGAATTTAGTGTAATATAGAATACTGTAATATTATTATTGTAGGCAACTGGTTTTTACTGACACTTCTTAGAGGTTGATTCCCCACAACTTAGGCAGTGAATTGGAGCCATACACTGTATTGTTGCTGATTTTGCACTGAGATGATTCAGCTGAACTCGCTGCTGAAGGCATTTGGGATGGGTGAGGGTGTAGTCACACAATTTGCCTCTGATGTCTCTGGGAATGGCAGCCTTCAACAAGGGGAAGCAGGGTGGCCCTGGGAATTGGCATGGGTGGAAAGATCCTGAATTTGTGTCTTCATTTGCTGCTTGTGTTTGGAGATGAACACAAGGGGTATGTTCTTTTTTCAGACTTCTCCCACCCTTCCAGAATAATGCTCATTCTGCAGGTAATGATGACATCGTGTAGAAGATCAAA